>NC_080543.1:79728883-80328883 GCF_028640845.1 Ahaetulla prasina | reverse complement strand
CGAGTTTCACAGTTCTTTTATTGACACAGACCTGATTCTTTTGTAGGAAGCACAAGACTTGGCAGCGACATTGCAGAGGCCTGCCAAGTTCTGAAGTCTTTATTTCGGACAGAGATAAAAGCACTCGTGTCCAAGTCCCGTTGCCAAGCTTACTGGAAAGAAAGGCCTTTAACTCCCGAGCGACCAAGCTGCAAAACACGCTGGGTAGTTTTTTGTCCATCACAAAGCCCAATGGCAGCTCCACCCACTTTTATCCCCTGTGGGGTGAGGCTCCGTGACTAAGCACTCTCTGAGCCTGCCACACCTTTTCCTCTGCTGCGCACGCTTATCTCTTCATCGCTGCCTCGGGTCGATCCAGGATTGATCCTCAGCAGCTGAAGCTTGGGGCATTGCCAGGGAGGAGGAGGAGGGTCCGGGAGAGGGAGGCCTTGTCAGCTCCTCCTCCTCCTGGCCTGCAGCTGGAACCTGGGGTGGAGCCAGAGAGGAGGGTCCTGGAGAGGGAGGTCTTGTCGGCTCCTCCCCCTCACACTCAGTCATCCTGCTCCATGAGGACAGGCTCGGGGGCCGGCTCAGGGGCCTGAGCCACAACACTACAGCACTTACTTCAGGCCCAAGAACCTGGACCTTCACCATCATCTGTACCCCCTCCAGCCCCATCTTCTAGTGATCCTGGGGGTTTTCAACTTCCTCCTGAGTTTGGGGCTCTTATTGCTGATGCTGATTTTATGCTGATGCACTGGTCTGGACTAATGCTTCCAACAAACTCCTGTGCCATCAGCCCATAGAACACAACAACAGCAGGACCCTCCAGAGTTGGAATGCTCCTTTTCAGACCATGGTTGGGCCGACTCCCCTGATCATTCAGAACAAGAATCCCTTTTTGAGGAGGAAATCCTCAACCTATCTGGGGGATACTTCTGCTTCTAAAAACCACACTCCACCAGGGGAGGATCTGTCGGCTACCCTATTTTCAGAGCCTTCTGTGAACAT
Organism: Ahaetulla prasina; assembly: GCF_028640845.1. Classification (NCBI taxonomy): domain Eukaryota; kingdom Metazoa; phylum Chordata; class Lepidosauria; order Squamata; family Colubridae; genus Ahaetulla; species Ahaetulla prasina. The sequence goes on along the minus strand of NC_080543.1, from coordinate 80,327,893 downwards.
GGATACGGTGCCAGTACCTAAACTTTTCACCGATGTAGTACAACGCCAATGGGTGATCCCGGGCTCCGATCCTTATCTATCCAACCTAGACAAGCGCTTATACAATGTAGCTCCGGAGATGGCCAATCTCCTTCATGTCCCATCAGTGAACACTCTTATAGTAGCCCTTTCTTCGTGACTCACATTACGGGTCCTCCAGAGGAACATCTTTTTGGTCAAGGGTCACCAATCAGCCGCTTGGTCGGTCCTTCTTCAACAGGGCCTCTATTTTATGGTTGAAACAGCTCCAGGCTAGAACCCCTCCTGCAGATATGAGGTCTCATCAAGACCCCAATAAGATTATTGCTGCATTGGAATATTCTGCTGATGCGACCCTCAATGTGGCGAGGTTTGCTTCTAAGGCCATAGGGTCCTCCATAGCATCGCGCCACCTTCTCTGGCTCCATAATTGGCAGGCGGACGCTAAAAACAAGTGGTGAATAGCATCAACTCCCTTTTCTGCAGACAAATTTTTTGGACAGTCCCTTGACCCCATCCTCATCATGACAAGAGACAAGAGTAAAGTCCTACCATCCCTTTCCAGAAGAACTGAGGCACGTGTGTCATCATACCCCCAGAATCAGTTCTTTCGGACTTCCGACACCAACTTCTACCACTCACACCCTCAACGATCCTTCCAATGCAGTGGGAGTTACCAACAGGATGGACAGGTCAGATCTGGCTTCAGATTTTCCCCTAGGAGGCCTTTAGGGGTGGTAGGGGCAGGGGGTTCCGCAGACCCAAATAAGTGTCCTAGTTCCCCTCCCATTGGCGATTGTCTCTCCCTGTTTGCCGACCAGTGGGAATCTTCCATTTCTGATGCATGAGTGTTACACACGGTCCAATTCGGCTTATTCTTAGAATTTCTCTCCTCTTATCCGAGGATCTTCATCACCTGTCCTGTATCTCGCACCAGGGCCAATCAGGCAGTTATGGAGGATGCCATTCTCCATCTTCTAAACATCAATGCCATTCAGTGGGTGCCGCTATCCCAATGCGGTCACGGTTTTTACTCTTGCCTGTTTGTGGTATGCAAATCCTCGGCGGGATGGAGGGCAATTCTTGACCTCAAATCTTTAAACCGTTATGTCAAGTACCGTAAATTTAAAATGCAATCTCTGCATACAGTTTTGGAATCCATTCGCCTGAGATATTATCTCTCCTCCATAGATTTAACGAAAGCATATCTTCATATACCCATAGCTCCTGATCATAGGAAATTCCTCCATTTCTCTTACAAGGGCGAGCATTTTCAGTATTCTTCTTTACCCTTTGGGTTGTCTCGGCTCCAAGGGTGTTTTCTAAGGTCTTGGGGGCGTTAATTGGCCATATTCACTTCCTGTCCGTTCGCCTTCAATTCTACCTTGATGATATTCTCATCCTGTCACGTTCGGAGCAGACTGCTCTCCACAACCTGTCTACTACTTTACACATTCTGCAAACTCACGGTTTCTCCATAAACTGGTCCAAAAGTCATCTCTCTCCCACCACGAGACTTCTTCACCTGGGGGCGGAAATTGAAACAAGTCTCTCCATGATTTACCTTACCCAAGACCGCCAATTTAGCCTCAAAGAGCTGACAGAGCGAATCATTTGTTCTCGCTCAGCATCTTTGAAAACTCTTTCCCAGTTACTGGGAAAGATGGTACCTACATTTGGAATTCTGCCCTGGTCTCGTCTCACAGTAGGGATCTGCAATGGATACCAGACGACACAATTCTTCTCTGCCAGGGGGCTCTCATCCATCCGGAACCCCAGTGGTTGCATCTCACCACTTGGAGGTTGAGCGGGGCATCCTAGCTCAACTTGTTGTGTCTTGCCCGCCCTCAGAGCAGCCGGGGCCTTCTTATCTGCTCCCGAACACGGAGGAATGTATGCCTCCCGGCCCCAGTCCTGGCTCCATGCCCAGACAAACTGCAGAAGAAGGAGCACCTCCCTGCCCCAGCCCTGACTCCATGCCCAGGCAAACGGAGCAGCTAGACCCCTCCCCCTCCTCCACAGCATGTGAGCCTGAGGAGGGTTTATTACCAACAGCTGATTGGAGTAATCCTCGCATCAGAAGATTGGATAGGCGGAGGCAACAGAAGGAAGGGAGGGGCAGGCCTTAATGAGTGCTGAGTCATGGAGCCACACCCCATGGCCTATATAAAGGATCTGCTTTCTGGCAGTCTCTGAGTCAGGCAAAAGTCGAACTTATCTTGCTGAAGTCACTTTCTGGTCCCCTGCCTGCTCTGAGGACTTTGCTAGGACTTTGGGCAGAGCTGCAGAGGCAAGCCTGATTCGGATTTCCCTGACCCGGCCGTCAGCGGAGGAGTGGGACACGACACAACTCAACATTTTTGCTCAGGCCATCACCACCATTCAGGCCTCTCGTTGTCCATCGACAAACCGCATTTATGAGGCCACTTGGTAGATTTTTTCGAGGTGGTACCTTCAGCAGTCGATTGTTCCTACAGATCTGGAATTGGCCCACATTATTGGCTTCTTACAGGATGGATTGAACTTGGGCTTAAAGCCCAATACGCTTGGATGCCAAGTGGTGGCCATCTCATCGGTTCTCTCTTGTGGCTCGTTGGACTCACTTGCTAAACATCCTGTCATACGACATTTTTTAAGGGGAGCGACCAATTTGCATCCCCCTGTAGTGCATAGATATCCCTCTTGGAATCTGAACAAAGACTTATCTGCTCTGACAGAGCGCCCTTCGAACTTCTCCGAGAGGTTTCTCTCTGTTTTCTGACCCTCAAAGTGTCCTTTCTGATTGCCATCACCTCCACTCGCTGCATTTCCGAACTTGCAGCCCTCTCAACTCAGAGGGACCTCTGCATTTTTCATTTGGATAGAGTCATCTTACGTCTTGACCCTACCTTTACCCCAAAGGTAAATTCTCTGTTTCACCACTCACAGGAAGTAGTACTTCCCAACTTCTGCCCTATACCTACTCACCGGCTAGAACATCAGTGGCACAATCTAGACATTCATCGTGCTCTCAAAATTTATTTACATCGCACATCTTCTATCAGGCAGACAAAGGCACTCTTTGTCTCTTTCCAACCAGCTTCTTTAGGCACAAAAGTCTCTGCTCCCACCATTGGCAGATGGATTCGAGCTACTATCGCAACCGCTTACGATACACAGTCCTTGCCTCGGCCTAAACACATCACAGCGCACTCCATGCGGAGCACGGCCACGTTGGCTACTTGGTCTACTCAGGCCCTGCTGGAAGAAGTATGCAAGGCAGCAACTTGGGCTACTCCAACGCCCTTCATCAGACACTACAAGCTGGATTCATACGCCTCGGCAGACACAGCTTTTGGCGGAAGGGTATTACAGAGTGTCCTCGACGTTCAATGAGCCAGCGGCTGGCCATCATCCACCCGGATGGACATCGAGCTTTGGTATGTCCCTTGCCTGACTGCCGTTTTCTCTGATGTGGAGAATGGGGATTGGACTTACCTGAGATGCCCTTTCTCAGGGAGGTGAAAACGACAGTCAGCTCCACACTATTGGGGCCGGCCACCAGACGTGGGGGAGGGTGGACACTAATTGTTTTTCATTCCATAAAGACACGTCACTCTGCGACAGTTTCCTCACCAAAAACTGGAGCCCAACAGGAAGAGGCGGGGCTTGAAAGTGTTTGCAGACTCAGTCCACCAAGCTTGACAGATGAGGCAAACCCTTGCCTGACTGCCGTTTTCACTTCCCTGAGAAAGGGCGTCTCACGTAAGTCAAACACCCATTCTCTCGAATTCTGCATTCAACTGGATGTGAGCCACAATCAGCTCCTGGTCTTGTTTTTACTGACTGTATAGAGCTTCTCCATCTTTGGCTACAGAGCACATAGTCAATCTGATTTCTGTGTTGACCATCTGGTGATGTCCATGAGTAGAGTCGTCTCTTGGGTTGTTGCAAAAGAGTGTTTGCTATGACCATCGTATTATCTTGACAGAATTCTATCAGCCTGTGCCCTGTTTCATTTTGTACTCCAAGGCCATACTTGCCTGTTATTCCGGTAAAATGAAAGTTATTTACCTGTTAAATTAAAGCTACAGGCATGTTTTGACTGCACTGATTGGAATATTTTTAAAGATACCTCTGCAGACCTGGATGAACTCACAGATACTGTAACATCATATGTCAGCTTCTGTGAAGACCTATGTGTACCTACAAGGAACTTGCGAATATACAGTAACAACAAACCTTGGTTCACACCTAAACTTAAGCAGCTACAACATTCCAAAGAGGAAGCCTACAGAAAAGGTGATAAAATGCTGTACAATCAGGCTAGAAATGCACTAACAAGGGAGATCAGAGCAGCAAAAAGAAGCTACTCTGAAAAGCTAAAGAATCAGTTTTCAGCAAATGAACCAGCAAACATGTGGAAAACTCTTAAGAATATCACCAGCTATGGCAAACTCCTTCCCAGGGTGAAGGTAATCAACAACTGGCAGATGACCTGAATGAGTTTTAGTGCAGGTTTGAAAGGAAACTACAGCCACCTATCTCCACAGCCCCCATCTCAAGACACACCAACAACAGCCAAGCCTCCTACAACTGACCCCATTTCATTGGGTTCACAACCCCTAGTGATCACAGAAAAGGAAGTGCAGGACCTATTTCACAGACAAAAGCCGAAAAGCTCCAGGCCAAGACAAGATAACTTCTTCTTGTTTAAAAGTCTGTGCTGACCAATTGGTCCCCATCTTCACCCATATTTTCAATAAATCACTAGAGATGTGCTATGTTCCTTCTTGCTTCAAACGCTCTACCATCATCCCAGTGCCGAAGAAGCCCACCATCAAGGAACTGAATGACTACAGACCAGTTGCTTTAACATCTGTAGTCATGAAAACCTTTGAAAAGCTAGTGCTTTCCTACTTGAAAACCATCACGGATCTGCTGTTAGACCCCTTGCAATTTGCATACCGAGCAAATAGATCAACAGATGATGCTGTTAATATGGCTCTGCACTACATCCTACAACATCTTGAGTCTCCAAAGACCTATGCAAGGGTCCTTTTTGTAGACTTTAGTTCAGCATTCAATACCATCATTCCAGACATTCTTCTAACTAAGCTAAACCAGCTACAGGTACCGGAACAGACTTGTAAATGGATCACAAGCTTCCTAACAAACAGGAAGCAGCAGGTGAAGCTAAGCAAGATCACATCAAATACCTGTACAATTAGCACAGGGGCCCCCCAAGGCTGTGTGCTCTCCCCACTTCTCTTCTCTCTGTATACCAAGCTGTTGAAAAAAGAAGCTTCCATAGCATATAATCTGTGCCTGACTCGTCGGAGAACTTGTATACTCCCCTAGACGCAAAGTCCATCCTTCTCCAGGATGTTGAAGTATCCTTTTGGACTTCCAGAGAGTTATATGGGGGGGGTACACTGCGGCCCACGTAGTTGGCTAGGGCAGGGTTATGTATCAACAACAGCTGGTAGTTCCCTACAGAGTATTAACGGACAATCTTATCTTGCCATGCCACAGACGATGATAGCTCTTTTTACTGGCAAGCAGATTGAATACCTCCATTGGGCCAGACCTTGTGCTTGGAATGCCTGGAAGTTTTGGCAGGAACTCCTTAGCCTCCAGGTTGAGGTTGTGTATCGCAGATGCTTGTGTACTTGCCTGCGGAGGAGCTTTCACTGCTGCTGATGGAGTACTCTGGTTGCCCCGTATATCTTGGTTTGATGGGGTAGGTTGTTTACTTCCAAGGGAGGAGTCTTGTGGTCTGGATTTTACGATATCAGCCATCTGAGTAGTTCATAGAGCCGGTGGTTAGGGTTCTCCTCCTTGTCCCTGCTGTGGGGAGTTCTGGTCCTCTATATAGGACTTGACACGCTCATACAAGTTCTCCTTCTCTAACTGTGCAGGATTGAAATTGAGTGAAGCGTGGTTAGCTTCTGCCTGTAAAGCTTCAGCCAGTGCTACTTTTCTCTGTGTCTCCCTTTCGTACTTCAAATAGTCAAGTCTGGCCTGAACTTTGGCCATTTCCTCCTTTTGTCCGGCCTGAACTCTGGTCACTTCTTTCTTCTGCAATTGCTCTTCGTTTGCCATACTCAAAGTTGCCTTGGTCACCACAGCTTCAGCTCGTGCCTTTGCAGCATGGGTGATGGGAACGATGAGAAGATTAATAGTGCAGATTTAATAAATAGTTTGACAGTGTTGAGGGAATTATTTGTTTAGCTGAGTGATGGACTCCGGGAAAAAACTGTTCTTGTGTCTAGTTGTTCTGGTGTGCAGTGCTCTATAGCGTCGTTTTGATGGAAGGAGTTGAAACAGTTTATGTCCTGGATGTGAGAGATCTGTAAATATTTTCACGGCCCTCTTCTTGATTCGTGCAGTATACAGGTCCTCAATGGAAAGCAGGTCGGTAGCAATTATTTTTTCTGCAGTTCTAATTATCCTCTGAAGTCTGTGTCTTTCTTGTTGGGTTGCAGAACTGAACCAGACAGTTATAGAGGTGCAAATGACGGACACAATAATTCCTCTGTAGAACTGAATCAGCAGCTCCTTGGGCAGTTTGAGCTTTCTGAGTTGGTGCAGAAAGAACATTCTTTGTTGTGCTTTTTTGATGATGTTTTTGATGTTAGGTGTCCATTTTAAGTCTTGAGATATGATAGAACCTAGAAACTTGAACGTCTCTACTGTTGAGACTGCGTTATCTACTATTGTAAGAGACGGTAGTATAGGAGGGTTTCTCTTAAAATCTACCACCATTTCTACAGTTTTGAGTGTGTTTAGTTCAATATTGTTCCAGTTGCACCACAAGGCTAGTTGTTCAACCTCCCGTCTGTATGCAAATTCATCATTGTCTCGAATCAGATGTCGAAATTTCTTAACTGCTGTCACCCTCCACTTTAATTAAGTGCATTTCTCCTACTAGATTGTTTTACTGTTTATTACTTTGTTAAAAGTTTGCTCTACTGAGTGTTTTACATGATTAATACAGGAGGGGGGAGGTTTTTACTGTTCCCAGCGTTCGGCTGACATTGCACGTGTGGGAGATGGAGATACAGTTCGTTTGAACTGTTTTGGCGCATGAATGTAATGGCAGCTGCTTGCCCCACATTCCATCCAGATGATTGACAGAGGGAGAATATTGGAAGTGAAACTACACGTGGCCAAGGAGGAAGACGACATTGGATTATTACTGTATGACCTCTAGGAGGGGGAGGGATCAGGAGACAATATGACTCTGTGGTTTTGATTTACTTCCAGTTCTGGTTTTGTCTGTCCTGCATTTCAGACTTACTTAGTAAAAATTACCAATTTCTTCAAAATGATGGAGTTGGGTCTTTATTTTCTTAAGTACTGATCTGAGGCTAGCTGACATTTGCATTTCCAAGAGCAAGATGACCACAGTCAATCCTTACTAAATATTCCCTGATGCATCCAATATATCAATATTTTTGGAATAGAATAGAATAATACTGTATTGGCCAAGTGTGATTGAACACATAAGGAATTTGTCTCTAGTACATAAGCTCTCAAAAAGGCAATAAATGATAAATCATGATCATGTTCATGAAGTGCAACATCAAAAATCATAAGATACAAACTCATTGATAATATTTTAGTTATATTAATCCCATTATTATTTTGACTATTTTAAAGTTTGATATACTAGAGATTATATGGCATGTCATCCCCCGGAGCCAGCCTCGTGTCACCTCCTGCGTGGCCAGCACCAACCAGGAGGGGCACGGGTCAGCAAACATGTGGTGGCATTCAACCTCCCCAGTAACCTGTCCATGTCCTCAGGCGTCACAGGGTCAAAACTATCCCAAACAGTCTCAACAAGACGTGTCTCGAACCTCTCGTCTGGGTCTACCCAATTTTGATCCAATCCATCCCGAAGCTGAACGATTTTATCGTATAGATAACCGTTAAACTCCTCGGCACGTCCCTGCAACGGGTCATCCCGCTCCCCCTGTTGAAGGAGAGAGCAAGTCACCCGAAACAGGGCGGCCGGGCGGTTATCTGCCGACGCAATGAGGGAGGAAACGTACAAACGTTTCGCATCCCTCAATGCCACTAGGTAGGTCCTACTATAGGACCTAACTAGTGTCCGGTCACCTTCCGAACGGCTGGATCTCCAAACACTCTCTAGGTGTCTTCTCCGGCGTTTCATCTCCCTCAGCTCCTCGGAAAACCAAGGAGCTGGTTGAGACCGACGCCGGGTCAGAGGCCGCAAAGGCACAACACGGTCCAAAGCTCCAGCCGCGGCCTGTTCCCAGGCCGCGACTAGCTCTTCAGCCGTGCCACGGGCCAGATTCTCGGGAAACAGCCCAAGCTCCATCAGGAACCTCTCGGGGTCATCAGGCGCCTGGGACGGAACCAGCGCATTGGTTCCGTCTCCCTGCGGTGGTGAGTAGCGGTTCGAAAGTCCAGACAAAGAAGAGAATGATCTGACCATGACAAAGGCTCGACAACTAAATCATTTAAAATCAGATCATTCGACCACTGGCCAGAGATAAAAATCAGATCTAGAGTGCCTCCCCTGATGTGGGTAGGGCCGTCCACTAATTGATTCAGGTCCATGGCCGTCATGGAAGCCATGAACTCCCGGGCCATCGAGGATGCCACGCCAGTTGATGGCAAATTGAAATCCCCCATGACCAACAGTCTAGGGGTTTCAACTGCCAACCCAGCTAGCAACTCCAACAGCTCGGGCAGGGCTGTTGTCACGCAGCAAGGAGCCAGGTACGTGATCAACAAGCCCACCTGAGTCCTACGACCCCACCTCACATAGAGGGATTCACAACCAGCTATCTGAGGCATAGTAGTCTCCCTTGGTTCCAGGCTTTCCTTAATAATAACCGCCACCCCGCCACCCTTACCTTGGGCCCTCGGCTGGACTGCTCGGAAACCTGGTGGGCACATCTCCACTAGGGGAACCCCACCTTCCGTGCCCAACCAGGTCTCCGTAATGCCCATAACGTCCGTGGTCCCCTCCTGAATTAGATCTGAAATCAGGGGGGCTTTGTTAACCACGGACCTTGCTGTATAGAAGTATATCATTTTCTGCTCTATCATATTGACAAGCCTTTCAATCAGTACCCTACTATTGCCACATTTGCTATAAAAATGTGGAACAATTATAGAAAGTTTTACCATCAGGCTTAGTATATCAGTGTGTCTTATTAAGAACTGATCTAATGAATTTTACTAAAATTCTACACGTGTTAGTAGTTGATATAAAAACCTTTATTTTTATATGCTATTTGATACCTTTTAGTCTGATATTTGTTTTGAATATATTCTATCCATCTTTTCCATTCCACTATATATCTTTCTTGTGAATAGTCTTTCAAATATGCTGAAATTTTTGCCTTTTCTGCTAAGTTCGTTACTTTTAGTGTCCATTCTTCAATAGTAGGCAATTGTTCCTTCTTCCAGTAGTGTGCCACCAGTAGTCTGGCTGCTGATATTAAGTTTAAAATTAATTTAGTCTCTATTGATGTACAGTCCGTAGTTATACCCAATAAAAACAATTGTGGGGTAAATTTTATCTTCTTCAAAATATTTTGCATAATCCACCAAATTTTAATCCAAAATGCTTTGATTTTTTTACAAGTCCACAATATATGATAATAAGTAGCATCATCACAGTCACATCTCCAACATTTAGCTTGCAAATTCGGATACATACACGCCAATTTTTTTGGATCTAGGTGCCATCTATAAAACATTTTATAAAAATTTTATCTCAAGTTTTGGGCTTGCATATATTTAACATTTCTAACCCATATTGTTTCCCATGTTTCCATCATTATAGGTTGTTGAATATTTTGTGCCCATTTTATCATACAGTCCTTAACTAATTCCGCTTCTGAATCTATTTCTATCAACGCATTATATAACCTTTTAATATGCGATTGGCTTTGATCTCTAATTTGCTTTACCAGATTTTCCTCATGTTGCATAATACCAATTTTTTAGTCTTCTCTCCATCTAGCTTGCAGCTGCCCATATTGAAACCAAGTATAATTTATCCTTTCTTCTCTCATTATATTTAAAGGTTTCAATTGTAATTTACCCTCCTGCATAAAGAGGAGCTCTTTATAGGTAACCACTTCCTGTTTTTGTTCTGTATTTATATTCTCTATTGCATGCCTAGGGATTGCCCATATGGGAATTTTATAATTTAATTTATATTGGTACCTTTTTCCAAACCCGCAACAAAGCATTTCTAAGTATATGACTTTTAAAAGTCCTGTCCACTTTTTTTATCATAGTCATTTATCATTATCATATGAATGACTAGAAAGTAATAATTGTATTTGTATACAGTATTCCCTTTTTAAAAAACTTTTTTTATATGAAATAAGGGAGTTATGGTTCTAGGGGAGGGATGGGAGTTTATGAATAATTAGCGTATTTCAGCTTATGATTGGTAAATGCTATACCCTGTATTTGCTCTGGGAAGTTGGGGGCGAGGGGGGTTGGGTGAAGGGGGGGAGGTGGAGGGAGGAGGAGGGTAATTATTTGTTAAAACTGTGGTAAAACTTTTTAATAAAAAAAAACATCTTTATTTTTAAATCTTAGAAGTCCCTCTTGGTCATGGATTGAAACAATCCAAATAAAGTGTGAATATTCTACTTACTGTTTGTGGATTTAGTTCTTCTTCTCCCATAGGCTCATCCATAATTTGTTGACCATTCTACAAAAATCATAATTTAAAGAAGTTATTGGAGGAACTTTATTAAAGCAACTGACGTGCATAGTCCTCATTTAGGGACTGCAATTGGTTCTAGTGACTTGGTTAACACCAAAGCAGTCACTAAATGAAAATCACATTATGACAAGTGTTTTAAATTTTACTTCAGCTTTCCTTTTGCTTTGGGATATGACCCCAAATGGTTGAGTGAGCCTAAACCAGGGTTGTCAAACTCAATTTCATTGAGGGCCGCATCCAGTGGTAGGATTCAAGTAATTTAACAACCGGTTCTCTGCCCTAATGATTTCTTCTAACAACCGGTTTGCCAAACTGTTCAGAAAGTTAACAACCGGTTCTCCCGAAGTGGTGCGAACTGGCTGAACCCCACCACTGGCCGCATCAGACTGTGTTTGACCTGGGGGGTGGGGTGGCCACGGGGCATGGCCAGCTCACTCGTGTCGGGGGACACCTGTGGTGGCCCAAGCACTCTGCCAGTGAAAACAGAGCTTGGGTTTGCTGGCACAGGATTGCAGGAGGCCGTCAAAGCTAAAAATGGACCTTGAGAAGGCTGTGTTCCATTTTTGCTGGCAGAGGCACAGTAGGCTGCTCCTTCACTGTTTCCAGGGCTGCCCCGTGGGCCAGATTTAAGCACCCCACGGGCCAGATCCAGCCAGTGGGCCTTGAGTTTGATACCCCTGGCCTAAACAATGGGAAAGGTTTCCAGAACTTAATTCATGAGAAAGCCAGGTAAAAGGATAACTCTTATTTACCCACATCCTCCAGAATGCTTACCTAGTGCTGGGATAACTAGCAAGAATATAATTAATGTTTCTATTTACATTCATTGCAAAGGAAGGGACTACGAGAATAAGCAGTTACACAATGGGGTGTACACTTCGGATGTACACTTCAAAAGGAAGTGTACCAGCAAGCCCTTAAAGAGGAAAACAAAAACCTTTAATGTTAAGTTCATTAGTGTCTTGTTAGTATCAGATAGGAACACAGACACATAAAGGGTTCTAATCAACTAATTAAAGTCGCTGAGATGAACTTACAGTTAGCACTTTTTAGGAACACACTACCATTGTGGAGAAAGAGATAACTTGCTTAGGCAATCTCTCCACTCTGGGTGTGTGTGTGTGTGAGAAAAATGGTCAGGCACAGGGCAACATGTACTAACTGACTGTAATAGGAAACACATGATTGAAAAAGAGATGCTGTAGACAAAAATATGGGCATTGGTCACAAAGTTACTTTTACATTACTGCTGTAACCGAACAGGCGCTGTCCAAAGCAGTCAATAAACGAGGACTATCCATATATATAATTATATTAATCTTTCCATGGTTTAACCAAAACCCTTTGCTTTTTTTAGAAAAAATATAAAACATAATTACAATTGTCTTGTAAAACGTAATTATAAAAAAATAACAAATCTACTTTTAGAGAAGCTAAACAAATTTCCTCCCAGTGTTTTGAAATATTGTTAGTTCAAGTGCTGTAAGATGTAAACATCTGCAAACACTAAAAAGGAAAATAATATCTATTTAAGAATAATTTAGTTCATTTTCTATGAACTGAAAATGGCAGATTAACAGGTAATTTAAATTAAAAATAAAACTTATATTGGTATACAATAAGGAAAAACATGTTTACATATTTACAATCTTTGTTCACTGATACAGGAGAATATTTGTAGCTCAGGATTGAAGCACCAAGGACCCCTCAGTGTTCATTTAGTTGAAAAATTAAACCTGTTCCCTAAACCATAAAGAATGATTAATCAACTAGGCAGCAATTATTTTAAAATATTTTTAAAGTAGTCATAAAACAGTACGGGAAGCTTGAAATAGATGCTACCATACATACATACATTGATACATACACCACATACATACATACATTTATATCATCTAGGGAAAAAATGAATACTTTATTGGGGAGGAGCAACTGTTTTTAAATTATCGTAATTTTGGCAATCAGATACCAGTAAAAATGTGTATTCCATTCTACAGTAGCACTTAATTCTTGCATGAAACTTATCTGTTTGGGTTCCAGCCTCAGAGTCTAAGAAAAAGAAAGTTGTATTGCCTTAAATATTTCAAGACCATACACAAATTCTCTGGCACATAAGATATGGGTCTCCCTACTTTGCAGACTTTTGATCACAGGTCTGAGTTCACCTTAAATTTATCTAAGCATATGTAATGTTTCTAAATTCTTCTGAACCATATGCCAGGGCCGTGGTGGCTCAGGCTGTAAGATAGCCTGTTATTAAAACACAGCAGCCTGCAATTACTGCAGGCTCGAGTCCCACCAGGCCCAAGGTTGACTCAGCCTTCCACCCTTTATAAGGTAGGTAAAATGAGGACCCAGATTATTGTGGGGGCAATAAGTTGACTTTGTAAATATACAAATAGAATGAGACTATTGCCTTACACACTGTAAGCCGCCCTGAGTCTTCGGAGAAGGGCGGGATATAAATGTAAATAAAAAAAATAAAAAAAATTGGTTGGCATTTCCATTTGTCCTGTCTAATGTTAATAGTTCTTTGGGATTTCTGTGCACTAGGAAAGATGAAGGGAAAAAGAAAAGAGCGATTGGTAGCAAGATGGATGGTCTGAATTATAGCCACAAAGGATGCACTGTTGAAAGTTCTGGAAGACCAGGTGGAGAAGATTGTCCAGGAGAAAATCTATGCAGTCGCTAAAAGTTGATATTGACTTGGTGGCATATAATCAATCAGACAGCTGGAATAAAAGCAGTGCTTTTATTTGACTAAGCTATATACTATGCCTATAATTTCAACTTGAGAAATCTGACTCAAATATGTGTAAATGTTGCATAAAAATATAATTATCTATTTAACATCTAACAATATTTCATCTGATTTTATTATTTTCTGAGTTATATTTTACCCACTAGGTTCTCTTTCTCATTTTATTTATTTAGTTACTGATACATTTAATACTTTTGTGAAAAAAAATTATCTAACATGGAATTGTACTCTCCAGTGACACACAAACAAATGTAAAATGGTAATCATGCTGTCATCTATAGATTTTTTTAAAAAAAATCATTCAGAAGGTAAAACATAAAACAATTTAATATAAAATGGATTATGAGTGGGAAATAGAATAGAACAGAATTTTTTTTATTGAATTTTTTTTTAATTTGGAAACAAATTAAAATCTAATTATATACATTTAAATAAGGCAGATGCTCACAATACATTATCCTTCAAAATAAGAAAGTGAACCTATAAGCACATAATCTAAAACTTCTCTTCAGGTTTACTCTTTGATTTATTAAACCAGACAACCTAAATTTAGCCAAACTATTTTGGATAAACTATTTTGAATAACTAGCAAACTGCTTCTTAAAACATATGAACTGTGAGAAAAATGTGTAAACAGATCATCAGTTACGCTTCCTTACGGCAGAAGCAGGATATGCAGTGTTTCCTTTTAAAAAAAGAATTTAAAAAAATGTAGCCCTGCAAACTTTTTTCTTTCTTCTTAAGACTAGGAGGAAGTTAAGCATCTGGGCAAAATGAGAGGAAATAGAGGGAAGAATAATGGCAGCCCCACCCCAATATCAAGACGACAAAACAAGGAAGGTATGTTTTTATCTGTTGTTCTGCATTAGGAAATTCATATATAACAACTATTGAAAAATCCACAGGGAAAGGTATCTTTCTGTAGTGTTAAAGGTAAGTGTAATATTTCTCTCCATAAACTGTAACAACCACAAAGAGATGCTTTAGCACTATCTCTATAAAAGAGACACAATACAAATACCCATTTCAAAAGGCCCCTTTGTCATGGAAGAGAAGACACTGTTGTGAAAAACAGGAAAATTGCAAATAATCAAAAAGTATCTTATTAAATGAACATGAGAATGTCTCTGTGTGAAAGGAAATGGAAACAAAAGACCTAAAATCCAAATCATAATTTGTAATGCAAAAGTGTTAAATTTCTTGGTTCCCCTATTCCATTATTTAGAAGGAACAGCATTTTGTAACCCTACACACAAAAGATTATTTGGAAAACCCTCCCTTTTTTACTTGTTTGCAAAGGAAATTAGTGGAAAAGGGTAATAGGGTAAAACACTTTCAAAAGCACCTTAGTTTGCTGCAAGGAAGAAAAGTACAGATGTGTATCATAAAGTTTTATTCCAAAAGTCTGCTGTGCAGTACTCTAGGGTTATAGGAAGGGGGATCCAACAAAACTAACTTCGTCAGTGAAATGGAGGAGGTAAAGATAGACAAAGATGGTCACAAATCAGACTGAAAAATCTATTTGAGGTAGTGATATGAGACAATCTTGATGTCAAACAGGTTTGCTAGATAAATGGCTTCCATTATCCTCCACTACCCTGGTTGGGAGTAATAAGATTTGCAGCACAATTTACTTCGAGAGCACAGGATTAAGGGAGCCCGAGTCTAAGAGGCAAGGCAAGCAGGAAACGTTTTACTTCCCGGTCTCCGCCCATCGCCTCTAAAAGGAATAGAACGAGGAAATGGAGCGTGCGTGACTCTCTCCAGCCTTCTCAATGAGAGACGGAGAAAGAGGCGGCAACGGGGCAATGACGCTCCTTTGCTGAGGTGACCGAGCTTTTCCTCGTGGTTCTCCCGCCCTTCCTCCTGGTCATGCAGGCGGGATTCCACGCGGTTGGCTAACCGAGCCCCGCATATCCGGGAATGCCCCACGCGCTTACCTCGACGCTGCTGCCACTTTCGGCCGTACTCTCAACAGCCATTTTCTGCCAGGGGTCCGCCAACTGTGCCAACGGCATCTTTCTTCTTTAACTTCAAGTTCCCGCCGTTGTCTCCTGCCGCCCCTCAGGAACACCGAAACATAGGACCCCTCTTCGTTATTTTCCTTCCCGGTAAGGGGAGGAGATTACCGGAGATGCGGTTCCTACCCCTCCAGATGAGGCAAGGATACTCACGACGGCGTAGGAGCAGACGTTCAACAGGAAGCCTTCGCTACTTGGTAAATCTAACCTCAGCTCCTCTCCCGCGGCTGGGGCTATTACTCACTTCACTTCCGCTCCCAATATGGCCGCATCCGAACGTACCTGCCTATCAAACGGATGTTGTCTGCGTCATTCCCGAGGGCGGGACTGACTCAGCCAATCAGTTTATACCTCAGGTAGTAAAGAAACCGACTCAGAGCTGCGGGCAGTGGCAGTGAGGGTAGTTTTGCTGGTGGAGGATTCTGGATACGTGAAGGTTCTGTCACGTACTCTTGCGCGAGATACGCTTCAGATACGACTGCTATCCTCTGCTACCTTTATTAAAGGCGCGTCATCGCTCATCCATCTCAAAATGCAGTATTCTGCGCATGAAGTCACATTCTTCTCCGTGATCGCTTTCCCTCAGCGTCGGGAACCTGATCCGGAATAATTGCCGCCTCCCTTAAAGGATGGTGGTACAAAACGTCGTTGGGGATTCTTCAGAGCGTAATTAGTCTTCTCTTCTTGGTGTTTTCTTAACAACCTTCAAGTAAATTAAGACATTTTTAAAATGTCCCGTTACCCAGTTTTTAACTTGGCTGGAAGACAGGCGCTCCTCGAGTCTGCTTGCAAGAATTGCAGCGCCCGTAAGGATTCGACGTTCCCTTAACTATAATGACTCTTTTTTTTCTTTTTCATTTATTTAAATTTTGTTGGAGATGATAAAATAACATATTCATCTGTGATGCTGTAGATTGTTCGTGGTTCATAATTAAGAATTCAGTATGTTCCCTAAGAAATATAACACTAGAACCTACAGCTAAGGATGTAATTATGAGAAATATTTCATTTTTGGAAAGGGAATCATTTATTTCCAAGAAAATGATCTCAGAATTTGACTGAAAGAATAATGCTGAAGACAGAGCTTAAAGGAATTAAAGATTGCAGCTGTATAATAACATATATATTTATTATAATTATATCCTACTTTTTTCCAGGAGCAAAAGTTGGTAAATGTATCCCCATATTATCCTCACAAAAACTCTGCATTGTAAATTGGATTCAAAGACAGCAGCTGATTTTCAGATCTGTTGTGCAAATTTAAATCTTAATCTCCCCAATCCTTATTAACATTCTAATCACTGCTTTATTTCCAATGACAAGTCCTATCAAAAAATAATCATTACATTGTGGGTTTTTTTTCAGAACAGAAACCACAACTGTACTATACTTTTGTAGGAATTTAGCACCCACCCCCCTCCTAGAAGAATGAAATATTTTAGAAAATATTTAAAAGGCAGAATATATTTCCCTGGATGAGAAATGGAGAAACATGTTTTAAAGACAAAGCAGCTTCCTGACGCCCCCCCCCCACCTTTGTCAATGGGCCATTAAAGGCTCAGCTAAGCTCACTCATTTCCCCCCACCTTTGTCAACCATCATCTGCATCATAATAGAACCCATCTAGCAACTGAAACTCACCACATGGCACCTGGGAAGATTACATCAGCCAGCAAGGCTAGCTAAGACCCCCACCCCCTGGGAGTCTGACAGGGAGCACACAGGATCTCAGCCCTTTTCTGTTCAGGAACTCAAGCCATGTGATCCTGACCACCATTAAACCATCTTTCCAAGCAGCCTCCATGTTTCCAGTGTCTTTGTCCCCACTTGGAACTGAACCCAGATGGATATTTCTTCCAACAATTGGCACCCGCAGATGGGACTCCAAGCTAACCTAACCAATGGACCTGGCCCAGGTAAGCCTCCCTTGCTAGCAGCAAACCCATTGAGTCTGTGGGTAAGTTTCCCTGGACCTTGGCCATTTGGAACTAGGTTTTAAAGGGGTTTTGAGTGTTGAGCTCAAAGGCTGCTTGGAAAGAAGGTGAGTACTTCTAAATTTTAATTTTAAAGCATAGAAAAGCATGGGAAATATGTGTATGCCTGCATGTGTGTGAATGAGAGAGCCCTTCTCCCAATCACAGCTGGATCTTGCTTCCTCTGTGCATTTCCTAACCGCAGAAAGACCAACAGTCTGGAAAGCATGGGGGTTT
This sequence comes from Ahaetulla prasina, assembly GCF_028640845.1. NCBI lineage: Eukaryota > Metazoa > Chordata > Lepidosauria > Squamata > Colubridae > Ahaetulla > Ahaetulla prasina. Next base: position 80,310,175 of record NC_080543.1, on the reverse strand, counting down.
TGCCAGAGCACAGGACCTTCTGTTAGGGAAGGAGGAAGTGTGTGTGTGGGATTCCACCTGAGGAAACAATCTGATTCCACCTCTTTGAGCAACCTCTAGCCGCACCTCTGCCTATTGCTAGCTCCACCAAGCCGTGACCGGTAGGATAGAGAAAGCAAGTGGGGGAAGCCAAACGTGGAACTTTGTGTTTATCAGGAACAGGAGCCGAGTAAAAGGAAAGTGAGTGTGAAGGGGACAATTAAAAAGAGTAGAGTTTACTAGTGTATTTTAGAGAAAGCAAAGCAGGAAGCAGTGTTGAGGAGGTGCTCATACCTGCTGGAGGGGCAGTAGGTCCTCTGGGATCACTTTTTTGATCCAAAATGAAGCTCCCTTAACAGGAAGGGGCCCATACTTCGACAGAAGGGAGTCGAAGTCCTTCCCAGAACTTTTTTTTCTGAAAACTGTAGAAGGGTCCACCCGGCTAAGCCAAAGTGAAAAATAAAACCTCACATCGGAGAGGGAAACATGGGAAGCAGTAGCTCGAGGGTGGTGGGAAATCCCCTAGGAGACCTGCTTGGGGCCTGGGATGCCCGGCGGCTGCCAGTTTTGCCTGGTATGTGGAAAAAGAAATTGAGGAAATTGTGTAATAAATGGGCTTTGCTAAGAGATGAGAATAGGAAACAAATTTGGCTAAATAAAGGTACTTAAAAGAAAAGGGAAATATATAAATAGGAATGTTGGGTTTTTGTTTTGTTCGCTTGTTTGTCTCTTTCTCTGTCTTCTATGGAACCACGTGGTCTGTCTGTTAAAATTTGTGCCTTCCCTAATTTAACTGAGATTTATGGCGGGAATGATCAGTGTGTGTGTAAATTTCAGTTTTGTTTTCCTCTCTTTGTCCTCCTTGTTTTTTATGTGTGTATGTCTGTCTTTGTGGGCCTCGAGGTAATTGTAACTAAAATGTATCTGATCTCTAGAGACAAGAATTTTAAATTGTTAGGGAAAAACAAAAACAAAAGGTTGAAGCAATGAAAATGGGAAAAGAGAGAGAGAGAAAAGAAAGAAAGAGCCTTTACCCTGTTTTTGTGTGGCCGACAGAAACTGGGTACAGAGAACTTTTCATTTGTTTTTTTCTCCTTCTCTCTATCTTAAAGTAACAACTCATGTTTATGAGGAAACGTTTTAAGTTCACTTACAAGAGAAAAAAAAATCAGTCTTGCATTTACTGTGTGTTTAAATGATTTTACCTGTTCATCCTCTTCCTGAAGTATGTGAATCCAGTTTTTTTCTTTCTCATCAGTTGTGTCTCCATTTTGTTGAAACTGCATTATCTTTTAGTAACTGCAATATTGATGTGTTGTTTCTTTTCAAACTCTGCCTGCAAGATATCTACACCCCCCCTCCTTTTAATCCTGTTACAATGCCTTTCCTGAGAAGATTACCCACAAAAGTGGGGAGGAGATCCTGTTCTAATGTCTTTCAGCCCTGAAAAGATGACTCTGCAACTGTGGAAGCAGAGCACATGGTTCCAGATGCTGCCCCCAGAGGAGACCTTCCATTTGTTGGAGCCAGGAATTGAGTTTGAATCTAGCCCCCACTGAAAGTCATCACAGCAACCAGATTGGAGCAGACCTTTCCAAACCTGACTGACCAAAAAGCATGCCACCCAGCAGACATGAAAGAAAGGACCCTGAGATGTACAAATAAAGACTAAAAGACTCTTTTCAATCCCCAGAAGACAACTGGAAAGACTATGGGGGAGGTGGAAAATTCATTGTAAGGTTTTCTTTCTTGTCTCATTTACATTGTAATCAGTCTAAAGTACTCACGTATAAGGATTGTATTTGAAAGTGGCTGCCACAGTTAGTTCTGAACACCTAAGATTTCTGTCTAATGGTAGGGAAATTTGTCCAGCATGTTTGTATTGTTTGTATTTCCTGAATTGTAAAGGTAGCTGCATACACAGGCACACACAGAGAGACACACCATTCAGAATTAGACTGAAACTATTCCCTTCACTTATCTCCACACAAGACTTCTCCTAGGTTGATTTTTGCTCTGTGGCACTAAAAGCCCAAGGAGTCAGATCTCCCTGCTAATTCCATGGGGGAGGGGCATCCCTCTCAGGCAATTCCTCTCTTGAGATAGCAGAAAAAGTGATATCCAAAACCCAAGCCCTGACTATGACTCACAAATTATGCTGCCCAGTTGCCCAGTAAAGCAAGATATGTTGCACTGGTGGTCTCATGAGTAGAAGTCCCAGGGCTCATTTAAAAAAAAAAAAGAAAGGAAAAAGCCTGGATTGCACACTGATTAACCTCAATTTGGACCAAAAAATAAATAAATCCTGGATGCACTAAAGTAAGAGCTAGGGCAGGTTCAGTAACTAACCCTTGGAAATGAGCAGCCTGTAATTTAAAGGAAAACCATGGCTGTGAAAATTTTGGGATGTGTGCTTGCTTGAAACCTGACTGGAAGCTCACAGAAAGCGATATCTAACAGCTGAAATTAATTGGCATAGAAAATTGGATACTGTAAAATTCTTACCAGAACTTTTCCCCTGGCTGCTAGACCTTCATGGTTGAAAGCTTTTGGGAGCCACTGAAGGAATCTTTTTTCTGTTGTCTCTATCAATGGCTTCCTTTGCATCAGAAAAATTAAAAGCACCCATCAAGCCTCCCTGATTTGATCAATTTTAATTTTTTGCCAAGAGCATGTTTCAAAACTCACGTTTTGAAAAAAAAAAAAAAGTAGGGATTGTAGGAATTTAGCACCCACCCCCCTCCTAGAAGAATGAAATATTTTAGAAAATATTTAAAAGCCAGAATATATTTCCCTGAATGAGAAATGGAGAAACATGTTTTAAAGACAAAGCAGCTTCCTGACTCCCCCCCTACCTTTGTCAATGAGCCATTAAAGCCTCAGCTAAGCTCACTCATTTCCCCCCACCTTTGTCAACCATCATCTGCATCATAATAGAACCCATCTAGCAACTGAAACTCACCACATGGCACCTGGGAAGATTACATCAGCCAGCAAGGCTAGCTAAGACCCCCACCCCCTGGGAGTCTGACAGCCAATCAGGGTACTCTTCCTGTGCCCCAGAAAGTTCAAAGCTCAGAAAAAGCATAAAACCAGGGAGCACACAGGATCTCAGCCCTTTTCTGTTCAGGAACTCAAGCCATGTGATCCTGACCACCATTAAACCATCTTTCCAAGCAGTCTTCATGTTTCCAGTGTCTTTGTCCCCACTTGGAACTGAACCCAGATGGATATTTCTTCCAACACTTTGAAACATGTTTACTAGAATCTATAATTTATAATATTTTGAACAAATAATGCAATATTCTACAGTGTTAATAAATCTTATCTGAAGTTTTAAAGAAGTTGTTAGTGCTTGGGGATAAACTGTTCCCCTTTTTAACTGATATAAACATAACACATCTATTTGGATTATGAAAGCAGTTCATTTCAATGTAGGTATTGGGAAAAAAGAAAGCTTTCGGTCAATCCACATATGGAACTCAGCTATATTTAAATCAAGTTTGACTTTCAGAGAGATTACAAATGTTAAACTTAAAAGGTTACATCAGGGGATATTATAACAGTTCTTACCTTGTTTTTTGTATGAGCTAAACTCAAAGTAACTGAACTTTGTCAAGTATAATTTTTTAAGAAATTTGTGGTAGAAAGAGGAACTCATAGAAAGGCATGTTTATATGACTTTATTGAATGCTGCGCATGAAGACTATAAAAATAAGTATCAACTGTGGTATCTCATTTATAATTTACACAGTCATTTTATCCGATGAGTGACTTCCTCTGTTCTTGGGTCCTTGATGTATAATTGACATACACCAGGAATTTAGAATTTCTGCCAGGATGTTCTGATGTAATTTTGGGGATGTGGAGGTGGATGGGATTGTTCAGCCATAAATGAGAGGGTTAGAATAAAGGTCATTTGAATAAACAAGGACATACTACTCTTATTACTCATTTGGGGGAAAAATGAAGTACTATATTATGTTAAATCAGTTGTAAATTCCTTAAATTTCAAAATAAATGTGACTATTTTATATTGTGTGAATGGGGAATGGTCCTTCGGATCGCCAGCCCTGTGGTTGCGTTTAAAACCGTTTTGACAGCGCAAATTGGCTGTCTGGTGGTTTGGAAAGCTTTCCCTCGGAAGAAGAGGGAAAGCAGAGCAGTCGGGCATGGGTAGAGCTCCCCGAGATTTCTTGGGGAAAAGCCAGGAGATCGAAGGGTGAGAGCTCCTCTTTAGCCTGGCAGAGCTCCGCACCCAGAGCGCTTCTGCTTTATGCAGAACAAGAAGCTGTGACCACCTCTGCCTCTATGATTAGCTTCAAATTGATTTCAATGCAGACGGAACAAAAGCACGAGAATTGGCATCTGTGATTGCAAGTAACAAACCTTTGTTGCCAAACTCTTTCCTTTTGAATCAACTCGAGAAGAATAAAGAAAACGGCACTTGTTATAAATAGGGCGGGAAAGTGAAAGTTAAGGAACTGCTTGTTAAAGCTTTTAGCGCCCTCAGAGCTATGTTTTTTACATTAATCTGGACAGTTTGAAAATGGTAATTGAAAGATTTATATTTACTTAATTTAATCATCGTGCCTTTGGAAGAATCAAGGAGAATTGGACTTATTGAAGGTGTTTAAGTATATTTAAATCAAGTTTGACTTTCAGAGAGATTACAAATGTTAAACTTAAAAGGTTACATCAGGGGATATTATAACAGTTCTTACCTTGTTTTTTGTATGAGCTAAACTCAAAGTAACTGAACTTTGTCAAGTATAATTTTTTAAGAAATTTGTGGTAGAAAGAGGAACTCATAGAAAGGCATGTTTATATGACTTTATTGAATGCTGCGCATGAAGACTATAAAAATAAGTATCAACTGTGGTATCTCATTTATAATTTACACAGTCATTTTATCCGATGAGTGACTTCCTCTGTTCTTGGGTCCTTGATGTATAATTGACATACACCAGGAATTTAGAATTTCTGCCAGGATGTTCTGATGTAATTTTGGGGATGTGGAGGTGGATGGGATTGTTCAGCCATAAATGAGAGGGTTAGAATAAAGGTCATTTGAATAAACAAGGACATACTACTCTTATTACTCATTTGGGGGAAAAATGAAGTACTATATTATGTTAAATCAGTTGTAAATTCCTTAAATTTCAAAATAAATGTGACTATTTTATATTGTGTGAATGGGGAATGGTCCTTCGGATCGCCAGCCCTGTGGTTGCGTTTAAAACCGTTTTGACAGCGCAAATTGGCTGTCTGGTGGTTTGGAAAGCTTTCCCTCGGAAGAAGAGGGAAAGCAGAGCAGTCGGGCGTGGGTAGAGCTCCCCGAGATTTCTTGGGGAAAAGCCAGGAGATCGAAGGGTGAGAGCTCCTCTTTAGCCTGACAGAGCTCCGCACCCAGAGCGCTTCTGCTTTATGCAGAACAAGAAGCTGTGACCACCTCTGCCTCTATGATTAGCTTCAAATTGATTTCAATGCAGACGGAACAAAAGCACGAGAATTGGCATCTGTGATTGCAAGTAACAAACCTTTGTTGCCAAACTCTTTCCTTTTGAATCAACTCGAGAAGAATAAAGAAAACGGCACTTGTTATAAATAGGGCGGGAAAGTGAAAGTTAAGGAACTGCTTGTTAAAGCTTTTAGCGCCCTCAGAGCTATGTTTTTTACATTAATCTGGACAGTTTGAAAATGGTAATTGAAAGATTTATATTTACTTAATTTAATCATCGTGCCTTTGGAAGAATCAAGGAGAATTGGACTTATTGAAGGTGTTTAAGTATAATTAAAGCAAGATGGCTTCTAAACAATTAAAGCCTGAACTCTCTAAAAGTGCTGGGGGCTCTCCAGCTCATACGGCTAATCCACAAGCCGTAAACTTGGAAGCTTTACAAGAATCTTTGAAGGAATTTTTAAAAGATTCTATAGAACAATCACTAAAGCTTCATATTGCTGTTATGGAAGAAAAATTTTAATAGATTTCAGAGGAGATGTCAGCTCACAATAAAGATATAAGAGAAGACATACTGACTGCATTTCAAGGCTTGGCAAACAACATAATCCAGTTGGAGGAAAGGGTGGAAGAAATTAAACAATCTAATTTGAATTTAGAAAATAAAATGGAGGAGGTTCAGACTAAGGTGGAAAAAGCAGATGATGAAATGGTCTTGTTACAATATAGATCGATGGAGTTTGCTGTAAGAGTGTGCGGGTTGCAAGAAAACAAACAGGAAATCTTAAGAGAGATTTTTTCAGAAGCCTTTGCAGACTTTCAATTCCAAATTGATAAAATCTACCGTGTTAATTCCTGGGTTGCTAGACAAAGACAATTGCCAAGAGACATTGTGATTTATTTTACAACTAGGAGGATTAGAAATGAAATTTTATAAGCATCTTACAAAAATAAAATGCAAAAGCAGGACAAGAGATATTAGTTTTGAAAGAAATTCTTTCTAAAATGCTAAGAAATAGAAAGGAGTTTGCTTTTTTGGTGAATGAGCTTAGAAATCAACAGATGCAATTTAGATGGGATGTTCCAACTGGATTAACGTTAACTTATGCTGGAGAAAGATATCGCCTTAACAAGGTTTGGAAGGCAAGGGATTTTTATACCAATGTTTTAAAGGCTGGAAGTCCACCATCACCAGATGCTAGGAGGAGAGGAGAAGCAGAGTTAGTAAAAAAGTATGAGAAGGAAGGAAAACAGATATAAGTGCAAGCGGAAGCTGCAATTACTGAAGAAGATTTGTCGCAATCACTTGCTATTTTTCAAATATCAGAAGTAGGGGAAAATATAGGGGATATTAAAGATCCAAAAGAGCAAAGACTGATCAGAACAGCTACTAAACTTAAAGAACAAGAAAAAATGCAGCAATCTCAAACAAAAACTCAAGAAACTCCTAAAACAGAAGCTGTGGGAGGGGCAGGCCAAAGAAGAGGATTGAGGAAGATCTTCAGCTGAGGTTCCAAAAGCTTCACAGTGCCAAGAATGGCAAATAGATTTTTAACTTGGAATGTTAACGGCCTGAACTCGCCACAAAAAAGGAAAAAGATATTTCATGAAATTTAAAAAGATGTAATTTGCTTACAGGAAACACATATTAGAGTGACAGACCAAAAGTATTTGATAAATTCAAGACTAGGTACACATTTTGCTTCATCGGCTCCAGAGAAGAAGAATGGCGTAGTTATATACCTAAAGAAAGAACTAACAGCCAAATTAATTGAGGCAGATGTTCAAGGAAGATATATTGCTATTGAACTTTTAATAGAGGGTAAGAGAATACTTGTAATTGGAGTATATGTACCTAACCAGCAGCAAGAAAATTTTTATACAGTGTATAAAATAATACAGTGGAATTATAAATTGTTTGTATTAATGGGAGACTGGAATGGAGTGTTGGATACTAAGAAAGATAAAAAGAGTATTTCTCAAAATATTTCAAGTTGTGTGAAATTGCCAAAAGCTTTTTTGATATGATGGAAGAGTTGGAGCTAAGAGATATTTGGCGAGAAAGGAATGTTGAAGAAAAAGATTTTACCTTTTTTTCTGATAGACATCAATCCTTTTCTAGGATTGATTTTATACTAATTTCTATTGATTTTCTTTCCAGGGTGAAGAAGACCAAAATATGTCCAAGAACTTTAACTGATCATAGTCCGGTGTGAGTGGAATTCAATCAGGAAAAGTGTCAGCCTCCGCTTTAATTTAGTGTATTTCTCCTACTAGATTATCTGACTATTTTATTACCTTGTTAAACGTTTGCTCTACTGATTGTCTTACATGCTTTATGGAGAAGAGGGGGGAGGTTTTCACTGTTCCCAGCGTCGGCTGACATTGTATGTGGGGGAGAGAGGAAATGCCATTTTCAAAACCAGAGGTTTGAATTGTGTTGGCGCGTGAATGTAACGGCAGCTGCTGATTCCACATTCCATTCGGAAGATTGACAGAGGGAGAATATCGGAAGTGAAACTACACGTGACTGAGGAGAAAGAAGACATTGGACTATTATTGTATGACCTCTAGTAGGGGGAGGGTTCAGGAGAGAATATGACTCTGGGGATTTGATTTACTTCCAGTTCCAGCTATGCTTTTCACCGCATCCAGACTTGTATGATAAAGATTACCAAATTCTTCAACATGATGAAGTTGGGTTTTTATTTTCTCAAACACTGATCTGGGGCAGGCTGACATTAAGCTGGAACTCACCCAAAATCAGTCATCCCGGATCACAACCGAGGGGACTGAATTTTTTTTTTCCCATAACGGTGTCGGAGCACGAATACGAACCTAATGAGGAACAACTGGCAGACATCTCATCTCAGGACCATCGCAGACAAGCTGATAAAAAATACTTTCTGGGAAAAAAGCCAATCTCAGAAGATGAGCTGGAGGAGTCAGAAGCAGCTTTGGCAGCCACATCGGACCCTCCCAAATACTCAGGAATTTCTGCAGAGTGGCTGGAGAAATTACAAATAGAGGAAAAACAGGAGAAAGCCAAACTGGATTTTAAAAGCTTTCCAGACCCAGGGGAAGCACAATCGGGAGTTACTAGACGTAAACAACAAAGAAAACTCTCTGCTTGGCAAAAAGAGCAAGAAATCAAAGATCAGTTACAGATTGCAGAAGCTGTGAGACTGTATCGTGAGGCGAAAGACCGACAGAGATATCGTGAAAGGTATGAAAACCCCACCCAAACACCCTGGGGGGAGAGGGAAGAGGTGGAAACAGAAATTTCAATGGCCACCGGTGATGCAGCATACACCAGAGAGCTTCAGGGAGACCGAAAGCCTGAGCTGCGTTCTCCAGGAGCCGCAGATATGGCCATGGGTCAGGGGGTCCCCACTCCACAAATGTTGCCTCATAGAAGAAAAAAACCTAAAATTCCACCAATTCCCAGAAAGTTTGATGGGGACCCCAAAGAATTAGGCTTATTCCAGGCTATGGTGGATAGCCACATGCAAGAATGGGGGGAAGATTACTTGTCAGAAGCCTCTAGAGTAAGAAGCGTAACTCAAGTCTTGAGTGGTAGGGCGGCTTCCTGGTACGTGACTTTATACCAAGAGGATTCCCCTCTCCTAAGAAACTACCATCATTTTATGGCCGCCCTGAGAATGAGGTTTGAGGACCCCTTGGCAGAACAAAAGGCCAAGATTCGCATGCGGTCCATCAGACAAGGGAGGAGACCAGTGACCGACTACAACCAAGAGTTCAGTGATCTGGTACCTCTCATGAGAGGGTGGTCGGAAGTGGCTCTTTTGGACTTATACAAAGACGGCCTTAACGGAGAATTATATAAATTATGTAGAGCCCGAGCATCCCCAACTACCCTGCATGGCTGGTACACCCTGGCAGCAGAAATGGAGATAGACCTAGCCAAGGACCGCCTGCGAACCGATCGTAGCTGGAGGCAAACCCAACCTCAATTCCAGAGGGAACCAACCAAGGATTCTGTTGCAGTGGAGAGTGGGAAGAAGAAACCCACAGGCTGTTTCAGATGTGGAAAAGAAGGCCACCGAGCCGCTGATTGTCGGGCAAAGCTGCCGCCAAAGGCGACCCCTAGTGGCAAAAAACCAACGGCACAGGTGGAACCAAAATCGCGAGAGATCGCAAAGAGGGGAACAGATGACGCAAAGTACGCTCCTCCCATCGAGAAGGAACTTGGGACTCCGACCGGGTCAGATGACACCGAGCCATCTTCGGAATCGGATGAGGACCTTTTGGTGAGTTGGAAAGGGGGGCCCCTTACCGTTCCTGTACAACTGCTTATCCCATCCTCAGGAATGCAAGGGGAAATGCTAGCCCTCCTAGACTCTGGTTGTACCCGATGTATCTTAAGCCCCGAGGTGGTGGAGAGAATGGAACTGAGACTAAAAACATTAAGCAGGCCCATAGCCTTCTGCCAACTAGATGGATCGATAGCGGGGCGAGGCCCAGCCCACTTTGTGACAGAGCCCATAGAGATGACCATAGGTGACCATAAAGAAATCATAAACTTCATAGTTGCTCCAGGAATGGACCAACCTCTCGTGCTGGGTCTCTCATGGCTCCGAAAATGGAACCCTAAAATAAACTGGAGAACAGGGGTGGTGCGACTCCGCACAACGGCACTAAAGAAGAAGAACATAATTTTAAAAACCCCTGATCCTGATTGCCCTGAGAAACTAGGGGCGATGGTTGAGCGCCTAGAGGGGGAGGAAAAAATTCCTAAAGAGTACTGGGACCTACGAGAGGTTTTTAGTGAAAAGGCCTCTGACGTACTGCCTCCCCATAGGCCCACAGACTGTGCAATAGACATTCTACCAGGAGTGAAACTCCCGAAACCGAAATCTTACCCCATGACCCAAAAAGAATTAGGGGAATTACGGAACTTCATAGATAAAAATTTAGAACGAGGATTCATTCAACCGGCTAGGCCTCGAGTTGCAGCCCCAGTCATGTTCCGGGAAAAGAAAGATGGCACCTTTCACTTGATAGTTGACTATAGAAATCTGAACTCTGTGTGCGTGGAAAATATATACCCCATGCCTCTTATGAAAGACATGCTCGCCCACTTAGCCAACGGAAAGTTCTTTACTAAACTGGACTTACGAGAAGCGTATTACAGAGTACGCATAAAAGAAGGGGATGAATGGAAAACGGCGTTCAATTGTCCCCTTGGTTGCTTCCAATTCCGAGTCTTACCATTTGGGTTGCAAGGGGCCCCAGCAGTTTTCATGCAACTAATAAACGAGGTTCTCCATGAACACTTGTTTAAAGGGGTTCTTGTTTATCTTGATGACATACTTATCTACACTGAAACCATGGAGGAGCATGTGAAGCTAGTAAGAGCAGTACTTAAAAAATTGCTGGCCGCTGAACTTTATGCAAAATTGTCAAAATGTGAATTCCACCAATCAAAAATTGACTATCTGGGATACCGTATTTCCTCTGATGGCTTGGAGATGGACCCTGCCAAAGTCCGAGCAGTACTAGAGTGGGCTCCTCCTCGCACCCACAAACAATTACAGAGCTTTCTGGGATTTGCTAATTTTTATCGCCAATTCATTCCCTCTTTTGCTGACATTGCCCTGCCAATCACCAATCTCCTCAAAACAAGAGGAAATACTAAATCCAAACCATCCTTACCACTGGAGTGGTCAATGGAGTGTCAGGCCGCTTTTGAAAAGTTGAAGCGATTGTTCGCCGCCGAGCCTGTCCTCAAACACCCTGACATGGAATCCCCATTCGTGGTTCAAGCTGATGCTAGTGACGTAGCAGTTGGAGCAGTTTTACTCCAAACCAATGCTAAAGGTGAGCTACAACCATGTGCTTACACATCTCGTAAACTCACTGAAACAGAACAGAGATGGGCCATCTGGGAAAAGGAGGCTTTTGCAGTGCACTGGGCTCTTCAAACATGGAAACAATTCTTAGAGGGGGCCAAATACCCTTTTGAAGTATGGACTGATCATAAAAACTTAGAAGCCCTGAAAACTCCCAGAAAGCTATCACCAAAACAAGCTCGATGGACCCAATACTTTAACCGCTTTAATTTTGCCTTGCGCTACATTCCTGGGGGAAAGAACTTCCTCACGGACGCCCTTTCCCGTTTACCTCAGTATGACAGTACTCGCAAGGAAGTAGCACGGCCTATACTCCCAGTGCAACAGCTAGCAGCCCCAGCGATTACTCGTACCCAAATTCATACCGATCCGATGTTACCAGACGACCTCACCAATTCGCTCAAGGAAGCCTTAAACAAAGATGACTGGTTCTTAGCCCATTCGCACGAGTGCACTCTTCGCGATGGACTAGCTTGGGTAGGAGCAAAGTTATACGTGCCTGCATCTCTGAGGGAGGTCATACTTCTACGTTGTCATGATGCTAAAATGGCTGGCCATTTTGGATTCGTCAAAACCTTACACCTCCTGAAAAGACAGTTTTGGTGGCCAGGTCTTAAAAAAGACATTGAATCCTATATAGCAAGCTGTCCTGTTTGTGCATCAGCTAAAAGACCACCAGGGAAGCCTCCTGCGTTGCTACAAACAGTAGCCCATCCAGAAGCCCCATGGAAAGAAATATCCATGGACTTCATAGTGGAATTACCTGAAAGTGGAGGAAATACAGTAATCTGGGTGGTTACTGACCTGTTCTCCAAACAAGTACACTTTATCCCATGTTCCAAAATTCCTTCTTCAAAAACGTTGGCAAAACTGTTTGTCCAACACATCTACAGACTCCATGGGGTTCCTAAACGAATAAACTCTGACAGAGGGGTGCAATTCACTTCTAAGTTTTGGAGATAATTTTTGCGGTTGATAGGCTCCACCCAAGGTTTAAGCTCCTCCCATCATCCTCAAACTAATGGCGGCTGTGAACGCTCAAACTCAGTACTGGAACAATACTTACGATGTTACATTAACTATCAACAAGATAATTGGGCAGATTTAATACCATTTATGAAGTGGCGTACAATAATTCTGTTCATAGCAGCACTGGATTCACCCCATTTAAAATTGCCTCTGGTCAAGAATTTGTCCCCATTCCCGAACTCCCTGAACAAAAACCATTGATTCCGTCCCTGGCTGAATGGATAGAACAATTGCAAAGTACATGGAATATTACACGAAAAGCAATTGATGATGCTCATCACTCACACAAAAAACAAGCAGATAAAAAGAGAGCTCCTGAGAAAAAGTTCCAAGTGGGAGATAAAGTTTTCTTATCTACTAAATATTTACAAACAACTCAAAAATCTAAAAAACTTGGACCAAAATATGTGGGCCCGTTCCCCATCTTGAAATTCATAAATCCGGTAACAGTCCAACTGGAACTACCTAAATCTCTCAAAAGAATTCACCCAGTTTTCCACGTTAGTTTGCTCAAACCTGAGCACACATCCCCCTTTAGACCAAATCCTACTAAGGCCCCTGTACCTATCCTCATCAACGGAGAAGAACATTTTGAAATTAAAGAAATTCTAGACTCTAGAAAACATAGAAATAAAATCCAATATCTGGTAGCATGGAAACACTTCCCTCTATCACAAGCTGAATGGGTTAACAAAGAAGATATGCAGGCCCCCAAAAAACTGGCACTATTTTATAACAAATATCCTGATAAACCCTAACTTTTCTTTTTCTTTTTCAGGACTAACGTCCTTCTTTCGAAGGAGGGCCGAATGTCAGCCTCTGCTTTAATTTAGTGTATTTCTCCTACTAGATTATCTGACTATTTTATTACCTTGTTAAACGTTTGCTCTACTGATTGTCTTACATGCTTTATGGAGAAGAGGGGGGAGGTTTTCACTGTTCCCAGCGTCGGCTGACATTGTATGTGGGGGAGAGAGGAAATGCCATTTTCAAAACCAGAGGTTTGAATTGTGTTGGCGCGTGAATGTAACGGCAGCTGCTGATTCCACATTCCATTCGGAAGATTGACAGAGGGAGAATATCGGAAGTGAAACTACACGTGACTGAGGAGAAAGAAGACATTGGACTATTATTGTATGACCTCTAGTAGGGGGAGGGTTCAGGAGAGAATATGACTCTGGGGATTTGATTTACTTCCAGTTCCAGCTATGCTTTTCACCGCATCCAGATTTGTATGATAAAGATTACCAAATTCTTCAACATGATAAAGTTGGGTTTTTATTTTCTCAAACACTGATCTGGGGCAGGCTGACAAAAAGTTAGATAGGAGATCTTGGTGATTAAATGAGAATTTGTTTAGATATGAAGAAAATGTAAAGGAATGTAAAAGACAAATGAAAGAGTTTTTTGTAATGAATATGAATAAGGGTACTCCGATAGAAATAGTTTGGGATGAAAGTAAAGCATATATGAGGGTAATTTTAATATATATGAATAATAAACACAGAATTAGACAGCAGAAGCAGCATAGGGAACTAGAAGAGGAAATAAAAAAGAAAGAGCAACTACTTATACTTAATCCAGAGGACGAAAAAGTTAGAGAAGCAATAAATATACTGCGAGGACAGTTTAATATGCTTATAGCTGACCAGGTTGCAACTAATGTACAATATGTTAAGCACAATACGTTTTGTAATGCTAATAAGCAAGCAGGTGGTTAGCATATGTAATAAGGAAAAAACAGAAATCACGTGTATTGGAAAGATAGAATATAAAGGTAAAGAAGTATATCTACAGAATTTGATTAAAAAAGCTTTTTTAGAATTTTATACAAAATTATATGCTAGTGACTCAATTCAAGGTATAGATATAGATAAATATTTACAGGAAGGGAATATTGATGAACTTACGTTAGAACAAAGGGAAAGATTGAATCAATCTATAACAGAAGAAATTATTTTAGCTATTAAGCAGCTAAAAATAGGTAAAGCCCCAGGAACAGATGGATTAACCGCTGTTTATTATAAAAATTTACAACTTGAAATGGTGGACCCTCTTAAGGAATTATTTAATAAAATTCAACTCGGAGGAAACGTACTTACATCCTGGAGAACTGCTTTTATCTCACTGATACCAAAGGAGGATCAAGATTGTACTAAGCCAGAAAATTATAGGCCAATATCACTTTTGAATGTTGATTATAAGATCTTTGCTAAAATACTAGCCAATAGATTAATGTTGGTTATACAACAAAAGATTCATAATGATCAATCAGAATTTATAGAAGGGAGACAAATGAGAAATAATGTTAGACAAATTGTGAATTTACTAGAATATTTAGAGAGAAACAACCAGGTCCCTGCAGCTTTTTTTTTCTTAGATGCAGAGAAGACTTTTGATCGATTGAACTGGGAATTTTTATTTAGCGTAATAGAAAAGATGCAATTTGGAGAATGTTTTATACAATCAATTAGGGCAGTATATCAGAGACAAATAGCTCAAATAATAGTTAATGGTAGTTTAACAGAAGTTTTTAGAATTGAAAAAGGAACAAGGCAAGGATGCCCTTTGTCGCCATTATATATGGTGTGCAATGCTATAGAGCATTGCATACCAGAACAACTAGACAAAAGAAGTTTTTTCCCGAAGGCCATCACTCTGCTAAACAAATAATTCCCTCAACACTGTCAAACTATTTACTAAATCTACACTATTATTAATCTTCTCATCATTTTTATCACCAATCTCTTTCCACTTATGACTGTATGACTGTAACTTTTTGTTGCTATCATTAAGGGTTAAATTGCAACCTATGACCATCATTTGTGTTGTAAATGTACCTTTGATGAAGGTTTTTTTTTTCTTTTATGTACACTGAGAGCATATGCACCAAAACAAATTCCTTGTGCGTCCAATCACACTTGGCCAATAAATTCTATTCTATTCTATTCTATTCTATTATTGTTTATTTTAACGTTAGAACCTTTATTGAATAAGATACGTGGGTCAATTAACATAAAGGGAATTAAAATTAGACATCAAGATTATAGATTAAGGGCATTTGCAGACGACCTGGTGGTTACTTTATCCCAATCAATACAATCGGTTATATATTTGATGGATATAATTAGTCAATACGGGAAGGTATCTGGATTTAAAGTAACTCAACAAAAGACAAAAATAATAACTAAAAATATGACTATACAGCAAAAAGTAGAATTAGAGAAAATAACGGGATTTCAAATAGTAAAAAAGGTTAAATATTTGGGAGTGTATATTGCAGCCTTGAATGTGAAATTATATAAAAATAATTATGAAGTTTTATGGCAAAAAGTGCAGAAGGAAATGGAGAATTGGAAGAAGCTGCAGTTATCTTTATTGGGAAGAATAGCGGTTTTAAAATGAATATTTTACCCAGGTTTTTATTTTTGTTTCAAATGGTATCAATACTTAAAAAAGATGCAAATCTGAAAGAATGGCAAAATGGAATTAATAAATTTATATGGGCTGGTAAAAGACCCAGAATAAAATTGAAAATAATACAGGATGTACGTGAAAGAGGGGGTCTTAAAATGCCTAATTTAAGACTATGCTATGAAGCAGCTACCCTATCTCTAATTAATGATTGGTTTAACTTAACAGAAGATAGAATATTGAATATAGAGGGTTATGATTTGTTATATGGTTCGCATGCTTGCTTACTGTATGATAAAAAAGTGGATAAAGTTTTTAAAGCTCATATATTAAGAAATGCTTTGTTATGGGTTTGGAAAAAGTATCAATATAAGTTAAACTACAAGATACCTATGTGGGCATGTCCTAGACATGCGATACAGAATATAAGTACAGAACAAAAACAAGAGGTTTTTGTTTTAACCCTAACCCTAACCCTAACCCTAACCCTAACCTATAAAGAACTTTTTATGGAAAAGGGTAAGCTGCAACTGAAATCTTTAAATATATTGAAAATTATACTTGGTTTCAGTATGGACAGTTGCAAGCCAGATGGAAAGAGGATCAGAAAATTGGTATCATGCAAAATGAAGAAAATTTGGTAAAACAAATTAGAAATCAAAGCCAATCGCTTATTAAAAGATTGTATAATGCATTGTTAGAAATAGACTCAGAAACGGAATTAGTTAAGGATTGCATGATAAAATGGGCACAAAATATACAAGAACCTATAATGATGGAAACTTGGGAGAAAATTTGGGTTAGAAATGTTAAATTTACCCAAGCACAAAATTTAAGAGAAAATTTTTATAAAATGTTTTACAGATGGCATTTAGATCCTAAAAGACTAGCGTGTATGTACCCGAACTTGCAAGCTAAATGTTGGAGATGTGATAGGGATGATGCTACTTACTTTCATATATGGTGGATTTGTAAAAAAATTAAGCCATTTTGGATAAGAATTTGGTGGATTATACAAAATATTTTGAAAAAGAAGATAAAATTTATTCCACAATTGTTTTTATTGGGTATAATTATGGATTGTATGAAAATAAAGACTAAATTGATTTTAAATCTGATATCAGACTATTGGTTGCGCAATACTGGAAGACGGAACATTTGCCTACAATTGAAGAATGGATATTAAAAGTTGCAAACTTAGCAGAGATGGCGAAAATCTCAGCATTCCTGAAAGACTGCTCACAAGAAAGATACATATTGGAATGAAGAAGATGGATTGACTATATTCAAAATAGAAGCCAGACTAAGAAATACCAAATAGCTTTTGAATGAACAGTTTACAAGAATTACGTTTATGTTTTTTCTTTCTAAAAGGAGAGTTAAGGTTCTAGGGGAGGATGGGAGTTTACAGATAGTTAGCATAATTTAGCTTATGATTGTTAGATTTAATACCCTATATTTTGTTTCAGGAAGTCCGGGGGGGGGGAGCGGGTTTGGGAGAGGGAGGGAGTGGGGAAGAGGGGAGGTTGGGGAGGGGGGAGGGGGAAGGAGGGGTAAGTCTTTGTAAAACTTTTTCAATAAAAAAAAAGTGACATGACCATTTTTTTTACATTTACAATCATTGCAGCATCCCCATGGTCACGTAATCAAAATTCAGCCATTTGGCAATTGGCATGTATTTATGACAGTTGCAGTGTCCCAGGGTCATCTGATCCCACTTTGAGACCTTCTGACAACCAAAGTCAATGGGGAAGCCAGATTCACTTAACAACTGTGTTGCTAATTTAACAGCAGGGGTTAACTTAACAACTGTGGCAAGAAAAAATGTAAATTGGGGTAAAATTCACTTAACAACTGTCTTGCTTAACAAAGGAAATTTTGGGCTTAACTGTGATCGTAAATCACAGACTACCTGTATGCTGTAGTGATTTTGATAAGGTGATTTGGAAATCCTGTATTGAAAAATGGATGAATGAATGTAACAGTTCTTACACTTTCTATTGTTTGGAAGTTACATGAGCTGAAATTACAAAATGTTACTAGATTGGAAAAGCCTGTTAGAAATATGCCAAAAAAAGTATTGAAAAACTGTCAAATTAAAGAAGCAATTCTATCAGTTGATCATTAGAGTTGATCTTTGCAATTGCATCAACTCCAGGCAGCCACTGTTCCTCCTCCATAGAATCATGTAGCCATTTTGGAGAAATATGTTGAAATTTTAAGCTGAATTCCAGCCTTCCTGACATTTCCTGAAAAGTGCATCCTTTTTATGCATCTTCATCTTGAAGATAGAGCATTGCACACCAGAACAACTAGGCACAAGAACATTTTTTTCCTGAAGGCCATCACTCTGCTAAACAAATAATTCCCTCAACAATGTCAAACTATTTACTAAATCTGCACTACTATTAATCTTCTCATCGTTCCCATCACCAATCTCTTTCCACTTATGACTGTATGACTGTAATTTTGTTGCTGGTAATCCTTATGATTTATATTGATATATTGACCATCCTTTGTGTTGTAAATGTTGTACCTTGATGAAGGTATCTTTTCTTTTATGTACACTGAGAGCATATGCACCAAGACAAATTCCTTGTGTGTCCAATCACACTTGGCCAATAAAAAATTCTATTCTATTCTATTCTATTCTCTTTCCTAGGTCTCTTATTTGTCAAAGTTGTTCATCCCATTTTACAGAAATTAATGGCTATTAAGGTATATTTAAACCCCTATCTTCTGTATATGTGATATTTGGAAAAAAGAAACTTAAGAACCCCCCCCCTTTAAAAGTAGCCCTTAGCTGTATATTATGCATAAAACATTTATTTTCTCTCTCAGCATTGTATATGAGTGTCTGCGCACAAAAGAATATTAATCTGAATGGCCTCTAAATGTGGAGACTTCCTATAATACAAAGACAATCTATTATTGAAAGGTGTTGAGGGGTGGGGGAAGAAATTGTTTTCTCTGATGCTTTTGAGGAAAATGTTATATTTAACATGAAATAATATTAATAGATAAAAATCAGTACTTCATATAGGTAATCCTATTTTATTTATAGGACAAATTGTCTGTGATATGACCAAACAAAAGATATCAAACACACAAAGCTGCTCCATTTGCAACTTCAAAGACGAAAAGAAAAACAATGAGACTCTTTATTACAAGAAATAATAAAGGTGATAAAAAAACCAAAATATATTACAACTATGTAGTCTTCGCTGTGTAGCACAGTGGTGTTTCAATAAACCTGTTATATGTAAGCATATAGTATATTTGTATGTATTTAGTGAAATGTGTATAGTTACCCATCAGTAACATTTGGTGCATAATGAAAGATAAAATAACAAATATAAACACCAATATGCAATTCAATAAGAATACCAATAGACTGAATACTCTGAAACAAATACTAGCTAACTTTATATAATTAGTTAAACGTGGTGCAATCCAGGAAATTGGATTAAATGGATTGTGCCATGGATTCTGCCACTGATAGTCTTCTTAGACTGAATTAACATCATGTACTTCAGCTTGTATGTTATTTTCACTTATTTATCTTCATTTATAACTGAGATTATATCCTAATTTCAAACATTTATAACTTTCAACTATCAAATTGCAATTCACATTCTCTCTTGGAGGAAAATTATGTGTTTAAAACTAGTCTAGACTTACAATGTACATATAATTTAGTGGCTAATCTGGTTCAGGAGAAATAGGAACAAATGACCAAAACTAATGCAATCCTATCAGATAGGTAGATAACTAGTTTTTAAACACTTTGGAAAATAAAATAATTTAAAAATAATGAGATTCGGAAGGAGGAAGACCCTTCTTCAAACAAGTTATAATTTTGACAGTGAACACATTGAAAGAACAGACCTTCTTAAATTTTGAGTGGAAAAACCAGAATGTAAAAGCGGGATAAAATTGGTGTGATTTGTCTGTCTCAAAATGCATGGCCCAAATTCTGAAATGGAAAAGAAAGCTAATGAAAAGAAAGAAATAACTATGTCTCTATAGAAATAGAGCACAACAGTGATGCAAATTATCTTGAATGCATTTGAGTCAATATTAAAGAGGGGGGAAATGACATTGCCATAAGTGTATACTATAGGCCACCCAACCAAACAGAGAAAATAGATGAACTTTTTGCTAGTCAGTTAATTAAGGTATGTAGTACCCATCACAATAGTAATGGGGGATTTTAACTACCCTGATTATCAACTGGGAGACAAACTCTGCACCAAGTGGCAGATCCAACAGGTTCCTGACAAACCTAGCAGACAACTTAGGGAACAAGGAGATCAGGCATATTGGACATAATTCTCTCTAACAGAGATGAAATGATAGAAGGTGTTGAATCTACAGGAACCTGGGGGGCAAGTGATCATGCAGTATTGGAATTCAACATTATGCAAGCACAAGCAATAGAACAAATTCAGACTAGAGTCTTGGACTTTAAGAGAGCTAATTTCAATAAATTTAGAGCTTGGGATAGATTCCATTGATGAGAATCCTCAAGGGGAAAACAACTCAAGAAGCTTGGAAATTTTTAAAAAGTGTGTTTATAAAAGCCCAGGCTAGCACAATACCAGTGAAGAAGAAAAATAATAGCTCTCAAAAGAAAACAGCATGGTTCAAAAAAGATTGTATATGCTATTACACATAAGGAGAAGAAGCAGGATTATAACTTGAAATTCATAGAAACTGACAATAATATTTACTTTGAAGCCCAGGCCCAAATGAATTTAAACCTACTATATTGAAGGAAGTAATTTATGATCTGGCTT
The DNA here is from genome assembly GCF_028640845.1 of Ahaetulla prasina. Classification (NCBI taxonomy): domain Eukaryota; kingdom Metazoa; phylum Chordata; class Lepidosauria; order Squamata; family Colubridae; genus Ahaetulla; species Ahaetulla prasina. Next base: position 80,289,581 of record NC_080543.1, on the reverse strand, counting down.
AATTCTTATACATTGGCTTTGGGAAATCCTAAAGAACTGACGAAATACCAAATAAATGGCAGACAGCAAATGTCCCTGCCTTCTAAAAGGGGGAGATGGATGATCCAGTTAAAGGAAGATCAATCAGTGTGATATCTATTCATGGAAAGGTTTTAGAGCAGAGCTTCCTAATCCACAAAACCTTATGTTGTAAGAAATCTCCTAGCCTTCAAAGTGCCCTAAATTCCTTTTGAAATACAGAAATAATCATGATCAAAGATTATGAAAAATTAGCTGACTTGTTATCAGTTTGATATGTGTTGTGACTACACTTTTCACAACTTTTTATGTTCATCCATTTTCACAAACAGATCCATGAGTGCAGCTTTACAGTCTCTGATTAGAGGAATCTAAGTTCACATCTTTTAAAATGGCAGGTTTGTTTCATTTACTCTTATTTTACATTCCAAATTTTTATTTTGATAAATGTAAACATGACTTTCCAGTCAGCTGTAAAATTATTATAAAATACAGGATTAGAAAAGAGTGTTTCTATTATATTGTACCACTTTATGACATCAAGAATAGGGAAGTTTGAAACATCTCATTTTGTTACTTAACTATGCTCTGCTTCAGATGTAAATAATCTAGCTAAAATATTTTTCCTGGGAGATTTTTTTTGCATATCATATCAGTTATTTATATTACTCTTCCCCAACTTTGCATTTTCCAGGTATATAGTGATTGCAGCTTCTAGAATTTGTAGACAAGATGCTCTCATACTAATTTTAACCAGCTTTACCAAGTTGGGAAAATCTGATTCACAGAATACTTACACCCAGATTATTAAATTCAGTGTATAACTAGGACAACAAACCCACAAGTATCCTATAGCTAGAACCCAAGATCTATAGAACCTATAAGCGGGGAGTGACGGGTGGTGACAGAGTGTGCCATTAGCTAGAACAAGCTTCATTTTTACAATTGGATTGTCAGCGCCGGTGAAAAAAGAGCTAGAAACGATATTAGTAGTTTATCGTATCCAGTGGTGGGATTCTGCCGGTTCTAGGCGGTTCGAATGAACCGTTTGTTAAATTGCCGGTTCGCCCCGCCCCTTGCCCCTCCCCTCCCCACCATTACTTACCGGTGTTGGGTAAGTGGGCAGCGGATCCATGCACCTCCCTGCCCACCCGACACCAGTAAGTAATGGTGGGGAGGGGAGGGGCAAGGGGCGGGGAGAACCGGCAATTTAACAAACGGTTCGTCTTGGGAGTGCACCTGATCCAAGCCCCCCACGGCCGCCGACAAAAGCCTGCCTGCATGCAAGCGTCTCTCTAGCCACCGATTAAAGCGCCTTGCTGGCCACGTGGCCCTTCCTTTGCTCCTCCTCTTCTGCACCGATCTCACATGATCCTTACTCGACTGAGGGGGGTGGGGTAGGTGGGGGGGCGTCTCTCCACGCACCGTGGTAGCCCCGGCCTCCCTCCCTCCCTTCCTGTCACGTGGTTTTTTGCAGCATTACCGGTTTCCGGAAACACGTCACGGGGCGCGGGCCTGGCTCCTCCTGCGTCTTGCCCGTTCGGAACTTCATTTCAAAACCAAAGCCAACCAAGCCAACCACGTGGGGGTGTGTGAGGGAGTCGCCTGGGGCCTGCAGGGGGAGGGGGCCGGTGAGTGATTCCCCCCCCCGGGACTGTTGGGGAGGGGAGGGGGGTTTGGGAATGAGAGGCGGAGGGTGGGGCCTGGGAGTCTGCGGAGAGGGGCCTTTAAACCGGGAGGTGTTTCTATGGGGATGAGGGGCGCTGGCTGTGGGGCTTCTGTGAGGAGGGAAGAAGCCCTTCCCCCATGTTTGCTTTGCCAGTTGTCACTTCAAAGGCGCTCAGCCTCCCTCGCGCACCTGGTGGCCTGCTAATCCTCCCTCCACGATCCGCCTGGATCCAAGCCTCTCTCTAGCCAGCGATTAAAGCGCGGCCAGTGAGGAGCTTGGATCGGGTGGCCAGCGAAGCATGTGTCAATCGCCTCGGCCTGCTGCCCACCCAGCAGGACTGTTCTGCGGCCGCCTCCCACCCACGCAGCGCCAGCCTACCCTGCCCCATCTGGAGAAAGAGTGATGGAGAGAAAGAGGGGGGCAGAAAATGATGAAGGAGAAAAAGAGAGATGAAGGATAGAAGGGGGAGAAAGATGAAGGAGAGAAGGGGGAGAAAGAGAAGGAGGGAGAAGGAGAGATTAAGGAGAGAAAGATGAAGGAGAAAAAGAGATGAAGGATAGAAGGGGGAGAAAGATGAAGGAGAGAAAGGGGGGAGAAAGAGAAGGAGGGAGAAGGAGAGATTAAGAAGAGAAAGATGTAGAGAAAGATGAAGGAGAGAAAGAGATGAAGGATAGAAGGGGAGAAAGATGAAGGGGAGAAAGGGGGGGAGAAAGAGAAGGAGGGAGAAGAAGGAGAGAAAGATGTAGAGAAAGATGAAGGAGAGAAAGAGATGAAGGGGGAGAAAGATGAAGGAGAGAAAGTGGGGAGAAAGATGAAGGAGAAAAAGAGGGAGGGAGAAAGAGATTAAGGAGAGAAAGAAAGAAAGAAAGGGGGAGAAAGAGATGGAGAGAAAGAGGGAGGGAGAATGGATTTGTTCTGGTAATTGGTTTAACAAGCATGGCACTGAAAAAGTGACTTATGACCGTTTTTCACACTTACGAACATTGCAGCAAACTGTCATTAGAGCAAAGAAGCTATGTTACATGACCACTTGGCCACGGCCACCCGGTAACATGAAGCACCGCAGTTGTGACATGAGTGACATGGTTATTAAAAATGCTGCAACAGGTATAAATGATGACCGGTTATAAGTGTGAGGACTGGTCAAAAGTGTGAGAACCTGTCAGAAATCACTTTTTTCAGTCCTCTGGGTAGTCCCTATGTGCATAGGGACTACCGAGAGGGCTGAAAAAAGTGATTTCTGATAGGTTTTGACACTTCTGAACAGACCTCGCATTTATGACCATCTTTTTTTTTTTTTTTTTTGTTTACATTTATATCCCGCCCTTCTCCGAAGACTCAGGGCGGCTTACAGTCTATAAGGCAATAGTCTCATTCTATTTGTATATTTTTTACAAAGTCAACTTATTTTTTACAAAGTCAGCTTCACATTTATGCCTGTTGCAGCATTCTTAACCGTGTCACTCATTTCACAACTGCTTCTCTTCACTACGGTTACAAGATAGGGTGCAAAACGTAAAATGTGAGGACAGTCGTAAGTGCGAGGACTGGTCAAAAGTGCAAGGACAGGTCAGCTTTTTCAGCCCTCAACTTTTTCAGCCATCTGAGTAGTCCCTTGCACATAGGGACTACCCAGAGGGCTGAAAAAAGTGATTTCTGACAGGTTCTCACACTTTTGACCAGTCCTCACACTTATGACCGGTTATCATTTATGCCTGTTTGCAGTATTTTGTGCATAGGGACTACTCAGAGGGCTGAAAAAGTTATTTTTGACCTGTCCTCACATTTTTGGCCGGTCCTCACACCTACGACTGTCCTCACATTTTACATTTTGCGCCCTATCTTGTAACCGTGGTGAAGAGAAGCAGTTGTGAAATGAGTGACATGGTTGCTAAAAATGCTGCAATGGGCATTAATGTGAGGATGGTCATAAGTGCGAGGACCGGTCAAAAGTGCGAGGACTGGTCAGAAATGACATTTTAGCCCTCTGAATAGTTTCTATGCCCATAGCCATGGCCATCCGGTCACATGACCAGCTAGCCACACCCACCCAGTCACATGACCAGCCAGCTACGTCCACCTGGTCACATGACCAGCCGGCCACGCCGACCCAGTCACATGACTAGCTAGCCACACCCCAAAATAAGCCACGCCCACAGAACCGGTTGTTAAAAAATTCGAATCCCACCACTGATCGTATCTGAGACATGTAGCTAGCCAGCATTACAGTGTTTCCACTAGCTGCTCTGGGAAAATTTGGTTTTGGAAGGGAGCACACAAGCAATAAAGATAGATAAATAAATGTTAGAGGAACATTCTAAACAGAAATGCATTCTTATAAATAAATAACAATATATCCCTTTTGTTAGGAGATGTTATAAAATGCAACAAAAGACCCTCAATATGATCAAACCTCCAATGTTCATTAGATCACATTCTGAGAAGTGAATAAGATGTAAGCTTTCGTTTTGTGACAATTTCTGGATATGTTGGACCTTAACTCCCAAAGTACCCAAACATGATAATCAGTAGTACAGAAAAGGGAAAGTCCTCCTTTTTAGGGTACATTTGTCTATTCCGTATGTTGTTTTCTGAATTTATCTTCATGATTTATGGGGTTTTTTTTAAGAAAATTCAGAAGATACTATTGAGTTCATTAAAATTCTGGCTAGTGATGGTTAGAACTTTGTTTTAAAAATAGCAGAAAGTAAACCATATTCTTTTTCCTTATTGCTGGAGAAGAATGCTTAATGAGAAATCCATGGAGCTAGGATTTATTCATTTATTAAATTTGTTTGCCACCTATCTCTCTTTTTTTGGTAAAGTTTTTTATTTTTAAAACACATTAAAATAAAGACAAAATATACAACATTTATGTAGATATCATTGTTTATCAGCTATTCAAGACAATCCTTTCCTATTATTTACACATATTTTAGTTCTATCTTACTCTATTTTTACTTATCTACCATTCCTATTTTCTAACCATTCATACCATTTGCTCCAGACCTTATAATATTCTATGTCCTCTTTCTCTTTAATTTGTTTTGTAGGTTCGTCCATCTCTGCACATTCTAATATTTTTTTAATTAGTTCTTCCTCTGTTGGTGGGTTTTCATTCTTCCAATTTTGGGCATAGGCTATACATGCAGCTATCAATATATGGAATATTAAATATTGTGTATCATTTGTATAATTTTCTGTTCGAATCCCTGATAAGAATTGTTCAGGCTCTCCCTTTATTGGTTTCTGTATTATTTCCTGTAACCACTTTTTAATTTTGGCCCAGAATTGTTTCGCCACTGGGCAGGTCCACCAGAGATGATAATATGCTCCATAATTGTTCTTGCATTTCCAACACTTTGGTGAGTTATTGGGGAACATCTTTGCTATTCTGGCTGGTGGTAGATGAAACATTTTCATCTGGTTTTCCTTGTATGCTGTCAATATTGTCAATTTCATGTTTGTTCTCCACATCTTTTCCCACTTCTCTAATTCTATTGTTTGTTAAAGTTTCTTGCCCATTTAATCATGGTATCTTTCACTATTTCCTCTTCCATTTTATACCGTAATAAGAAATTGTATGTTTTACTAATTAATTTTTTGTCCTTCCTATATATTATTTTATCTAATTCATTTTGTTCCAATTGAATCTGATTAGTTTTAGAGACTTCTAAATAGTTTGATCTGATTTGGAGATATGTCCACCATTCGACTTGTCTATTCAAATCTTGTTCCAATTCTTGTCTCATTTTTAATTTTCCCAATTCATTTAATATATCCTTATACCTAATTATTTTAGTCCCATCTATTAAATTTGGATGTATTAGTATTTCATTGGGGGAGGCCCAAAATGGTATATTCATATAATGTTGTTTTTTTGGTTTTATTCCAAATTATTAGTAATGAATTTCTAATTATATGTCTTTTAAAATATCTGTGGGTTTTGTATTTTTCACCCCACAAGAATGCATGCCATCCTACCTGTAGGTCATGGCCTTCTATTGTTAAGATTCCTTTGTTTCCCAGCTCCATCCATTCTTTTAACCATGTCAGGCATGCTGCTTGATAATAAGTTTCCCAGTCTGGTAGGGCTCCTCCTCCTCTATCCTTATATTTATTTATTTATTTATTTATTTATTTATTTATTTATTTATTTATTTATTTATTTATTTATTTATTTAATCAAATTTTTATACCGCCCTATCTCCCGAAGGACTCAGGGCGGTTTACAGCCTGATAAAAATACAAATATAATACAAGATAAAACATTAATTAAAAAACTTATTTAAATAGGCCAAAATTTAAAATTACAATTAAAATGATAAAACCCCATTAAAATTAAATTTAAAATTAAAATTCTAGTCCAGTTCTGCACAAATAAATAGATGTGTTTTAAGCTCGCGGCGGAAGGTTCGAAGGTCAGGAAGTTGATGGAGTCCTGGGGGAAGTTCATTCCAGAGGGTGGGAGCCCCCACAGAGAAAGCCCTTCCCCTGGGTGTCGCCAGTCGGCACTGCCTGGCAGACGGCACCCTGAGGAGTCCCTTCCTGTGAGAGCGCATGGGTCGGTGGGAGGCAATCGGTGGCAGCATAAGTAAGTAAGTAGCCCGGCCCTAAGCCATGGAGTGCTTTCAAGATAGTTACCAAAACCTTGAAGTGCACCCGGAAGGCCATAGGCAGCCAGTGCAATCTGCGCAGGAGTGGTGTCATATGGGAGCCACGAGGGGCTCCCTCTATCACCCGTGCAGCCGCATTCTGGACTAACTGGAGCCTCCGGGTGCTCCTCAAGGGAAGCCCCATGTAGAGAGCATTGCAGTAATCCAGGCGAGATGTCACAAGAGCATGAGTGACCGTGCATAGGGCATCCCGGTCCAGGAAGGGGCGCAACTGGCGAACCAGGCGAACCTGGTAAAAAGCTCTCCTGGAGACGGCCGTCAAATGGTCTTCAAAGGGCAGCCGTCCATCCAGGAGAACGCCCAAGTTGTGCACCCTTTCCATTGGGGCCAATGACTCGCCCCCAACAGTCAGCCGCAATTGCAGCTGACTGTACCGGGGTGCCAGCATCCACAGCCACTCTGTCTTGGAGGGATTGAGCTTGAGCCTGTTTCTCCCCATCCAGACCCGTACGGCCTCCAGGCACCGGGACAGCACTTCGACAGCTTCGTTGGGGTGGCCCGGTGTGGAAAAGTGCAGCTGAGTATCATCAGCGTACAGTTGGTAACTCACACCGAAACCACTGATGATCTCACCCAGCGGCTTCATATAGATGTTGAACAGGAGGGGCGAGAGAATCGACCCCTGCGGCACCCCACAAGTGAGGTTCTTTGGGGTCGACCTCTGCCCTCCCGTCAACACCATCTGCGACTGATCAGAGAGATAGGAGGAGAACCACCAATAAACGGTGCCTCCCACTCCCAATCCCTCCAACCGGTGCAGCAGGATACCATGGTCGATGGTATCAAAAGTCGCTGAGAGGTCTAATAGGACCAAGGAAGAGGAATAACCCCTATCCCTGACCCTCCAGAGATCATCAACCAACGCGACCAAAGCCGTCTCCGTGCTGTATCCGGGCTGAAAGCCGGACCGGAACGGATCTAGATAGACAGTTTCATCCCCAATTACCCAATGGGGTAATTGACGTGCCACCACACTCTCTACAACCTTCGCCACAAAGCGAAGGTTGGTGTTCTGTTTCCCTTCCCCCAATACTCCCAGCAAAGAGTCCGTCAGAGGCCTTCCTTTTTTCCTTTTATTTACATAGATACATGTCCTGGCCACGTCTACCACGGGCCTGCCAAGTTTCTGGAGATAACGAGGAAATTATAGATAAGGCCAGAATTACTCACGAATATATTCTTCCCTCCATTGAAACAGTTAGCTCGCGCCAATTCATTACTTTGTCCAAGACAAAAAACCAGGAAGTCCCGCCTCCTATTTATAGTCTCTGCAGATGTCACTGCATGACAATTATGACTTGGCTTTGTCCCAACTCTTCCGCTGCTGCGCACGGCGATCACGTCTACGTAACCTTGCATCACTCCAAAACTGTTCTTGGGGCGTTGCCAAATCAGAAGGAGGCTCCATGGAATCAGGCTATGCCGGCCCCTCCTCCTCCCTTTGAGTGGGTGCCAGGGAGGGAAAGGGCTCAAGAGAAGCAGGGCTGGCCAGGTCTTCTCCCTCACTTTCTGAATCATCCGAGTCCAGGAGTCCGGGTCCAGGAACCTGGGTCACAACAGTTGGATACCGGACGATAATTACCTAAAACAGCTGGGTCCAGGGAAGGCTTCTTGAGGAGAGGTCTCACCACCACCTCTTTCAAGGCGGCAGAGAAGACCCCCTCCAACAAAGAAGCATTCGTAATCCCCTGGAACCAGCCTCGTGTCACCTCCTGTGTGGCCAGCACCAGCCAGGAGGGGCACGGGTCCAGTAAACATGTGGTGGCATTCAACCTCCCCAATAACCTGTCCATGTCCTCGGGAGCCATAGGGTCAAACTCATCCCAAACAGTCTCAACAAGACAGCTCTCCGACCTCTCACCTGGATCCACCCAATTTTGATCCAAGCCCTCCCGAAGCTGAACGATTTTATCGTATAGATAACCACTAAACTCCTCGGCACGTCCCTGCAACGGGTCATCCCGCTCCCCCTGTTGAAGGAGAGAGCGAGTCACCTGAAACAGGGCGGCCGGGCGGTTATCTGCCGACACAATGAGGGAGGAGACGTAGCAACGTCTCGCTTCCCTCAGTGCCACTAGGTAGGTCCTATTATATGACCTAACTAGTGTCCGATCAGCCTCCGAACGACTGGACCTCCAGGAACTCTCTAGGCGTCTTCTCCGGCGTTTCATCTCCCTCAGCCCCTTGGAGAACCAAGGGGCTGGTTGAGAACTGCGGCGGGTCAGAGGCCGCAAAGGCACAACACGGTCTAAAGCCCCAGCTGCGGCAAGTTCCCAAGCCGCGACTAGTTCTTCAGCCAAGCCGTGAGCCAGACCCTCAGGAAACGGCCCAAGCTCCGTCCGGAACCTCTCCGGGTCCATCAGGCACCTGGAACGGAACCATCGTGTTGGTTCCGTCTCCCTGCAGTGTTGAGCAGCGGTCCGAAAGTCTAGACGAAGGAGAGAGTGAATTGACCATGACAAAGGTTCAGTGACTAAATCTCTCAAGTTCAGATCCTTCAACCACTGTCCAGAGATAAAAATCAGATCCAGCATGCCTCCCCCAATGTGAGTAGGGCCATCAACTACTTGAGTCAGATCCAAGGCCATCATGGAAGCCATGAACTCCCGAGCTACTGTCGATGACATGCCAGCCGATGGCAAGTTAAAGTCCCCCATGACCATAAGTCTGGGGGTCTCAACTGCCACTCCAGCAAGCACCTCCAGGAGCTCGGGCAGGGCTGCTGTCACGCAGCAAGGGGCCAGGTACGTAACCAGCAAGCCCATCTGACACCTATGACCCCACCTCACAAAGAGGGATTCACAGCCGGCAATCTGAGGCCCAGTGGTCTCCCTCGGCTCTAGATTTTCTTTAATAACAACCACCACCCCACCACCCCTACCTTGGGCCCTCGGTCGATGAAATGCTCGGAAACCCAGTGGGCACATTTCAACAAGGGGCACGCCCCCCTCTGTGCCCAACTAGGTTTCCGTAATGCCCATAACGTCCACGGCACCCCCCTGAATAAGATCACAGATTAGGGGGGCCTTATTGGCCACGGACTGTGAGTTGCACAACATCAACCGGAGGCCTAGGCTCTGAGGGTCTTGACCATCTGGGGAACGGGAAAAGTCTGAGGGATCAGGGCACGTGATCGCCTTCAAACATCGAGCACGCGCCCCCAGAAAACGATACAAGCCCTCACTTCCGCCATATCTGCCCCTCCCACTTACCGTACAGATAGGACCACCCTCACTAAAAGGAACGCAATCATCCCCCATAACCTTCGAACCTATTAAATAACTGCCGCAAGCACATGCTGGAACTGCCCCCCCGACAGGTTCCCCCCAGCACCCGCCCTAACCCTCCCTCCCCTTAAAAATTCCCTCTCTAAAAATCCCCAAAGGCTCTTTCTCGACGCATGCCACCTCTGTGGGTCCCAAGACCCGTCATTGAGGCCGGCCCTCGGTAACGAAGCGGGCCATTCCTGCGAGGTGGGGGCACCTCGCAGGTGCAAGAGTTCATGTGCAGAGTAACGCATAGAAAAAATGAGAATCAGCGAAAGATGATAAAATCCCAGGTTGGCAGAACATTAGTAAATGATGGATCCTCCAATGGATGTCCAGTTGTCAAATGAGACAAATAGGGGCTGGAACATGATGACAAAGATGATATAACAAAAGGAAATAGTCAGATAGCATCCATGTTAAATAATCCATAAATAAGGTCCTTGTAAAAGATCTTAATAAGTCAAGGAAATACTGCCAATCTGTCCATAATCCAGTCCAAAAAACCATTGGGTATAAGGTGGATGGTGTTACCGTCCCTGCCATCGATGCCCGTCATTAATTATCGGAAGGGTCCCCCGGCAGATCTCAAACCAGTTCTCATAGCCTCTTCCGCAGTGGTCACCGAGAACTACTCACGGCCTAAGCATCTCAAAAGGCCGTATAAGTGCAGATGATATTGCATTGATTTGGAAGAAACAAGCCAAAATAGGCCAGGACTCCTCTGGACTCCTTCGAAGCCTGCCATATTGCCCACTCCACCAACTGCTCCGAGAGCAAGCTGCTCCAGGCCAAAGGCCTGTCCACAGCCAGCTACTGATTCCAAAAGGCCATACCCTGTCCAAGGCCTGATCAATCCCCAAGACCAGGCCATTTCAAGGGGCAGGCCTGGCCAGACATCTCCTCAAAGGGGCCCATAAGCTGTAGAATACCAGGCAGAGAAGGCGACTGCAGGCCGGGAACAATCCTTCACCCCTTCAATGTTCAAAAGTCAGGGGGGGAGGGCAGAAGACCGATGGAAAACGCGGATGGAAAGCGCCGATGGAAGGTGCCGTTGGAAAAAAAGGATAAGCCGCAGCCACGCCTCAAGGCCTCGTCTGGGGCCTCACCTCCCACCGCAGTCTCGCCTCGCCTCACGCCGATGGAACACAGGACACAGGACACAGATGGGACACCTCACAGCCCGCCGGGGCCTCGCCGTGCGCGATAAAGCGCCGATGGACAAGGCGGGCCAAAGCCGAAGCTGAAGCCGAAGCCGAAGCCGAAGCCGAAGCCGAAGCCGAAGCCGAAGATAAACAGCGGGCCTCACCATGCACCCAGAAAATGGCCGCCATTCGCCATTCGCCACTTTTCCCTCGGCTCCCGTTCTCAGCAGCCGCGAACCCGAGAAGGTCAGGAAACCTCTCCTGCGGCCGCCGAGAAGATGATCCAACGGGCCGGGGGGTAAGAGCAGCTCGGCAAATCACCCAGAGGCTGCCATCCTGAGAAAATCATCCAACGCCGGCTCCGATTCCCTGTATCCTGTAATGTTTTCAATCTGATCCTAGGTTTTCGTCCTTGCCATATAAATTTTGAGGCCAATCTGTGTAATGAATGAAAGAAACTTTTTTCTATTCTTATCGGTATAACCTGGAAGAGGAACAGAATTTTGGGCAAGATATTCATTTTTATTGCTGCCACTCTTCCCATCCATGAAATTTGTAAATTTTTCCAATTTTCCAAATCTTTCCCAATTTGCTGTATTAATTTATCATAATTATCTTTCTTAATTGAGGAGCCTCTTGCTGTTAACCAAATCCCTAGATATTTTATTTTTTTTGTTATCTGAATGTTCATGTTATTTTCTAATTCTATCTCCTGTTTTTTTTGTAAGGTTTTTTGTTAATAGTTTAGATTTCTTCCTATTAATTTTTAAGCCTGCTACTATGCCAAATTCTTCTATTTTTTTTATCAATTTGGGGCCTGATTTTAAGGGTTCCTCAATAATAAAAACCATATCATCAGCAAAGGCTTGCAATTTGTACTTCTCATTTTTTATTTTCAATCCTTTTATCTCCCGATCTTCCCTAATTTTTTTTAAGAGTGGCTCCAATGATAGTATAAAGAGAAGTGGGGAGAGTGGACATCCCTGTCTTACACCTTTTGTTATTTCAAATTTATCTGTTGTATCTTGGTTAATAATTACCCTTGCAGTTTGCTTTGAATATATTTTTTCAATCATTTTTTCAAATTTGGATCCGAATTCCATTTTTTTAATTTGTTGTATCATAAATCTCCAATTCAAATTATCAAAAGCTTTATGGACATCAAGGAAAACCAGTGAAACTTGTTTCTCTGGGTGTACTTCATAATACTCTAATATATCGATTATGGTCCGGGTATTATTTTTAATTTGTTGACCAGGGAGGAAACCATTTTGGTCTGGGTGTATGTATTTATCTAAAATTGTTTTTAACCTTTCCGCAATAATTGACATGTATATTTTATAATCGGAATTCAATAAAGAGATGGGCCTATAGTTTTGTATTGATTGCTGATCTGTATCCTCCTTAGGTATAAATGTAATTAAAGCTTCTGTCCATGTTTGGGGTATATTTGTATACTGTAATGCTTCATTAAATATTTTCAACATTAATTCTCCTTTTAGTTCTTGAATGCTCCTATATAATTCCATTGGTATTCCATCTGGGCCCGGCGTTTTACTGTTTTTTTGTCTTTTTATTGCAGTTCCAAATTCTGTTTCAGAGATTGGTCGGTTTAATATTTCTTTCTCTTCTTTTGTCAATTTGCATACATTTGTTTCCTCAAAGTATTTTTGGATTTCTGCTTCTGTCGTTTCTTTCTGTGTGTATAGTTTTGAAAAGAAAGCATGTACTATTTGTTTCTTCTCTTCTCTTTTGGTTTGGATTTCCCCTTCCTCATCTTTCAGATATTGGATCGTTCTTGTCTCTTTTTCTTTTTTTAATTTATATGCTAACCATCTGCTCACTTTGTTTTCATGCTCAAAATAATTTTGTTTGGCCATCTTTATTTTCATTGCCACTTCCTCTTGAGTTATCAGATTTAATTTATGTTTAATTATTCTCCTTTCCTCTTTTATTTTTTTATTTTGGGTTTTTTTTTTTGGCAAGTCTTCTGCTTTTTTAAACTCTTCTTGTAATTTATTTTGTTGGGACCTTTTCTCTTTCCTTTTTTTTTTTTGTCTTATATGCAGTTGTCACCACTCTAACAAATGCTTTTAATGTGTCCCAGAGGTTTTGTATCGACGTATCTTCTTTTTTATTTACACTTAAGAAAATCTCTAGTTCTTTTTCCAGAAATTTCTTTTTTTTTTGAAAAAGTTTTTACAAAAATTTTAACCCCCCTTTTTTCCACCCTCCCCCCCACTCCATCCCCTCCCCCTTCCCTCCAAAACCACCCTCCTCCCTCCCCCCCCAACTTCCCAGAACAAACACAAGGTATAGTTCAAAAGAAAAAACAATCATTCGTTAAAGTTTCCCTAACACAAATTTGTATAAATTATATACAAATTTATCTCAAATCCTAACTTCCCCCATACAAATCAAAGATAAATACATCCTAATCATTCAAAAACAGTCTGATATCTCTTAATCTGATATCTATTTTGCGTATATTCAATCCATTTTTTCCATTCAGTTAAATATTTTTCTTGTGTAGTGTCTTTCAAAAAGGCTGAGATTTTAGCCATCTCAGCCAAATTAGCAACTTTCAATATCCATTCTTGTATTGTAGGTAACTCTTTTTTCTTCCAGTATTGTCCTATCAGTAGTCTTGCTGCTGTTATTAAATTTAAAATCAACTTAGTCTCAATTACTGTACAGTCCTTAATAATTCCCAATAAGAAAAATTGCGGTAGGAACTTTACCTTCTTTTTCAAAACATTTTGTATAATCCACCAGATCCTTATCCAAAAAGCCTTAATCTTCTTACAAGTCCACCAAATATGAAAATATGTAGCATCATCACAATTACATCTCCAACATTTTGCTTGCATATCTGGATACATACATGATAATTTCTTAGGGTCTAAGTGCCACCTATAAAACATTTTATAAAAATTTTCCCTCAAGTTCTGTGCTTGCGTAAATTTAACATTTCTAACCCAAATTTTTTCCCAAGTTTTCAAAAATATTGGTTCCTGAATATTTTGTGCCCATTTTATCATACAATCCTTTATTAAATCCCTTTCAGAGTCTATTTCTATCAACACATTATACAATCTCTTTATATGCGCCTGAGTTTGATTTATAATTTGTTTTACCAAGTTTTCTTCATTCTGCATGATACCAATTTTCTGGTCTTCTTTCCACCTAGCTCGTAATTGCCCATATTGGAACCAAGTATAGTTTCTCCCTTCTTCTTTTAATTGTTGCAAAGATTTTAATTGTAAATTACCTCTCTCAAAATATAAAAGTACGTCTCCAGGAGGGCCTTTTACCAAGTCCGCTTGGTCCACCCCTTCCTTGACCGGGATGCCTTATGCACAGTCACTCACGCTCTGGTTACGTCTCGGCTGGATTATTGCAATGCTCTCTACATGGGGCTGCCCTTGAGGTGCACCCGGAGGCTGCAGTTAGTCCAGAATGCAGCTGCGCGAGTAGTAATGGGAGCCGCTCGTGGCTCCCACGTAACATCACTGCTCCGCAGTCTGCACTGGCTTCCTGTCGTCTTTCGGGTGCGCTTCAAGATTCTGGTTACCACCTTTAAAGCGCTCCATGGCTTAGGACCCGGGTACTTACGAGACCGCCTGCTGCAACCCTATGCCTCCCACCGACCCGTACGCTCTCATAGAGAGGGTCTCCTCAGGGTGCCGTCCGCCAAACAATGTCGGCTGGCGGCCCCCAGGAGTAGGGCCTTCTCTGTGGGAGCATCGACGCTCTGGAATGAACTCCCCCCTGGTCTACGTCAAGTGCCTGATCTTCGGACCTTCCGTCGTGAGCTAAAAACATATTTATTCATCCAAGCGGGACTGGCATAAATGGATTGATTTTAAATTGGGTTTTAGTAGTATTTTAAATTTTAAATTCATTTTAATTCTGAGCCATTTAGTAATTTTATATTTTAAATTCGTTTTAATTGTATATATTTTGTATTTTACTCTGGCTGTACACCGCCCTGAGTCCTCCGGGAGAAGGGCGGTATAAAAATTTAATAAATAAATAAAAAATAAATAAATAAGTAATCATTTCCTGTGTCTGTTCTATATATATATATATTTTGTTGTTTTACATTTATATCCCGCCCTTCTCCGAAGACTCAGGGCGGCTTACAGTATAAGGCAAATTTATATTCTCTATTGCATGATTGGGGTTTACCCAAATAGGAATTTTATAATTCAACTTGTAATAGTATTTCTTCCAGACACGCAGAAGAGCAATTCTTAACACATGATTCTTAAAGGCTCTATCCAGTTTTTTATCATACAATAAATATACATGCCAGCCATATAGTAAATCATAACCTTCTATATTCAAAATCCTTTCCTTCGTTAAGTTAAACCAATCACTTATTACCGAAAGAGCAGCTGCTTCATAATATAATTTAAAATTGGGCATTTTTAAACCTCCCCTTTCCCGTATGTCTTGAATTATTTTCATTTTAACTCTCGCTTTTTTACCTTCCCATATAAATTTATTAATTCCAATCTGCCATTCTTCCAAATTTTTATCTTTCTTAATTATTGGTATCATCTGAAACAAAAATAAAAATCTAGGTAAAATATTCATTTTAATAGCTGCTATTCTCCCCAGTAATGATAATTGTAATTTTTTCCAACCGAGCATTTCCTTGTGAACTTTTTGCCATAATACCTCAATTTTTCCAGAAATTTCTTATATTCTTTCTCTTTACATATATTTTGGTTTAAGGTCCATCTTTTGTATCTTTTTTGTCCTTTCCAATGCATGATTATTGGATTATGGTCAGCCCATTCATCTGTTCCTATTTCTATTTTTTCTGTTTATAATTGTAATTGTGTTGTTATCCAGGCCATATCTATCCTGGACCACGATTGATGGGGATTGGAATAATATGTATATTGCTTTTCTTCCTTGTGTATTTCTCTCCATATATCTCTTACCTTAGTTCTGACGCCATATTGAAAAATTCTTTGGGTAATATTTCTTTCTTTTTTTTATTTTTTCTTATTACTGTAATAATCTTTTTTACTGTCAACTACAGCATTAAGGTCGCCTATTATGCATAGATTTTCAATTTCTTGTTCTATTATTGTATCATGCAATTTTTTGTAATATTCCTGTTGATTTTTATTTGGACCATATACAACTACTAGTACTATTTGTTTATATTCCATGTTTAATTTTATCATTAAAGTTCTCCCCTCATCATCTGCATACACTAATTCTGAGTTTATTTTTTCTTTTATGTATACTGCTATTCCTCTTTTTTTCTGTTGTGATAATGATACATATAATCTTCCTAGTTTCTTGTTTTTCAATAATTTTTTGAATCCTTTTTTTATATGTACCTCTTGCAAACGTATCACATCTATATCTAATTTTTTTTATTTTGTAAATACTTGTGTTCTCTTTTTCCATGCATTTAAACCATTGATATTGACTGAAAATAGGGATAATGTCTCTTCCATCTCCTACTGTGTTTGTTTCTCGGTGTTTTTTGTTTCCTTGTTTTCTTTTTTTCCTGCTCCTTCTCTTTCTTCTCGCTCTTTTTCTTGGGTTCTCTTTAACTCTCTTTCTCTTTCTAATTCCTCCTGTAAGTCGTCCTCCTGGCTTCTACTTTCTGATTCATCCTTACTTTCTTGTTCTTCCTCCAAGTAATTTTTATAAAATTCTTGAGCTTTCCTTATTGAGTCTATTTTAAACTTCTTATCTTGCCATGTGATTAAAATACCTTCAGGGATAAGCCACCTAAACATTACTTTATATTTTGTAAGACGTGATGTTAGGAAATGATATTGCTGTCTTTGCTCTCGAATTCTATGTGGGATTTGTTTTAATACTATAATTTCTTTTCCTTTATAGGTTATAGTCTCTTCTCTTGATTTTTTATAAATTTCATCTCTCATAATTTTTTTTGTAAATCTTATATGCACCTCTTGTGCTAAACGATGTTTTCTTATATAATTATTGTGAACGCGATAAGTTTCATCTATGGTAACTCTTATTTCTGACTTATCCCTCTGTACTATATCTGCTATGATTTCAGCCATTTTCCCCCCAGGTCTTCCTCTTTTTCTTCTGGAAGCGTAGGAAAAATGATGCCTTTTCCATTTCCAAAAAGGCGATTGTATCCATTAGTTCTTTATTTGATTGTAATGTCTTCTGCTCCACCATTTCTACCTTAAGGTCTAGTGGTCCACCTTGGTTTCTATTTTTATAACTTTTTGCTCATTTTCTGCAACTGTATATTGCATATTTTCCATTTTTTCCTTCATATTTTCCAAATCTTCCTTCTCCTATCTCATTTTTAATTTCTTGGTGGCATTTCCTAGCCTCTTCCTGGTTATCTGCCACTTTTTCTTGGAATTTCATCAGTGTCTCTTGAATGATTTGGATGGTATTTTGCATACTCTGCATTGTTGATTCTGTTTTATCTTTTTCTTTCTCTGACATAGTTTCATTTGACTGATGAGTTGTGGGAGATGCTGTAGATGTTGGGTTAGAGATTAGCTTTTTTCCTGTTCTTGTTACTATTGATGTGGTTGACATTATTAAATTTCTAGTAAATTTTTTCCACAATATCATAAAAAGTGATAATTTTCTACTACTTAATATTTACTTCTTACCACTAATTCCTATATATATCAATTCCTTTAAATTATTTAATTCACCACACAGATCAAGTTTTACCCTTCAGATACTCTTTAACAGTCTCTCCCCTCCATTTCCCCTGCTTCAGATTTGCTAATCGATGAATTGATAATCAGTTAATTCAAATATTTTCACTGTAATTATTATATGTTTTCAAATAATCAAGATATTATCCTCCTCTTTAATCCTTTCAAAATTATCCAAACAATTCCTTAAAGTTAAGTTTCTGTATTTTTTATAACCTCTCCTTTTTAAATATTATCAACAAACCAAATAGTTTCCCCCCCTCAAATAATAATTTTTATCAATATGTAGGTTAACTATAATAAATTCCAACCAGGTTTTCTTTTTTTTTTTTGCCACCTATCTCACTGCAAAGTGACTCTGGGTGTGATGGATGAGATTATATTAACCACAAGTCATGGAGTTTAGCATAAACTTATATTTTGGCTGTTTGAAGAAGATAGTGTACTTTCTCAAATGTCAGTGACAACCTGGAGCAGCTTTTGATACTATATACTGGTTAAGAATAATGAAAGTTGAAGTATTGCTAGCATTAGTACTTTGAATAACTAGGACCATTATTAAAGAAAGCCTTTGTCAACTTGCAAAGCTTTCCAGACCAGCTTTCAAGTTGCCATAAGCAGGAGGGGGGAGAGCTGATAGAGCTGCTTTGCTGCTCCAACTGAAAATAAATTCCACACATGCCTTTCTCCAGATTGTATCCTAGGTTACTGGAGTCAGCAGGAGGGGTGGGGTTTTTACAGCCCACCAAATGATCCATTGGAGAGTGTGATTTATGACATGTCCAAGGAGGGAGGGGGTAAACAGGGTCATGGGGCCCCGCAAATTACGTGGGGTCAGAGCTGACTCCATTTGAGTAATTGCCGGAATGTTGCTCCTAATAAATGACTGGATTTCTTTTGAAACTTGGCTCGAGGGTCATGAATTAATTAGGGCATCTTTCAGAAATTTCACAGCCTTGTTGGTTCAATATATAAGTAAAATCTAATTGTAGTTATATAACACAATTTCTAGGTCAAACAAGTGTAAAAATAAGCTAAGGAGCTTTGAGATTTCTAGAACTCATCAAAATTGGGTGGGATTCAGCCGGTTCGGACTGGTTCAGGCAAATCTGATGTTAATTTTAATCTGGTTTGGTGAACCAGCTGTTCCAAGGACTGGCTGACTCTGACCACCCTTCCCCTCATAGGAGTCTCCACGCCAGGGATGAAATGCTCCCACTTCGGACTGGATCGTCTGATCCGGTAGCGATGGTGACAGGTGTTTCGGAGAACCGGTAGCAAAAATCCCTCCCCCCTTCCACACCCAGAGGGTTTTTTTTACTTTTAAGAGCATTTTTTCTTCAGCCAAAAAATGCTTTTAAAAGTAAAAAAAAAAGCCTCTGATGATCGCGTGGCTCAGCTGGGATCGTCAGAGCCTTTTACAAGCATTTTTTCTACAACCTCTTCAGCCGAAGTCCTCCGTTGCCCGGGGGAGGCCGTTTTCACCCTCCTGGAGGTTCCAGGAAAGTCTCTGGAGCCTGGGCAGGGTGAAAAACAAGCATACCATGTTGTGACCCAGGTTCCTGGACCCGGACTCCTGGACTCGGATGATTCAGAAAGTGAGGGAGAAGACCTGGCAAGCCCTGCTTCTCTTGAGCCCTTTCCCTCCCTGGCACCCACTCAAAGGGAGGAGGAGGGGCCGGCAAGACCTGATTCCCTGAAGCCTTCTTCTGATTTGGCAACGCCCCAAGAACAGTTTTGGAGTGATGCAAGGCTGCGCAGGCGTGACCGGCGTGTGCAGCAGAAGCAGTGTTGGGATAAAGCCAAGTCATAATTGTCATGCAGTGACATCTGCAGAGACTATAAATAGGAGGCGGGACTTCCTGGTTTTTTGTCTTGGACAAAGCAATGAATTGGCGCGGGCAAACTGTATCAATGGAGGGAAGAATATATTTGTGAGTAATTCTGGCCTTATCTATAATTTCCTCATTATCTCCAGAAACTTGGCAGGCCCGTGGGTAGACGTGGCCAGGACATATATCTATGTAAATAAAAGGAGAAAAGAAGGCCTCTGACTGACTCTTTGCTGGGAGTATTGGGGGGAGGGAAACAGAACATACCAGAAGTACCAAAATTCCAGAAATGGGCTTGTTTCTGGCCTCTGAAAGGCCTTTGCAGCCCAAGGGAGGATGTTTTCGCCCTCCTGGAGGTTCCAGGAAACTCTCCAGAGCCTGGGGAGGGCGAAAACCAGGCCTACCAGAAATCTGGAAATGGGCCCATTTCCAGCTTCCAGAGGGCTTCTACACCCCGGGGGAGGTCGCTTTCACCTTCCTGGAAGCTCCAGGGAAGCCTCCAGAGTTTGGGGAGGGCAAAAATCGGACCTACTGGAAGTCCAGAAATGGGCCCATTTCCAGCCTCTGGAGGACCTCCAGAGGCCGGGGGAGGCTATTTTTGTTCTCCTGGAGGCTCCAGGAAAGCCTCTGAAGCCTAGGAAGGGCAAAAACTGGGCCTACCGGCACGCGAAACAAACCAGTTGTTACAACCAGTGATTCCCACCACTGATCAAAATGATATTAAAAGTGTATGGTGATTTTCTGTTTCTTAATTTCCTGCTCTTAACTGATACGTAGTTTTAGAGAACTCAAAAGTTTGTACACATTTGTTGCAATTTTTTTCATTGATTCTAATAAAATTGTTACCAAGTATTGATTTTGGATGGACTTGAATTAAATCAAGGAAATTTTGCTTGTTCTTCAGTCATAAGGTAAAGGTAAAGGTTCCCCTCACACATACATGCTAGTCGTTGCTGACTCTAGGGGGCAGTGCTCAGCTCCGTTTCAAAGCCGAAGAGCCAGCGCTGTCCGAAGACGTCTCCATGGTCATGTGGCCGGCATGACTCAACGCCAAAGGCACACGGAATGCTGTTACCTTCCCACCAAAGGTGGTCCCTATTTTTTCTACTTGCATTTTTTATGTGCTTTCAAAACTGCTAGGTTGGCAGAAGCTGGGACAAATAACGGGAGCTCACCCCATTACACGGCAGCACTAGGGATTCGAACCGCTGAGTGCCGACCTTTCAATCGACAAACTCAACGTCCTAGCCCCTGAGCCACCGTGAGTCTTCAGTCATAGGATCTTGCTATGAGCAGTTCTTTATCCTTCTTCTGGTAGTATTAACTAATATGATCCAGTGCCATTAGATTCTCATACTAAGTATTTCTATCATATTTTCTAAAATCTGAAACTGGTTAAAGGGTTGGTATCACCAAAAAAACTTTGGATTCTTGGATTATGGTCTGTACTAGCTCCATGATGGGCTTTTGGCAAGGGATGGGCTGCACCTCACAAAGAGTAGGAAGAATGTTTTTGGGAAACGACTGGCTCAACTTATTAGGAGGGCTTTAAACTAAAATTGGGGGAGAGGGTGACCAATCTTTAAGATCTCCAGGACCTAATTCTAAGCAAAAAACCCTAGAAAGCAAGTCAAATAATGAAGTAAGGAGGGATAGAAAGGAAGACAAACTCAAACACCAAATAGGAGACATAGGAAGCATACCCAGAGTCAGACATAAAGATCTCAAGTGCCTATATACAAATGTACAAAGTCTGGGAAACAAACAGGGTGAACTTCAACAATTAATACATATGATATAGTTGGAATAACAGAAACTTGGTGATATGAAACCCATGACTGGAACATACTGATAGAAGGATACAAACTGTTCAAAAAAACCAGACCCCATAAAAGAGGAAATGGAATTGCACTGTATGTAAAGGACTACTATATTGCTACAGAAATGTATATGGGTCAATATAAAAGAAAAAAAGAATGACATTGCCATAGGTGGATACTATACGCCACCCAATTAAGCAGAAAAAATAGATATCCTTTTTGCTAACTAACTAACAAATATATGTAAGAAACACCCTACAATAATAATGGGGACTTCAATTACCCTGACATCAATTGGAAGACTAATTCTGCACAAGTGAAAAATCAAATAGGTTCCCAACCAACCAGTGACAACTTTGTTGTCCAAAAGGTAGAGAAGGGAACTAAAAGGACAGTCATACTAGATTTAATTCTTATAAACAGAGAAGAAGTGATAGAGGGAGTTGAAATGGCAGGAATCTTGGGTGAGAGTGACCATGTCATACTAGAATTCAACATAACACAAACATAAGCAATAGAACATAATGATACCAGAGTCTTAGATTTTAAAAGAGCTGATTTTAATAAATTCAGAACTTGGGAAAGATTCCTTGGAGAAAATCCTAAAGGGGAAAACAACTTAAGAAGCTTGGGAAACTTTGAAAAATATGATCATAAAAGTTCAGACTAGCACAATGCAACTGAAAAAGAAAAACAAGAAATCCAAAAAGAAACCATCATGGCTGCACAAAGCTCTCTCTGAGAAATTGAAAGACAAAAAAGACAAGTACAAAAAATGGAAAAAGGGACACAACTGAGGAAGAATATCAGCAGATAGCCAGAATCTGCAAAGGTGAAGTCAGGAAAGCAAAGGCTCAGAATGAACGAAGACAAAAGTCAAAAATAATGAAGTTTCTTCCAAACTTAAAAAAAAAAAATCAAGGAAACAGTCCACTAAAGAGAGAAGACAGCAAGGAAATAACAGGCAGCAGAGAGAAAATAGAGCTGCTTAACTCATTCTTTGCATCAGTCTTCACGCAAAAAGAAACTGTAGCCCAACCTACCAAAAGCATAACTGTAAAAGTCAGACTAGAAATAAGTTAAAATAAGAAATAAGAAATAAAACAAGACCTGTCTGATCTCGATAAATACATGATCAATTATATCCCAGAGTTCTAAAGGATAGATGGCAGATGTCATCTCAGAACCAATGTACCACATCTTTCAAAAATTCTGGAGCACCGGGGAAGTACAACAGGACTAGAAAAGAGCTGATGTGGTTCCAATCTTCAAAAAAAGGGGGAGGGAAACAGACCTGGGAAACAGACCTAGGAAACTACAGACCAATCAGCCTAACATCAATACCCAGGAAGATACTGGAAAGATAATAAACAGATCATAATAGACTTCAGTAATGCATATGACAAAGTAGACTACAACTTACTTCTTCATAAGCTAGAAAAATGTGGGGTAGATAGCATCACCACCAGATGGATTTGTAACAGGCTGACAAACGGTACTCAATGAGTAATTCTTAATGGGTCTACATCTACATGGAGGGAAGTAAGCAATGGGGTACCACAAGGTTCCATCTTAGGCCCAGTACCCTTCAGTATCTTCATAAACAACTTAGATGAGGGAATAGAAGGAGAATTTACCAAATTTGCGGATGATCCTAAGCTGGCAGGAATAGCTAACATCCTAGATGATAGGCTCAAGATTCATCTGGATCTTGACAGACTTGAACACTGGACCCTATCTAACAAAATGAAATTAAACATAGAGAAAAGTAAAGTCTTACACTTAGGCAAGAAACAACAAAAGTACATATATAAACTGGGTGAAACCAGACTTAATAATAGTAACTGTGAGAGGGATCTATGAGTCCTAGTGGACAACCAGTTAAATATGAGCCAGCAGTGCACAGCGGCAGCCAAAAAAGCCAATGCAATCCTAAACTGCATTAACAGAATGATACAATCAAGATCAGGTGAGATACTAATACCACTCTATAAAGCATTAGTAAGATCATACCTAGAGTCCCATCCAATTTTGGTCACCACACTATAAAAAAGACTCTAAAAAAGGGGGAAGAGAACAGCAACCAGGATGATTAGGGGACTGGAGACTAAAACATATGAAGAATGGTTACAGGAACTGGACATGGCTAGTCTAGTAAAGAGAAGGACCAGGGGAGACATGATAGCAGTGTTCCAATATTTGAGGGGCTGCCACACAGAGGAAGGGGTCAAGCTATTTTCCAAGGCACCTATTCCAGACAGTGAGAATAATCAACCAATGGAACAGAAAGTTGTGATAGCTTCATCACTGGAGGCTTTCAAGAAGAGATTGGACTGCCATTTGTCAGAAATCTCCTGCTTGGATGGGGGATTGGACTAGAATGACCTACAAGGTCCCTCCAACTCTGTAAATCTGTTAAGTGGCTATATTGATTATGCCTTTCCTTATAAACAAATATTTTTATGTGGTATAACTATGACTAACATAGATTTATTTTTTCACAGGAAGCACTTTTTCATTTACTGTATTTTTCCAAGTATAAAACGCACTCCCCCCCCAAGAGGATGAAAATTTGGGTGCGTCTTATATACCGAATGTAGCTCTGGCCACGAGGCCAAAAACGCGAAGCACGGAGGTGGCAATGGTCTGTGGCAATCCCTGCAGCCTGGAACAGTATGCCAGAAGGCCAATCTACCCACCAATCAGCTGCTCATGCTGAATCAGCCTGCAATAATGTGCTGAAGCTGACCTGGCTGTTTGCTATTTGCTGTAAGGATGTGTCAAGAGTTTGCAGCAGCAATCACATCCAGAAAACACACACAAGTAACTGATTCACCAGGATTCAATAACTTTTTATTTATTTATTTTATTTATTTGTCAAACACAACAGTATATATAAGTATAAGCATGAAATAACCATACGAATTGGATACAATCAAAGGGAACATTAGGACAGGAACGGTAGGCACACTGGTGCTCTTATGCACGCCCCTTACAGACCGCTTAGGAATGGGGTGAGGTCAATAGTAGATAGTCTTTGGTTAAAGTTTTGGGGATTTTGGGAAGAGACCACAGAGTCAGGTAGTGCATTCCAGGCATTAATAACTCTGTTACTGAAGTCATATTTTCTACAATCAAGATTGGAGCGGTTCACATTTAGTTTAAATCTATTGTGTGCTCATGTATTGTTGCGATTGAAGCTGAAGTAGTCTTCGACAGGAAGGACATTGTAGCAGATTTTATGAGTTATACTCAGGTCATGCTGAAGGTGGCAGAGTTCTAAACCCAGGATTTCAAGTCTGGTGGCATAAGGTATTTTTTTGTAAACAGAGGAGTGAAGAACTCTTCTTGTAAAATATTTCTGGACACGCTCAATTATATTAATGTCCAAAATGAGGTGTGGGTTCCAGACAGTCGAGCTGTATTCGAGAATTGGTCTAGAAAATGTTTTGTATGCTCTGGTTAGTAGTGTAATCTTTCTGGAGTTTACAACTCTTAAAGCTTTTTTGGCGATGTAGTTGCAGTGGGCTTTGGCATTTAGATCATTTGATATGAAAACTCCAAGGTCTTTAACAGGGTGAGGATCATCTACAAGGTAATGTCCATCAAGCTTGTATTTAGTGTTCTGATTCTTTTTTCCAATGTGTAAGACTGGTTGAAATTTGGAGTTGCCAAATTTCTGACCATTCTGACACAAGGTCAAGGTCTTTTTGAAGGGTAGCTGTATTGTTGGTAGTGTTAAATAGTTTAACATCATCGGCGAAGAGAACACAATTACTTATAATATGGTCACAGAGGTCGTTAATGTATAATATGAAGAATGTTGGTCGTAGAACGCTGCCTTGGGGGACAGTGCTATTGACAGGAGCAGGATTTGATAGGGCACTGCCTATTTTGACCACTTGTTGTCTGTTTGACAGGAACGCTGTTATCCAATTATGGAGGGGTCTGGAAATGCCGTAGGATTTTAGTTTTAGAAGTTTGTCTTGTACCACTGAGTCAAAAGCTTTACAGAAGTCTATGTAAATTGCGTCTATTGCTTTGCCCTGATCAAGATTTGTAGTCCATATGTTTTTGCAGTGAAGAAATTGTAAATTACAGGATATTTTTTTTCTGAAACCAAATTGTTTATTAGAGAGTAGGTTGTTTGTTTCTAGGTGGAGGGTGATGGATTGGTTAATGATTGATTCCATTACTTTGCAGGTGACGCAGCATAAAGAAATTGGTCTGTAATTTTCAACTAAGCTGGGGTCTCCTTTTTTGAAGACAGGGATGACCGTGGCTAGTGACCATAGTTTGGGAAGGGAGCTGGTCCTGAAAGATTGTGCTTAGGGGTTCTGCTATAACAGTGGAAAGTTTTTTTAAGAAGTATGCACATAGACCATCAGGTCCAATAGATAGAGATGGTTTCAGTCTGCGAAGGGCCTTTTCAACATTATCTTCTGGGAAATCTATTTGTGTTAGATCGTCATAATCATTGTTGGTATGACTGGGGAATGTTGGGTATGAGCCATTACTGTTAACAAAGACTGAGCCGAATAATGTGTTAAAGAGGTTTGCTTTAACTGTTTCATCACTACATTCTTTACCGTTAGATCCTTTTAGGAGTGGGATATATCTCGAGTCTTTAAGTTTGTCGTTTACAAAATTATAGAAAGCGCAATTGGATTTTGTGTGCAGAAGGTCTTCTTGTTTGATGTGGTAATTGGTGCATTCAGTTTTTATTTGGTGGCATATATTTTTGTAGCGGTTTTTAAAGTTGGCTACATAGCCTGGTTTTGTTTGTTTTTTTTCACCAGAGGGATTTTTTTTTTTGGATTGGAACTTTTTTTATTGAAATGGGTAATTTGTTTTTCCTGATTTTGGTGGTGGTTTGTGGTACGTATAGTTTAATGACTCTATTGACTTCAAGTAGAAAAACACTATAGTGGTCTTCAGCAGTGATACAGTTAGAGAATAGAATTTGCCAGTCAAGAGATGAGAGGTCGGTGTCTATAAAATCATAGTTGGTTTTTTTGAAATTGTAGTTTGGATTCCCTACGCACGGTCACTCATGCCCTTGTCACTTCCTGCCTGGACTACTGCAATGCTCTCTACATGGGGCTCCCCTTGAAGAGCACCAGGAGGCTCCAACTGGTCCAGAATGCAGCTGCGTGGGTAATAGAAGGGGCACCACGATGCTTCCATATAACACCTCTCCTGCGCAGCCTGCACTGGTTGCCAGTGGTCTTCCAGGTGCAATTCAAGGTGTTGGTTATCACCTTTAAAGCGCTCCATGGCACAGGACTGGGTTACTTATGGGACCGCCTACTGCCACCTATAGCCTCCCATCAGCCTGTGCACTCCCATAGGGAGGGCCTCCTCAGGGTGCTGTCAGTCAAACAACATCGACTGGTGGCCCCCAGGGAGAGGGCCTTCTCTATGGGGGCTCCTGCCCTTTGAAATGAGTTGCCTCCGGGGTTGCGTCAACTCCCCGACCTCCAGTCTTTTAAACACGAGCTCAAGACCTTTTTATTTCACCGTTTGTGGCTAGCCTGATGAAATTTTTAAGTGGGGGTTTTATGATGGTTTTATCTTAGTTTTAATTCTATTAGGCCATTTTATAATCAGTTTTTTAATATGTTTTTAATTTTTGTCTATGTTTATGTTGTTTTATTTGGCTGTAAACTGCCTTGAGTCCTTCGGGAGAAGGGCGGTATAAAAATCGAATAAATAAATAAATAAATAAATAAATAAATAAATACCATTATTATGGAGATTATTGTAAGGGCGTATATTGAGACAAAAGTCTATCATGCTGTGGTCACTGTTGGAAAAGGGTTCTTTTATTTGTAGTCCATAAATTGAGTTTGCGTTGTTGCAGAAGATGAGGTCAAGGCAGTTGTTAAGTCTTGTATTGTTAGTTACTAGTTGATCAAGACCTAGATTTGTAACAGCATTGTACAGGGTAGTATGGATGGCTTCAGTTGTACATTTGTTTGTTATCCAATTAATAAGAGGTAGGTTGAGGTCACCCAGGAAGATGAGAGGATAAGGGCAAGAGGCAGCCCATGTTAGTAGTGTGGTTAACATGTTCGCATGTGCAATGTCGTAGTCGGGGGCTCTGTAGCATAGCAAGAAGTGAAGTGTGATGTTAAGGGATAGTTCACAGACAATAGTTTCTGGAAGAGCGAGTTTATGTGCAACTTGAATATTTTTTAGATTCAGTGACTTTTTGTAAAAGATAGCCACTCCACCTCCTCTGCAGGTTTCGCAATCGGACCGGAAAACATGATATTCTCTGTCTGAAATGATGAAGTCTGGGAGGGATGAGTTCAGCCATGTTTCGCATACAAATATAATGTCGAATGTACCAGTATTTAACAAGAGGAGAAATTCGGGCATTTTGTTTACAATGCTTCTTGCTTTTATCAGTTTGCATTTAAGTTCTGTAGTGGTTGGTATAGAGGAAATAAGGAGCATGCGTACCTAGTTTTGGATGACAGCTGATTGAAAGTTCTGTACGACGGATGGTTGGATGTTTTGGGTGATGGGGGTTGGATGTTGGCCAATTGATTGTAGGTTTTTCTTTTAATTAATTTAATTAATTTAACCCAACAAGAAAAACACAGACTTCAGAGGATAATTAGAACTGCAGAAAAAATAATTGCTACCAACTTGCCTTCCATTGAGGACCTGTATACTGCACGAATCAAGAAGAGAGCCGTGAAAATATTTGCAGATCCCTCGCATCCTGGACATAAACTGTTTCAACTCCTACCCTCAAAACGACGCTATAGAGCACTGCACACCAGAACAACTAGACACAAGAACAGTTTTTTCCCGAAGGCCATCACTCTGCTAAACAAATAATTCCCTCAACACTGTCAGACTATTTACTGAATCTGCACTACTATTAATCGTTTCACAGTTCCCATCACCAATCTCTTTCAACTTATGACTGTATGACTATAACTTGTTGCTGGCAATCCTTATGATTTATATTGATATATTGATCATCAATTGTGTTGTAAATGTTGTACCTTGATGAACGTATCTTTTCTTTTATGTACACTGAGAGCATATGCACCAAGACAAATTCCTTGTGTGTCCAATCACACTTGGCCAATAAAATTCTATTCTATTCTATTCTATTCTATTCTATTCTATTCTATTCTATTCTATTCTATTCTATTCTATTCTATTCTATTCTATTCTATTCTATTCTAATGCAGTCAGCACAGTAGTCAATGTATAGGTTGGATTCGCTTTCGTCTTGCCGTCATTTGAGTTCTGTGCGGAGTTTGCGGGTGCAGATCCACTGCAGAAATGATAGATCAGGCCGTGATCTAAGTTTGCTGTGGATAGGGTTGGTTCTGGCAATTGAGTTTATAGCATAAATGAACTTTCGTTAGCTGGTCTCATTTATGCAGATGACTCTACAGAATCTAGGCGCCACTGAGCCATCACTGTTTTTGTATTCTGGTCCATTTCTGGAGACTTTGATTATTTCATCAGGGGAGATGGTGGGTGAATTATAATTTTTAATGATGTTACGAACCGTAGTGATATCTGGTTCACTGGTATTATCTAATCCAAATAATATAGCATTTTGACATTTTTGTTCTCTCTCAATGGTATCTTTTACGAGTATGGCTACGTTGTTTGTTGATTGGCAGATATTTGTGGTTTAGGTTGTGGATTAGGTAATGTTTGTTGGATTGGGAAAAGATTTTGATCTGCTGAGTTTTCATTTTTTTGTGTTGTAATTTTTTTTTAAAGATTTGTGAAACGTGGTTCAAAACATGCTAGTATTCTTTTTTCTAAGCTTGCTTCAATGGAGTCAATGATAGTTTGTTGTGACTTTATAGTTGTTTCCAAGGTGTGGATCCTATCAGACATGGCAATTACGTGGTAGAATTTTGGGAAACAAGATGGACATATATGGATAAATGTAGGATCTGATTGTAGGAAATTGGCTATCGATTTGTTTATTTTCAGGCAGGTGTGATGGGCATAATTGGTACATAATCGGCATTTCTTGAATTCATCACATTCATCTATGGAGTCGTTACATTTATAGCATATTCTGGAGTCGTTTGGGTCATTGTTTATATTTTGTAAACTTTTGTTTGAGGGTGTTTGGCAGATCTGTTGGAGTTTTTGCCTGGCATGATCAATGTTCCGTAAGTATTTTACAAAATTAATTAGTCAATATCAATAGTGAAATAGTAACTAGCAAGTAATTAATCAGATAACAAATTAATGACAATAATAAATCAATTAACATAGAACAGTAAATAATGTCAATTAACTTAACTGAGTTGCTAATAATTAGTTAATTAGATTATTGGATATTCAGCTATTCAGTGCTAATTAATTAATGACTAATGATAATTGATAGTTGATAATGGATAAATGATGATAATGATAATTAATGATCAATAATATTAGAGTTAACCCTTACTTAATGGTATATAGTTGTATGACAAAAATAGCTAGGCAATTAAGGATACATAGAAAATAAGTATCAAATTAATTATACCAGGCGCTAGATTAGTAGATGAATTGCTAATTGAAAGATAGCAATAAAAGTGTGGGGTGTTGTTGTCTTCAGAGGCGGCAGCAGCAGCTTCGGAACAGAAGGGCAGCAGTAGTGTTAGTCTGAAAAGCAGCAGAGTTTGTTATTTGAGCACCAGCAGCTCCATTCTAAAAGTTAGCGGCTTCCGAATGCCTTTCACTTGACTCCTTTGTTTAGAAGACAAACAGCAGCCCGTTTCCTGCAGCTTTTAGCTAGCGTGCTTTTTGTAGCCTTCTGGTGGGAGGGTTTTTAAAATGGTACTAGATTTAAATCCAATCCAGTTTAAAATGGGGGAGTTTAATGGAGTGTTTGAAGGTAGCCAGCACAGCCATTTCGAATAAGGATTATTTCGCCTGTCAATATTTATACAATATCCAAGAAGCCTTGCCTTGGTGTTGGGGATGAAGCTCTGCCTTGATTTTGTGGTGGGAAAATGATCTGATGATCTGGTGATCTCTCTCACATGCTGGGGATTTTTCTCACATGCTGGGATCTCTCACATGCTGGGGATCTCTCTCACACGCTGGGATTAGGATTTTTCTATCACGCTGGGGATCTTTCTCAGATACTGGGATCAGGATCGATATCAGGGGCTTCAGGGCTCTGGGAAAGATGATCCAGCAATCTGTTTTACACGCTGGGGGATCAGAGGCTTCAGCGCTCAGGTGCTCTTTCTCATGGGAATTAAGCACTCTGCCAGAGGATCTCTCACCAGGGAATCAGGGGCTCCAGCACTCCCAGGTTACTTACTGAAATCAAGTGTTCCACCAGGGGGATTGCTCGTCAGGGAATTTTGGGCTCCAGCGCTCCAGGATCAGGCCCTCCGTCATGGGGTTTGTTCCGGGATGATCTGTTGATCAATTAACATAACATACCATAATAACAGAGTTGGAAGGGACCTTGGAGGTCTTCTAGTCCAACCCCCTGCCGAGGCAGGAAACCCTACACCATTTCAGACAAATGCTATCCAACATTTTCTTAAAAATTTCCAGTGTTGGTGCATTCACAAGTTCTGCAGGCAAGTTGTTCCACTGATTAATTGTTCTAACTGTCAGGAAATTTCTTCTTAGTTCTAAGTTGCTTCTCTCCTTGATTAGTTTCCACCCATTGCTTCTTGTTCTACCCTCAGGTGCTTTGGAGAATAGTTTGACTCCCTCTTCTTTGTGGCAACCCCTGAGATATTGGAACACTGCTATCATGTCCCCCTAGTCCTTCTTTTCATTAAACTAGACATCCTGAGTTCCTGCAACCATTCTTCATATGTTTTAGCCTCCAGTCCCCTAATCATCTTTGTTGCTCTTCTCTGCACTCTTTCTAGAGTCTCAACATCTTTTTTACATTGTGGCGATCAAAACTGAATGCAATATTCCAAGTGTGGCCTTATCAAGGCATTATAAAGTGGTATTAACACTTCATGTGATCTTGATTCTATCCCTCTGTTTATGTAGCCCAGAACTGTGTTGGCTTTTTTGGCAACAAAAAATTAAAACTAAACTAAATGATTTTTTTCATCGATCAAGGCTTCAAGGTAGGGACACGATGGGAGCCTCACTTGTGATCTGTTGACCAGCAGGAGCGAGAGCTTTACCTTCCTACTTGCGCACCGCCATCTGTGGCAATCCCGGCAGCCTGGAACAGTATGCCAGGAGGTTGATCCACCCACCAATCAGCTGCTCATGCTGAATCAGCCTGCAATAATGTGCTGAAGCTGACCTGGCTGTTTGCTATTTGCTGCAAGGATGTGTCAGAGTTTGCAGCAGCAATCACATCCAGAAAACACACACAAGTAACTGATTCAGCAGGATTCAATAACTTCTCTTTATATATAATATAACACATGAAGTAAATATACAATATCAAAAGCAGGTTTTCGAACATGGTAGTAAATACAAACAAAACACAAGGAGAGGATGAGGCATGGCCAGCATCACGATGAGACGGACGGAAACCCTGAGAGCTCCTGGGTGAGCACCGAAGATCCCATCATATGGGAATCCACTATGGACCATAGCTGTCTTGCAGGGACAGCGAAGAAAGAAGGAGCTGCTGGTGCAAACAGGGAAGTTGCAAATTCCCTGTAGCGCTGGCCATTGTCCTTCTTCTTCTTCTTTTTTTTTTGCATTTATATCCCGCCCTTCTCCGAAGACTCAGGGCGGCTTACACTATGTTAAGCAATAGTCTTCATCCATTTGTATATTATATACAAAGTCAACTTATTGGCCCCAACAATCTGGGTCCTCATTTTACCTACCTTATAAAGGATGGAAGGCTGAGTCAACCTTGGGCCTGGTGGGACTTGAACCTGCAGTAATTGCAAGCAGCTGTGTTAATAACAGACTGTCTTAGCAGTCTGAGCCACCAGAGGCCCAGTCTGCGATGAGGACTATAGCCATCACCAGCTGCCTAAAGTCGGGACAGCCATAGAGAATGGGCAGGAGGTTAAAGTGGAGAAATTGAACAGGATACTGAAGCCAGGTGAGTTAACACCAGCTCACGAGGAGGCACTTTTATTGAATTTGGCAAAAAGCTTTTAAGGAAAAAAATTGTGAAACAGTGGCTAAATTAGATAGGAAGTGAAACCAGAAGGAAATAATTGGAATGATACCTAAAACCTGACAAAATTTGGCTTGGAACTGAAGTCTAGAGCCCAAAATAAGACTTTTAATTAAAACAGATTTTGGAGAATTTTGGAAGTTTTTATTGATTATTTAAAGATTACATACAAGGGGAAAGAAGAAAGGAATTAAAGAAGGATTTAAAACTGGACTTTAATGAAACATCTCCAACATCCTCTATTTTCTATAAATTTGGATCAAGTAAAGACTAAAATGACGCTATTTAAACGGGACAAATTGGATAAAAAGAGAAACAAATTGAAACAAAAAAGGTGCGGCTCTATGTTACAGAAACAAAATAGATACTTTGTTAATTGTGAATTGCAACTGTAGACTAAAGAGTGACATATAAGTCGGAGCTTATGGCAGGAATATTTATGGGACCGTCGACCCTCAGGGCTCTGCTTAATTAAAAACAAAGCCCCTGGGGAGGTCTACCACTACACCCCCCCCCGCAGCTCTTATCTTTTCCCTTTCATCCAGGGAAAGAGATTAAAGCCGGCTTTTCCTGGCTTTTACGATGTTCAGTGCGGAGCCCCTTTAATTAGGAACTCAGCGAAGAGGTGGCACCACCGGAAGTCCCAGGAAAAGAAGAAAGTGTCCATCTCTGCTATTTGTCTTATCTTTATGGATCTCTTTAAGCAGACGGAATGAGTGCGAGCGAACAATTACTGGATTGCAAGTATTTTTGATCTCCTGACTTCTCCCTTTTAAAAAGAGAAACTTTTTTTTTCTTTGTTTCAACTGACTCTTTAAGATGGCGCCTGAAAGGGAGTGAAAGTGACGAATGGAATTCTAAACAGCCTGTGTAACTAAGAAGATAAGAAATGTTATGTGTGGACTCTAATGAAGTGAAGTGAGCTTTCCTATACTTAAAGGGGAAAAGAGAAGCTTTTAGACTTATATTTTGTGAATCTTAAAAACTGAAATGGCTACTAAACCACCTAAGACTTGGGGTAGAAGGGGTTCTGAACCAGCTTTAGAAGATTTGATTAAAGAGCAAGGGAAAGTGTTTGAAGAAAGGTTTAAGGAGATTATGGATAATAATGAGAAAATAAGAGAAGAAATAAAAGAGAATAATAAAAAAATAAGAGAAGATATTTTGATGGCTTTTCAAGGTTTGGCAAAAAGACTGGAGGTGGTGGAGGAGGAGGTGCAAGAAATTGCTCACTCAAATCAGCAAATAGAAAATAGAATGGGAGGAATGCAAATCAAATTGGACAAAAATGAAGATCAAGTGGTGGTGATGCAGTATAGAATGATGGAAGGAGCTCTGAGAATTAGGGGTTTGAATGAGGAGAAAGGGGAAGATTTAAAAAAATTTTTATCAGAAGCTCTGGCTGAACTTATTGAACTTGATCCACAAGAGGTTGCTTATCAAATTGACAAAATTTATAGAGTTAATTCCTGGATTGCTAGGCAGAAGAAACTTCCTAGAGACATTGTGGTTTATTTTTTGAAAAGAACAGTGAGGAATAAAATTTTGCAAGTTGCTTTTCAGAAAAACTTGAAAATAGGAGAACAGGAGCTGAAGGTCTTGAAAGAGATTACTCCCAAGATGTTAAGGGATAGAAAGGACTTTACATTTTTTACACAAGAACTTAAGAAATACCAGATTCAATTTAGATGGGAGGTTCCAGTTGGTTTGACAGTGTATTATCAAGGAAAAGATATCGTATTGACACAGTGCTTAAGGCCAAAGATTTTCTTTCCACCGTGCTGAAACTTGAAGTAGAAATAATAGGAAAAAGAATTCAAGAGACTCAAATGGGTGTGGAAGCTGAGGTGATTCCAGTGATGTTACCATCTGAGGAACAACCACAAGAACAAAGACTGACGAGGGGAGCCCTTAAGCGTAAAGAAAAGGAGCAACAAACTCAAAGTAAAGTTCAGGATTCTGCTACAGAAGCGGTGGGAGGAGCACGGCCGAAGATACGGGAGGACGATCTTCAGCTGATCGCTCAAAAGCTTCAGCAGGCCACTAATGGCAAATAAAATCTTGACTTGGAATGTCAATGGTTTGAATTCAGCTCAGAAGAGAAGAAAAATATTTCATTATTTGAGACAATTTAAAAATGATGTGATTTGCTTACAAGAAACGCATATTAAATTATCAGATCAAAAGTACTTAATAAACTCAAAGTTAGGTAAACATTTTGTTGCTTCAGCTTTGGAGAAAAAACATGGCATAGTGGTTTATTTGAGAAAAGATATACCAGCCAAGTTAATAGAGGCAGATACTCACGGAAGATATATTGCTATTGAACTTATTTATTTATTTATTTATTTATTTGATTTTTATACCGCCCTTCTCCCGAAGGACTCAGGGCGGTGTACAGGCAAGATAAAACAATACAATATACAGATTAAAATACCATTTAAAAAACTTATTTAAATTAGCCTAACATTAAAAAATTTCCATACTAAAAACCCCGTTTAAAAATTGATAAAAGATAAAATTCAAGACAGCCCCACGCAAATAAAAAGATGCGTCTTCAGTTCGCGACGGAATGTCCGAAGGTCAGGTATTTGGCGTAAACCCGGGGGAAGTTCGTTCCAGAGTGTGGGAGCCCCCACAGAGAAGGACCTTCCCCTGGGGGCCGCCAGCCGACATTGCTTGGCGGACGGCACCCTGAGAAGTCCTCTCTGTGAGAGCGTACGGGTCGGTGGGAGGCATGTGGTAACAGCAGGCGGTCCCGTAAGTACCCAGGCCCTAAGCCATGGAGCGCTTTAAAGGTCATAACCAACACCTTAAAGTGCACTCGAAAGGCCATAGGCAGCCAGTGCAGTCTGCGCAGGAGCGGTGTTATATGGGAGCTACGCGGAGCTCCCTCTATCACCCGCGCAGCTGCATTCTGCATTCTAACTTACAATAGAAACAAAAAGGACTCTCTTGTTTGGTATATATGCACCCAATCAGCAACAAGAAAAATTTTATAGAATGTTATATGATAAGTTGATTCTATGGGATTATAAATCGTGCATTATATTGGGAGATTGGAATGGAGTAATAGATACACGAAAGGACAAGAGAATTTCTTCTAAGAAGATACCTGCACACGCAAAGCTGCCTAAATCCTTTTTTGACATGATAGAAGATTTCGAGTTGAGAGATGTATGGAGATTGCGGAATTTGGAGGAAAGAGATTATACTTTTTTCTCTGATAGGCATCAATCCTTCTCACGTATTGATTTTATTTTAATTTCTAATGATTTGCCTTTTAGGGTGAAGAAAACTAAGATATTTCCAAGATGTTTGTCTGATCATAGTCCTGTTTGGATGGAATTGCAATATGGAAAAGAAGGTAGAAGAACTTGGAGATTAAATGAAAATTTGTTTAGATATCAGGATAATGTAAATCAATGTAAAAAGCAGATGAAAGAATTTTTTGATTATAATTTGAATAACGAAACATCGATAGAAATGGTTTGGGACGCCAGTAAAGCTTTTATGAGAGGTGTACTAATATATATTAATAATAGACAGAGAAATAAGCAACAAAGACAGCGTAGGTATCTAGAAGAGGAAATTTATAAGAAACAACAATTATTAATACATAACCTACATGATCAAAAACTTAAAGATGCAATAAAGTTATTACAGAATCAATTTAATATGATAATGGCTGATCAGGTGGCAACAAATATACAATATGCCAAACATAATACTTTTTGTAATGCAAATAGACCTGGTAGATGGTTAGCATACACCTTAAGGAAAAGACAAAAACAACGTACTATAGAAAAAATAGAATATAAAGGCAAAGAGAGATATCAACAGGATAAAATTAAAAAAGCTTTTTTAGAATATTATACAAATTTATATCTTAAAGATAATATATTGAATAGGGATATTGATAATTATTTGAAGGAATATAAGGTTAAAAATTTAACTTTAGAACAAACGGAAGAACTGAATCGCCTATAACCTCTGAAGAAATTATTTTGGTAATTAAACAATTAAAATGGGGGAAACTCCTGGTACGGATGGGCTCACAGTTAGTTATTATAGGAATTTACAGGATGAGATGTTAGGTCCACTTAAGGAATTATTTAATCAGATACAACTAGGAGGGGGAATTCCCCCCTCATGGAGAACCTCTTTTATTTCATTGATACCAAAAGAGGAACAGGATTGTTCTAAACCTGGAAACTATAGGCCAATCTCACTTTTAAATAATGATTATAAGATTTTTGTTAAAATAATAGTTAATAGATTAATGTTGATTCTGCAGCGAAGAATTCATAATGATCAATCTGGATTTATAAAAGGGAGACAGATGAAGAATAATGTTAGGCAGATTGTTAATTTACTGGAGTATCTAGAAAAGAAAAATTTTATTCCAGCAGCATTTATCTTTCTCGATGCAGAGAAAGCTTTTGATCGATTGCATTGGGATTTTTTATTTAAAGTAATAGAAAAGATGCAATTTGGAGATGGTTTTATAAGAATAATTAGGGCAATTTATGGAGAGCAAACAGCACAGATTATAATCAATGGTAGCTTAACAGAACCTTTTAAGATTGCGAAAGGAACAAGACAGGGATGTCCTTTATCACCATTATTGTTTATTTTAACTCTAGAACCATTATTGGATAAAATACGAGAAGTAAAGGAGATAGAGGGAATTAGAGTTAGACAACATGAATATAAGCTAAGAGCTTTTGCAGATGACCTGGTGATTACTTTAACAAACCCTATAAATTCTAGTAAATCTTTGTTGGAAATAATTGATCAATATGGGAGGTTTCAGGGTTTAAGGTAAATCAGAAAAGACAAAAGTGATAATAAAAATATGGCCAGACAACAGAAAGAAAAACTAGAGGAAATAACAGGATTTGAAATTGTAAAGAAGGTTAAGTACTTAGGGTTTATATTACTTTGTCAAATGTGAAATTGTACAAGAATAACTATGAGGTTTTATGGCAAAAAGTTCAGAAGGAGTTGATTGTTTGGAAAAAATTGCAATTATCTTTGCTGGGGAGAATTGCTGCTATTAAAATGAACGTTTTACCTAGATTTTATTCCTCTTTCAAATGATACCAATAATTAAGAAAGATAAGAATCTTGAGGAATGGCAGAAGGAATTAACAAATTTATATGGGAAGGTAAAAAGCTAGGGTTAAAATGAAAATAATTCAAGATTCTCGGAAAGGGAGGTTTAAAATGCCTAATTTTAAATTATATTATGAAGCAGCTGCTCTCTCTGCAATAAGTGATTGGTTTAATTTAACAGAGGAAAGAATTTTGAATATAGAAGGTTATGATTTGTTATATGGATGGCATGCATATTTAATTTATGACAAAAAGTGGATAAGGCCTTTAAAAATCATGTGTTAAGAACTGCTCTTCTCGTGTTTGGAAAAATACTCTTATAAACTAAATTATAAGGTTCCTATATGGGCAAGTCCTAGACATACAATAGAAAATATAAATATAGAACAGAATCAGGAAATGATTACATATAAAGATCTTTTGTATACTGAAGAGGTAATTTGCAATTAAAATCTCTGCACGTATTAAAAGAGGAAGGAAAAATTATACTTGGTTTCAATATGAGCAACTACGTGCTAGATGGAAGGAAGATCAGAAAATTGGTATAGAGCAGAACGAGGAAATTTGGTAAAGCAAATTAGAAATCAGTCTCAGGAGCATATAAAGAGATTGTATAATGTGTTACTTGAAATAGATTCTGAAAGGGACTTGGTAAAGGACTGTATGATAAAGTGGGCACAAAATTTTCAGGAGCCAATATTATTGGAAACTTGGGAAAAATTTGGGTTAGAAATGTTAAATTCATGAGCACAGAATCTGAGGAAAATTTTTATAAAATGTTTTATAGATGGCATCTAGATCCTAAAAATTATCGTGTATGTATCCAGATATGCAAGCAAAATGTTGGAGATGTAATTGTGATGACGCTACATATTTTCACATTTGGTGGACTTGTAAGGACATAAAGGCCTTTTGGATAAAAATTTGGTGGATTTTACAAAATGTTTTGAAAAGAAGATAAAGTTCCTGCCGCAATTTTTTTGTTGGGAATTATTACGGATTGTACAGTAATTGAGACTAAATTGATTTTAAATCTAATAACAGCAGCAAGATTACTAATAGGACAATACTGGAAGAAAAAGAAGTACCTACAATAGAAGAATGGATATTGAAGGTTGCCAATTTGGCTGAGATGGCGAAGATATCAGCCTTTTGAAAGATAATACATAAGAAAGATACTTAAAGGAATGGAAAAATGGATTGACTATATTCAACGTAGATATCAGACTAAGAGTTATCAGACTGTTTTGAATGATTATGATGTATTATTCTTGATTGTTTTTGGGGGAAGTTAGGAATTGATGATTGTAGGGGTATAATTAAGTTGGGATGAAAATTTTTTAGCATATGTTTGTTTTATTTTTAACTATACCTTGTGCCCGTTCCGGGAAGTCGGGGGAGGGGTTGTGAAGGGAGGAGAGGAGGGGGAAAGGGGAAAAAATTTTTTGTAAAACTTTTTGAATAAAAATAAAAAATAAAAAAAAAAGAGTGACATATAAAGGCAGAAGAGGAAATACAAGATTGAAAAGTCTCTGCGATTACAGGAGAGCTTCAAGGGAGGATTTTATCAACCAGATGTCTGACCTTTAAGATTTACAACATCAAAGAACAAAGCAGAAAACAACTGGCAACAAGAGAAATATAAAAACGACATCTAAGCAAGGAACATAAGAAACAACTACAGAATTGGAAGTCATTAATAATGACTTAAGAAAAGATAAGAGCTGCTTGCAGCAATGACAGTGAAGAATATAAAAATCATGATGTTATAATATAAAGCTAAGATTACTAGAGAATTATAAAAAAAAGGCGAGAAAAGAGGGAGAGTCAAGAAATTTAATAAGCTAAGAAAATATGAAACTTTCAAGCATATGTAATTAAACTGAAATAGTTTGAGATAACAACTTCTAATAGAATATACAAATACAAGCATGAAACTTTTTGAGAAATGAGAAATGTTTGCTGCTTTTTATCTTGCTCTTTTACTAAGAATAGATAATGTTGATTATTATTGAATAAGAAAAGAATGGCAGGAAGTTACAAATATGAATGGAATTTATTGAAATATGAAAACACATTGATTTCTTTAAGGATGAAATAATAAGTGATGGGAGACCTTTTTGAACTAAATGTAATGAGAGAATTTTGTACACTCTATTTTGTCTTTTATTTTACTTTTACTTTTTTGGTATTGGTTTATGAAATAATAAGTGATGGGAGACCTTTTTGAAATTAAGGTGAGAACTAAATGTAGGAGAGATTTTTATAGATAATACCTTGTTCTTTTTTTCTTTTTGTTATTGGTCTGTCTGATAAAATTAGGGGATAATTATTGTTTTGTTTTGTGAAATGTAAGGATAATAGATAGTAATTATAAAAGAATGAAAAGAAAAAAACTTGTGGGAATATACATTTTTAAGGAAGAAGGGAGGGATAAGAAAGGGGGCGAAAATTGTGGGGACTAGGCTTGATTTAAATGTTAATTTCAGGATAGAGGAATAGAACAGATTTTATGATAGAAATGTGCAAATACTAGAAGAAAGAATATCAATGATGGAATTGATGGAGGGGATTAAAAGAGAGAAGAATGGAAAAACCCAGGATCAGATGGACTACCAGTAAAACTATAACGAATTGCAAGATGTACTAAGTGATAAAATGTTACAAATATTTAATGAATTATTAATAGAAGCCAAGGCTCCGAACTCATGGATGGAGGCATATATAATTCTTATACCAAAAGAAGAAACAGATTTACAACAAATAAAGAATTTATATAAAGAAATAAAGACCAATTTCACTATTAAATGCAGATTACAAAATATTTGCAACAATTATGGCGGAAAGATTGAAGAGGTTGCTAAATGAATTTATACATTCAGATCAAAATGGTTTTTTGCCTAAAAGACAAATTAGAAATAATATATGAATTATATTGGATACATTGGAATATTATGAAGCACATTCAGAGAAACAAATGGCATTGTTATTTTTAGATGCGCAGAAGGCATTTGATAACGTGAATTGGCAATTTATGACCACACAATTACAAAATATGGATTTTGGGGATAGATTTATAAACATGGTTAAGACTATAAATAAAGACCAATAGGCAAAGGTAATAATAAATGGCGAAATGACAGAGAAAGTAGATATCAGAAAAGGAACTAGACGAGTATGTCCATTATCTCCATTTTTTCTTTTTTTTTTTTGGAAAAAAGTTTTTTATTTTTTAGAAACATACAAACATAAAAGCATTTTCCATTCAAGTTTCTTATACAATGTGTTGGTGTGTGGGTTATATTTGTAGTGCAAACAGCAATTACCTATCATTAATTTGTTTAATCATCCATTTTATTATCTAATTGTCATCAAATATTTTAATCAATTAAGTGCTAATAGTCATTCTAGAACAATATTTTGTCTTATTACCCTATTTTACCATCATTTTAAAGCAATAATATCATTCAATAATCTTTACCTTATTAAGAACTCCAATCTTCTTTGTCATAATTTCCCTTCTAACCATTGATAAAGTAAGTCCCATATCTTATAAAATTGCTTATCTTCCTGTTCTCTACTTTCAAACGTCAATTTACTCATTTCTGCACAGTCCATCATTTTCTTAATAATTTCATCTTGCAATGGCAATTTTTCATTTTTCCAATTCTTTGCAAATACAATTCTAGCTGCTGTTATTAGATTCACAATCAAATATCTCAATTCTCTACTAAAGGTTTCAGGTATAATTCCTAATAAAAAAACCTTCTGGTTTAAAGTCTATCTGCTTTTTTATAATTTTCTCCAACCATGTATGTATTTTAGTCCAGTATCTTTTAGCTTCTACGCAAGTCCATCACATATGGTAATAGGAACCAGGTATCTGTTGACATTTCCAACATTTTTCAGATTTATTCTTAAACATTCTGGCTATTATTGTCGGGGGTAAGTGCCACCTGTAAAACATCTTCTACATATTCTCTTTATATGCAGTAGACATTGTCATCTTATAATTTTGCGTCCACAATTTCTGCCATATTTCTAAATCAGTCCCATGCCCAAAGTTTTTCCCCCAAGCTATTATAGTCTTTTTAATTTGTTCTTCTTCTAATTTAATCTCTAATAGGTAACCATATATCTTTCTAATTAAATTGTCATCCGTACCTGTTAAAATTTTATCTAGATTGGTCAAGTTATTATAGAAACCTTCTGTTTTAAAATCTTTATCATATCTAGAACATCCAAGATGTAGCTCCAATCCAAAAAAAAATCCCTCTGGCGAAAAAAACAAAACTGTCTATGTAGCCAACTTCAGAAACCGCTACAAAAATATATGCAACCAAATAAAGATGGACTGCACCAATTACCACATCAAACAAGAAGACCTTCTGCGCACAAAATCCAATTGCGCTTTCTATAATTTTGTGAACAACAAACTTAAAGACTCGAGATCCATCCCACCCCTAAAAGGATCTAACAGTAAAGAATGTAATGATGAAACAGTTAAAGCAAACCTCTTTAACACATTCTTCGGCTCAGTCTTTGTTAACAAAGAGAATATTATTTGGGCTGAGTTCGATCCTGTGACCCCTGATGACATGGACAGGTTGTTGGGTAGGCTGAATCCCACCACATGTTTATTGGACCCGTGTCCTTCCTGGATGGTACTGGCCACACGGGAGGTTACACGAGGCTGGCTCCTGGGAGTCACCAACGCTTCTTTGTTGGAGGGTGTTTTCCCCTCCGCCTTGAAAGAGGCGGTAGTGAGGCCCCTTCTTAAGAAGCCCTCCCTGGATCCGGCTGTATTAGCGAACTATCATCCAGTCTCCAACCTTCGCTTTCTGGCGAAGGTTGTTGAGAGTGTGGTGGCATATCAGCTTCCTCAATACCTGGAGGAAACTGTCTATCTAGACCCGTTCCAGTCTGGTTTCAGACCCGGATATAGCACCGAGACAGCTTTGGTCGCATTGGTGGATGACCTCTGGAGGGCCCGGGACAGGGGTTGTTCCCCTGTCCTGGTGCTATTAGATCTCTCGGCGGCTTTTGTTACCATCGACCATGGTATCCTGCTGCAGCAGTTGGGGGGATTGGGGGTGGGAGGCACCGTTTATTGGTGGTTCTCCTCCTATCTCTCTGACCGTTCGCAGACGGTGTTGGCAGGGGGGCAGAGATCGACCCCGAGGCACCTCACTTGTGGGGTCCCTCAGGGGTCTGTTCTTTCGCCTCTCCTGTTCAACATCTATATGAAGCCGCTGGGTGAGGTTATCCGTGGATTCGGGGTGGATTATCATCTGTACGCTGATGATACACACCTGTACATTTCCACCCCGAACCGGTGTCTTGAGGCTGTGCGGGTCTGGATGGGGAGGAACAGGCTCCGACTCAACCCTTCCAGGACAGAGTGGCTGTAGGTTCCAGCGTCCCGGTACAGCCAGTTTACACCATCGCTGACTGTGGGGGGGGGGAAGTACTGACCCCCAGGGGACGAGTGCGCAACTTAGGCGTGCTCCTGGACGATCGGCTGTCCTTAGAGGATCATTTGACAGCCGTCGCCAGGGAAGCATTTTATCAGGTTTACCTGATTCGCCACTTGCGCCCCTTCCTTGACCGGGATGCCTTACACACGGTCACTCATGCCCTCGTCACTTCCCGCCTGGACTATTGCAATGCTCTTTACATGGGGCTCCCCTTGAAGAGCACCAGAAGGCTCCAGTTAGTCCAGAATGCAGCCGCGCGGTGATAGAGG
Source organism: Ahaetulla prasina (assembly GCF_028640845.1). Classification (NCBI taxonomy): domain Eukaryota; kingdom Metazoa; phylum Chordata; class Lepidosauria; order Squamata; family Colubridae; genus Ahaetulla; species Ahaetulla prasina. The sequence goes on along the minus strand of NC_080543.1, from coordinate 80,246,486 downwards.
GAGCACCGCGTTGCTCCCATATAACACCAATCTTGCGCGGCCTACACTGGCTGCTGGTAGCCTTCCGGGTGCAATTCAAGGTTTTGGTCATCATCTTTAAAGTGCTCCATGGCTTAGGACCGGGGTATCTACGAGACCGCCTCCTGCCGCCGATAGCCTCCCAACGACCGGTGCGCTCCCATAGAGCGGGCCTCCTCCGGGTGCCGTCGACCAAGCAATGCAGTTTGGCGACCCCCAGGGGGAGGGCCTTCTCTGTGGCAGCACCGGCCCTGTGGAACGAGCTTCCTCCATGGTTACGGCAACTACCAGACCTCTGGACCTTCAGGCGTGAACTGAAGACTTTATTATTTCAACGAGCGGGACTAGCCTAAGAAATGAAATATTTTAGTTAATTTTAATTGGATTTTAAACCGGTCTTTACCGTTTTAGTCATTTGGCGATTGAAATATTTTGTTTTAAATTGGGTTTTAAATTGCTTATTTATTATTGTTGTATTTTTAATATGCCTGTGAACCACCCTGAGTCCTACGGGAGATGGTGCGGTATAAAAGTATAAAAATAAATAAATAAATAAATAAATAAATAAATAAATAAATAAATAAACAAACAAACAGCAATGGCTCATACCCAACATTCCCCAGTTGTACCAAAAATGATTATGACGATCTAAAACAAATAAATTTCCCAGAAGATAATGTTGAAAAGGCCCTTCGCAAACTGAAACCATCTCTATCTATTGGACCTGATGGTCTATGTGCATACTTCTTAAAAAAGCTTTCCACTATTATAGCAGAACTCCTAAGCATAATCTTTGAAAAATCTTTCAGGACCAGCTCCCTTCCCAAACTATGGTCACTAACCACAGTCATCCCTATCTTCAAAACAGGAGACCCCAGCCTAGTTGAAAATTACAGACCAATTTCTTTATGCTGTGTCACCTGCAAAGTAATGGAATCAATCATCAACCAATCCATCACCCTCCACCTAGAAACAAACAACCTACTCTCTAATAAACAATTTGGTTTCAGAAAAAAATTATCCTGTAATTTACAACTTCTTCACTGCAAAAACATATGGACTACAGATCTTTTTTTTTTAATTGAAAAAGTTTTAACAAGCAAAAACATTTTCCCCTTCCCCCCCCCCCACAAAACCCCTTTCCCCACTCCCTCCCCCCCCCCGGCTTCCCGGGTCAATCACAAGGTATTGTTATAGATAAACCAAACACAGAGTAAAATTTTCCCTTCTAATGCAATTTTTTTTTTTTTTACATTTATACCCCGCCCTTCTCCGAAGACTCAGGGCGGCTTACAGTGTATAAGGCAATAGTCTCATTCTATTTTGTATATTTTTTACAAAGTCAACTTATTGCCCCCCCAACAATCTGGGTCCTCATTTTACCTACCTTATAAAGGATGGAAGGCTGAGTCAACCTTGGGCCGGGCTCGAACCTGCAGTAATTGCAGGCTACTGTGTTCTTAATAACAGGCTTTACCAGCGTGAGCTAAACCGGCCCAATTAACCTCGTCCAAATCTTTTCATTTCCCAACCCCCCCATTACATAAAATAATACTTCCTAATTATTCAAAGGCAATCTGATATTTCTTAATCTGATACTCTGTAAATAATCAATCCATTTTTTCCATCCAATTAAATATCTTTCCTGCGTATTGTCTTTCAAAAAAGCTGAGACTACAGATCTTGATCAGGGCAAAGCAATAGATGCAATTTACATAGACTTCTGTAAAGCTTTTGACTCAGTGGTACAAGACAAACTTCGTCTAAAACTAAAATCCTACGGCATCTCCAGACCCCTCCATTATTGGATAACAGCGTTCCTGTCAAACAGACAACAAGTGGTCAAAATAGGCAGTGCCCTATCAAATCCTGCTCCAGTCAATAGCAGTGTCCCCCAAGGCAGCGTTCTAGGACCAACATTCTTCATATTATACATTAACGACCTCTGTGACCATATTATAAGTAATTGTGTTCTCTTCGCCAATGATGTAAACTATTAACACTACCAACAATACAGCTACCCTTCAAAAAGACCTTGACTTTGTGTCAGAATGGTCAAAAATTTGGCAACTCCAAATCTCAACCAGTCTTACACATTGGAAAAAAGAATCAGAACACTAAATACAAGCTCAATGGACATTACCTTGTAGATGATCCTCACCCTGTTAAAGTCCTTGGAGTTTTCATATCAAATGATCTAAGTGCCAAAGCCCACTGCAACTACATCGCAAAAAATCGTAAACTTAATCTTGCGTAGCTTCTTCTCCAGAAAGATTACACTACTAACCAGAGCATATAAAACATTTGCTAAACCAATTCTTGAATACAGCTTGCCTGTCTGGGACCCACACCTCATTTCGGACATTAATACAATTGAGCATGTTCAGAATGTGTCCAGAAATATTTTACAAGAAGAGTTCTGCACTCCTCTGTTTATAACAAAATACCTTATGCCACCAGACTTGAAATCCTAGGTTTAGAAAATTTAGATCTCCGCCACCTTTGACATGACCTGAGTTTAACTCATAGAATCATCTGTTACAATGTCCTTCCTGTTGAAGACTACTTCAGCTTCAATTGCAACAATACACGAGCACACAATAGATTTAAGCTTAATGTTAACCGCTCCAATCTTGATTGGAGAAAATATGATTTCAGTTAACAGAGTTGTTAATGCCTGGAATGCACTACCTGACTCTGTGGTCTCTTCCCAAAATCTTCAAAGCTTTAACCAAAGTCTATCTACTATTGACCTCACCCCATTCCTAAGAGGTCTGTAAGGGGCGTGCATAAGAGCACCAACCAGCCTACCATTCCTGTCCTAATGTTCCCTTTGATTGTATCCAATTCATATAGTTATTTCATACTTATGCTTATATATATGATTATATATCGTATAGTTATTTCTTGCTTATGCTTATATATACTGTTGTGACAAATAAAATAAATAAATAATAAATAAATAAATAAATAAAAGATTTCATCCCTGACTTCAAACAAACCTAACCCTTCATTCTCATTGTCAATGCAATTTCCCCATGTATTTCACTGAGCTGAACAAAAGAGTCCAAACTAAAAGATGTCATAGTCTATTTACTTTGAGGGCCACCAGGAACTTAAGGCTAATACCATTTTTCAGCCCTGATTCCAAGGAGACCTAACCCTAACCCTAACCATTAACCCTAGGTTCATTCTCATTGTCTAGGGGATTTTCACCGCGGTCACATACACTTTCCTTTGAGAACCCCCAAGAATAAAACCCTAACACCTGTTGTGACCCAGGCCCAAGTAGGTAGTAGGAAACTCAGTCAGTGTAAAAACAAACGAACTTTATTCGAACAGCTGAGAATTACTTTATTCTCAGCATAGCTCAACTAAATTAAAGCAAATTCCTCCCAACACAAATTCCTCAGTCCTATCACCAACCTTGGTCCAATTAGGCAAACTGCCAAAGACCTTTCTTGGCAAAAGTTCAGAAGACACCGATACAAAATAAATGCAAGAAGACGAAGCTATCAACGTTGTTTTCCAGCAAAGCCCAAACACCATTGCTGGTCCTTTAAGCCTTATGGGGGGGCCAATCATCTCTTGGCCCTACTCCCGAGTCGTCCTCTTTGCTTGGGCTGCTTTTGCCTTCTGGCGGCTCTTCTCATATGTGCCTCACTACTGTCAGTCTCTGGAGGCTCTGGAGTCCACACCTCACTCCCCGATGGCCCTGGCCCCACCTCAGCTTCCGACGCAGAGCCCTCATCTGGGCCTTCCCCAGCCTCCAGGACGACCTCGCCCTTCCTCAGCCTCATCGCTATCTGACTCAGTTGCCAGCTCCGCAAGCTGCTGGCGAACCACAACAACACCTTTTTTTTTACCCCTGACTTCAAGAAGACCTAATGCTAATTTTAACCCTAACCCCAGTTTCATTTTCATTGTCAATAGGAGTTTCCCATGTATTTCACTGGAGCCCAGAAGAAAGCCTGAGCAAAAAGCTGTAATGTTCTCTTTCATTTGAGAACATCCAAAGTTCTAACTGTTATGTATTCATGTATGTACCTTTAAATATTTGGGCGGGAAATCAGCACATTGCTGATTGGACGAAGCCGCCAGTAGAACTGTATAAAAGGAGAGGTTTTCCCCCAGCCTGTTGCTGGGTTCACCCTATATTAAAGAGCTGTTGTCACTACCCTGGTCTCCAGCCTCGTTACTTCCAGAACTTAACACTGGCGACGAAGGTGGGATCTCGAGGCTAAGGAGAACCAGAACCGAGCTGAAGCACGATAGACCCGAACCCAGCAAACACAGGGCAGAAAAACGGAGATGGCCAGTTACACTCCGCCCGCACCGTTTGACCCGGCTAGAGAGAAATGGGGAACGTATATGACCCGTTTTGAAAGCTTTCTAGAAGCCAACGAACTGCAAGGAGTTCCAGATAACCGCAAAAGGGCTTATTTCTTAAGCCACTGTGGTCCGGAGGTCATCGATATCGCGGAAGCCCTGGCAGAGCCAACGCCGATACAATCGGTATCGTGGCCAACTCTGCAAACTTTACTAAAAACCACTGCGCCAACGCCGTCCAAATACGTGCGGCGGTTTGAATTGAGAGCGAAGACAGATGGAGGCGAATCCATCGGTGACTACATGGCCGCCCTAAGGAAAGCGCCCAAGGACTGCGGATACCGAGACCTAGACGAGGTGCTGCTCGAGCAACTCATCCGAGGTCAGAGACATCCGCACGGCGACGGCTGCTAGCAAAGAGCAACCTACACCACAACGCCTGGACGAAGCCAGAGCACATGAAATGTCCACCCAAGCGGCGGAGACACTGCAAAAGCCTCTCCCACCAAAGCGAGCACAAAGCCAATTCCAGTGCACCAGGAGGAGGTTCAGACCGAATCCGACGGTGAAGATGAGGAAGGGTCTGCCGAACCGAGAAACGCGACAAAGAGGACCGAGACGAATGCGGAAGCTGCGGAGGTCAACACCAGCGCCAACGCTGCAAGTTTAAGGACGCAACATGTCGGCGGTGCGGAAGAAAGGGCACCTAGCTCAAGTTTGTCGAGCGCCCAACCTTCCCGCCGAAAATTCAAATCGGCCAATCAGAGCGGAATCGGCAAGGCGACCCGCGATTGGCTCAAACAAAAAGGCGCGATTCAACCAAACGACTGTGGTCATAGGCCGCCAACCCGAGTGGAGAAGAAGATCTTCACCAAACCAAAATAGAAGGAGTAAGGTGCCGACTCGAAGTGGACACGGGTCAGCGATCACCATCATGTCCTGGGACACTTTGGCGAAGTCACTGCCATCAGTCGCCAAGCGCCACCTGCAAACTCAACGGCTACGAGTCCACGACTACCAGGGAATCGAATCCCTGTTCGAGGACCACCTCTGTCCGAGTCGAGTACGGACCTCACAAGAAGACCCTGCCCATCACGATCGCCGAGGACTCTGCCCAGTCTGTTGGGACTAGACTGGTTTCGCACTGGGCATGGGAGTGACTGGCATCTACAGAAGTGACTGTAACCTGAAAGACATTCTCTTGAACGAGTTCAAGATGTCTTCAAGGACTGCCTGGGCAAGTACAAGGGACCCCTATTTCCTTCAACTTAGACCCCAGGTAGCCCCATTAGGCTAAAGGCGAGGAGAGTCCTTTGCCCTAAAACCAAAATTGATAAGGAGCTAGATAAGCTCATAAATCAGGGATTTTGGTGCCAGTCGATCACGCAAAGTGGGAGACGCCAATCGTCACCCCAATAAAACCAGATGGGTCAATTAGAATTTGCGCTGACTACAAGGCGACGCTAAACAAAGCCTTACAGAAAAGCGCTTACCGGTTCCGTGGTGCAACACTTGCTGCACTCTTTGGGGCAAGGGCAAGTCTTTGCAAAGTTAGACTTGGCCCAAGCCTACCAACAACTGCCCGTAGACGCAACACAGCGAAGCCCAAACGATTGTAACTCACAGGGGGCATTCAAGTGCACCGATTACAATTTGGGGTGAGTGTGGCACCAGGGCTGTTCCAAAACTTAATGGAACGACTTCTGCAAGGGCTCCCAGGGTAGTTCCCTACTGATGATGTCTGATTTCAGGGAAAACGAGAGGAATTGGGGAGCGTTGAGAAAGGTTCTGGGCATTTTCCGGACAGCCGGATTAAAAGTCAAAGTAAACAAATGCCAGATAGGGGTCGAATCCGTGAATTCTTGGGCTACCGGATAGACAAGAAAGGAATTCACCCACTGAGAGCAAGGTCAAGGCAATCAGAAAGGCTCCAGCGCCCAAAAACAAAGCAGAGCTACAGGCATTCCTTGGGCTAGTGAATTTTCGCGGTTTTTAAAAACAAAGCGACCGTTGCTGAACCGCTGCATAAGCTTTTAGGAAAAATACTGTTTGGTCTTGGGGAAAGTCGGAGAACAGGGCTTTGAAGCAGTAAAAACCTGCTCTCGGCGATAGCCTGCTCATCCAATATCATAACTCATTGCCCTAGTGCTGGTTTGCGATGCCTCCCCTTACGGGTGGGGCTGTACTCAGCCACAGACTTCCAAACGGTACAGAAGCCCCTATAGCTTTCTACTCTAGAACAATGTCCTCCCCAGAGAGGAACTATAGCCAATTAGATAAGGAAGCGCTAGCAATTGTGTCAGGGATAAAAAAATTCCACGAATATGTTTTTGGGCGGGATTTTGAAATTGTGACTGCCCACAGACCGCTGTTAGGAATACTGGCTGGCGACCGCCCAACGCCTGTGGCACTTTCGCCACGTTTGACTCGATGGACTATTTTCTTATACTTACAAGCTGCAGCATCGACCAGGAAAAGAAGTGGGGCATGCGGACGCGTTAAGCAGATGCCCACTACCAGGGGCGATCGAAGACCCCACTCCGGGGACGCCCATCCTGCTTATTGACTCTTTGGACTCTGGCCCAGTCACATCTAAGGAAGTGGCTCGGGCATCATTATGTTGAGGACTGTACTCAGTTGGGTACAAAGAGGGTGGCCCGCTGCGCCGGGCGAACGTTTTAAGGAATTTGTTAAGAAACGTGATGAGCTCTCAGCTCAAGGGGGGTGCCTGTTATGGGGCGATCGTGTGGTAATTCCTGATAAATTAAGGGGAAAGGTACTGGACCTCCTCCACGAGGGTCACCCAGGGATCGTAAGGATGAAGGGGCTGGCAAGAAGCTATGTGTGGTGGCCACTCATGGACGCAGAGATTGCTGAGAGGGTAGGGAAGTGCCAGGCTTGCCAAGAGTCAGACCTCTACCCCCAGTCAGGAATGGGAAAACCCCCAAGGGCCCTGGTCAAGAATCCACATTGATTTTGCTGGCCCTTTCCATGGCCAAACTTTCCTAGTGGTTGCCGACGCATTCACTAAATGGTTGGAGATCATACTCATGAAATCCACTACGGCCGAGGCAGTAATCGCAGCCCTCGCCACCTATTCGCAACCCACGGGTTGCCTGACACTCTGGTGTCCGACAGCCCCGCAATTCACGGCAGCCCAGTTCGAAGAATACTTGGCAGAGGAGGGCATCCGACATGCCTCTGCGCCTTTCCACCCTGCGTCGAATGGCCTTGCAGGCGTTCCGTCCGGGCGCTAAGGAGGAGGCGTGTCAGGCTCAAGCCAGGTGACTGGCAAACAAAGATAGATTTCTTTCTGGCTGTTCAGCACAGAACCCCAAGCACTGCTACCGGCAGAAGCCCAGCCGAATTATTGATGGGACGGAAACTCCGGTGCCCACTTGACCGTTTGAATCCCCATTACACACCAGAGGGTTACAAGGGGGAAATAGACAAAACAAGGGAATTGGGCATAGGCGACCGAGTGTGGGCCCGCAACTATGGGGACGGCCCAAGTTGGCTCGCAGGGCAAATCATAAAAGCAACCGGTCCAAAGTCATACTTGGTCGAATTACAAGACAACCGAGTATGGAGGCGCCACATAGATCAGATAAGGAGACGAATAACTGAACAAACCGAGCCAAATGAAACAAATCATGACCACTCCTTATTTGAACCCACAGCTGACCATGACCCGGGGGAGGCGCAAGACTTAGCTGAGGTCCCGGAGGTCCAGCGACGCCATCAGGTTCCCGAGGGAAACGACAGGGAAAATTACAAAAGTAATCCAAGGCCGGATGGCCAAGAAAAAGAGTCTGCAAGTAATCCAGGGCCCGATGGCCTAGAGAAAGAGCTGGGAGGAGAAAACAGACCCTCCGAACAGCTCAAAACACCACCCAGGACTGAACCGCGCAGGTCTGAAAGAATTAGGAGACGCCCAGGTTATTTGCGTGACTACGTCGAAAAATAACATGTAAATAATATGTAAATAGAGGCAAAGTGTTTTCTGGGAGGGGAGGAGTGTTATGTATTCATGTATGTACCTTTAAATATTTGGGCGGGAAATCAGCACGTTGCTGATTGGACGAAGCCGCCAGTAGAACTGTATAAAAGGAGAGGTTTTCCCCCAGCCTGTTGCTGGGTTCACCCTATATTAAAGAGCTGTTGTCACTACCCTGGTCTCCAGCCTCGTTACTTCCAGAACTTAACACTAACCCTACCACCATTTTTCAGATTTGATTCCAAATAGACCTAACACTAACTCTAACCCTAACCCTAGTTTTATTTTCATTGTCAATTTGATTTTCCCATGTATTTCACTGCAGCCCAAAAAAGACACAATAGAAAGAGCTGTCAGGTTCTTTTTCCTTTGAGAACATCCAAGAATCTAAGGCGAACATGATAGTTCACTGCACCCTAACCCTAACCCGAACAAAAAAGTGTCATGATCACTTTCCATGAGTCAAACCTAACACCGTTCTTCAGCTCTTACTTCAAAAATATCTAACTCTAATCTAACCCTAACCTTTGATTTTCATTGTCAATGGGATTTTCCTAATTGTTTCACTGTGATGCACAAAAGAGTTTGAATAAAAAGATGTCAAGTCCTTTTTCCTTTGAGAGCATCCAATAATCCAACACTAGCACCATTTTTCAGCCCTAATTCCAAACAGATCTTACCCTAACCCCAACCCTAACCCCAACCCTAAATTCATTTTAATTGTCAATAGGATTTTCACATACATTTCACTGCGGCTCACAAAAGAATCAGTACAAAGAGCTGTAAGGTTCTCTTTCCTTAGAAAACATCCAAGTATCTCTTTTCAGGCCTCACTCCAAACCAACATAACCCTAACCCTAGTTTCATTTTCATTTTCAGTGGGATTTTCCCATGTTCTTCACTGTGGCACACAAAAGAGTCTAAATGAAAAGTTATCAAGTTCTCTTTCTTTTGATAACACCAAGATTCTAACTCTAATACAATTTTTCAGCCCTGATTCCAAACAGACCTAATTATAACACTCACTCTAACCCTAACTAACCCTAACTTTAGTTTCTTTCTTTCTTTCTTTCTTTCTTTCTTTCTTTCTTTCTTTCTTTCTTTCTTTCTTTCTTTCTTTCTTTCTTTCTTTCTTTTGTCACAACAATATACATAAGCATCACACACAAAAAATTATATAGTATATAAACATATGTATGAAGAAATATAAGGAGGTATAAGCATATATATAAATAAGAAGAAAAAAGAAAAAGAAAAACAATAGGACAGGAACAGTAGGCACGTTTGTGCTCTTATGCATGCCTCTTAGGAATGGGGTGAGGTCAATAGTAGAAAGTTTTTGGTTAAAGTTTTTGGGATTATGGGAAGAGACCACAGAGTCAGGTAAAGTGTTCCAAGCACTGATGATTCTATTACAGAAGTCATATTTTCTGCAATCTAGATTAAAGCAGTTAACATTAAGTTTAAATCTATTGGTTGCTCTTGTATTATTGCAATTAAAGCTGAAGTAGTCATTAACAGGAAGGACATTACAATAGATGATTCTATGAGTTAAACTTAGGGCTTGTCAAAGGCGACGGAGTTCTAAGTTTTCTAAGCCTAGGATTTCAAGTCTGGTGGGATAAGGTATTTTGTTGTTTTCAGAGGAGTGAAGAACTCTTCTTGTAAAATATTTCTGGACACGTTAAATTGTATTGATGTCAGAAATGTGGTGAGGGTTCCAGACAGGCGAGCTGTATTCTAGAATTGGTCTAGCAAATGTTTTATATGCTCTGGTTAGTAGTGTAGTGTTTTTGGAAAAAAGCTACGCAAGATTAGGTTTACAACTCTTAGAGCCTTTTTTGCTATGTAGTTGCAGTGGGCTTTGGCACTTAGATCATTTGATATGAAAACTCCAAGGTCTTTAACAGGGTGGGGGTCATCTGTAAGGTAATGTCCATCAAGTATGTACTTAGTGTTTGGGTTCTTTTTTCCAATATGTAAGACTGAGCATTTGCTGGTTGAGATTTGGAGTTGCCAAGTTTTAGACCAAGCGGTTAGATGATCAAGGTCTTTTTGAATGGTAGATATATTGTCGGTGGTGTTAAATAGTTTGACATCATCAGCAAAGAGAATAAAATTACTTGAGATATGGTCACAAAGATCATTTATGTATAGTATGAAGAATGTTGGTCCAAGAATGCTGCCTTAAGGAACGCCACTCTTGACAGGAACAGGATTTGATAGAGCATTGCCAATTTTGACTACTTGTCTGTTAGACAGAAAAGCAGATATCCATTTGTGAAGGAGTCCTGAAATGCCATAGGATTTTAGTTTTAGGAGACGTTTATCATGTACTACTGAGTCAAAAGCTTTGACTTTCATTTTCATTGTCAATGGGATATTCCCAGGGGTGGGATTCTACCGGTTTGCACCTATTTGCTAGAATCTGTTGTTAACTTTCTAAGCAGTTCGGCAAACCGGTTGTTGGAAGAAATCTCCTTTTGTTGTTTTCCACTTTACAAGGCTAATCCTGTAAGAAAGGCAGGAAGGAAACATTCTGGTGTTGTTTCTAGCCTAATCTTTATTGCCCTGCTTACAGAAACCGCCTCTCTGTTAACACTTATTACATTCTTGGCAGTACGCCTAGACTTACTGTAACCTGAGCTTCTCCGGAGGTTTTTCCCCCCCTCTACTGGTACTTTGATGGGGCTTGATTTTCTTAAAAGGGAAGGGTTGTTTTAAGCTTTTTATACTGCTGTTGGGGGGACATACTCCCCTATTGGAGTTCTTCCAGCTGGGATGCAGTGATCAGCACTTTGAAGAAATAAAGCAGAGCTGCCAGAAAGAAGCTTTTAATGACAAGGAACCAAGGTGAGTGACATTCAGCAAGGGTTCTTGGCTAGCTAGAAAAATTGACATTCAAACGTGAGTTTACATACCCTTTCTGAGTTTTGGTCTAAAACTGGTTTTTGGTGAAGTTTTATTCTGTGTTTATTTTTATTTTTTCCCCACTTTTTTCTTTTTTATTATTTTTTATAAAAATGTCAAATCAATGTGTGAACAGTGTGTTACCTGGGCACCATACATTCCAATACAAATGAAATTGATTAGAATAAACATAATTATTACATTCAATTAACTTGTGTATTTCTAATAACAATACACATCTATGTTAGGTTGCAGTCTATCATTATTCAATTATTCCACATTTTCTCATTCTTACTTTCTTTTTATAAAATAAAAATGTATACTTTAATATTCCCCTTATTTCTATCACTTATTCTAGCTTTTAACCATGCCACCCTTTACTACAAAACTTTTTCTTTCTTTCCTGTCTAATCATGTTACCTGCCTAGAGAAAAAAAGGAATAGAGAGAGAGAGGGGTAGAAGCAATTCAACATAGCAACAAAAAATAAAAAGGAATCATCCATTCATCATAACTTGCCCACTTCATATTTTAATTGCTATGCTTTAAAAGAAAGGGGAAGAGGGAAAGGCAAATCAGAATAAACAAAAAAAATCATCTATCCATCGTCTCTTGTCCACTTCAATACTTCAAATTCCTTTGCTTTTTTAAAAAACTTGCCTCTCAAATTCCTCTCTTAAATCTCCGTCTATGTCTATTTTTGGATGTCCAATCGAAGTATTACCCCCACTTCTACCCTGTTCCAATGCCTAATTTCTAGAATTTCTACCTAGGCCCCTGCCTTCATTTCAAACATATCTTCCGACTCTTTTAATATGTTTCCCCCTGGTTTAATTCATCAATCACTATTATTTTCATTGTTATCTCCTTTTTATCTTCTTCCTTCTTCATTTCTTCTTGTGACGACTCCTTTTCCTGGGTGCCTTGGTCTGTACTCATCATCCCTTGTTAGGTATTTTCCATTTTTTCTATAATCTCCTTAAATCCTTTGTCTGTAATGTCTTTTGTATTTTGAAAAAGTAAATCCATCTCCTATGCAATTCCATTCATTTTTTTCCTTTTAAAGTATCTTATTTTGTTTTTGTTTTTTAAATGATTTTATCCAACATTCCAAGAACTATTTATTCAGTCTTTGAATTACCTGCCAAGGAGTACACTAGTCCCAGTTCTTTATGTCTCATAGGCTAACAATCAGTTCTGTTTAAGTAGTCCCAGAGGTTATCAAAAGCCCCTTTATGTCCTCATTGCTAATTCAATCCTCTAGTATAATATTCCAATGTCTCTTTAATTGAGTCACTTCCTCACATTCATATTTGAATCTCCAGTACTCATAGGATAGCTAAAAATAATCCAATGGAATTTTCACTGTCTTTCGTATAAGTAGAAGGCTTGTAATTTTCCTTTTTGTCAGCAAGTGGCACTCTTCCTTAGATTTCAGTTTACTAATCCATCATCATTTTGGTTATAAAACACTTGTGAAAACAGAAAATGCCCTTCATTTCTGGTTAGATATTTCTTCAAAGTGCCCCTAAAATGCTTAAATGCCACTTTAACACATAGTTCTGAGCAAATACTTCTGAATTGTTTCTTGGGGTTAGATTTAAAGTGAAAGAAAAATCCTCTCCCCCAGTTCCAACATGGCTCACCTTCTTCTCTCCAGCACCAGTCTTAGCTGTTTTTCTTCAATTGTCCCAGCTTTGTAGCAGCCATCTTTAGGCTGCTGCTTCTTGCCATGGCTGAGAGGGAGAAAAAACCACGGGCCAGACAGGAGAGTTAAGACTCTCCCTGATCTCACAGAGTGCCCCTCTTTGCTTCACTGCCCCTACAGAGTGGTTTTGGCTCCCTCCAAAGTCCACAAACAGGAAGAATTCAGCACAAGGAATGCGGAGACCCATTCCTCTGTGTCTGTACCACCGCGACATCATCCTAATCCTGTGTTTATTGATGGGATAATTTTCCCTATTCAGCTTTGTTTGGTTAATCTCTGTTCCTGAAAAGAATCAGGGTTCCGAAAACTGGCTAACTAGTTCCTGTGTCTATTTGTTCTGGTAATTGGTTTAACAAGCAACAGCTACTGTGTTAGCTTTATTGCTACATTCTAGCGCTAATTGCTTTCTTTGTAATTAGGTTTATCGCAAGTGTTTACACTTGAGCTTGCCTGGGTTGTGAGTTCTGACAATAAGACAGACAAGTCTTGTATTTTAGTTTTAAAAGGAGTTAAACTGTTGTGATTTAATTATTTGTGTTATGTTTGAATTTTTTCTTGCCTCATGGTTTCTTTTTCTATCTGAGGAGGGGGTCTTCCTTCACTGCTTTAGTGGTTCCTGACACTGTCCTTTTGGGATGTACTTCCAAGAGGCAGGATGCAAGCTTGGCACTGATTTTTTTACTGCCTTTCTGGGGGGCATGTGATTTTTCCTTAAATCTGGATTAGGATATCTTGTGAGGTGAGTGAGATCAGCTGTCAAAATTGACAAAATTGGGAGGGCAGAAACTTGAACCTGGGTTACCTATATAATTTGTTAATTTCTTTAGCTCAGCATTTTGTAGCCCAAATATGCCCACCTACTTTCTGAAGAGCTTAAATGACCTCTCTGCTAAAGGGTAAACACTTTATGAACAAGAGTTAGCTGCTGATAGTCATAATTGCATTTTAACTACTTTAATTCCTCAAGGTGCTCTGGCACCTCTGATTTGTAACTCTGGGTTGCAGGCATTTCTAATCTATTGGTATTTAGGGCAGCTTTTTGCAAGCAAAGAAGCTTTTTGTATTTTTCTACAGGTAATCCTTGACTTCATTTAGTGACCATTCAAAGTTACAATGGCACTGAAAAACGTGACTTATGGCCATTTTTCACACTTACAACTGTTGCAGCAACTCCATAGTCACGAGAGGCCAGGTGAGGAGAAGCGCCCCTAAATAAAATGTTGATTGGCTATGCCTACCCAGCTGGTCATTAGGGTAGAGAACCGGTTGTTAAATTATTTGAATCCCACTATGGATGTTATCATACATTTCATTGCAGCCTACAAAAGAGTCAGTACAGTGACAATGAAACAGAAACTAGGATTAAGATTAGGATTAGGGTTTCATTCTTGGAGGTTCTGGAAGGAAAGAGAACAGCTTTTTGTTCAGACTCTTTTTTTTTTATAAAAAAGTTTTATTTTTACATTCATATCCAACAACTCATCCAATGTACAGTCATATACAATTAGTTGGGCTTGCCCAGTCACCACCCCTTCTTTTTAACTCTCTTCCCTCTTCTACCTTCTTCTACTTTTCAGACCTTCCTCCCCTTCTCTTATCTACATCCTCTCCTCCTTCCAATCTATGCCTTCCTTCTCCCTCTTCTACAACTCTTCCTTCCTCTTCTCCCTCTTCTACCCCTCTTCTCCTCTTTCCTACCTCCTACTCTCTCCTCCTTTCTCCCACCCCACCATTCTAAAATGGTAGCTGGGGAGACCCGACCCTACATTAATTATATTTATACACCTTCAATAATCTCTGTACAATAACCATCACTCCATCCTCTACCCTCAACACCCCCAATTCCCCTCCCCCTTACCGCCCCCCCGACTTCCCAGAACAAAATGCAGGGTATCAAAACTAATAATCACAATCAAAAATAAATCTTAAATTATAATCTCTAGTCACTCCAGACATAATCACACTCTCAATTCTCCTCTCCTTCAAAAATATATCTAATACAAAATATTTCCTAAATTTACTCATATGCTATTTGATATTTTTTTATCTAATACTTATTTTGAATATAATCAATCCACATTTTCCATTCTAAAATATATTTTTCTTGTGTATAGTCTTTCAAATAAACAGAAATTTTTGCCATTTCTGCCAGATTTGATACATTGAGTGTCCATTCTTCAATTGTAGGTAATTCTTCTTTCTTCCAATATTGAGCAATCAAAAGTCTTGCGGCTGTTATTAAGTTCAAAATCAATTTAGTCTCTATAGCTGTACAATCCATAATTATTCCTAGTAGAAAGAACTGTGGAGTAAACTTAATCTTCTTTTTCAGAATGTTCTGCATGATCCACCATACTTTAATCCAAAATGCTTTAACTTTTTTACAAGTCCACCATATATGGTAATAAGTGGCATCTTCACAATCACATCTCCAACATTTAGCCTGTACATTAGGATACATACATGACAACTTTTTGGGGTCTAAATGCCATCTATAAAACATCTTATAAAAATTTTCTCTCATATTTTGCGCTTGTGTAAATTTAACATTCCTCACCCAAATTCTTTCCCAAGTTTCCAACATTATTGGTTGCTGAAAATTTTGTGCCCACTTAATCATACAATCCTTAACCAATTCAGTCTCTGAGTCTATTTCTACTAATACAGCTAGAGGGATATAAATTATTTAAGAGAAATAGACCAAATAAAAGAGGAGGTGGAGTTGCACTATATATAAGAAATAACTACATCTCTACAGAAATAGAGCACAACAATGATGAAAATCATCTTGAATGTATTTGGGTCAATATAAAAGGGGTGAAAAACAATATTGCCATAGGTCTATACTATAGGCCACCCAACCAAACAAAGGAAGTAGATGAACTTTTTGCTAGTCAGCTAACTAAGGTATTTAGGAAGCACATCACAGTAGTAATGGGGGATTTTAACTACCCTGACATCAACTGGGAAACAAACTCTGCACCAAGTGGAAGATCCAACAGGTTCCTAACAAACCTAGCAGACAACTTTGTTTCCCAAAAAGTAGAGAAGGCAACAAGGGGATCAGCCATATTGGACTTAATACTCACTAACAGAGATGAAATGATAGAAGCTACAGGAATCTTGGGGGCAAGTGACCATGCAATATTGGAATTCGACATTAAGCAAATACAAGTAGTAGAACAAAGTCAAACTAGAGTCTTGGACTTTAAGAGAGCTAATTTCAATAAACTTAGAGAGAGCTTGAGAAGGATTCCATGGATGAGAATCCTCAGGGGGAAAACAACTCAAGAAGCTTGGGAAATTTTGAAAAGTGAGATTATAAAAGCGCAGTCTAGCACAATACCAATGAAGAAGAAAAATAATAGATCTCAAAAGAAACCAGCATGGATGCATAAAGAACTATCTGACAAATTGAAAGACAAAAAGGACAAATATAAAAAGTGGAAAGAGGGGCAAATAACTAAGGCAGAATATCAGCAAATAGCCCGAGCCTGTAAAGATGAAGTGAGGAAAGCTAAGGCTCACAACGAACAAAGGCTAGTGACAAAAGTAAAAAATAACAAAAAAAGCTTCTTCCAACATGGTAAAAACAAGAAAAAAGTCAAGGAAACAATTGGCCCATTGCTGGGAGAAAGTGGCAAGAAGATGACAAGCAACAGGGAGAAAGCAAATCTACTTAACTCATTTTTTGCATCTGTCTTTACACAAAAGGAAAAAACAATCCAACCTATCAAAAACAGTACCACAAAAAACAGATTAGAAACATAAATTAAAATAGGGAGGAAAATGGCAAGTGAACACCTGTCTATCCTAGACGAGTTCAAATCACCAGGACCGGATGGATTACACCCCAAGATTCTGAAGGAACTGGCAGACGTGATCTCAGAACCACTGAACTATATTTTTCAAAGATCCTGGAGCACAGGGAAGCTGCCAGAGGACTGGAAAAGAGCTGATGTAGTTCCCATCTTCAAAAAAGGAAAAAAAAAAACAGATCCAGGAAACTACAGACCTATCAGCCTGACCTCAATACCGGGGAAGATTGACAGACTTCCTGGTTGGCTCCGTTGGCAATAGAGGTGATCTGTTTGATCACCAACCTCTGGATCGTGTTGGACCGCTAAGACAGCGACAATCAGCTGTCCAGCGGTTCGAAATTCCCCCTCTTCGGGCAAAGAAGAGGAGGTGAGTGAAAGAAGCAGAGGTAGAGCTTCCCTAGAACTCCTGGAAGACACCAGGGGGCTCGAAGGGTTAAGCCCCCTCAGAACTTCAAAGCGCTCCAGATCTGAGGCTTTTTTCCTGCTTCGGCAGACCTAATTGCCGCGACCAACTGCCGGGACCAATTTTAACTTAAAGAAGAAAATACCGGACTGAACAGAAACAGGAGAGCTCTAACTATAAAAGCAAGTAATTAAATCAATTCCCTGTTATTTTTTTTTAAGTTTTGGAGTTGACTTTAAAGCGAAAATGGCGGTTGTTCTTTAATGAGCTACGCAGTTGAAAACAAAAGTGTTACAATTCTCACTGTTTGCTGTTTATTGCTGAAGATCAGCTGGAGATTTTTTAAAACATTGTAATGAAAAGGGAGAAGAGATATTGAGACTGTTTTTTTAAAAAAAGACTTAGAAGATTTATACGTAACATTAAGTTAAAGAGAAATTTTAAGAGATGGCAGCAAAACAATTAAAGACAACTGTTACAAAAACCCCCAGGAACATCAACACCGGGAGTCTCTCCAGCACATACAGCAGATACAAAATCACTAAATTTGGAAGCACTTCAGGATAATCTGAAAGATTTTATGAAAGAATCTCTTAATGATGCTATGAATTTGCAAACTTCTCAGCTAGAAGATAAGTTTAAATTAATTACAGAAGAAATGTCAGAGATGAAAAAACAGATGTTAGAAATTCGAATTGGAAATAAAGAAGTCAAAGAAGGTTTGGTGTCAGCAGTATAGGGTCTGGCATCAAATGTGATTTTACTGGAGCAGGAAGTAGAAGAAATAAAGAAAGTTAATTTACAATTGGAAAATAAGATTGAGGTAGTTCAAAGTAAAATGGATAAAGTTGATGATGAAATTGTTTTGGTACAATATAGAGCTATGGAACTTGCTTTACGAATATGTGGCCTGAAAGAACATAGACAAGAGAATTTGAAGCAAATTTTTTCTGAGGCATTTGCGGAGATTTTGGCAGTTCGGCCAGCAGATGTGGCTTTTCATATTGACAAAATTTATCGTGTGAATTCCTGGATAGCAAGACAAAGAAATCTTCCGAGAGACATTGTCATTTATTTTACTACTAGAACAGTGAGAAATGAGATTTTACAAGTTTCTTTTAAAGGAGACAAGATTCAAGTGGCTGGCCAAGATATTTTAATACTAAAGGAAATTCCCCCCAAAATGTTGAGAGGTAGGAAGGAGTTTGCTTTTTTGGTGAACGAACTTAAAAAACGTCAGATTGAGTATAGATGGGACATCCCAACTGGTATAATAGTTTACTATGAAGGGAAAGCACATCGTCTTAATACAGTCAGTAAAGCACGAGAGTTTTATGCTTATGTGCTTAAAGCTGGAAGTCCACCATCTCCGGATGGTAGGAGAAAGGAAGGCGAAATTAAAGAAAAAGAAGTGATAGTAATGGAAGAAGACCTTTTACAAGTGTTGGATGTGTCTAAGATGGGATCAGAGATTCCAAAAGAGCCAAGGATGACAAGAGCAGCTGTCAAACACAAGGAACAAGAAGAAAAGGCTCAACAGGCTCAATCTGCTATTACCAAGACGGAAACAGTGGGAGGAGCAACGCCCAAAGAAAGATATGATTTGCGGCTGGTGCTTCAAAAGTTTCCGATTGCTGATAATGGCAATTAGACTTTTATCTTGGAATGTTAATGGATTAAACTCACCACAAAAGAGAAGAAAGATATTTCATTATTTGAAGCAATTTAAAAATGACATTGTATGTTTACAAGAAACACATATTAGAACATCAGACCAGAAATGTTTGATAAATTCAAAATTGGGAATACATTTTGTTGCATCTGCTACAGAAAAGAAGAATGGACTAGTTGTTTATATAAAGAGTAATTTATCTGCAACATTAATTGAGGCGGATAATCAAGGAAGATATATTGCTATTGAACTTTTATTGGAGGGGAGAAAAATACTTTTAATAGGAGTTTATGCACCAAATCAACAACAAGAAAATTTTTATAAGTTTTTACATGAAAGAATAATATCTTGGGATTATAAAACTTATATATTAATGGGTGATTGGAATGGAGTGATGGATATCCAGAAAGATAAAAGAAGTCTTAGAAATATTTCCAATCGTGTAAAACTGCCAAAGGCCTTCTTTGAGACCTGGTTGGGCACAGAGGGGGTTGTACCCCTGGTTGAACTGTGCCTTCCGGGTTTCCGTGCATTCCATCAGCTGAGGGCCCAAGGTAGGGATGGGGGGGTGGCGGTTTTGATTAAAGAGAGTCTGGAGCCGAGGGAGTCCACTGTACCTCAGATAGCTGGTTGTGAATCCCTCCTTGTGAAGTGGGGCCATCAGAATCAGATGGGATTGTTGATCACGTACCTGGCTCCTTGCTATGTGACTACAGCCCTACCTGAGCTACTAGAGGTGCTTGCTGGGGTGGCGGTTGAGATTCCCAGACTTTTGGTCTTGGGGGATTTCAACTTGCCATCGGCCGGCTTGTCGTCAACGGTGGTTCAGGAGTTCCAGGCCTCCATGATGGCCTTGGACCTGATTCAAGTAACTGATGGCCCTACACACATTGGGGGAGGCGCACTAGACTTGATTTTTATCTCTGGTCAGTGGGTTAATGATCTGGAATTAGGAGATATAGTGATGGAACCGGTGTCATGGTCAGATATTTTTCTTCTTTGCCTAGACTTTCGGACCGCCGCTCACCACCACAGGGAGACGGAGCCAATGCGTTGGTTCCGTCCCAGGTGCCTGATGGACCCGGAGAGGTTCCTGATGGAGCTTGGGCCGTTCCCTGAGGATCTTGCCCACGGCACGACTGAAGAACTGGTTGCGGCCTGGGAACGGGCCGCGGCTGGGGCTTTGGACCCTGTCGTGCCTTTGCGGCCTCTGACCCGGCGTAGATCTCAATTGGCTCCCTGGTTCTCCGAGGAGCTGAGGGAAATGAAACGCCGGAGAAGACGCCTAGAGAGCACTTGGAGGTCTAGCCGTTCTGAGGCTGATTGGACACTAGTGAAGTCTTTTACTAAGACCTACCTAGTGGCAATGAGGGAGGCGAAATGTTCTTACGTTTCCACCCTCATTGCATCAGCAGATAACCGCCCGGCCGCCTTGTTTCGGGTGACCCATTCCCTCCTTCATCAGGAGGGGCGGGATGACCCCTTACAAGGACGAGCTGAGGAGTTTAACGGTTATCTATACGATAAAATCGTTCAGCTCCGGGATAGTTTGGACCAAAATTGCAATGATCCATCCGAGATGACGGAGACGCGTCTTGTCGAGGTCATTTGGGATGAGTTTGATTCTGTGGCTCTCGAGGACGTGGACAGGTTGCTGGGGAGGTTGCTGGGGAGGTTGCATGCAACTACATGTTTACAGGACCCGTGTCCTTCCTAGTTACTCAGGAAGTGACACGAGGCTGGCTCCAGGGGATTATAAATGCTTCTTTGTGGGAAGGGGTTTCCCCCGCCACCTTGAAAGAGGCGGTGGTGAGACCCCTCCTCAAAAAGCCTTCCCTGGACCCAGCTATTTTAAATTAGTCAGTCTCAACCTTGCTTTTGGCGAAGGTTGTAAAATAATGGTTGCATGGCAGTTCCCCAGTACCTGGATGAAGCTGTCTATCTAGACCCGTTCCAGTCCGGCTTCCGACCCGGTTATAGTATGGAGACGGCTTTGGCATTGGTGGATGACCTCTGGAGGGCCAGGGATAGGGGTTGCTCCTCTGCCTTGGTCCTATTAGATCTCTCAGCGGCTTTTGATACCATCGACCATGGTATCCTGCGGCGCCGGTTGGAGGGATTGGGAGCAGGAGGCACCGTTTATCGGTGGTTCTCCTCCTATCTGACGGTGCACAGTGTTGACAGGGGCACAGGTGGATCAGCGCCTCACTTGTGGGGTGCCTCAGGGGTCGATTCTCTCGCCTCTCCTGTTCAACATCTATAAACTGGGGAGGTCATCAGTGGTTTGGTGAGTTATCATCTGCTGATACTCAGCTGTACTTTTCACCCGGACCCCAAGCTATCAAGTGCTGTCGGTGCCTGGAAGCCGTAGTCTGGATGGGAGAAACAGACTCAAGCTCAATCCCTCCAAGATGAGTGGCTGTGGATGCCGGCAAGGACAGTCAGCTGCATCGACAGCTGACTGTTGGGTGAGTTATTGGTCCCAAGGAGGTGGTGCAACAGCGTCCTCCTGGATGATGGCTGTCCTGATGAACACCTGGCGGCCGTCTCCAGGACCTTTATGCTTGGTTGCCAGTTGCGTCCTTCCTTGACGGGATGCCTTATGCAGTCACTCACGCTCTGGTCATATGGTTGGATTATTGCAATGCTCTCTGGGCTGCCTTGAGGTGCACCGGAGGCTGCATTGGTCCAGAATCAGGCTGCATTGAGTAGTGAGAGCCGCTCATGACTCCCATGTAACATCACTGCTGCGTAGTCTGCACTGGCTTCCTGTGGTCTTTCGGGTGTGCTTCAAGATTTTGGTTACCACCTTTAAAGCGCTCCATGGCTTAGGACCCGGGTACTTATGAGACCGCCTGCTGTTACCTTATGCCTCCCACTGACCTGTACGCTCTCACAGAGAGGGTTCTCCTCAGGGTGCCGTCCGCCAAACAGTGTCGGCTGGCGGCCCCCAGGAGCAGGGCCTTCTCTGTTGGAGCACCGATGCTCTGGAATGAACTTCCCCCTGGCTTACGCCAAGTGCCTGATCTTCGGACCTTTCGCTGTGAGCTAAAAACACAGTTATTTATTCAAGCGGGACTGGCATAATAGTTTTACTATTTTAAACTGGGTTTTTATTGTTTTAGGGTTTTAAATTTTTAAATTTTAAATTTAAATTTTAATGTCGGCCTTTTTTGTAATTTGCTTTGTTTTAAATTCTGGTTTTAATTGTATATATATTGAGTTTTATCCTTGGCTGTACACCGCCCTGAGTCCTTTGGGAGAAGGGCGGTATAAAAATTTAATTAATTATTAATAATAATAATAATAATAATAATAATAATAATAATAATAATAATAATAATAATAATAATAATAATTTGATAGAAGATTTAGAATTGAGAGATGTATGGCGAGAACGCAATGAAAAAGAGAGAGATTTTACTTTTTTTTCTGACAGACATCAATCTTTTTCTAGGATCGATTTTATTTTAATTACTAATGATTTGTTTTTCAGAGTGAAGAAGACCAAAATTTGTTCTAGAACTTTGTCTGATCTTAGCCCGGTTTGGATTGAGCTAGATAGGGAAAAAGAGGCCAGGAGGTCGTGGAGGATGAATGAGAATTTGTTTAAATACGAACAAAATGTAAATGAATGTAAAATTCTAATGAAGGAATTTTTTTCTTTGAATATGGATAAAGGGACATCTATAGAGATAGTTTGGGACACCAAAGCTTTTGAGGGAATTTTATTAGATATGAATAATAAATATAGAAATAGATTGCAGAAAAGGCGAAAAGAATTAGAAGAGGAAATTAAAAGGAAGGAGCAGTTATTGGTATGTAATCCAGGAGATAGTAAAATAAAAGAGTCAATAAATATATTAAGAGGTCAATTTAATATGTTAATGGCAGATCAGGTGGCAACTAACTTACAATATGCAAAACATAATTTGTTTAATAATGCTAATAAACCTGGAAGGTGGTTAGCATATTTATTAAGAAAGAAACAGAAATGACGTATAATTGATAAAATAGAATATAGAGGTAAGGAAGTATATCAGCAAAATTTGATTTAAAAAGCTTTTTTAGAATATTATACTAAGTTATATTCTAGAGATGTGATTAATGATAAAGATATAGATAGATATTTACAGGACCACTGTATCTTAGAAATTACAGTAGATCAAAGGGAAGAGTTGAATCAATTAATTTCTTCAGAGGAAATAGTGTTTGCAATTAAGCAGCTTAAAGCGAATAAAGCACCAGGTACAGATGGTTTGACAATTACTTATTATAAAAATTTACAAAATGAGATGATTGTTCCACTTAAGGAGTTATTTAACAGAATACAAAGGGGAGGACAGCTTTTATTTCATTAATACCTAAAGAAGATTGAGATGGTGTTAAACCAGAGAATTATAGGCCAATATCGCTTTTAAATACTGATTATAAGATATTTGCTAAGATATTAGCGACTAGATTGATGCCACTGATGACTCAATTAATTCATAATGACCAATCAGGATTTATTAAGGGAGACAGATGAGATATAATATGAGACAAATTGTAAATTTACTTGAATATTTGGAAGAAACAGCCAGGTTTCAGCAGCTTCTCTTTTGGATGCAGAAAAGCTTTTGATAGATTGGATTGGCAGTTTTGTTTAAAGTAATAGAAAAATGCAATTTGGGGATTATTTTATTCAAGCAATTAAGGCTATATATCAAAAGCAAACAGCTCAAATAATAGTAAATGGTGGATTAACAGAATCTTTCAAGATTGAGAAAGGGACTAGACAAGGATGTCCCTTGTCACCATTATTATTCATTCTAACTTTGGAAATATTATTGAGTAAGATATGTGGTTTAGATTGAATAAAAGGAATTAGAATTAAAAATCAAGATTATAAATTAAGAGCGTTTGCAGATGATTTGGTTGTTCTTTATCTCAACCAATACATTCAGCTGTATATTTGATGGAGACAATTGATCAGTATAGTAAGGTATCTGGGTTTAAAGTGAATCAACAGAAGACAAAAATGATAATTAAAAATGAATACACATCAGAGGAAGAATTAGAAAGAATAACTGGATATGAAGTAGTTAAAAGGTTAAATACTTAGGAGTATATATTACAGCATCGAATGTAAATTATATAAAAATAATTATGAGGTATTGGGGGGAAAAGTAATTAAAGAAATGGCAAAATGGAAGAAGTTACAATTATCATTGTTGGGAAGAGTGGCAGCTATAAAAATGAATGTTTTGCCTAGATTTTTATTTTTGTTTCAAATGATTCCAATATTGAAGAAAGATGCAAATTTACAAGAATGGCAGAAAGGGATTAATAATTTTGTATGGAAGGGTAAAAAACCGAGAATAAAGTTAAAATAATGCAAGGCGTTAGGAAGAGGGGTTTAAAATGCCTAATTTGAAATTGTACTATGATGCAGTTGTTTTAACTTTAATTTCTGATTGGATTAATTTAACAGAGGAAAGGATTTTGAATATAGAAGGTTATGGTTTGTTATATGGA
The DNA here is from genome assembly GCF_028640845.1 of Ahaetulla prasina. Taxonomy (NCBI): domain Eukaryota; kingdom Metazoa; phylum Chordata; class Lepidosauria; order Squamata; family Colubridae; genus Ahaetulla; species Ahaetulla prasina. The sequence continues at coordinate 80,222,112 of NC_080543.1, read as the reverse complement.
TGGCATGCATATATAATGACAAGAAAATTGATAAGACATTTAAGAATAATATGGTCAGAAGTGCTTTGTTGATTTGGAAAAATATCAATATAAGTTAGATGGAAAGATACCAATATGGACCATCCCCAGACATATGATAGAGAATATAAATATATTACAAAAATGGAGTTATCACTTACAAAGAGCTTTTGACTATGGAAAAGGGGAATTACAGTTAAAATCTAGGGAGAAATTGAGGATGAAGGAGAAATTATACATGGTTCCAGTATGGACAATTGCAATCTAGATGGAAAATAGATCAGAAAATTGGTATAAGGCAAAGTGATGATAATTTGGTAAAACAAATAAAAGATCAAGGTCAACAGCATATAAAGAGATTATATAATGTATTGGTTGAAATTGATTCAGAAATGGAGTTGGTTAAAGATTGTATGGTAAAATGGGCACAAAATTTTCAACAACCTATAATGTTAGAAACATGGGAAAAAATTTGGGTGAGGAATGTTAAATTCATAAGCACAAAATTTAAGAAAATTTTATAAAATGTTTTATAGATGGCATTTAGATCCTAAAAAACTGTCATGTATGTATCCAAATGTGAAAGCAAAATGTTGGAGATGTGATTGTGAGGATGCTACCTATTATCATATATGGTGGACTTGCAAAAAAGTTAAAGCCTTTTGGATTAAAATATGGTGAATTATGCAGAACATTTTGAAAAAGAAGATCAAGTTTGTTCCACAGTTCTTTTTATTAGGAATAATTCCAGATTGCACTTATCGAGACAAAACTGATTTTGAATTTAATAACTGCTGCAAGATTATTGATTGCACAATATTGGAAGAAAGAAGACTTACCTACAATTGGAGAATGGATTAGTAAGTATCAAATTTAGCAGAAATGGCAAAAGTTTCTGCCTATTTGAAAGACTGTACACAAGAAAAATATATTTTGGAATGGAGAAAGTGGATCGATTATATTCAAAATAAGTATCAGATTTAAAAATATCAATTAGTTTTTGAGTGAAGTTAGGAATTGCTATGTATTAGAGTTTAAGAAAGAAGGGAATTGATAGTGTGATGGTGTGAAATGGAATATGTTTTATGTTATATTTTAGATTATGTTTGTTAGTTACAATACCCTGTATTCTGTTCTGGGAAGTCTCGGGAGAAATGGGGGAAGATTATAAATTGATTGATTGCCATTGTACAGGAATAATGGTAGAATTAAACAAGTTGGAATGGTGTAAGTCGGGACTGCTCGGTAACACTCCCGAAGGAGAGTGTAAGGAAAGAGGAAGGAAAGTAGGTAGGCAGGTGGTAGGTAGAAGGGAGGAGAAGAAAGGATAGGAGGAGAAGAAGGAGAAGATGAGGGTTAGAAAGGATGGTAGTGAGAAGTGGGAAAGAGGAGGAAGTAGAGCGAGGAGAAGGATGGTGGGGAAAGTAAGAAGGATGAGAAGGGTAGAAAGGATTAAGGGATCGAGCAGCCCTGATTGAGCATAATTTGAGTATAGGATCGATTGCTGGATAAGTGATTGTATTGTACACTGGTCAAATTGTGGGAATTATTATGGAAAATAAAATAAAAAATTTGCCTTGAAAAAAAAAAAGATTCTGGAAAGATAATCAACAAGAATCACGAACACCTAGAAGCAAACAAAGTAATAACCAAAAAGCCAACATGGGTTTATCAAAAACAGATCATGCCAGAGTAATCTTATTGCATTCTTTGACAAAATGACAAAATTAGTAGACCAGGAATGCTGTCGATATAATTTGACTTCAGTAAAGCATTTGATAAAGTGACATAACCTACTAGATAAAGTAGAAAAATGTGGGTTAAACTGCACCACCACCAGATGGATTCGTAACTGGCTGACCAACAGTCATGTAGTCCTCAAGAACTACATCCACATGGAGGAAGTATGCAGTGAGTACCCCAAAATCTGTTTAGGCCCAGTACTCTTCAACATCTTAATGACTTGGGCGAGGGATAGATGGAACTCATCAAATTTGCAATGACAAGCTGGCAGGAATAATAACACTCAGAAGATAGGCTCAAGTTGAAAGATCTTGACAGACTTGAACATTGCTATCTAAAGAATGAAATTCAACAGTGAAAAAGTAAGGTTCTATTTAGGCAACAAAATAAAATGCTTACCATATATGTGTACCTTGCTCAATAGTAGTACCTGAGAGGATCTTGGAGTCTAGTGGATAACCATTTAGATCAGCCAGCATGTGCAGCAGCTGCTAAAAAGCCAACACATTTCTGGGCTGCATAAACAGAGGATAGAATCAAGATCACGTGAAGTGTTGTGCCACTTTATGCCTTGTCCACAGGTGGTCTGATGTAAAAAGATGTTGAGACTCTAGAAAGAGTGCAGAAGAGCAACATTAGGGACTGCTAAAACATATGAAGAATGGTTGGGAACTGGGTATGTCTAGTTTAATAAAAGAAGGACTAGACATAAGCAGTGTTCCAATATCTCAGGTGCCACAAAGAGAGAGTCCTTCTCCAAAGCACCTGAGGGTAGAACAAGAAATGGTGGAAACTGATCAAGGAAACAACTTAGAACTAAGGAGAAAACAGTTAGAACAATTAATAATTGGAACGACTTGCCTGCAGAAGTTGTGAATGCTCCAACACTGGAAATTTTTAAATGGATAACCATCTGACTGAGATGGTGTAGGGTTTCCTGCCTGTGCATGACTAAAGCCTTTCCTTCCAACTCTGTTGTTATATAATTATATTATATTATATTATATTATATTATATTATATTATATTATATTATATTATATTATATTATATTATATTATATTATATTATATTATATTATATTATAATATTATATTATAATATTATATTATATTATATTATATTATTATAATATTATTATTATAATATTAAATATTATTAATATATTAACAATTATATTATAATATATAGGTTGTAGAGTATGGTTATATCAGTTTTGCCTGGATGAAACTGTCTATCTACCGTTCAGTCGGTTTGAGTTACAGCACTGAGACTTTTTGCTGGTGATCTCTGGACAGGGATGATTGTTCCTCTGCCCTGGTCTATTAGACTCTCAGCGGCTTTTGATACATCCATGGTATCCTGCTCTAGATTAGAGGATTTACTTTATCTTGGTTCTCCTCTATCTGACATGCAGTCTTGACAGGGCATGAGGCGCCTCACCTGTGATCATATATTCTCGCCCTGTTCAATCTATATGAAGCTTGAGATCATCAGTGGCTTCTGTGATACCAGCTGTAGATGACACCAGCTGTACTTTTCACAACTCAAGTGCTGTCCCTGTTTAACCATATCTGGATGGGTACTCAATCAATTAACAGAGTGGCTGGATGCAATACAGTCAGCTTCCATGGCTGACTGTTGAAATATCAGTGATGGAAATTTAACTTTGTCCTCCTGGATGAGATGTCTTTGAAGATCATTTTGTCTCCAGAAAATTTCATTCTGGTTTTTTCTCAGGATGCTTATGCATCATAGTGTGGCGTCTCGTCTTTACATGCTCTCATGGGGCTCCTTGAATCTGTTAGTCAGAATGGCTGATAGAATCTGTGATGGATCTCTCCCTGACATATTCAGACTACTGGCTACCTGTGGCCTTAGTGCGCTTCAAGGTTGTAACAATCTTTAAAGCGCTCCATGGCATAGGGCTGGGCTATTCTACCTTCTGCTAGATACCTCTCCGAGTGCGCTCTAGAGGGACTCCTCAGTGCCGTCAATTTAGGCAGTGCCGTCTGGCGACAAGAATTCTCTGTCTTTCTGGACAGATTAGGAGTCAACTTGGACCTCCAGACCTTCTGTGACTTAAAACACTTATTCATCTATGGACTGATTTGATTTTTTAAGTTTATGGGTTTTAATGGGTTTTAGTTTTAAATTTTAATTGTGGCCAATTTTAATAAGTTTTTTAACTGTATTTTAATTTGTATTTATAGTATTGTATTTATAGTATTGTATTTATATTATATTATATTATATTATATTATATTATATTATATTATATTATATTATATTATATTATATTATATTATATTATATTATACAACCTCTTAATATATATTGATCTTGATCTCTCATTTGTTTTATCAAATTATCCTCAGTTTTGAATATCTATGATCTAATTTCCATCTAGCTTGTAATTGTCCATATTGAACCATGTATAATTTTTCCTTCTTCATCTTTTCTCTGGATTTTAATTGTAATTCCCCCTTTTCCATACAAAGAAGTTCTTTATAAGTAAATACCTCCATCTTTTGATATATATTCATATTTTCTATCATGTGTCTCGGGATTGCCCATATTGGAATCTTTCCATCTAATTTATATTGATATTTCCTCCAGACCCTCAATAATGCATTTCTAATTATATTATTTTTAAATATCTTATCAGCTTTCTTATCATATAATAAATAGGCATGCCACCCATATAACAAACCATAACCTTCTATATTCAAAACTCTTTCCTCTTAAATTAATCCAATCAGTAATTAATGATAAGACAACTGCTTCACAATACAATTTTAAATTAGGCATTTTAAGACCCCCCCCTTTCCCTTGTGTCCTGCATTATTTTTAATTTTATTCTTGGTTTTTTGCCCATCCATACAAAATTTTGCCATTCCTTTTTGCCATTCCTGTAATTTGATATCGTTCTTAAGTACCGGTATCATTTGAAACAAAAATAGAAACCTGGGCAAAACATTCATTTTTATAGCTGCTATTCTTCCCAGCAAGGATAGTTGTAACTTCTTCCCGTTCTCCATTTCTTTCCATACCTTCTGCCACAATACCTCATAATTATTTTTGTATAATTTGACATTTGAAGTTGTAATATATATTCCTAAATATTTAAACTTTTTAACGATTTCAAAACCCGTAGTTCTTTCTAACTCTTCTTTTTGTTGTATATTCATATTTTTAGTTATCATCTTTGTCTTTTGCTGATTCACCTTAAATCCAGATACTTTACCATACTGATCAATTATTTCTTTTAAACCAGTAGCTGAATATATTGGTTGAGATACAGTAACAACCAAGTCATCTGCAAAAGCTCTTAATCTATAATCTTGATGTTTAATTCTAATTCTCTTTCCGTATTTTATTCAAAAGAATTTCTAAAGTTAAAATAAAGTAATGAGACAAGGGCATCCTGTCTGTCCCTTTTTTTTAAAAGTTTCTGTTTTTTTCAATCTTATCAATAATTCATCAATGTACAGTTATATACAATTAGTCGCTGCCCAGTCACCACCCCTTTTAACCTTCTTCCTCTTCTACCTTCTTTTACTTTCCAAACCTTCCTCTCCTTCTCTTATCTACCTCCTCTCTCTCCACCCTACACTCCCTCTTCTACCCCTCTTCCTTCTCTTCTCCTCTTTCCTACCTCCTACTCTCTCTTTTTCCTCCCCACCGTTCTAAAATGGCAACTGGTCAGACCCGACCCTACATTAATTATATTTATACATCTTCAATAATCCTGTACATTAACCACTCCATCACTAACCTCAACCCCAATTCCCTTCCCTTACCCCCACCCCCCGACTTCCCAGAACAAAATGCAGGGTATCAAAACTAACAATCATAATCTAAAATAATTCCTAAATTATAATCTCTAGTCTCTCACGCTTATTCACTCTCAATTCCCTCTCCTTCAAAATATATCTAATACAAATTATTCCTAAATTTACTCATATGCTATTTGATATTTTTTTATCTGATACTTATTTTGAATATAATCAATCCACATTTTCCATTGTAAAATATATTTTTCTTGTGTATAGTCTTTCAAGTAAGCAGAAATTTTTGCCATTTCCAGATTTGATACTTTAGTCCATTCTTCAATTGTAGGTAATTCTTCTTTCTTCCAATATTGAGCAATCAAAAGTCTTGCGGCTGTTATTAAGTTCAAAATCAATTTAGTCTCTATAGCTGTACAATCCATAATTATTCCTAGTAAAAAGAACTGCAGTAAACTTAATCTTCTTTTCAAAATATTCTGCATGATCCACCATACTTTAATCCAAAATGCTTTAACTTTTTGCAAGTCCACCATATATGATAATAAGTATCTTCACAATCACATCTCAACATTTAGCCTGTACATTAGGATACATACATGACAATTTTTGGGGTCTAAATGCCATCTATAAAACATCTTATAAAATTTTCTCTCATATTTTGCGCTTGTGTAAATTTAACATTCCTCACCCAAATTCTTTCCCAAGTTTCCAACATTATTGGTTGCTGAAAATTTTGTACTTAATCATCCTTAACCAATCAGTCTCTGAATCTATTTCTACTAATACATTATACAACCTCTTAATATGCTGTTGACCTTGATCTCTCATTTGTTTTAACAAATTATCCTCAATTGCTTAACACCTATTTTTGATCTAATTTCCATCTAGCTTGTTGTCCATATTGGAACCATGTATAATTTTTCCTTCTTCCCCATCTTTTCTCTAGATTTTAATTGTCCCCTTTTCCATACAAAGAAGTTCTTTATAGTAACTACCTCCATCTTTTGATATATATTTATATTTTCTATCATGTGTCTCGGGTTTGCCCATATTGGAATCTTTCCATCTAATTTATATTGATATTTCCTCCAAACCCTCAATAATGCATTTCTAATTATATTATTTTTAAATATTTTATCAACTTTCTTATCATATAATAACATGCCACCCATATAACAAACCATAACCTTCTATATTCAAAACTCTTTCCTCAGTTAAATTAATCCAATCAGTAATTAATGATAAAACAACTGCTTCATAATACAATTTTAAATTAGGCATTTTAAGACCCCCTTTCCCTTATATCCTGCATTATTTTAATTTTATTCTTGGTTTTTGCCCATCCATACAAATTTATTAATCCCTTTTGCCATTCCTGTAATTTAATATCATTCTTAAACACCGGTATCATTTGAAACAAAACAAACCTGGGCAAAACATTCATTTTATAGCCTATTCTTCCCAGCAAAGATAGTTGTAACTTCTTCCAACTCTCCATTTCTTTCCATACCTTCTGCCACAATACCTCATAATTATTTTGTATAATTTAACATTTGAAGCTGTAATATATATTCCTAAATATTTAACCTTTTAATTTCAAAACCTGAAGTTCTTTCTAACTCTTTTTGTTGTATATTCATATTTTTAGTTATCATCTTTGTCTTTTGCTGATTCACCTTAAATCCAGATACTTTACCATACTGACCAATTATATCTTTTAAACCAGTACTGAGTATATTGGTTGAGATACAGTAACAACCAGGTCATCTGCAAAAGCTCTTAATCTATAATCTTGATGTTTAACTCTAATTCCCTTTATTCGATCGGAACCACGTATTTATTCAGAAGAATTTCTAAAGTTAAAATAAAAAGTAATGGGGACAAGGACATCCCTGTCTCGTCCCTTTCTCAATTTTAAAAGTTTCTGTTAACCCACCATTTACTATTATTTGTGCTGTTTGCTTCTGATATATTGCTTTAATTGCATGGATAAAATAATCCCCAAATTGCATTTTTCTATTACTTTAAACAAAACTGCCAATCCAATCTATCAAAAGCTTTTCAGCATCCAAAAAAGGAATGCCGCTGATACTTGGTTGTTTCTTTCCAAATATTCAAGTAAATTTGATTTGCCTCATTATATCTCATCTGCCTACCCTTAATAAATCCTGACTGATCATTATGAATTATTTGATTCATCACTGGCATTAATCTATTAGCCAATATCTTGGTAAATATCTTGTAATCAGTATTTAAAAGTGATATAGGCCTATAATTCTCTGCTTTAATACCATCTCGATCTTCCTTTATTAACGAAATAAAACTGTCCTCCATGAAGGACATCTCCTCCCATTTGAATTTTATTAAATAACTCTTTAAGTGGTTCAACCATCTCATTTTGTAAATTTTATAATAAACAGCTGTTAAACCATCTGTTCCTGGTGCTTTACGATTTTAAGTTGTTTGATTAAAATTTCCTCTAAGTAATTAATTGATTCAATTCTTCTCTTTGATTTTCTGTAAGCTCAAATATTTTGTTGTAAATATCTTTCTATCTCTGTATCATCAACCATATCCCTAGTAACTTACTATAATACTCTAAAATGCTTTTTAATCAAGTTCTTTTGATAAACTTCCCTATATTCTATTTTATCAATCGTTCGTGATTTTCTGTTTTTCCTTATTAAATAGGCAAGCCATCTTCCTGGCTTATCATTACGTTATGTTTTACATATTGTAAATTAATTGCTACTTGATCTGCCATCAACATATTAAACTGACCTCTCATATATTTATTGATTCTTTTATTTTACTATTTCCTGGGCTATTTATCAATAATTGTTCTTTCTTTTAATTTCCTCTTCCAGTTCCTTTTCTTTTCTGCAATTTATTTTGTATTTAATATTCATTTGTATAAGATTTCCTCTCATAAACCTTACAGTCCCAAATCATCTCTATAGATGTCTCTTTTTCATATTCATAATAAAAATTCTTTCATTTGTTTTTTTCATTTACATTTTGTTCATATTTAAACAAATTCTCATTCAACCTCCATGATCTCCTAGCCTCCTTTTCGATCAAATTCAATCCAAACTGGACTATGATCAGATAAAGTTCTTGAACAAATCCTCTTCTTCACTCTAGAATACAAATCATTAGTAATCAAAATAAAATCAATCCTCGAAAATGATTTGCCTATCAGAAAAGAAGGTAAAATCTCTCTTCTGTATATTTCTCTCAATATCTCTTAATTCCAAGTCCTCCATCATATCAAAAACTTTGGTAATTTGCTTGATATCTTCCTCTCTTTTGAGTATCAACCATTCAATCACCCATTATATATGATTTATAATCCCAAAATACTATTCTTTTATGTAAAACTTGAAAAATTTTCTTGTTGTTGATTTGGAGCATAAACTCCTATTAATAATGTCTTTCCCTCAAGAGTTCAATAGCAATGTATCTTCCTTGCTTATCCACCTCAATTAATTTGATATATCCTTCTTTATATATATAACTAAACCATTTTCTCCAAAGGAGGCAACAAAATGTACTCCCAGTTTTGAATTTATCAAATATTTCTGGTCTAAAGATCTAATATATGTTTCTTGTAAACAAGTAATATCATTTTAAATTGTTTCAAATGAAATACTTTCCTTCTCTTCTGTGAATTCAAACCATTAACATTTAAGATAATAGTTTAATTGATTATCGGCCAAAACTTTTGGAACACTAGCCATAAATCACATTTTGCTTTAGGCCCTCCTCCACTGTTTCCTTGTAGTAGTTGCCAGTTGTTGTTGTGCCTTCATCTCTTGTTCCTTATTTTTAGCAGCTGTCAGCCTTTGTTCAGAATCTGGACCGTCATAGGTATTTCCAACACTTGTAATAAATCTTCTTCCCAATCTGTTCTTGAACCTGTCACTTCTCTTCACTTCAGTCTCTCTTCTAGCATCCAGTAAAGACTTCCAACAAATGCCTCAACATAAAATTCTCTGCTTTTCCAACTGTATTGACGATGTACTTTCCTGCATAATATACTATTATACCAGTTGGAATATCCATCTATATTCAATCTCGTTTTTTGTTCATTCACCAGGAAGGCAAATTCCTTTCTAGCTCTAACATTTTGGTGGAATTTCCTTTAATATTAAAATATCTGACCAGCAATCTGAATCTTCTCCCCTTATATGAGGCTTTTCTGATTTCTCATTCTGTTGTAAAATAAATAAACATCCCTTGGCAACTTTTTGCCTTCTGTCAAGAATTCACACGATATATTTTATCAATTTGATAAGCCACATCTGCTGGAACTGCTAATATCTCAGCAAATACTTCAGAAAAATTTCCTTAAATCCTCTTCTTTATTCTCTTTCAGACCACAATTCTTAAACAAATTCCATATTTCTGTATTGTATCAAAACTATTTCATCCTCTGTCTTTTCCATTTTACTTTGAAATTCAGCCATTTTATTTTCTAATTTTAAATTACATTGTAATTCTTCAACCTCCTCTAATAAAATCACATTGTTGCCAAACTTTGTACTGCCATTACAAATCCTTCTTTCTTCTTTATTTCCCACTTGAATTTCTGATATCTGCTCTTTCATTTCAGACATCTCATCAGTTATAACTTTAAATTTTTCTTCTAAAAGCCTTTTAAGTTCTCTTGTAAGCCTCTAAATTCAATGTTCTAGTCTCTGCTGTATGAGCTGGAGGCACCAGCTGATAAGTTCCAGAGCTCTTTGTTACAAGACTTTAATTGTTTGCTGCCATCTTCTATAATTATTTATTTATTTATTTCCAACTTATTCACTTTAAATCTTCTTAACTCTGAAAAACACAGTCTTTTAAAGCAATATTTAAAAATCTCCCTAGATTCTATCTCAGCAAAGAGTTAAAGCAGCAAGTAACATCAATTACCAACTGCAGAGGCACAGCTAAGTATCACTTCCTTTCCACTCGTTAACTTAACAATTCGCCTCATTTTCTTGCTGTTTTCAAGCTTGAAGTATCGGGAATAAGCTACTTGCTTAAAGTTCTCCCACTTTTTCTGTCGGTATAATCCTTTATTGTCCAAAATAAATCTGTGGTGGTGGTGATTGGTTCATGCAGAAGAATCCTCGGATCTGGAGCACTTGAGTTGCTGGAGGAACTTAACCTTCAAACCCCTTTCTCAGGGCTTTAGGAATTCAACCTCTGCCTCAGCTCATTCTTTCTCAAGAATTTTCACTGGACAGCAGATTTAAGCTGTCCTGATTCCACAATCAGAGGTTGGTGATCGTGATACATCACCTCTGGTGCCAAACCAAGTCTCTATCTTGTAAAATATCTTGTAATCAGTATTTAAAAGTGATATCCTATAATTCTCTCTTTAATACCATCTCAATCTTCCTTTGGTATTAATGAAATAAAGCTCCTCCATGAAGACATCCTCCCATTTGAATTTTATTAAATAACTCTTTAAGTGGTTCAACCATCTCATTTTGTAAATTTTATAATAAACATGTTAAACCATCTGTACCTGGTGCTTTACTGATTTTAAGCTGTAATTGCTAATAAAAATTTCCTCTGAAGTATAATTTTCAATTCTTCTGATTTTCTGTAAGCTCAAATATCTTGTTGTAAATATCTTTCTATCTCTGTATCATCAATCATATTAGTATATAACTTTATAATACTCTAAAATGCTTTTTAATCAAATTCTTTTTCTTCTGCATCTTATAATAATTTTTGATCTCTAATCTTTAAGTGCCACCTGCCAGCATTATCTGTCCTTTGCTGATGGCTCAAAATAATCAGGCTTCCTCTGCAGCTCTGCCCAAAATTTAACAAAGTCCTCAGAGCAGGCAGGAGACCATGACTTAGCAAGATAAGTTGACTTTCTGACTCAGAGACTGCCTAAAGCAGATCCTTTATATAGGCCATGTGGCTCCATGACTCAGCACTCATTAAGGCCTCTCCTTCCTTCTGTTGCCTCCGCCTGTCTCTGATTATTAATCAGCGCATAAATCTCAGGCTCATTTTTAAGGATTCTAGCTGCTCCGTTTGCCTCATAGCCAGGGCTCTGCTCCCTCCTCTGCAGCCTGCTTACATCCAGGGCTACAATTCTCTTCAGCTTGTCTCATGGAGCCAGGACTCATACATTCCTCATGTTACAGATAAACTGCTGTGACAAGACACAACATGCTTCCTCTCATTTGCGATCATGCCAGCAGCGAGAGTCTTACCTCTTCTCTCGGCTGCTGAGTAAAATTCTCACAACGGATTACATTTGATGAACGCTCACTCTCAGCTGTTTTTGGCCATTCTCAGCCGCATAACCATGTTCAATTCAATCCTCAACAATATTTTATCAATGACTTTTGGCCATCTGGCCTTTATAAGTTCAGCGGCATGTTTTCTGGTCTTCCATACATATCTTATCTGAATTTTCACAGTGGCACACATTGCTTTCTAACTATAAGTCTCTTTTTCATCCATTGATCACTGTATTATCCTCTAATTCCTCAATGAGCCCCTGTCCTCTCTATCATCCAAGACCTTTCCATTTTCTGATCAAATATTACCATGCCAGCTTAATCACTACTATCTCAGACCCTTGTTTTACCCTCTGGACTTCTATTTTTTTGGTTCATTTTTAATGGACTATTTCCCATGTCTTTTTCTATCTATGATGAACATAAGACAACAGATGGTCTATGATTTAGACCCATATTTCTCACTGATAACTATTATGAGATCTGTTCTAAATTGAACTTAAATGGATTACCATCTTATTCTTTAATATTAATTAACATCTCATTAGACATTTCTGCCATTTTATCTGTTTTCTTAAATATTTCTGCCGAGCTATTGATAATTATCTAGGAATGGTATATTATTAATTCTTACCCAAATTTCTAAAGAAGAACTTTAATTTTTAATAGATTTTTAATTTTTTTAAATATGACAGGTAAAAATAAATCCAGTTGTGCTTGTCACTATCATCTGGTCTGAAGGCAGAATTTGTTCAGGATTAGATCTTCAATCTATCTAAGTAGGCAGATATGGTAGATTCATCTGTTAATGCTCTATTTAAAAGCGATGTGTAATTATTTTCATGATCCTGAGCCTGGGTCTTGGTTGATGTTGTAATGCTCGGTCCATGGTTAATAGCTCTGATTTGTGATCTTATTCAGAGTCCATGACCTCATGGCATTAAGACTGGTTGGGCAATTGTTGAGTTGTGCCTCTTTCCAAGTATTTATCAACCGAGGCCCAATTTATCCTTGTTATTAGAAGATCTAGAAAGAGGCCACTGTTCCTCATCTTGTGAATCCCTCTTTGTGAGGTCATAATCAGTTGGGTTTGTTGATCCTTGGCTCCTTGCTGCGTGACTACAGCCCTACCAGTTGTTTCTTGCCAATTTTGAGAAGACTAATAGTCATAATTTCAAATCAGAATCATCTCTAGTTCACTTCATGCCTTGGACCTGATTCAAGTAAATGATAGACATGGGAGGCCTGGACAGTCTAAATATCTGGACAGTCTAATATTATATCTGGACAGTGGCTAAATGATCTGGAATTAGATGATTTAGTAACAGAACATGTCATGGTCAGATCATTTTCTCCTGCCTGGACTTTCAAACCATATTCAGGAGACAAAAATCTTGGTTCCTCAGGTGCCTGATGGATGAGAGGTTCCTAATTGGGCCATTTCTGAGGATCTGGCCCATCACTGAAGAACTATTCAGGACCTTATTCTCCTCTTTTACAAGATGAAATAAGACACCTAGATACCTTCAGTTTAGCTGATCGACACTAGTTAGGTCTTATTCTAAGATACCTGTCAATGAGGAAAAATCTTACACTTCCATCATTGTCAGATAAGCATTTTGACCCGCTTTCCTTCATCAGGTGCATGATTGCATGAGTTTAAATGGTTATCTATGATAAAACGCTCAGCTATCTGGACCAATTTATGATCAGGTGAGACATTCTTGTTGAGATTGTTTATGATGATCTTGTGACTCCAGTGGACAGGTTTGAGAATACTGTTTTATTTCCTGGTTGTGCTGGCCACACAATACTGGCTCAATTATCAATGCTTCTTTGTTGGAATTTCCTGCCCTTTCCTCAAAACCTTCCTGGACCCAGTTTGATAATTATCATCCAGTCTCCACCTTCTTTTGTTGCATTGTAAATCTTTAATAATACCTGGATCGCTGTCTATCTAGACCCATTCCAGTCCGGCTTCAACCCGAATACAGCACGGAGACAGCTTTGGTCGCGTTGGTGGATGATCTCTGGAGGCCAGAGACAGGGGTTATTCCTCTTCCTGGTCCTGTTAGATCTCTCAGCGGCTGTATTTAAGACCATTTGACGGCCGCCTCCAGGAGGGCTTTTACAGGTCGCCTGGTTTGCCAGTTGCGCCTTCTTTGATCGGGATGCCTTATGCACAGTCACTCATGCTCTTGTCACCTCTCGCTTGGATTATTGCAATGCTCTCTACATGGGGCTCCCCTTGAAGTGCACTCGGGGGCTTCAGTTAGTCCAGAATGCAGCTGGGCGGGGGATAGAGGGAGCTCCACGTAGCTCCCGTATAACACCACTCCTGTGCAGACTGCACTGGCTGCCTGTTCTCTGCACTTTAATTTGGTTACTACCTTTAAAGCGCTCCATGGCTTAGGGCCTGGGTACTTACGGGACCGCCTGCTGTTACCTCATGCCTCCCACCGACCCGTATGCTCACACAGAGAGGGACTTCTCAGGGTGTCGTCTGCCAAACAATGTCGGCTGGCGGCCCTCAGGGGAAGATCCTTCTCTGTGGGGGCTCCTACCCTCTGGAACGAACTTCCCCCTGGTTTATGCCAAATATCTGACCTTCGGACCTTTCGCCGCGAATTGAAAACGTATTTATTTACTCCACTGGCAAATTTTTTGTAATTTTAAATTTATATTTTATATTTCTAAATTTATATGAATTTTAATGGGTTCTTAGAATTTTAAATGTTTTAAAGTTTCATTGTATAATACTTTTTAATTTTGTTATAATTGTATATTGTATTGTTTGGGTTTTCATTTTGGCTGTAAACCGCCCTGAGTCCTTCGGGAGAAGGGCGGTATAGAAATCTAATAAATAATAATAATAATAAAATAATAACAATCTAAACTTCTTATTCTATTTTATCAATCGTTCGTGATTTCTGTTTTTCCTTATTAAATAAAGCCATCTTCCTGGCTTAGCATTATTGAACATATTATGTTTTACATATTGTAAATTGCTACTTGATCTGCCATCAACATATTAAACTGACCTCTTAATATATTTATTGATTCTTTTATTTTACTATTTCCTGGGCTATTTATCAATAACTGTTCTTTCTTTTTAATTTCCTCTTCCAATTCCTTTTTCTTTTTCTGCAGTTTATTTTTATATTTAATGTTCATTTGTATAAGATTTCCTCTCATATAAGCTTTACTAGAGTCCCAAATCATCTCTATAGATTGTCTCTTTTTTCATATTCATAATAAAAAATTCTTTCATTTGCTTTTTACATTCATTTACATTTTGTTCGTATTTAAACAAATTCTCATTCAACCTCCATGATCTCTTAGCCTCCTTTTCCCGATCAAATTCAATCCAAACCGGACTATGATCAGATAGAGTTCTTGAACAAATCTTTGTCTTCTTCACTGTGGAGTACAAATCATTAGAAATCAAAATAAAATCAATCCTCGAAAATGATTGATGCCTTTCAGAAAAGAAGGTAAAATCCCTCTCTTCTGTATTATGTTCTCTCCAAATATCTCTTAATTCCAAGTCCTCCATCATTTCAAAAAAAGCCTTTGGTAATTTCGCCTGGCTTGAAATCTTCCTTAAACTTTTTTTTTTTGTCTTTTCGAGTATCTAACACACCATTCCAATCACCCATTAATATATATGATTTATAATCCCAAAATACTATTCTTTTATGTAAAAACTTGAAAAAAATTTCTTCTTGTTGATTCGGAGCATAAACTCCTATTAATAATATCTTCTTTCCCTCCAACAAAAGTTCAATAGTAATATATCTTCCTTGCTTATCCACCTCAATTAATTTTGCTGATATATCCTTCTTTATATATATGACTAAACCGGTTTTTTTTCCAAAGAGGAGGCAACAAAATGTACTCCCAGTTTTGAGTTTATCAAATATTTCTGGTCTAAAGATCTAATATGTGTTTCTTGTAAACAGATAATGTCATTTTTAAATTGTTTCAAATAATGAAATACTTTCCTTCTCTTCTGTGGTGATTCCAAGATAATAGTTTAATTGCCATTATCGGCCAAAGGAAACTTTTGGAACACCAGCTGCAGATCACGTTTTGCTTCCGTTGTAGTAGTTGCCAATTGTTGTTGTGCCTTTACATCTTGTTCCTTGCATTTAGCAGCAGCTCTTGTCAGCCTTTGTTCTTTTGGATCTGAACCCGTCATAGGTATTTCCAATACTTGTAATAAATCTTCTTCCATCACAATCTGTTCTTATACCTGCTTCACTTCTCTTTCCTTCACTTCAGCCTCCCTTCTTCTAGCTTCCAATGGGGGAAGACTTCCAGCTTTTAACGCCTCAACATAAAATTCTCTTGCTTT
This sequence comes from Ahaetulla prasina, assembly GCF_028640845.1. Lineage (NCBI taxonomy): Eukaryota > Metazoa > Chordata > Lepidosauria > Squamata > Colubridae > Ahaetulla > Ahaetulla prasina. The sequence goes on along the minus strand of NC_080543.1, from coordinate 80,205,941 downwards.
TCCAACTGTGTTGAGACGATGTACTTTCCCTGCATAATATACTATTATACCAGTTGGAATATCCCATCTATATTCAATCTGGCGTTTTTTAAATTCATTCACCAGGAAGGCAAATTCCTTCCTAGCCCTTAACATTTTTGGTGGAATTTCCTTTAATATTAAGATATCTTGACCAGCAACCTGAATCTTCTCCCCCTTATATGAAGCTTGCAGAATCTGATTTCTCACTGTTCTATTTGTAAAATAAATAACAACATCCCTTGGCAACTTTTTTTGCCTTGCTATCCAAGAATTCACACAATATATTTTGTCAATTTAATAAGCCACATCTGCTGGACGGGCTGCTAATATCTCAGCAAATGCTTCAGAAAAAAATTCCCTTAAGTTCTCTTCTCTATTCTCCTTTAAGCCACGGATTCTTAAAGCAAATTCCATATTTCTGTATTGTATCAAAACTATTTCATCATCTGTTTTTTCCATTTTACTTTGAAATTCATCCATTTTATTTTCTAATTTTTAATTAAATTGCTTGATTTCCTCAACTTCCTCTTCTAATAAAATCACATTTGTTGCCAAACTTTGTACTGCAATTACAAATCCTTCTTTAACTTCTTTATTTCCCACTTGAATTTCTAATATCTGCTCTTTCATTTCAGACATCTCATCAGTTATTACTTTAACTTTTTCTTGTATAAAATCCTTCAAGTTCTCCTGTAACGCCTCCAAATTCAATGTTCTAGTTTCTGCTATATGAGCTGGAGAGGCACCAGCTGATGAAATTCCAGAGCCCTTTGTTACAGTAGACTTTAATTGTTTGGCTGCCATCTTCTATAAAATTGTTTATTTATTTATTTATTTCCAACTTAATATTCACTTTAAATCTTCTTAACCTCCTAAAAACACCGTCTTTTAAAGCAATATTTAAAAATCTCCCCTAGATTCTATCAGCAGGCAGCAAGGAGTTAAAGTAGCAAACAGCATGCAATTTACCAGCGGCAGACGGCAAGCAGTAAAAGTTCTGTCACTTTCGTTTTCCACTCGTTAGCTTGTTAACAATTCGCCACCATTTTTTTGCTATTTTCAAGCTTGTTACAAAGTAATGGGGAATTGGCTTGGCTACTTGCATAAAGTTCTCTCACTTTCTTTTATTTATTTATTTATTTATTTATTTTTGTCACAACAGTATACACAAACAATTGTCATAGATAAAACAACATGTCTTGAAGAAAATATATATATATATGAGTAAAAAATATGCATCAACTATATTAATTTGATATAATGAAGGGAACAATAGGACAGGAACGGTAGGCACTATTGTGCTCTTATGCACGCCCCTTATAGTCCTCTTAGGAATGGGGTGAGGTCAATAGTAGACAGTTTTTGGTTGAAGATTTTGGGATTTTGAGTAGAGACTATGGAGTCAGGTAATGAGTTCCAAGCATTAACAACTCTGTTACAGAAGCCATATTTTCTGCAATCAAGTTTGAAGCGGTTGACATTTAGCTTGAATCTATTTTTTGCTCTTGTAATATTGCGATTGAAGCTGAAGTAGTCTTTTATAGGAAGGATATCGCAATAGATGATTTTGTGTGTTAAACACAGGTCATGTCGAAGTCGACGGAGTTGTAAGTTTTCTAATCCCAGGATTTCAAGTCTGTTGGTATAAGGTATTTTGTTGTTTTTGGAGGAGTGAAGAACTCTTCTAGTGAAATATTTCTGGACTCATTCTATTGTATTTATGTCAGAGATGTGGTATGGGTTCCAGATGGATGAGCTGTATTCAAGAATAGGTCTGGCAAATGTTTTGTATGCTCTAGTTAGTAGTGTAGAGTTTTTAGAAAAGAAGCTGTGTAAAATTAGGTTTACAACTCTTAGGGACTTTTTTGCTATGTAGTTGCAGTGGACTTTGGCATTAAGGTCATTTGATATGAGAACTCCAAGATCTTTGACAGGGTGGGGGTCGTCAGTTAGGTAATGTCCATTAAGTTTGTACTTGATGTTAGGGTTCTTTTTTCCAATATGTAAGACTGAGCATTTGCTGGTTGAGATTTGGAGTTGCCAAGTTTTAGACCAATCGGAAATTAAGTCGAGATCTTCTTGAAGGGTAGAGGTATTATTAGTGGTATTAAATAGTTTGACATCATCAGCAAAGAGAACACAATAACTTGAGATGAGGTCACAGAGATCATTTATGTATAGTATGAACAGTGTTGGTTCAAGAATACTACCTTGGGAACGCCACTTTTGACTGGAACAGGATTTGATATAGCGTTGCCAATTTTGACCACTTGTTGTCTATTTGACAGGAAGGCATTTATCCAATTGTGAAGAGGTCCCGAAATGCCGTAGGATTTTAGTTTGAGGAGTAGTTTATCATGTACTACTGAATCAAAAGCTTTGCAGAAGTCTATGTAGATTGCATCTATTGTTTTTCCTTGATCAAGGTTGGTAGTCCATATATTTTTTCAGTGGAGGAGTTGTAGGTTACAAGACAATTTTTTTCTGAAACCAAATTGTTTATTAGAGAGAAGGTTGTTTGTTTCGAGATGGAGTGTAATGGATTGGTTTATGATGGATTCCATTACTTTGCATGAGACACAACATAGAGAGATAGGTCTGTAATTTTCAACAAAGCTTGGATCTCCTTTTTTGAAGATAGACCAGAGTTTTGGAAGGGAACTAGTTTTGAAGGCTTTTTTGAAGATTATGCTTAGGGGTTCAGCTATATTAATTGAAAGTTTTTTTAAAAAGTATGCACATAGTCCATCTGGTCCAATAGATAATGATGGTTTCAGGTTGTGAAGGGCTTTTTCAACATTATCTTCTGTAAAGTCTATATGTGATAGGTTGTTGTTATCTTCTGTTGAGTCTATTTGAGTTAATTCATTGTTAACGTTTTTGATATGATTGAGCAATGTTGGATGTGAGCCATCACTGTTTACAAAGACTGAGCCAAAAAATGTGTTAAAAAGGTTTGCTTTAACTGTTTTGTCAGTACATTCTTTGCCGTTAGGTTCTTTTAGTGGTGGAATGGATCTTGTTTGTTTAAGTTTATTGGTCACAAAATTATAAAAAGCACGGCTGGAATTGGTGCGTAGAAGGTCTTGTTTAGTGTGGTAAGTGTTACATTCTGTTTTTATTTTGTTGCAAATATTTTTGTAGCAGTTTTTTAAGTTTGCTACATAACCCTTTTTGTTTTTTTTCCAGAGGGATTTTTTTTTGGATTGCAACTTTTTTATTGATATGGGAAATTTGCTTTTCCTTTTGATTTTGGTGATGAATTGTGGTACATATAGTTTGATGATTTTATTGATTTCGAGTAGGAATACTTTATAGTGGTCTTCTGTAGTAATACAGGTTGAGAATAGATTTTGCCAGTCAAGAAATGAGAGATCATTGTTTATAAGGTCATAGTTGGCTTTTTAAAAATTGTAGTTTGGAGTACTATTGTGGAGACGATTTATGCAAGGACGTATGTTTAGATAAAAGTCTATCATGCAGTGGTCACTGTTGGAAAAGGGTTCTCTTACTTGTAGTCCATAAATTGAGTTTGCGTTATTACAAAAGATGAGGTCAAGGCAGTTCATGAGTCTAGTATTGTTAGTTACTAGTTGTTCAAGGCCAAGGTTTGTAACTGCGTTGTATAGTGTAGTATGGATTGATTCGGTTGTACATTCATTTGTTATCCAGTTTATAGAAGGTAGATTTAGGTCTCCCAGAAAGATGAGAGGATATGGGCAAGAGGTAGCCCATGTTAGTAGTGAGGTTAACATATTTGCATGAGCGATGTCGTAGTCAGGGGCTCTGTAGCATAGTATGAATCTTAGTGTGGTATTGGTGGATAGGTCACATACAATAGTTTCAGGTAGAGAGAGTTTATGTGCAACTTGAATATTTTTTAAGTTCAGTGATTTTTTGTAAAAAATAGCTACTCCACTTTTGTTCTGTCTGGTATAATCCTTTATTGTCTAAAATAGATGTCGGCGTTTGGTCGTGGTGATTGAATCCTTGGATCTGGAGCACTTCGGGTTGCTGGAGGGAACTTAACCCTTCAAACCCCTTTTTTCTCAGGGGTTTTAGGGAAGTTCTATCTCTACCCTGCAGCTCACCTCCTCTTCTTCTCCCGAAGAGGGTTTTTTTTGAACCGCTGGACGGCAGATTTAAGCTGTCCTAGTGATTCCACATAATCCAGAGGTTGGCGATCGTAAAGATCGCCGCCATCACCTACGGTGCCAAACCAGAAGCAGTGGGGTACCACAAGGTTCTGTCTTGTCTACCACTCTTCAATAGCTTCATAAACGAGTTAGATGAGGGAATAGAAGGGGAACGTACCTAATTTGCAGATGATACTAAGCTGGCAGCAAAAGAAGATGGATCTTGACAGACTTGAACACTGGGCCCTATCTAACAAAATGAAATTCGACATAGAGAAAAATAAAATCTTATACTTAGGCAAGAAAACCAAAAGTACTCATATAGACTGGGTGAAACCAGGCTTAATAATAATAACTGTGAGAGGGATCTTGGAGTCTTAATGGACAACTAATTAAATATGAGCCAGCAGTGTGTGGCAGCAGTTGTTGGAGCTTCATCACTGATGGTTGTCAAGAAGAGATTGGAGTGCCATTTGTTGGAAATGGTGTAGGGTCTCCTGCTTGGGTGGCGGGTTGGACTAGATGACTTATAAAATCCATTCCAACTCTGTTAATCTGGTATTTTATCTAGGTATCTAGATAAACCCTGAAAGAGAATGTGACATCTTTTCATTCAGAATCTTTTCTGGGCAGCAGTGAAATATATGGGAAAGTTTCATGAAACTGGGGTAAGGGTTAGGTGTGTTTGGAGTCAGGCTGAAAATGTTGTTATGGTTAAATTCTGATAGGTCCTCAAAGGAAAGAGAACCTGATAGCTTTTTGTACAGACTATTGTTGGTCTCAGTGAAAACATGGGTACCTCATTGACAATAAAAATGAATGTCATGTCCCCATTGGAGCTTGAATCTGCAGAGGAAGATGAGCCAGAGCTGGAGCTGAGGGAGATGCTTTGTTGGCTTCAGAGGAATGTGGGGAGGAGGCAGGCCAGGGTCCCTCAAGGGTGGTATGGCTTGCTAGCAGCCAGGATGACCAACAGAGGGCAGGCAGTGGAAATGAGGAGCATTTCCTCATTGCCTGAGTTCAGAGAGCACAGAGCATGGAGAGTGGAGGCGGGAACAGCACAGGCGAACCCAACTACTTGGGAGGACAGCTTCCCACCCCTCTTCACAAGGCACACCTGGGGATTGAGACTTAGCTTCCCACCCCTCTTCACAAGGCACACCTGGGGATTGAGACTTAAAGAAACGCTGTGAGGAGGGACATTTGTCAGGGAAAAAATGCTGAATTCATGGAGTTTTGTGTGCTGTTGCATTCATTTATTTATTCATTTATTTTATTTTGTCAAGTACATATTAGATAATATATATAAGTGTAAGCATGAATTAAATACATAAAGTGAATACAATTAAAGGGAACGTTAGGGCAGGGACTGCAGGCACCCTGGTGCTGTTATGCCCTTACAGACCTCTTAGGAATGGGGAGAGGTCAGCAGTAGACAGTCTTAGGTTAAAGTTTTTGGGGTTTTGGGATGAGACCACAGAGTCTGATAGTGCATTCCAGGCATTAACAACTCTGTTACTGAAGTCATTTTTTTTTGTCACAACAGTATACACAAGCATCAACATAAATCAGCAAAATATCATATAAGCATATATATGAGAAAAAGTATGTAATAATTGTATTAATTTGATATAATGAAAGGAAACGTTAGGACAGGAACGGTAGGCACTTTTGTGCTCTTATGCATGCCCCTTATAGTCCTCTTAAGAATGGGGTGAGGTCAGTGGTGGGATTCAAATAATTTAACAACCGGTTCTCTGCCCTACTGATTTCTTCCAACAACCAGTTTGCCAAACTGTTCAGAAAGTTAACAACCGGTTCTCCCGAAGTGGGGCGAACTGGCTGAATCCCACCACTGGGTTAGGGTCAGAGTTAGGTCTGTTTGGGAGTCGTGGCTGAAAAATGGTGTTAGGGTTCGATTCTTGGCAGTTCTCAAAGGAATGAGAACATGACAGATTTTCATTCAGACTCTTTTCTGGGCTGCATTTAAATACATGGGAAAATCCCACTTACAATGAAAATGAAACTTGGGTTAGGTTAACAGTTAGGATTAACACAACATAACATAATAACAGAGTTGGAAGGGACCTTGGAGGTTTCTAGTCCAACCCCCTGCCCAGGCAAGAAACCCTACACCATTTCAGACAAATGGCTATCCAACATTTTCTAAAAAATTTCCAGTGTTGGTGCATTCACAACTTCTGCATTAAAATGCAGAGCTGCATTCTGATTAGTATTAGGTCTCCTTGGAGTCAGGGCTAAAAACGGTGTTAGGGTTTGATTCTTGGATGTTCTCAAAGGAATGAGAACATGTGGCATGCGGCAAAAAAAGATCTTAGGGGCTTTTTAAAATTACGTTTTAATAGGCTTTTAAGGGGAGGGAGGGTCAGGGTGGGTTTTGGAGGGAAACCCATCTGGGGGAGGGATAGGGTTTGGGATACGGCCAGATCCTGCGAGGGTTCGCGTCGGTACTATCACAGGTTCGGGGACAGGGGTGGGGAGGCGAGTGCTCGGTGCCAGGAGGGTTATTCCATCGGCATGGTAATTGGGAGGGGCAGATATGATGGAAGCAGGGGACCATATCATGTTCGGGGAGTGCGTGATCGTTATTTACGAACTATCTTGCACTCCGGTCCCTCTGACTTTTTCCGTTCCCCGGGTGTTCGGGATCCTCAGAGCCCGGACCTTCGGCTGATGTTGTGTAATGCCAGGTCCGTTTTGAATAAAGCCCCCCTCATTTACGATCTTATACAAGAGGGGGGCATGGACCTGTTGGGCATCTCAGAGACCTGGTTGGGCACGTAAGGGGGGGTACCCCTGGTTGAAATGTGCCCACCAGGTTTCTGTGCATTTTATCAGCCGAGAGCCCATGGTAGGGGTGGCGGGGTGGCGGTTATTATTAAGGAGGGTCTGCGACCGAGGGAGGTTACTGTACCACAGATAGCCGGATGTGAGTCCCTTTTTGTGAGGTGGGGTCAGGGGATACAGGTGGGTCTGCTGATCACGTACCTGGCTCCTTGCGGCGTGACAGCAGTCCTGCCTGAACTGCTGGAGTTGATACCCCCAGACTTATGGTTATGGGGGATTTCAACCTGCCATCGCTCGGTAAATCATCAGCTCAGGAGTTCATGGCTTCCATGACAGCCTTGGACCTGACCCAGTTAGTTGATGGTCCCACTCACATTGGGGGAAACACTGTGGACTTAATTTTTTGTCTCTGGACAGTGGCTGAATGATTTGGAATTAAGTGATCTAGTTACTTTACCCTTGTCATGGTCAGATCATTCGCTCCTTCGGCTGGACGTTCGAACCACCAACCCTCACCACAGGGAGACGGAACCGATGCATTGGTTCTGTCCCAGGCACCTGATGGACCCAGAGAGGTTTCTAACAGAGCTTGGGCCACTTCCTGAGGACCTAGCCCATGACTTGGCTGAAGAACTTGTCGCCGCCTGGGAAAGGGCGGCGGCGGGGGCCTTGGACCGCATCGTGCCTTTGCGGCCTCTGACCTGGCGCCGATCTCGACTGGCTCCTTGGTATTCCGAGGAGCTGAGAGAGATGAAGCACCGGAAAAGATGCCTAGAGTGTGGTTGGAGGACCAGCCGTTCTGAACCTGACTGAACACTAGTAAGGTCTCATATTCAGACCTATCTAGTGGTGATAAGAGCGGCGAAGCATGAGTATTTCTCCGCTCTTATTGCATCGGCAGATAACCACCCAACAGCCTTGTTTAGGTGACCCGCTCCCTTCTTACTCAGGGAGCTAGGGAAGATCCCTTGCAAGGTTGTGCTGAGGATTTTGGACAATATCTGCACGATAAAATTGCTCAGATTCGGGATGGGCTGGACACAGACTGGGTAGTTTTGGATGGGATGATGGAGGTGGATCTTGAGACGGTCATCTGGGAGGAGTTTGACACTGTGGCTCCCGAGGACATGGACAGGATATTTAGGAGGCTGAATGCAACCACATGTTTATTGGACCCGTGTCCCTCCTGGTTGGTACTGGCCACACAGGAGGTTACACGAGGCTGGCTTCAGGGAATTGGTTTTTTTTTTTTTATTAAAAAAGTTTTATTTTAACATTCATATCCAATAACATATTTAATGTACCATCATATACAATTAATCGGACCTGCCCGGTCACCACCCCCTTCCTTTAATTCTCTTCCCTTCTCTACCTTCTTCTACTTTCCACAACCATCCTCCCCCTCTCTTATCTACATCCTCTTCTCCTTCCTCCCTACTCCTTTCTTCTCCCTCTTCTATCCCTCTTCCTTCCTTTCCTCTTCCTGCTTCAGGGAATTGTTAACGCTTCTCTGAGGGAGGGTGTCTTCCCTACTGCTTTGAAAGAGGCTGTGGTGAGACCCCTCCTCAAGAAGCCCTCCCTGGATCAGCTGTTTTATCGAACTATCGTCTGATCTCCAACCTTTGTTTTGTGGTGAAGGTTGTTGAGAGTGTGGTAGTGCATCAGCTCCCTCAGTACCTGGATGAAACTGTCTATCTGAACCCATTCCAATCCGGTTTCCAGCCTGGGTACAGCACAGAGACGGCGTTGGTTGCGCTGGTGGATGATCTCTGGAGGGCCCGGGACAGGGGTTGTTCCTCTGCCCTGGTCCTATTAGTTCTCTCAGCGGCTTTTGATACCATCGACCATGTATCTTGCTGCGACGGCTGGAGGGGTTAGGAGTGGGGGGCACTGTTCTTCGGTGGTTCTCCTCCTTCCTCTCTGACCAGTCGCAGACAGTGTTGGCAGGGGGGCAGAGATCGACCATGAGGCGCCTCTTGTGTGGGGTGCCTCAGGGGTCGGTTCTCTCGCCTCTCCTGTTCAACATCTATATGAAGCCGCTGTGTGAGATCATCCGTGGTTTTGGGGTGCGGTGTCATCTGTATGCTGATGATACTCAGCTGTACATTTCCACCCCTAACCACCCCAGCAAAGCCGTTGAAGTGATGTCCCGGTGTCTGGAGGCTGTGCGGGTCTGGATGGGGAAAAACAGGCTCCGACTCTACCCTGCCAAGACCGAGTGGCTGTGGATGCCGGCATCCTGGTATAATCAGCTGAGGCCATCGCTGACTGTGGGGGACGAGTCATTGGCCCCCACAGAGAGGATCCGCAATCTGGGCATCCTTCTGGATGCACGGCTGTAGTTGGAAGAGCATATGACGGCCGTCGCCAGAGGAGCTTTTTATCAGGTTTGCCTGATTCGCCAGTTGCATCCCTTTTTAGACCGGGATTCCTTATGCACAGTCACTCATGCCCTCGTCACTTCCAGTCTGGACTACTGCAATGCTCTCTACATGGGGCTCCCTTGAAGAGCACCCAAAGACTCCAACTGGTTCAGAATGCGGCAGCGCGCATGATAGAGGGAGCGACTTGTTGCTCCCATATAACACCCCTCCTGCGCAAGCTGCACTGGCTTCCAGTGGTCTTTCGGGTGCAATTCAAGGTGTTGGTTACCACCTTTAAAGTGCTCCATGGCATAGGACTGGGTTATTTACGGGACCGGCTGCTGCAACCGGCGGCCTCCCATCGACCAGTGTGCTCCCATAGGGAGGGTCTCCTCAGGGTACCAGCGGCCAGACAATGTTGGCTGGCAACCCCCAGGGGGAGGGCCTTCTCTTTGGGGGCCCCAACCCTCTGGAATGAGCTACCACTGGGTATTCGCCAACTCCCTGATCTCCAGACCTTTCGACACGAGCTGAAAACATTTCTGTTTCATCGCGCAGGACTGGCCTAATGGTTTTAAATGGGGTTTTTATTGGTTTTAATTGGTCCAGCCAACTTTGAATTTTTGCTTTTAAATTGGTTTTAACTTTTATATTGACTGTTTTATTTTGGGTGTAAACTGCCCTGAGTCCTTCGGGAGAAGGGCGGTATAGAAATTTAAATAATAAATAAATAAATAAAATAAATAAATGACAGCTTTTCGTTCAGACTCTTTTGTGCCATCGCAGTTAAATACATAGGGAAATCTCATGGACAATGAAAATGAAACTGGGGTTAGGGTTAGGTCTCCTTGGAGTCAAGGTTGAAAAACAATGTTCGGGTTTGATTGTTGGAGGTTCTCAAAGGAAAGAGAACCTGACAGCTTTTGCTGTCTCTTGTGGGCTGCAGTGAAATATATGGGAAAATCCCATTGACGATGAAAACTAAACTAGGGTAAGGGTTAGAGTTAGGGTTAGGGTTAGGGTTAACCAGCAATTCCAAGATTGTCTGACAGTTTGAGTTTTTAGAATATCATGCTTGTGATATCAAGAATAGCATCTATTCACACTGTCATAGTCTGTTATTTGTTTTTTAATTCTTTGGACTCATGGTCATCATGGTCTTCTTCAATTGATTCCACATCTTTGCTTCAGTAAAGCAAAGATGTGGAATCAATTGAAGAATTGGTTGGTTTTATCTCCTAAATGAATCATCATTATTCCATGGGATGCTTTCTATATGTCAGATTTTAACTTCCATAATCTTTAGCCACTAAGGCTTAGACTTCTAATTAATAAACATTTAAAAATTGCTATAATGGCCATTTTCCTCACTCTACAGTTAAAAGCTATGCTGGCTGGAAAGTCTAAGATACTCATTTTTATTTAGAAAACATTTACAGGTAATCCTTGGCATGACCAATCACTTAGCCATAGTTCAGAGTTACAATGGACCTAATAGAAAAGACTTATAACCTGGATTCAAAGTCCTGATGGCTGGGATATCTTCTGGTCACATGATTGCATTTTGGGTTCTTGGCAACTGGCTTTCATTTATAGCTGTTTGCAGTGTCTGTGGTCACGACCATGATTTACAATATTTTTTGCTGGATACTGCTGTTTACTGCTAGTGGTCAATGGGTTTGTTTAACAACTATGGTGTTTGCTTAATGTCCACTGAAAGAAAAGGTTGTACAATTAGATGTATCACCTACTGACCTGCTTGAAGATTAGCATGATTTAATTCTCAGCTCAATTATGATTGTAAGATGAGGGCTGTATGTATGTCACCTACTCCTTTAACAACTCTGATGTTAAAGGACACCTAGTTGTCAATCAAGATAAGAAAGATTAAGTAGAAAGGAAGCTCTATTGAATACAATGCAATTAGCTTATGAGTTTTGAATAAAATGCTTGTTCTTAGTATCCAGACACAGCATATATTGGTTTGTTATGCATACTCCATTAAATATTTTCTTTTGCTAATGACACTACCAAATTAATTGATTAGTCAACTATGCATTGAATGTTATAAAAATTTCTATTTTAAATTTGTTTCACCCGTTTGCATAGTTTAATTACTCTTTTTCAAAAAGCAGAATAATTCTCCTTTATTTGTCACAAATATTCATTTCCCCCTTTTCCTCAACACAGAACATATAATTTGCATGTAATAAAAGCTTTGCTAATGATGACCAGAGAGCTCCCAAAACTAATTTGTAGATAACCTTTAATAACTCTTCAAGAACAAAAGGGGTATTGGTATGCAGTTCGCATTTTCTAGCATATTGGTTATTACACGGCATAACAAAGCATAATGTTTTTTTAAAAATTTTTATTTATTTATTTATTTATTTATTTGATTTACATTCTGTCCATCTCATTTAGAGGCAATTCTGGACAGCTCTATATACTATATAAGCAAAATTAATATCAATAAGAACATAGCTGACAATTGAATTATACATTTTATCATTTTTTATCTGCATTATGATAGAATCAGGAATATTTTTTACTGTATTATGCACAATGCAGAGATGGGGGATATTATGAAGAATCATCTTCAAGGTTCCTTAAAACAGGATGGAAGAGATTTTAGATATAATGAAATTCTGAAGTCAGATCTTCCCTCCTTCCCTCTATAGTCTCCTCCCCTTCCCCCTTCCTCCCTCTTTCCACCCCCATTCCAGTCACAATCTGCTCCATAGAAGACCAGCATGGTGTGTGGCTAAGTAAGGTTGTCCAGGAACACTCAGGTTCAAGCCCACCTCAGCCATGTAAACTCACTATGTTACAGTGCACCATTTATTCCCAATCCCAAGTAAGCTGTACTAGGTTCCTGGAGAAGGGGATATGTTAGTCTAACAAATGAACAGAGATGCTCAAACTTCTGGACAATTGTTGAGATATAGTGAACTTCTGTTGAATACCTGTTTAATTGAGGAAGCAGGTTTTTTTAAATAGAGGAGCTAACTTTATACATTTGATTCATGCCTTTTATTTTAATTTACATATCATTCCATCTTGACTGTTAATATCTATCAGTTTATGATCATAAGTTAAAGGAATAAGCTCTCTGAGGATCTGAATAATATGTATGTGTATGTGTCTTTGTGTGAGCACATGGGGGTGATATAGCATTAATTTTTTAAAGATTGCTTTTAAAACTTTTAATTCTGTTTTAGTAATTTATCCGGTTTTTAAAATTGGTATAGGTATATTTCCATTTTTTTCTTAGAGATTTCTCTGACAATATGATTGCAGTACACAATTATTTTTAAAATAATTATCTAATAATAGAAAATGTTGGGATCAAGGCTTCAGCCCTATGCATATTTGAAACTAAGACCTATTGATTCCCATGAGAATAATAAAATATACTTTGGAATTTCTGCAAATAAACATTAGAAAAGAAAAACATCTAAAAATAATATGTTGGGGTTTTTGAAAGTTGAAAATGTGTGCTGACAAAGCACATATCAAGGTTTAATACCTAATTAGCTAGTCTGAAATCTGTTTCCCTGCCCCTACAAGATCACCTATTTCTGGAAATAGCAATAGAATTTAGACTTATATATTGCTTTACAGTGCTTTACAGCCTTCTCTAAGTGGTTTTACAGAGTCAGCATATTGCCCCCAACAATTTGGGTCCTCCTTTTACCCACCTCAGAAGGATGGAAGGCTGAGTCAACCTTGAGCCTGGTGGGACTGCCAAATTGCAGGCAGCTGGTAGTCAGCAGAAGTAGCTTGCACTCTAACCACTGCACCACCGAGGCTCTTGGGAAAAGAAAAATTCGAGTATCAGATTTTCCCCTTTTTCCTGGTTTTAAAAAAAGTTATCCCTGCCAAAAGAAGTGGACATTGGGGAAAAAAAACCCAACAGGCTACTAGTTGGCTGAAGATAGTGCTTTCAATGATATTTCTCAACGCTGAGTTGCAAAACCAGTCTGTGAGGTCTCAGAGGCACTAAACCATACTTTGGACTTTCCACTATTGCTCTGAAAATCTTTTCTAGAAGTTGTCCACTATTGCACTGCTCCCTGGAGTTTGTTTCTTCTCCGATAAGACTCATGCAGTGTTGGAATGACATAATTGCTCAACAAACATACAGCCACTTACTTTGTAAGCATTCCTTGGCAATCTAATGAGCCCCAGCTAAAGGCTGATTGATTATGAAAACTTAATATCACTGCAAGCTTGACCAAAAGCATTTCATCCTTCCAGTTTAGAAAGATACTTCTATAGTCCACTTAGCATCACTTCAAAGATATCCAAAGCAGAAATGGATATGCAATTGGGTACCCTGAGTGTGTCCAAAAGGGGCATTTTTGAGGTGGAGATCTGTTGAAGCTAAAACACAGCAGTATATGGACCAGATGTGCTCAGCTGACTACTTATCTTTAAGTGTCATTTGTGATCTATCTTTAGAACAATCCCAGAATCCTAGAGCCTAGCGTAAAAGTTAAAGCTTCAGCAAGAAACTAGGAGACTGTGAGTCCAGCCTTGACACAAATTCAGTTATCAATGAGCCAGTCATTTTCTCTCAGTCCCAGAAAGAAGGCAATGATAAACCACTTCTGAAATTTTGGCAAAAAAATTGCAAGGAGTTGTCCAGATAGTCTAAGAATTGGACATGACTGAATGGAGAAAAAGATTACATTTGGACTACAAAATTACAGAAATTCTGCCAGTTCAACTGACACAAGTGAAGCTGTCTTTAATTATTTCCTGCCAGGGAAAGTTAAAAAATGGCTTGAGCTAGGTAATTTCAAAAAACACCCACATATAGACACTGATGTTTTAAATATGTTTACCAACAAGAGGATTATAATTTGAATTATCTGCTATAAGTACCAACATGTCATGGGAAAATAGAAACATGTACATCTATAGTCTTTTCTTTAGTTATTTCATTATATAGGGCCTGCCTCCCACAGTAGCTTATAATCAATAATTATTTATGTTAGTCCCTTTTTTTTGGCTTATTCATTATAGCAATGTGGTCATTTGTGTAGAAAACAAACATTATAGAATTAAGTATTAGCATTTTATCCAAAATGCCTATCTACTTTGACAGAAGGATATTGTCTCAGGAAGAAATGATTGCTATTGTTATTGTTATTTCAAAACTCAGAAACAATAAGCAGAGACTATAGAAAAATATATTACAAAGCTGGAAAAATATTCAATAAAACTGCTTGTCTTTTGTCAGCTAATAAAATAAAATAAAAAAATTGACATATTATGTGACAGAACCTGAGTAGGCAGCACAGCATTTATCACCTCCTGTTTGCTAGATTTTTCTTTTTTTAAATTAGTGAGATTTATAACGCCTACTCATGAGCTTTGGTATAAAGTAAAAGCAAATTGAAGGCTGTAGAATAATCCATGGCTCCTGCATTACCCATGTAAAATATCCTGTGGGAGGTTGTTTGTGAGAGTTTGAAGCCTGATGATTCTGACTTTCAAAAAGTATAGCAGCTGGAAGTATAGCAGTGCTGACAGAAAAATAGAAAACCTTGATCGATTTCATCATGGTAGTCTCCTATTTAGCTAGAGTATGACCACGAAACCTGATAAGTCAACTCCTTGTGTATCAGTTGATTTGTTTACTTAGCACAATTCTTTCCCATTGTTTGTGGGTTGCTTAGCTTTGAAAGTAGGACTTTCTGCAAGCAAAGCTAGTGCAGTATCATAGTCCTAATGCTTTTCTACAGCTCTATGCAGACAGCGGGCTCACTGTAGTGAAAGAAGGCAGCCCTATGATCTGGGATGAACCATGAGACAAACTGTAGTATAATGGTAGAATTTCTTCCACTTTACCCATAGAATGCCTCTAGTTCAATGCTGGGAGAGGCTCCACTCTGGATTCAGTAAGCAATGCTGAAATAACTATAAGGCAACTTTTAATGTCTTTTGTTTGGGAACTATGGTGTGTTTATTGTTGCATTAGCTGAATACCTGTGCTCTGCTACGAAACTATGTGATTGGGCTTGATAAATCGACACTTAGAATTTGAAAATTAATGAGTAGTTAAAATCAGCCTCTCCTCTCCTCTCCCTCAAGCTGGCCCCACAGAAGCCTCTCCCCTTCTCTCCCTCAGCCTTGCCCTACAATAATGTCTCTTATCCTACCCCCTTCTCCCCCTCAGGCTTTCTAGCCCCTTCTCTCCATGAGGCTTACCCCACAGAAGCCTGTCCTATGCTATCCCATTCTCTGCACAGTTATTTTCAAGTTGGGAGGGGGAGTAGAACATCTAACTAATTAGATTCAGAGTGTGTTATAATAATATAGGAAATACTAATGCTCTGATGGTCATTTCAAAAAATCCTTTCTTAGTGAGCACCTAGAAGCCAAGAGGAACATATGTTTTATTTATTTTATTTATTTATTTATAGTTTAATTTCTATACCGCCCTTCTCCCGAAGGACTCAGGGCGGTTTACAGCCTTTTTAAAAAACACAAATAATACATAATATAAATGACAAATTTAAAACAAATTTAAAACAAATATTAAATAGGCCTAATTTAACTAAAACAGTCATAGACGGACATAAAAACCCTTAAAATTTTAAATTATAATTAAAATGCACTCAGGCTAGTCCCGCACGATTAAATAGTAAGGTCTTCAGTTCCCGCTTGAAGATTCGGAGATCGGGGAGTTGGCGTAACCCCGGAGGTAACTCGTTCCAAAGGGCCGGTGCTGCCACAGAGAAGGCTCTCCCCCTGGGGGCCGCCAACCGACATTGTTTGGTTGACGGCACCCTGAACAGGCCCACTCTGTGGGAGCGCACAGGTCGTTGGGAGGCCAGCGGTGGCAGTAGGCGGTCTCGTAAATAGCCCGGTCCTAAGCCATGGAGCGCTTTGAAGGTGGTCACTAACACGTTGAATTGCACCCGGAAGGCTACCGGCAGCCAATGCAGGCCACGCAGGATAGGTGTTATATAGGAGCAACGTGGTGCTCCCTCTATTACCTGCGCAGCTGCATTCTGGACTAGCTGGAGCCTCCTGGTGCTCTTCAAGTGGAGCCCCATGTAGAGAGCATTGCAATAGTCCAGGCGAGAAGTAATGAGGGCGTGAGTGACCGTGTGCAAGGAGTCCCGGTCAAGGAAGGGGCGCAACTGGCGGATCAGGCGAACCTGATAAAATGCTCCGCTGGCGACCGCCATCAGATGTTCTTCTAAAGACAGCCGATCGTCCAGGAGAATGCCTAAGTTGCGCACCCTTCCCCTGGGGGCCAATACTTCACCCTCAACAGTCAGCGAAGGTGTAAGCTGACTGTACTGGGACACCGGAACCCACAGCCACTCTGTCTTGGTGGGGTTGAGTCCCTTTTTTATGTGGCAAATTTCAAGTCTGTAGGCTTTACAGTTCTGGATATTTCATGATTAATGTGTGAGTGGTTTTCACTTTTATATATATAGATTGATATCCTTCGGAACCTTAAATATTGTATACATGATAAGGTGGTTCCCTTCAATTACATCCACAGCAACAGTCATGAGGAGTAGGAAAAACCAAGATAGATTGACTAACCCATATCACCCAATTAGGTCCATAATTAAGCAGAAGCTTGCCCCTGGATCTAACCTTAAGCTCAGGAATTCAACTGTCATTCTTTCTACTTAACCCACATTTTACATACAGGATTAGTTTTGTGGTCTGAGAGTTATCATTTAGTAGTTTAGCTATTACATTTCAAGATAAGAATATTTCTTATTTAATATAGTAGAGACATGAAAGTATTAAACTTGGAGACCAATTAAGTGTTGAAATATTGATTTTAATCAATTACCTTAATTTAAAATGTCCTTCTGATTGGCACGGAATAGTCTATAACAATTCAATGAAGTGGGCTGTTCAGTGCTCTGTCTTATAATTTCTGCTTTTTGAGAAATGGATTTCCTCATACTTCCAATACTTAATACAACTATTGGAGTTTCTGAGTGGAGCAGATATTATTTCATGATGAAATAACATTATTGATTCCTGCAGTGTTCTTGCTTTGTTTTGAAACTATACATTTCAAGTAATTATAAAAAGGAGATGGAATTTTTAATTGTGGGTGGGTAGAAGGTTAAATATAAAGTGAGATGCAGCACTAGACAAGAATATAAACCTGGCTGTTACAAATCCAAAATTTTTGAATTCATTCTGCCTAAGATAGTATACAGTAGATTTAAAAATAACTGCTGTAGTAAAATGTAATAAACTTTTGGACTACACTATTGATAACATGAATGATATAGAAAAATTAATGTAAGGGACAGCCATTCATATAAAAAACCTCTTTAGGAATTAAAACTTTGACAAATACTAGGTATGAAATCTAATCATAGTAAGAAATGTGTTAATTGTATCTTAAAAGTCCATTCTAAAATAGTTATCCCTTTAAAGTTAATGAAACTTCTGAATTGTCATTGCTTAAAATCTGAAGTGCATCTGCTAACTTCCATATCTTTAAATAAGTAGCTTCTCTAGAGAAGGCTTTAATGCTGTGAAACGTGGAAGGAAAGAGAAGAGAATGACAGCAGTGTGGACATATTCAATTCAACAACCCTTATTCACCATTGGAAGAACTGAAGGACCAGGTTAGAGATAGATCATGATGGAAATAATATAATAATAATATATCTATGTGATCACTAATAGTTGACAGTGACTTGCTGGCATGTAATTAATCAAACCCTCTGTACTCCTTTACAAAATTCTCACTATAGCATCCGTTTCTTGCAAGATTCAGATAGAAGTGTTGGAAGAAAGGTCCATCTGGTTCAGTTCCAAGCGGGAAGAAAGACACTGGAAACATGGATACTGCTTGGAAAGATGGTTTAATGGTGGATAGGACCACATGGGTTTTTTGGGTCCTGGGCAAAAAGAGCACATGGAGTGGAGAGAGGGATATGTTTATATATTCTCTTGGGACCTGCCTTAGAGTTTCCTGTTCCTGTACAAGAAATGTATCCCATTGACTGCCAGACTCCCAGGAGGTGGGGGTCTTAGCTAACTTTGTAGGCTGTCTGTGTCACAGGCCTGGTTGAATCTTGCTGGGTGATTATGTAATGAAGGGGCTTTGGGCAATTCCTATTATGGCTTAATGGCTTTGTCCTGGTTTGGATCTTGAGTGAGGGCTGATCCTATCATGTCCTGAGGGCCATATCTTTTGTGTTGTAGATCAGCTGGCCCACCCTTTGTCTTGTAGATAGGTTGGCACCAAAATATCTGCTGGGGGGACAGGGAGCTGAGGCTCTGAGTTTGTCTTTAGAAACAAGTTACTCCTTTAGGAAAAATATAATATTCTGGCTTTTTAATATTTCCTAGAATATTTCATTTTCCCAGGAGAGGGATGGGTGCTAACTTCCTACATTCTTTCTCCTTTTGTTTTGTGGGATATCTTTTTTTTTCTTTGCTTCTTTTCTGTTTCCTTCAAACTTATGTGGATTAAGGTAACAAGAACCTGAAGATCTTAGATTGAATTTTAATTTTGATTTTGACTTTGATCTTAAATTTGGATTTAATTTGAAAGAGGAATTTGATTGCCTGGTGGTGGAACAGTGGAATGGGATCAATTTCAAGATAACAAAGGTGGATTAAAATTAAATTGGATATTTAGATTATAAACAAACAGGAAGCAGCAGGTGAAGCTAAGCAGAATCACATCAGATAGCTGAACAATTAGCACAGGGCCCCACAAGGCTGTGTGCTCTCCCCACTTCTTTTCTCTCTGTATACCAATGACTGCATCTCTAACGAAACATCTGTTAAACTACTGAAGTTCGCAAATGACACAACAGTGATCAGTCTCATTCGAGACAATGATGAATTCACATACAGACAGGTGGTTGAACAACTAGCCTCATGGTGAGACCGGAACAATCTGGAACTGAACACATTCAAAATCGTAGAAATGGTGGTAGACTTTAGGAGAAACCCTTCCATACTTCTACCTCTTACAAAACTAGACAATGCAGTATCAACAGTAGGAGCCTTCAAATTTCTAGGTTCTACTATATTGCAAGATCTAAAATGGACAGCTAACATCAAAAAGTCATCAAAAAAACACAAAGAATGTTCTTTCTGCGCCAACTCAGAAAGCTCAAACTGCCCAAGGAGCTGCTGATTCAGTTCTACAGAGGAATTATTGAGTCTGTCATTTGCACCTCTATAACTGTCTGGTTCGGTTCTGCAATCCAACAAGACAGACATAGACTTCAGAGGATAATTAGAACTGCAGAAAAAACAATTACTACCAACCTGCCTTCCACTGAGGACCTGCATACTGCATGAGTCAAAAAGAGGGCTGTGAAAATATTTACACACCCCTCACATTCTGGACATAAACTGTTTCAACTCCTACCCTCAAAACGATGCTACAGAGCACTGCACACTAGAACAACTAGACACAAGAACAATTTCTTCCCGAACGCCATCATTCTGCTAAACAAATAATTCCCTCAACCCTGTCAAACTATTACTAAATCTGCACTATTATTAATCTTCTCATCATTCCCATCACCCATGTGACTGTATGACTGTAACTTTGTTGATTGTATCCTTACGATTTATATTGATATTGATGTTTCCTGATTGCTTATTTGTACCCTATGACTATCATTAAGTGTTCTACCTTTGAATGTTGATGAACGTATCTTTTCTTTTATGTACACTGAGAGCATATGCACCAAGACAAATTCCTTGTGTGTCCAATCACACTTGGCCAATAAAAAATTCTATTCTATTCTATTCTATTCTATTCTATTCTATTCCATTCCATTCCATTCTATTCTATTCCATTCCATTCCATTCCATTCTAAGATATGCAATGGAAATAATTTGCCTAGAGAGATACATGTCAGATTTACCAAGAAAACACTGAGAACAGAGATTTTGCAACTTATGAGAAATACGACAATAAAACACAAAGGTAGAGAGATAGTGGCATTGAAACAAGTTCCAAGAAGGTTAGAGACTTAAGAAAAGAATACCAGTTCCTGACAAAATGTTTGATTAAAAGAGGAGTGAATTTTAGATAGTTGGTTCCAGAAGGACTTTTGGTGAACTGGCAGGAACAGACAATAGATTGAATACAATAATGAAGGTGAAACTATTTTATGAACAATATATAGGATTCTAAGAAGAGAGATTGAGGGAAGAAAGAGGGGCTGGATATCAGGAAGAGAAAAAGGAACAACCAAAAGAGACAGCTAAAGAACAAGAAGAAAGAGCAATAGGAGAAAGCGCAAGAGCAAAAGAAGCAAAAGAACAAAAGGAGATAAGAGTGACTAGATCTACTAAACAAGTAAATAAGTAAGATATGGAAGAAGAAATAAAAATGATATCAATAAACATAAATGGACTAAATTCGGCAATAAAAAGAAGAATATTTAATAAATTAGAGAAGTTAAAATTAGAGATAATATGCTTACAAGAAGTCCATATTAGGACCTCCGGGTGGCGCTGTTCATGATGGCGACTGTCTTTTAGACCGCCAGCCTTGGGATCTTGTAAGAATCGTGAAGACAGCATCGATCAGCTGTCAAGCGATTTGGAAAACCTTCCCCTTGGGAGAAGAGGGGAAGGTGACTTAAGGGGCAGAGGTAGAACGCCCCAAAAATCCCTGGAACAATTCCAGGGGTTCAGAGGGGAGGGCTCCCTAGGAAGCCCCAGGAAAACTCTGGATCCAAGGCTTTTCTGCTGGCTAGCAGAACAAATCACAACATCCACTCCTGGGACCAATATTGGATTATAAATTGAATCATTACCAGTGGAGCAGAAGCAGGAGGACGAGCTGTGGCAAGTAACAAATCCTTACCTTCCCGATACTTCGGTTTTTTTTTTTTGCTAAAGACAAGAATGGAAACACAGCCATTGAAGTAATAGGCTGAAAGCGAAAGTGAGAAAGTTCTTATTGTTTGAAGTGCTGAGTCACCAGAGACTCACTGTTGGAGTGCTTTTTAAAAAAATAAAAAGAAAGGAAAAAGGAGAGACTTTGAAAGTGGTGGAAGATTGAAGAAGTTTAAAGGCTTTTATTGACTTTGATTAAAATATAAGTTTAGAGATGGCAGCTAAACAAATTAAAGCAAGTTCTACTAAAGTAGCTGGGGCATCCCCAGCTCATACATCTGAAACTAAAGTATTAAATTTAGAGACATTACAAGATAATCTGAAGGATTTTGTGAAAGATCTCTAGGTTCACAAGCCTCCCTTATTGAGGAGAAATTTAAAGAGATGGTGTGGTAAATTTCTGAAATTAAAGAGGAGGTTTCAGAAATTAAGGAAGGAAACAAGGAAATAAGAGAAGGAATTAATATAGCAATCCAAAGTCTGGTATCAAACATGATACAGTTAGAGGAAAGTGTAGAGGAAATTAAGCAAGTTAATTTAAAGTTGGAAAATAAAATGGAAGAAATTCAAACTAAGGTGGAGAAGACAGATGATGAAGTTGGTTTGGTACAATACAGGGCGATTACACTACAATTGTTTTTACTAGGTATAATCATGGATTGTACAGTAATAGAGACTAAATTAATATTGAACTTAATATCAGCAGCGAGACTTTTGGTGGCGCAATATTGGAAGAAAGAAGAACTATCTACAATTGAAGAATGGACACTTAAAGTTTCAAACTTAGCAGAAATGAAAAAAATTTCTGCGTATTTGAAAGACTACTCACAAGAACAATATATAGTAGAATGGAGAAAATGGATTGATTATATTCAAAATAAGTATCAGAGTAAAAAGTATCAAATAGCTTATGAGTGATGGTAGGGAATGTATTGTATTTGTGTATTTGCTTAAAAGGGGAATGGAAAGTTAAGGGATCAATGGGGGACAAGGGATTATGGGTTATGGTTTTTGTAGTATTTTAGCATATGTTTATTAGATGTTATACCCTGTATTTTGCTCTGGGAGGTCTCTGGGGGAAGAGGGGGAGGGGAGGGAGGGGGGGAGGGTGAAGGGGGAATTTTTTTTTAAAAAAATTGTTTGTTGTAAAACTTTTTCAATCAAAAAAAAAAAGAAGTCCATATTAGAAAACAACATAAGAAATTTTTGGAACAGATTAAATTGGGAACATTATATACAGCAATTGCCTGTCAGAGTAAAAGAGAAGTAGCACCAGGGTGAAATGTTCCCGGTTCAGACTGTCTCACCCAATCCGGTAGTGAAGGTGGCTGGTGGTTGGAGAACTTGTAACAAAAATCCCTGCCCCTACCCCCTGCCCCTGCTGAGCCGCACCATCATCAGAGGTGTTTTTTTTTTTACTTTTAAAAGCATCTTTTCTTCAGCCGAAAAAATGCCTTTAAAAGTAAAAAAAAAGCCTTTGATGATCCCGTGGCTCAGCTGGGATCATCATCCTTTAAACTCTTTTTTTTAACAACCTCTTCGCTCGAAAAAAATGGTTTTAAAAGGCTCCTCTGGCGATCCCGGTTGAGTTCCTCATCACCAGAACCTTAAAAAACATGTTTTCTACAAGCTCTTCTGCTGAAGAGCTTGTAGAAAAAATCCTTTTAAGAGGTTCTGGGCTGCGCAGGCAACTTCAGCTGGGATCGTCAGAGGAGCCTTTTAAAATCTTTTTTTCCTCTGGCGATCCCAGATGAGTTTCCTGATCATCACAGGCTTTTAAAATAATTTTTTAATAACCTCTTACGAGAGCCCCCACCCATGCCCACCCCCTCCCCCTCCCCACTTACCTTATTGCTGCTCTTTTCGGGCTTGCAAAGCCATGCTTTACATCAGTTGCATCAGCTAGCAACTGAATCTGTCTGCCTGAAATCCATCTCCTCAGTGAGCAACTCAATCTGCCTGCTTTGCTGGCTGAGGAACTCTGGGAGTTGAAGTCCACAACCTTAAAGTTACTAAGGTTGGAGACCCCGATCTAAAAAATATAAATAAAATAAAATAGTAAGATATTTGTGCAGCTTTCTGAGATTTGGTGTCTCACAAAGCTGTATGTGGCATTTTGTGTGTGTGTGTGTCAGTTTTGTTGTGTTGTGTGTGTGTAAAGTGTGAAAGTGTGAAGTTCCTGCTTGTTGCAGGGGCCATTTTGGGTGAAGTACAGCTGCTTTTACATTGTGTGTGAGTCATAACATAACATAATAACAGAGTTGGAAGGGACCTTGGAGGTCTTCTAGTCCAACCTCCTGCCCAGGCAGGAAACCCTACACCATTTCAGACAAATGGCTATCCAACATTTTCTTAAAAATTTCCAGTATTGGAGCATTCACAACTTTTGGAGGCAAGTTGTTCCACTTATTGATTGTTCTAACTGTCAGGAAATTTCTCCTTAGTTCTAAGTTGCTTCTCTCCTTGATTAGTTTCCACCCATTGCTTCTTGTCCTGCCTTCAGGTGCTTTGGAGAATAGCTTGACTCCCTCTTCTTTGTGGCAGCCCCTGAGATATTGGAACACTGCTATCATGTCTCCCCTAATCCTTATTTTCATTAAACTAGACATACCCAGTTCCTGCAACCGTTCTTCATATGTTTTAATCTCCAGTCCCCTAATCATCTTTGTTGCTCTTCTCTGCACTCTTTCTAGAGTCTCAATATCTTTTTTACGTCTGTTGTGTTGTGTGTGTGTGTAAAGTGTGAAAGCTGGTTTTTGGTACCTCTTATTGTTTTGTATATTTTGTTTATTATTTTTATTATTTATTGTTATTGGCCATGACCACCCAGTCATCTGACCACCAAGCCATGCCTACCAATTAAGCCACACCCACAGAACCAGTAGGGAAAATTTTTAGATTTCACCCCTGAGTAGCACTATATATTAAAAGGACAATTCAATCCAAACAAATTTTTGAGGATGAGGAAGGAAGAGTATTAATGGTAGAAATAGTAATGTACCATAAAAAAATATTGTTAGTAGCGATATATTCTCTGAATGAAAATCAAGAAGAATTTTATGCAAAATTACATAGAAACCTAATAGAATATGAATATGAAGATATATGTATAATAGAAGATTTTAATGAGATTGTGAATAATGAATTAGATCACAAATCCACAAAAATGAATAAGAAGTTAAGAAAGATTCTTCCTAGAGCATTTTTTACAATGAGAGATGAATTGAGCTTGCAGGATGCTCGGAGGAGAAGATACCTGAAAGAAAAGCAGTAAACATTTTACTCAAACAGACATATGTTGTGGTAAAGAATAGATATGATGTGGATGTCAACAGAATTAGTATCTAAGATACACATGATTGATATAGTAATAAGTACATGGGCAGACCACAACCAATAATAATGACATGGAAGGAGAAGAGGAAAAGAATAAGATAGACATTGAATCTTTCTTAACTTCTTAACTGAATTTTCAGCAGTATATGGAAAAAGAATTGACCTATTTCTTTAAATAACATAAAAAAGAGGATACATCTTTACAAAATATGTGAGATACCAGTAAAGCGTATATTACAGGACTGACAATGACTTATCTAGGAAAACAGAACAAACAGAATAGAGAAATACAAAAGAAACTGGAGGAAGAGTATAAGAAGTTAGGGATGGAACTACAGAAAAATCTACATGATAAAAAGACTAAGAATTTGATGGATTTGCATAAACATAAAATGAATTTAATGGAAAATGAAGATTATTATTTTTTAAATTTACATTTATATCCCGCCCTTCTCCGAAGACTCAGGGCGGTTTATAGTGTGTAAGGCAATAGTCTCATTCTATTTGTATATTTACAAAGTCAACTTATTGCCCCCCCCAACAATCTGGGTCCTCATTTTACCTACCTTATAAAAGATGGAAGGCTGAGTCAACCTTGGGCCTGGTGGGACTAGAACCTGCAGTAATTGCAGGCAGCTGTGTTTTAATAACAGGCTATCTTACAGCCTGAGCCACCATGTCTGCCCTTTGATTTGGCAAAGAATTGGCAAAAGATTTGGCAAAAGATTTGGCAAAGAATCAACAAAGCAAAACTTTTTTGAAAATGCAAATAAACCAGGATGATGGTTTTCATATAAATGAAAAAAGAGAAAGAAAAGAACTTAATAAACCAACTAATAGATCAAGATGGGAATATATGCTACCAAAATAATATAATATACAAATGGATGAAGACTATTGCTTAACATAGTGTAAGCCACCCTGAGTCTTCGGAGAAGGGCAGGATATAAATGCAAATTAAAAAAAAATGAGGAAAAGAAAAAAAGTAATTGAGAAATATTACAAACGAATATACCAGCAAGAGACAGTAGCAGAGAAAAATAAAACAATATCTAGAAAAAGCTGGAATACCCAAATTCCAGAAAAATTAAAAAAGTTATTTGAAGAAAGAATATCAATGATGGAACTAATAGAGGGAATTGTGGCTCAATAGGCTAATGCAGTCTGTTATTAACACAGCTGCCTGCAATTACAATTACTGCAGGTTTGAGTCCCACCAGGCCCAAGGTTGACTCAGTCTTCCATCCTTTATAAGGTAGGTAAAATGAGGACCCAGATTGTTGGGGGGGCAATACAAGTTGACTTTGTATATAATATACAAATGGATGAGACTATTGCCTTACACAATATAAGCCGCCCTGAGTCTTCGGAGAAGGGCGGGATATAAATTCAAATTAAAAAAAAAGAATTAAGAGACAAAAGAATGGTAAAACACCAGGACCGGATGGATTATCATCAGAGCTATATAAAATGTTGCAAGATGTATTAAGTAAGGTAATGTTGCAGGTATTTAATGACTTATTATTAGAAGCTAAGATCCTGGACTCGTGGATGGAGGCATACATAACTTTTATACCAAAAGAAGAATAAGATCTTCAACAAATAAAGAATTATAGACCAATTTCCCTATTAAATGCAGATTACAAAATGTTTGTATCAATCATGGCTGAAAGATGAAAGAAACTGCTAAATGAATTTATACACACAGATCAGTATGGTTTTTTACCTAAAAAATAGATTACAGACAATATGAGAATTATATTAAATACATTTGAATAATATGAAGTGCATCCAGAGAAACAAATGGCATTGTTATTTTTGGATGTACAGAAAATGTTTGATAATGTGAATTGGCAATTTATGATAACACAATTGCAAATGATGGACTTTGGGGATAAGTTTATAAATATGGTCAAAACTATATACAAATGACTATTGGGAAAGATAACTGTAAATGGCTAAATGACAGAAAAAGTGGATATTAGAAAAGGAATCAGACAAGGATGTCTGTTATCTCCATTATTATTTATATTGATATTAGAGATTTTAAATAGAAGGGTAAGACAAGATAAAGAAATAAAAGGAATGAAAATGAAAAATAATATAAATTGCAAGCATTTGTGGATGATTTAGTGTTTGTTATGGAAGCTCCTATAGAAATAGGCCCAAAGTTACTGGAACAAATAGAAGAATATGGAGCAGTAGTGGGACTGAAAATTGATAAGACATTTTTTTTGTTAAAAATATGATAGAAAAACAAAAAAAGGAAATCATGGAGAAACTAAATATTCCAATAGTGAAGAAAGTGAAATATTTGGGCATTCAGCTAACTTCAAGACGCGTAACCATCAAAGAAGATAACTACTATAAATTAGGAAATCAAATTGAAAAAGACTTGGAGAAATGGAGAAATTTGCAATTATCATTAATGGGAAGGATAGTGTTAATTAAGATGAACATATTACCAAGAATCTTATTTCTCTTCCAAATGATACCAATAAAGATTGAGAAAACGTACTTTGAGAATTTGAACAGGACAATGTGGAAATATATATGGCAAGGGAAAAAAGCAAGAATCAACATAAAAATGTTACAAGATTCTAGAATTAGAAGTGGGTTTGGACTTCCAAATTGGGAACTGTATTACCAAGTGCAATGCTAACATAGGTTAAAGAATGGATCTTATTGAGAAATACAAGACTATTGGCTTTGGAAGGACATGATTTGCAAATAGGTTGGCCCACTTTCATATGGTATGGGAAAAAACAGGATACATGGATACTTCCAGAGAAATTATGTAAGAAATGGTTTATTAACAGTGTGGGAGAGAGTGAAAGAAAACCATTATATGGAAATACCAATGCAGCTTTCGATGATGGAAGCTTTGACACATCCAAATATTATTAATATGAAAAATATTGTTAGATTCAAGGATATTTTAACAGAAAAGGGAGAACTAAAACAAAAACAAGAGTTGGAAAAGCAAGGGATTGAGACAGATTGGTTTACATGATTGCATATACAATCAAGATACGAAAAAGATCTTAAACAGCATAGTTTTAACATGGGTAAATCAGAATTGGATAAGATACTGATGGGAACAGATGAAATAATGATTAAGAAATTATATAATTATCTATTGCAAATTAGATTAGAAGATGAAGAAATAAAAGAAACAATGATAGCATGGGCAAAAATTTTTGGCTATACAATTGAATTAGAGAAATGGCAACAACTATGGGAAAGGAATTATAAATTAGCAATGGCAACAGAATATGAAGAAAATTTATATAAAATGTTTTATAGATGGCATATGCCTCCAGAAAGATTAGCAAAAATGTTTAAAGATGAATCAGCTAAATGTTGGAAATGTCATCAGTCGCCAGGATCATATTATCATATGTGGTGGTCATGTAAGAAAGCAAGGAATTATTGGGTTAAAATACAAACATGGTTAGAATAAATGCTACACCAGCATATAGAGTTAAGACCAGAGACATCTTTATTGGGAATTTTACCAGAAAAATATGGCAAAGATACATATTTGATTATACATATAATGAGAGCGGCTAGAATAGTGTTTATACAAAACTGGAAAGCAGAAAAAATCCCATTAGAAGAAGAGATAATAAAGAAAATTTTAGAATGTGCAGAAATGAACAGACTAACATTAAGAATAAAAGATAAAGAGTAATCAGTGTATTTAAAGACATGGGGATGTTTTTATGAGTGGTTAGAAAAGAAATATGAATAAAAGATTAGAGATTAATACATTAGATAGGGTAAAAGTAAACGAGAGAAAAGACAAAAAAGGAATAGAAACCCAGATGACACATGTGTAAATGAAAATGAAAATGAAAAATGAAACAAATGTTACTATATAAATGTACATTTATGATGATACGTGTGAAATCAGTAAAATAGAAAAGAAATTGAAAAGAAAGTGTATATAAATAGAAAATTAGGGTTGCTCGGATACCACTTTGGAAAATATTGTATTGAAAATGAATACAACAATAGAGAGAGAATGGAAAGAGGAGTAGAGGGATACATAGGAGGGGAGAAGAGAAGAAGGAGAGAGAGGAACAAAAGAAAAGGAAAAGGAGAAGAAGAAAGGGAGGGGAAATAAGAGTAGGAGAGAAGGTTAGAAAGGGAGGAAGAAGGGAGGAGTGGGGGAAAGGAAGGGGAAGGAGAGAAGGGGAAGGAGAGGAGGAAAGAAGAATGTAGAAGAGAATAGAAGGGAAGGAAGGGAAAGAGAGGAGAAGAAGATTGTTGTAAAATAAGGGAGATGGAATGGTAGAAGAGCAACCCCAAGTATACTCAATTTTTTTAGGATGAAGAATGAACTAATATGAAAGTTAAAAGAGAATATGTATGATTAACAATAGATAAGACACTGTACATTTAAGAATAGAATAGAATAGAATAGAATAGAATAGAATAGAATAGAATATTTTAATTTATACCCCGCCCTTCTCCCGAAGGACTCAGGGCGGTGTACAGCCAGGATAAAAATACAGGAAAAAAACAACACATACAAAGCTAAAAACAACCCTTAAAAAACATATTCAATATGGCTACTTTAGATAAAATATTTCCCTATAAAATTTACAAAAAAATTTAAAACCCTTAAAATCAATTTGATAATTTTAAAATTTAAGCGAGTCCAGCAAGACGAAATAAGTAGGTTTTAAGTTCACGGTGGAAGGTCCCAAGGTCAGGTAGTTGTCGAAGTCCAGGGGGAAGCTCGTTCCATAGGGTAGGAGCCCCCACAGAGAAGGCCCTCCCCTTGGGGGCCGCCAGTCGACATTGCTTGGCTGACGGCACCCTGAGAAGCCCCTCTCTGTGAGAGCGCACCGGTCGTTGGGAGATAGACGTTGGCAGTAGACGGTTCTGTAAGTATCCCGGTCCTAAGCCAAGAAGCATTTTAAAGGTAGTAACTAACACCTTGAAGCGCACCCGGAAGACAACAGGCAGCCAGTGCAGTCTGCGCAGGATAGGTGTTACATGGGAGCTCCGAACCGCTCCCTCAATAACCCGCGCAGCCGCATTCTGGACTAACTGGAGTCTCCGGGTGCTCTTCAAGGGGAGCCCCATGTAGAGAGCATTGCAATAGTCCAGGCGAGAAGTAACGAGAGCATGAGTGACCGTGCATAGGGCATCCCGGTCCAGGAAGGGACGCAACTGGCGGATCAGGCGAACCTGATAGAAAGCTCTCCTGGAGACGGTTGTCAAATGGTCTTCGAAAGACAACCGCCCATCCAGGAGCATGCCCAAGTTGCGCACCCTTTCCATCGGGGCCAATGACTCGCCCCCAACAGACAGCCGCGGCTGCAGCTGACTGTACCGGGGTGCCGGCATCCACCGCCACTCCGTCTTGGAGGGATTAAGTTTGAGCCTGTTCCTCCCCATCCAGACCCGTACGGCTTCCAGACAGTACTTCGATAGCTTCATTGGGGTGGCCTGGGGTGGAAAAGTACAGCTGCGTGTCATCAGCGTACAGATGGTATCTCACCCCAAAACCACTGATGATCTCACCCAGCGGCTTCATGTAGATGTTGAACAGGAGAGGCGAGAGAATCGACCCCTGCAGCACCCAACACATGAGGCGCCTCGGAGTCGATCTCTGCCCCCCTGTCAACACCGTCTGCGTCCGGTCAGAGAGGTAGGAGGAGAACCACCGATAAATGGTGCCTCCCACTCCCAATCCCCCCAACCGGCGCAGCAGGATACCATGGTCGATGGTATCAAAAGCCGCTGAGAGGTCTAATAGGACCAGGGCAGAGGAGTAACCCTTATCCCTGGCCCTCCAGAGATCATCCACCAATGCGACCAAAGCCGTCTCCGTACTGTATCCGGGCCAAAAGCTGGACTGGAACGGGTCTAGATAGACAGTTTCATCCAGGCACTGGGGTAGCTGACATGCCACCACACTCTCTACAACCTTTGCCGTAAAGCAAAGGTTGGAGACCGGATGATAATTTCCTAAAACAGCCGGGTCCAGGGAAGGCTTCTTGAGGAGAGGTCTCACCACCGCCTCTTTCAAGGCAGTCTTCCCAGCAACCTGTCCATGTCCTCGGGAGTCGCAGGGTCAAAACCATCCCAAACAGTCTCAACAAGACGGGTCTTGAAACTCTTGTCCGGATCTACCCAATTTTGATCCAATCCGTCCCGAAGCTGAACAATTTTATCGTATAGATAACCATTAAACTCCTCGGCACGCCCTTGTAATGGGTCCCCCCGCCCCTCCTGTTGGAGGAGAGAGCGGGTCACCCGAAACAGGGCGGCCGGGCGGTTATCTGCCGACGCAATGAGGGAGGAAACATAAGAACGTTTCGCATCCCTCAATGCCACTAGGTAGGTCCTAATATAGGACCTAACTAGTGTCCGGTCAGACTCAGAACGGCTGGATCTCCAGGCACTCTCTAGGCGTCTTCTCTGGCGTTTCATCTCCCTCAGCTCCTCGGAAAACCAAGGAGCTGGTTGAGACCGACGCCGGGTCAGAGGCCGCAAAGGCACGACATGGTACAAAGCTCCAGCCGCGGCCTGTTCCCAGGCCGCGACTAGCTCTTCAGTCGTGCCGTGGGCCAGGTTCTCGGGAAACGGCCCAAGCTCCGTCAGAACCTCTCAGGGTCCATCAGGTGCCTGGGACGGAACCAACGTATTGGTTCCGTCTCCCTGCGGCGGTGGGTAGCGGTCTGAAAGTCCAGACGAAGGAGAAAATGATCTGACCATGACAAAGGTTCGATAACTAAATCATTTAAAATCAGATCATTAACCCACTGACCAGAGATAAAAACCAAGTCTAGGGTGCCTCCCCCAATGTGAGTAGGGCCATCAATTAATTGAGTCAGGTCCATGGCCGTCATGGAAGCCATGAACTCCCGAGCGATCGAAGATGCCGTGTCAGTTGATGGCAAGTTGAAATCCCCCATGACCAACAGTTTAGGGGTTTCAACTGCCAACCCAGCTAGCAACTCCAACAGCTCGGGCAGGGCTGTTGTCACGCAGCAAGGAGCCAGGTACATGATCAACAAGCCCACCTGAGTCCTACGACCCCACTTCACATAGAGGGTTTCACACCCAGCTATCTGAGGCACAGTGGTCTCCCTCGGTTCCAGACTCTCCCTAATAATAACCGCCACCCCGCCACCCCTACCTTAAGACATAAACATAAGACATGTTTATGAGAAATAAAAGTAATACATTTTTTCAAAAAAACAAACAAAAATAAAAAATAAAAAAGAAGTTTTGTCACTCTCTTTTTCATGCTTGTTTAATCCCTTCCCCATTTGAATCTGGTCTACTGCTTCTCCTCCTACTGCCTTCATGTCTTCCTCCTCCCAACCAGATCTTCTGGCTAAATTATCTTTTACCTCATCTGATTAATAATATAATCTTGCCTGAGACATTAATATGTCTCACTAACATCTCTTTTTATCCTATGTAAACTAATAAGATTTAAACTAGCTGAACATTTGTGTACAATTTTTGAAGTATTGTTTTGAACTAGTTCCCTGCCTGATCTATTGTATGTGTCATTAGCTATATTTATACCAATTTTTAAAAAGGGTGACCCTAGTTCAGTCAAAAATTATAGACCAATTTCTTTGTGTTGTGTTACATGCAAAATTATGGAATCAATTATAAATCAATCCATTGTTCACCATCTCAGGGAATGAAGATTTACTAGCTGTAAGCTGATGAGAGGTTGTAAGCAGAGGCAACAGGAAGCTGATGCAATGGGAATGAGGCAGCAGAGTTACTGCCACTTCAAGAAGCTGGGTAAGAAGCTGCCTATATAAGGGATGCCATTAGAGGGTGTCTCCCTTCTCCTCATGTTCTCTCGCATCATGTATCTCATTGCTCTCCGTGTTTCTGTAGCTGTATGATAAGGTATTTAACCATGCATAAGTCTGTAAATATTTAGCTTCACATAAACAACTGTTATTTATCTAAAGGCTCTGTGTGTGTGTTTTGCTCCTGGGTTTATCTCATTATACTAGTTACGCTGCCTAAACTCTGACAGGTTATGGGCCCAGTCCAGAGAGAAGTCCAGAGTGATTAGTGAATATAGAGGAAAGAGAATCCCAGTATAAGCTTACACCAGAGTAAGTGGTTTAAATCGTGGTTAGCAGGCAGCATGGCCTCCATCGGTGTAATGGTAGGAGGTTTCCTGGTGTCTTGGCTGAATGAGACTAATTACCTCTCCTGGAATGTGAAGATGAAGATGTACCTGCAGTGGGAGGAGTTGTGGATAATTGTTATTAATCCACCAGCAGTCCT
The DNA here is from genome assembly GCF_028640845.1 of Ahaetulla prasina. NCBI lineage: Eukaryota > Metazoa > Chordata > Lepidosauria > Squamata > Colubridae > Ahaetulla > Ahaetulla prasina. Next base: position 80,173,111 of record NC_080543.1, on the reverse strand, counting down.
AGATGAAGGGGATCAGAGGAAAAATGAAAAGGCATTAGCCAGCATAATCCTTGCCATGTAAGTTAGTCAGCTAATACACATGAGGGGTCTCCAGTCTGCAAAAGAGTGCTGGGAGGCGCTGCACAGTGTGTATGTGAGAGAGACTGCAGGCAGTAAAGTGTTGCTGACTAGGAGGTTGTATAAGGCACAGCTGAAGCCAGGAGAGTGTGTGTCCACACATTTGCAGAATATGAGATGGACATTCCTCGAGTTGGAAGAAAGGGGAATGAAATATACGGATGCACACTCTCCTGGCTTCAGCTGTGCCTTATACAGCCTCCTAGTATATGTATGTAGTGCTTAGTTCCTTGGACAGTTCATGGGACATTCTTGTGAACAGCCTTGAGTCCATGCAAGAACAGGACTTAACAATGGCATACTTGACTGGTCAGTTGTTGCAGCAAGAGCAGAAATGGCTGGAGAGACCAGGAAAGGGAGGAGAGAGCATTCAGCAAAAACCAGCAACTGCAACAGTCCAGAATGCCTGAAGGGCAGCTGAAAGAGTTAACTTTGCGAACAGATACTACATGTGTGGTTCTACTGAACATCTCCAGAGACGCTGTCCTGGGAGGAGGGGCAGCGAGACAAGGGAGCAGAATTAATCAGCCAACATGGAGTGGTTCTCCAGTGTCGTTTTCCCTGGCAGCATCAATGATTGAATACAACAGGAATATGTGGTTGTTGGACAGTAGGGCAAGCCAAAATATTGTTAATAATCCATGTGTTTTCTGGTTTGAAACCAGCAAGGAAAATGTGGGCTAGTCTGGCTGATGGACAGAAAGCTGTTGTAAAAGGGGAAGGTAATGTGTATGTACCAGACATAGATGCTACATTGTACAACGTGTTATATATATCTGCTTTAGAGCATAATTTATTAAGTATATCCATGTTAGACTGGCAGGGGTATGAAATAATATTTGCTGGTGGACTATATACAATTAAGAAGAATAGACATATATGTGCACAAGGTGTTAAAAAGGATGGTCGGTATGTTCTGGGAATCCAAGAACATAACTGTGCACATGTACTCATGTTTCTACACATGACAACTGTATACACCTGTTGCATAGAAGATTAGGGCATCCAAGTTTTAACTTGCATGAGGAAAATGCCGGACATAGCTGAAGGGCTGAAATTAAAGAAATGTAATTGATTGTTCTGTATGTAAAGAATCAAAAGCTAAAATGTGTCTTGTAGGTAAGAAAAGTGCTAGAACTAGAAACAGGATATTACAATCCGAAGTGACCAGCTTGTTTGGAGTCGTGGCTATGTTGGAGCATCTTGAGCTTTAGGCTGTCTGGGACATACAGTTTGGATCCTTTCCATGCCAGTCCCTCCCTCATGGTGAGGACACCTTGGTTGTCTTTGAGCCAAGAGTCTGTGGGCAGCTCTGCTTTTAATTTTGCTGCCGATCCCTCATGGCTGGGGTCAGATGGTCGCCTGATCCGGCTCCTGGTGGTGACTTGGGTGATTGACTGGGAGGGGGGGATTATGGCGTGGACCACCTCCTCCTGGCGGCTGTCAAATTGAGGTTTTCTGGAAAGCGTGTCTGCCAGCACTTTTTTTCCTGCTGGTATGTACTTCAACTCAAATTTGAAGCACCTGAAGTATTGAGCTCAGCGGATTTGCTTGGGGACAATTTCCTGGGGGTCCTTAGGGGCCTCTAGGTTTTTGTGGTCAGTCCAGACCTCAAAAGCTATTTTTCCGCCCTCCAGGAAGTGTCTCCAGGATAGGAATTCCCCTTGAACGGTATATGCCTCTTTTTCCCAGATGGTCCATTGTCTCTCCGTGTTGTTGAGTTTTTTGGACACGTAAGCGCATGGCAGCAATTGCTCCTTGGGGTCCCTCTGTAGGAGCACGGCGGCAACGGTCACATCACTGGCATTGGCTTGGATGATGAACTGCCGCTCCGGGTCTGGATGCTGCAATATAGGTTCTTGTGTGAGAAGTCCCTTTAGGTGAGTGGTTCTCAACCTTTATAGTGCTGCGACCCCTTTAATACAATTCCCCACGATGTGGCGACCCCAACCGTAAAATTATTTTTTTTTAGGCAGCGATCTCAGCACGCCTCAGCAGCCACAGAAGGGGAAAAAAGCGGCAAACTGTTTTTTTGAATTTATTGCGCCTGAAGCCGTATTGGCTAGCGATCTGAACTGCTTGCGATTGCCTTGAGGATGGAGGCATTAAAGTGGAGACTCCTCCCCTATTAAGTTTATCGCGCCTGAAACCAGATTAGGCTAGCGATTGGGGGTGATTGCAGCTGGCTTGAGAGGGAGACATAATTCATCGTGCCTGAAGCCGAATTCGCGATTCTTCGACTCGCAAGTATACTTCCCATATTTCCGATGGTCTTAGGCGACCCCTGGCAAATCGTCATTTGACCCCCAATGGGGTCACGACCCACAGGTTGAGAACTGGTGCTTTAGGTTCACAAATGCCATTTGGCACTCCGTAGTTCAGGCATTGGACTGTGATGGCTTCGGCTTCACTGTTGGGGACCCGTTTTTAACAGTTCAGTTAGGGGTAAAGCCACCTCAGCGAATGCTGAATGAACTGCCTATAGAAGCTGGCAAAGCTCAGGAAGCTTTGAAGCTGTCTTCGGGTGCATGGGGGTTGCCAGTCTAAAATGGCCCTAACTTTGCCGGGATCCATTTCTATCCCTTCACTGGAAATTCAGTAGCCTAAGTAGTCCAGCGAAGTTTTGTGAAACTCGCACTTTGACAGCTTTGCATAGAGCTTGGCAGCAAGCAGTTTTTTCAGCACTTGTCAGATGAGTTTTATGTGTTCCTCCAGTGTTTTGCTGAATATAAGAATGTCAATCCAGTAGACCAGAACCCCCTTGTATAGGTGATCATGCAGAATCTCGTTAATGAACTGCATGAAGACGGTGGGGACCCTTTGCAGTCCGAATGGCATCACCTTGAACTGTAAGCTGTCAAGCAGGCAATTGAATGCCATCTTCCACTCATCCCCCTCCCAAATCCTTATGCAGTAGTAGGCTTCCCATAAGTCCAGCTTGGTGAACACCTTGCCCTTTGACAGGTGGTTGAGCATGTCCTTCATAAGGGGTAGAGGGTAGGTGTTCTCCATGCATACAGCATTGATTCCATGAAAATCCACACAGAATCTCATCCCACCATCTTTTTTTAAAAAAAATAGCATCGGGGCTGCCACTTTGGACTTGGTGGGCTCTATGAACCCCCGTGCCACATTTGCATCTATGTACTTTTTCAACTCTCCCATCTTGGCTGGCATCACTGAGTACATTTTTGGCTTGGGTAGTTTTGCCCCTGGCTCAAATTCTATCATGCAGTTAGTTGGGCGATGTGGGGGGGGAGGAATTTACAGTCCTCCTCACTGAACACCTCCCCAAATCCCGGTATTCCTTTGCCATCTGCTGGCTGCCCAGCAGGACGTCCCAGGCTGGGGTGGCTGGCTCTGAAAGATTCTGTCCTTTTGGGGTCACCATCTCTGGGGTGGGGTATCCATGCCTCACTGGTGGCAATGGGCCCAGTCCAATGACTATCTTTCTGTGGGTGCCATCCCAGGAAATTGTGGGTCCCCATTTATTGAGCCAGGAGAGGCCCAGGATTACAGGGTCTGTCATTTTTGGGGTGACTATGAACCAGAGAAGCTCTTTGTGGTGCCCCAGTTCTAATCTGATGAGCTCCGTGAGTCGGGTGGCTGGGGCCTCACCAATTAGCGAACATTCCACTTGTTCAAAGCTGATGGGCTGGTGTAGGAGATGCGTGCATATGCCTAGTTGCTCGACTATGTGGGGACTGATTAGGCATCATGAGTAGCCTGTGTCTATGACTGCCTCCACTTCCCCATGGGTCCCTGTCTCAGGGGACATTAGGGTGATCTTATGGGTAAAGGGACAGATGGCTCCACTCACCATCAGGTTATCTTGCTGCTGCTTTTCCCCAGAGAGGAAGGAGGTGATTCTTCAGCTGGGTTCTTTTCCAATTCTGCGGGCTGGATGGAGCTCTCCATCATTGGCTTCATGCTTTGTCCTCTGTCCGGTGGCTTCTGCAGTGTTCTCTTTGACCCAGCCCATGTGGGGGACTTCGCTTGGGGCACAGGTGCTTGTTCTGTCCCCCCCACTTCAGTCCGGGAGGCACGAGCAATGACTTAATTAGCCGGCAATTCAGTTCATGTCAGCTATCAGCTCTGGCAGCAAACTAGAGAGCGTCTGCCAAGTTTCTCTGTTATCTTTTCTTGATGCCAGTGAGTCAACCAGGAAACCAGGAACAAACAGCACTTCAGCTCAAGTTCTCTCTAAGCAGTTGATTTGTTCGCCATGGAGAAGTATAGCAGCCTCTGCTGCTTTTATACCCTGTGGGGTGTGGCTTCGTGACTCAGCACTTCCTAGGCCTGCCCCATCCCTGCTTCTGTTGTTCCCGCCTCTCCTGTCTACGAAACCTAGGGTCCAACCAGGATTGATTGTCCTCAGCTGGGTCTGGGAGAATTTCCTGGGCGGGGGGAGATACAGGAGACAGAGGCCTCGTTATTTCTTCCACCTGGCCTGCCTCTGGCTCCTGGAGCTGAGCCAGGGAAGCCGGCCCTGCAGAAGGGAGCCCTGACGGCCCTTCCTCCTCACTCTCTGAGTCACTCTCTGGCAGGGGGCCAGGCCCGGGAGGGCTGGAGCCACAACAGTGCTGGCGCATTCAGATGTCCGATGGCTTTGTTGGCTGCACCGATAGCACTTGATGTCCCGGGTTTTGCTGGCAGCAGCTCCTCAGGTTTCTTTGGCAGCATGTGGCTGCCGAGGGCCATTTGGCTGGTCTCTCCGCAATCAGCTTTTTGGAGGGTGGAGGTCCAAATCCATCGCTACCACATTCTCGTACCATGCCTGTATTGGGTTTGGACTCCCTTTTATGCTGCAGCCTGCTGCAAGTCCAGATCCAACACGTTTTTGAAAGTGTGGACCACCAGTCTCTCTGGCCAGTTTCTTAGCTTCCCAGCAACTCTCTGAAATTCCCACACTAGCTCCTTGGCAGGCCTCCCAGCCTACTTTAGCGTAGTGATTTGGGACTCCACTTCCTCTTGCTGGGTGACATTGCTGAACCTCACTCTCATCAGCTGGACAAACTCATCTGCATCGTCTAGCTCTGGTTCCCCTTCATCATGGAGTTCGGCTATCCACTCTGACACCTCCCCTCATTCATGCCCTCTGTGATGGCTGAGATCAACTCTCAGTCAGAGGGGTACTGGTTCCCATATTGATTGATGTGGCCCAGATGTGGTTCAGGAGAGATGGCAGCTTCCCCAGGATCCCATCAAAAGTCACTCAGAAAGAGGGGCCGCCACGGTGGGCGCAGGCTGTTGGCCAGGTTCTTGCTTCAGAAATTGCATCTATGATGGCATCCACTGGCACTGCACCCACCCCTGGCCTGGGTAGTAAGCCCACCCAGGAGGGATTTGGCTCACTGGTGGGAATCCCATTCCGGGTGGTGGTTGACAGCCTGGCAGGGTCCTGTCCCTGGGCGGCTGGACGGGGACTGCATGGCCTGCTTGGCTGGCTGAGAGGGTGGTTATCCCAGAGCAGTGGGGATCTGCAGTTGGGCTGGCATGCTGCGTCAGGCTGGGCGTCGAGCAACTTGGAACCGAGTGGTAAAGGGTGGCCATTCCGGTCTCTTGAGGCGCGGGCCCTTCGCTCGGAAAAGTGAATGTCAGCTGTGCTAGAGTCCACCCCGTTGGCCCCAGGCTGAAGTGCTGGGGCATCACACTTACTCTGAGGTGGCTCAACTGCTCCAAAAGGCCAGCCAGGGATTGGCTGTGAGATGGCGGCAGGAATCCCCATTCTTTGGAATGTCAGTGGCGCGGTGGTTGTGGCAATTCCCATTGTGGTCCCCACATCACTCCTTGAATCAGGGTGCCCCTGCTACCTCACCCAGTGTGGCCAGATCCTTCCGCAAGCTCCACTTCAGTGGCTGCTCCTTAGGTCAGGCACCCATCTGGCGGGCAGTCTCCATGGCCTTGATTGCTTCTTCCATCTCATGGAAGGGAGAGAAGAGGATCCCAGTAACAGCTGCTGAGCCCGTGCCTGTTGCTCCTTCCACAGGTTTCTTCTTCTCCTCCATCGTCCCTGAGTCTTCGCATCGCCTGGGATCAGGTTGGCGCTTGGGGCTCAGGACCCCAAACGGCTCCTCAAGGTTCAAGGAAGCAGTTCTAAATTGAAGAGCAATTCAGATTAATGTCAGGGATCCAAGTAACACCCCCAATGAAATCAAAGTCCGAGGCTTGCAATTCCTCAAAGCTAACTTTTATTAGAGATGTCATATTGGTACATCTGGGAAAACCCAAATCTGAGAGCTTCTGGGTTTTTCGCACCCAAAAGAAAGTTCATGACTTTGCCCGCTTCTCCCACATGTCCACCACTGCTCCAATCAGTTCCTTCACATACAGAAGGCAACCTCCACTTTCTTCTCTGCGCAGCTGTCGGACACCATGGCCTTGAACTTCTCTGCAAAGTTTTGTTATGGCTAATTCTATTTCACTCATGCAACCCTCTCTCCCAACTTCCCATGGTAGGATTATGGCAGGCCTGGATTCTGAAGGCACCAAGCTAATATGGCTTCCAGGCCTGAAACAGCATTTAGGTCCCATGTTTTTTTTGCTCTATATGAACGATTTATGTGATAACTTAAAAGCAATTGTCTTCTTTTTGCCGATGACATAAAATTATTCAATTCTACAGATAGTTCTGTTGTTTTGCAAAATAATCTCAACTATGTGTCTAAATGGTCATCTATTTGCAACTTAAAATTTCAGTTAATAAATGCTCTGTCTTACATATTGGAAAATGTAATCAGAATGTCAAGTATAAGCTAGGTGGCATTGATATAGCAGATAACCTTCACTTTGTTAAGGACATAGGTGTACTTATCTCTGATGATTTATGCTCCAAAGCTCATTATAACAGCGTTGCTAAAAAAGCATTGAGTTGTAATCGAAATTTTGCGAAGCTTTTTTTCTGGAAACATTGTATTGCTGATTAGAGCTTTTAAAACTTATGCCAGACCATTTTAGAGTATTGTTCAACTGCTTGGAATTCCCACCGTACATCTGATATCAATACAATTGAGCAGGTTCAGAAGTACTTCATGAGAAAAATCTTGCACCCTTCTTACACAATACAATTCCTTATGCTACTAGGCTCGAAATTGTTGGTTTGGATAATTTAGAACTGTGTTGCTTGCTGTCAGACCTAAGTATTGCATACAAAATTATACGTAGTGTTGTTTTACCTGTAAATGACTTTTTCTGTTTTAATTGCAATAATATGTGTGCAAACAACCGCTTTAAACTCAATGTAAATCGTTCTAAACTTGACTGTAAAAAATATGATTTCTGTAATAGAGTTGTCAAAGTCTGGAATGCCCTACCTGATTCAGTTGTCTCAGCTATACATTTTCAGTTCCAGTCAGAAATTGACTTCCTTGGACCTTACTTCATACTTAAGTGGTCAGTAGAGGGGGTGTGCATAAGTGCACTAAGGTGCCTACTGCTCCTGTCATTGTATTTTTATTCTCTTATTTTTGGTCTCGTTTTTGTTTGACAAATTCCAATAAATAAATAAAATAAATAAATAAATAAATATACATGTTTACTATTAGATACAGTATATTACCACTGTCACTAAATTCCTATTGCAGTATAGGAAAGATAACATGTAGAAAAAAATAGACCATGTAGAAAGAAGCTTCTCTTCCCACGTTGAATATTAAAAGGCAGGAAAGACACTGGAATGAAATTTGGATACCCAGTTATATTGTTGCAGCATGTCTATATACTGTCAAACATTTATAACCATTAGAAAAAGGCTCTCAGAATGCTGGAATCAATCATCAACCAATCCATTACCTCATACTTAGAAACTAACAACCTACTCTCCAATAAACAATTTGGTTTCAGGAAAAAATTATCATGTAAGTTACAACTTCTCCACTGTAAAAACATATGGACTACAAATCTTGATCAAGGCAAATCAATAGATGCAATCTACATAGACTTCTGCAAAGCTTTTGACTCAGTAGTACATGATAAACTTCTCCTAAAACTATTCTCCTACGGCATCTCAGGACCCCTTCACAAATGGATATCTGCTTTTCTGTCTAACAGACACAAGTGGTCAAAATTGGCAATGCTTTATCAAATCCTGTTCCTGTCAAGAGTGGCGTTCCTCAAGGCAGCGTCCTTGGACCAACACTCTTTATACTATACATTAATGATCTTTGTGACCATATCTCAAGTAATTGTGTTCTCTTTGCTGATGATGTCAAACTATTTAACACCACAGACAATACTTCTATCATTCAAAACGACCTTGATCATCTAACCGCTTGGTCTAAAAATTGGCAGCTCCAAATTTCAACCAGCAAATGCTCAGTCTTACATATAGGAAAAAAGAACCCAAACACTAAGTACATACTAGATGGACATTACCTTACAGACGACCCCCATCCCGTTAAAGACCTTGGAGTGGGCCATCCCCTCTGCACCCAACCGATCACAGTCCTTACAATAATATCTTTGTAGGATGCCCTAGTCACTTCCGTGGATGTGATCGGGCCAGAGTCCAAAGAGTCAATTAACAAGACAGGTGTCCCTGGGGTCGGGTCTTCAATAGTCTCTGGCAATGGGCATCTACTTAAAGCGTCCTCATGTCCCAAGTACTTGCCCGGTCGGTGAGACAGTTGATACGAATATGCTGCCAGGAAAATAGTCCAACGGGTCAGCCTGGGTGATAATGCAACCGGTGTTGGATGGTCCCCCGCCAAGAGTCCCAATAAAGGTCTGTGGTCTGTGACTATTTCAAATCGCCGCCCAAACAGATACTCGTGGAATTTTTTAACCCCAGAGACTATAGCAAACGCTTCCCGGTCTAGTTGGCTATAGTTCCTTTCTGTTGCGGACATCGTGCAGGAAAAATATGCGATAGGGGCTTCCAAACCATTCGGTAACTTGTGGCTGAGGAAAGCCCCTACCCCGTAGGGTGATGCATCACAAACTAGTACTAATGGAAACGTCCCATTATACTGAATTAAAAGGCTATCACTGGACAAAAGTTTCTTAACGCCTTCAAATGCCTTAGCCTCAACCCTGCCCCAAGTCCATACAGATTTTTTCGCTAGCAGTTTATGTAGTGGTTCGGCTACCGTTGCCTTATTTTTTTAAAATACCGCATAGAAGTTTACAAGCCCCAAAAATGCTTGTAATTCTGTTTTGTTTTTTGGGGGTGGAGCCTTTCTAATGGCTCGCACTTTGCTCTCAGTTGGGTGGATGCCTTCCTTATCTATCCGGTAACCCAAGAATTCTACAGATTCCACTCCTATCTGGCATTTGTTCTTTTCAAAAAAGTTTTATTTTGACATTCTTATCCAATAACATATCCAATAACATATTTAATGTACCATCATATACAATTAATCGGGTCTGCCCGGTCACCACCCCCTTCCTTTTCCTTTTACTCTCCTTCTCTACCTTCTTCTACTTTCCATAACCATCCTCCCCCTCTCTTATCTACATCCTCTCCTCTTTCCTCCCTACTCCTTTCTTCTCCCTCTTCCCCTCTTCCTTCCTTTCCTCCTCCTCCTCTTCTCTTTCCTCCTTCTCTCTTCTACTCCTTCTTTCCCTTCATTCTAAAGTAGTAGCCAGGCAGGTCCGATCTTACATTAATTATACATCTTCAATCATCTTTGTACATTAACTATCAATCCATTTTCTTCCCCCTCCCCCTCCCTTCCCTTCCTCCCCCACCCCCAGGACTTCCGAGAACCGAGTACAGGGTATAAAACTAACAACAAAAATTAAAATCTAGCACAAATCATAATCCATAGTCATTCCTTAAAACCTCCACTCCTTCCAAAGACAAAGAAGATACTTTTCTTCCACTCCATTATATATCAGACCATTCCACTCCTAGAGTTCTCAGAAGTTTCGATTGAGTTAGTGTTTATTCTTGAATAAAGTACATAGCTTTTAATATCCAACCTTCATCAATCAATATCAAAACAACGTTCCATCTTCCAATATTCACCAAGGGTTCTTCTAAAATGTCTTTCTTCCTTAGCAGTCTCTCAAAATAGTTCATATTTCCAACTTAGTTTCTTTAATTTTTCTGTCCAACCTTCAGGGTAAGCAATAGTCCATCTTTTCACATCTTTAACATTTATATATACAACAAATAATATTACAAATATCCAAAGTATCAATTGTAGTAATTAAAATCTTCACTTTACCTTACTTATATCAAATAACATTGTTAAAATTACACCTATAACTTATCCAAAATATATCTATTATAACAATTACATTCTAATTAACATTACATCCATCTCTTAAATATAATATTTAATCCAAATTCCTAAATTTTACTATCTATCCTCCAAAATTAAACAATATTCCATCTTCCTATTCCTTTATACCTTTAATATATCATATAGTACCCCTAAAATTACACATTTATATCCACAATAAATCATTTACAAAATTAACCATAATCATATGTAATAAAGTTAAACATTCTCCCTCCCCTTCTTCTATCTTACACATTTTCGACCATCTATTCACCATTCAACTTAACATCTGTTAACAAAGAATTCCCAATCTTTAATACATTAGTATAAAAATCTCGTGCTTTACAAATTGTGTTGAGAAAATACTTTCTTCCTTTATAATTCAGTGTTAAACCTACTGGAACCTCCCATCTAAAATATATCTGATGTTTCTTAAGCTCATCCACCAGAAAGGCAAATTCTTTTCTCTTTCTTAACATTTTAGGAGGAATTTCCTTCATCATTATTATATCTTGTCCTAATATTTGAAATTTATTTTTATAAAATGCTCAAAATTCCATACCTAATCCTCTTATTTGTAAAATAAATAACCACATCTCTCGGTAAACACTTCTGCCTTGCCCACCAGGAATTAACACGATAAATTTTTTCAATATTAACTTCAAAATCTTCTGGTTCCATTCCCTCTATCTGGGCAAAGGCCTGAATAAAAATCTCTTTCAAATTTTCCTCTTTAGATTCTCTTAAGCCCTTACCCTTATAGCATATTCCATTAATTTATATTGTAATATAACCCTTTCTTCTTCTGCCTTATCAGCCTTAACCTGAATATCATCTATTTTATTTTCTAAATTCAAATTAATTTGAACTTCATCTATTTTCCTTTGCAAATCTAAATTAATTTTGTTAAGTTCATTCAATCTTTCTTCTGTCTGTGTACTAGATAACAATAATGGAGTAATTGATTCCTTTAATTTTTTCATCTCCTTACTCTGCTCTTCCACCAAATCTTTAAAATCCAGTATTTCTTTCTCCATTTCATTAAATTTTTGATCTATTTCTGAAAGATGAGCCTCCATAAGCTCCTGTAAAAAATTCCTTAGACTTTCTTTAATATCCTCTCTCAATTTCCGTACCTGAAGTGAAGATATTTCCAATATTCTAGAAGTGGTTAAATCTCTTTGCTTAAAAGCCATTTTTAAACTAAGTAATATCAAGAAGAAGCAAAAAAAGGGGGGAATAAAAGAAAAAAACCAATAAATTTTTCTTCTTAAACACTGAAAGAAAAGATAATAAAAAAGAATAGATTTTTTTAAAAAAAGAATTCCATTTAGAAAAAAAAATATCTTGTTATTTTCTTCTTAGAGGTTCCACGCCAGCAATTGTAATCAGCATTTCCTTAGCTTTCACTTTCAAAACACAAAACGCCATCTTTCTTCATCTCCACTCTTCAAATAACTTCTCTGTCAGGGAGTTAAAATCATCTTACAAACGAATGCCAGCCCTCCTGCTTTCGATTCTTTCCGTGTTGACAATTTATCAGTAATCCTCTTCAGTCACGGAGATGGACGCTGCGTTTTGCTCTGCTTTTGCAGAGGCGTTCTGGATTCTGGAGCTTTTTTTGAACTATAGAAGGAGCGTTCCCATCAAACCACCAGAAATCATTCTGGGGCTTTTCTTGGGGGCTCTACTTCAGTTCAAATGCTCATCTCCCCCTCCTTGCCCGAGGGCAGAGATTTACGAGCTGTTGACAGCAGAGTAACGCTGTCTAAACAGCTCTCACAGAATCACAAAGAACGGGCGGACTGAGATTGTCCGCCATTTAGCGCAGCGGCGCCACCCGGAAGCCCTATCTGGCATTTGTTGAGTTTAACCTTAAGCCCTGCAGATCTGAAAATGCCCAAAACCTTCCGCAATTTGACCCCTAATTCTTCCAAGTTTTCTGCTGATATCAGTACATCGTCAAAATATGGGACTACTCCCAGTAGACCCTGTAGGAGCCATTCCATGAGGTTTTGGAATAACCCAAGGGCTACACTAACTCCGAACTGAAGTCAAGTGCATTTAAAAGCGTCCTGGTGTGTGACAATCATCTGTGCTTTGGCTGTTTCGTTGTCAACTGGTAATTGTTGGTAGGCTTGAGCCAGGTCGAGTTTGGCAAAGACCTGTCCCTGCCCTAACGAGTGCAACAAATGTTGCACTATGGGGACGGGGTAAGCATTCTTTTGCAATGCTATGTTAAGCATTGCCTTATAGTCAGCACAAATACGAACTGATCCGTCCGGTTTGACTGGGGTCACTATTGGTGTCTCCCATTTTGCATGGTCGACGGGGACTAATATTCCCTGGCTTACTAATTTATCTAGTTCCCTGTCAATCTTGGGTTTGAGAGTGAACGGAACCCTCCTAGCTTTTAATCTAATGGGAGCTACCTGGGGGTCTAAATTGAATGAAATGGGGGTCCCCACGTACTTGCCCAGGCTGTCCTGAAAAACGTCCTCGAATTCCCTCAGCAATTCATCCTTCAGGTTGACGCCACTTCTGTGAACTCCGGTTATGCCCATTCCCAAGGCTCGGAACCAGTCCAGACCTAGTAAGCTGGGCAGGTTTCCATCTACGATGGTGATCGGCAGGGTTTTCTTGAAATGTCCATATCTCACTCTGACCGACGTGACTCCTCGAACAGGGATTCAGTTTCCCTGGTAGTCTTGCACTCTCAGCTTTTGGGGTTGCAGCTGCGTTTCGCGACTTCTGGCAGGTCCCTCGCGATTGTGTCCCAAGACATAATCGTGATTGATGATCCACCTCCATTTTACACTGCACTCCTTCGATATAGGTCTTAGTGAATATTTTCTTTTCTAGTCGTGTCGATGCGTGGCCCACTCGCACATTGGTGTGATTCGACTTCGTGCCTTTTTTGAACTGGCCAATCCCTGGCCGCTTCGCGGAACCAGCGCCCTGTTGATTGGCCGGTTTGAATTTTTGGCGGGAAGGTTGGGAGGCTCGGCAGGCCTGAGCTATATGTCCTTTCTTTTCACACCGCCGACAAATTGCGTCCTTGAACCTGCAATTCTGTTGTTGGTGTTGACCTCCGCGACTCAAGCACTTGTCACGGTCGCCTCTTTCCAGCATCCCGGTGTGGAAAACCTCTTCCTCTTCTTCATCTTCCCATTCTGCCTGGATCTATTCGCTGTGGACCGGCATTGCTTTCGCTGAGGAATTTGGTGCGTTTGGCTTCTGTAAGGTTTCTGCTGCTTTGGTGGACATCTCGTGCGCTCTGGCCTCATCCAGGGCTATCGCTAGGGTTAGGTTGCTTTTCGACAGCAGCCGCCTCTGTAGTCGGATGTCCCTGACTCCACAAATGAGTTGTTCTAATAAAGTGTCCTCCAAGTCCCTATACTCACAATGGGTTGCGGCTTTCCTTAATGCGGCCATGTACACGCTTATCGATTCACCCTCTCGCGGAACTCTTTGCCTTAGCTCGAAACGTTGTACGAACTTCGATGGCACCGGTGCGTAGTGTGCTCGTAGCGTCATCTGTAGCACTGGCCATGGCACTGACTGGACAGGCGTTGGTTCCGACAGCGATTCGGTGTTATCGAAGACTTCTGGCCCACAGTGGCTCAGGAAGTAAGCATGCTTCCAATTATCCAATACTCCTTGCAGTTTGTTGGCTTTGAGGAAACACTCGAAACGAGCCATGTACGACCCCCATTTCTCTTTGGCTGGGTTGAATCGCGCTGGCGGCGTATAGCTAGACATTGCTATGTATCCGCTCTGAATGACTGGCTGGGTTTGAAACGAAGTTGCTCCTTCAGCTCTTTTCCTAGTCTCACTGCCTTCAATATCCCATCCTCGTCGCCAATGTTAAGTTTGGGCAATGAAGAGGCAGGAGACGATGCAAGTGACAACAGCTCTTTAGTTTATTGTGAATTCCAGCAAAAGCCAACAGGCAAAACCCTCTCTTTATATAGTATTTTGGCTGAGGCATCAACCAATCAGCAACGTGCATTTTCCCGCCCAATTTTCCCTCCTAAAATTCAAATACATTACAATTATTTGAGGCATAGAGTGGGACAATCTCTGTATGTTAGGAGGCTTCAATACCATAATAGACAAAAAAATAGATTACAAAAGTAATAAATTAAAAAAAGGAATTAGAAGAACATTACCTAGAACTTTCTTTAAAATGGCAGATGAACTAGACATACAGGATATTTGGAGAGACAGATATCAGGGAAGAGTCAATATATATATTATTCCAATAGGCACCAATCCTGGTCTAGAATCGACATAGTATGGATGTTAATGGAACTAAATGTAGAAGTGAATGAAATAGAAATAGATATAAACATTTGGGCAGATCATAATCTGAGAGGTAGTTGGAAAGGGCAAAACAAACAAACAAACCCCCCCCCTGTAAAATGGATCTTAAATAGGTCGATTCTAAAGGAGGAAAAATTCAAATTAACAATGGAAAAACAAATGGGCCTTTTAAAAAAGAAAATTAGAAAGAAGATACATTCTTACAAAATATATGGGACACTGCAAAGGCATACATGAGGGGAGTTGCTATAGCATATACGGCAAATAAAAACAAAGAGAAGAAACAGCAACAGAAATACCTAGAAGAACATAGAAGAGTGGAGGCACAGTTGTAAAGGGAACATCAAAAAAGAGAGCTAAAACAACAAATGGACTTAATTAAACATAAACTGAATATTCTTGAGCAGGAGGAGTTGGCGCAACATATAAAGAAGACCAATCAAAATTTCTTTGAGAATGCAAATAAACCAGGGAGATGGTTAGCTTATAAATTGAAGAAGCAGAAGGAGAAAAGGTGATTTAGCAAGCTGCAAAATGAAGAAGGAGATATATGTTATCAGAATGAGGGGAAAAGATTATAGTTTAGGAGTTCTGTAAGAAGTTGTATGATAATAAAGAAAGTTACTTAGAAGACAAAGCAATACAATGTCTAAAGAAAGCCTTGCTAACCTAAAGTTCCAGAAGAAACAAAAAATATGTTAAATGAAGAAATAAGGATGCCAGAATTAATAGAGGTAATAATAATAATAATAATAATAATAATAATAATAATAATAATAACAACAACAACAACAACAACAACAACAACAACAACAACAACAACAAAAACAACAACAAAACAGGCCCGGATGGGTTGCCAACAGAAATGTACAAAGAACTACAAGATACGCTTGGACAAATATTACTGGAGGTATATAATGCAGTTCTAAATGAACTGCATGGATAGAAGCGAATATTACGTTGATACTGAAAGAAGATGCTGATTTAACATTAATTAAAAATTATAGGCCTATTTCTCTGTTGAATACGGATTATAGAATATTTATGTCAATAATAGCGGAAAGATTGAAAAGGTTTCTAAATAAGTTTATACATGTGGATCAAAATGGTTTTCTGCCAAAAAGACAAATAAAAAATAACATGAGAATAAGATTAGACATTTTAGAATATTACAAAATACAAGTGGTTTTGATGTTTTTAGATGCTCAAAAAGCCTTTGATAATGAATTTTATGTTACAACAACTAAGATACATGGATTTTGGTGATAAATTTATAAACATGTTTATGGCAATATATTCTAAACAGGAGGCCAGAGTAAAAGTGAATGGAGAGACGACACAAAACTTTAGAATTCAGAAAGGTACAAGACCTTTGTTGGAAGGGGTTTTCCCTGCCGCCTTGAAAGAGGCGGTGGTGAGACCCCTCCTTAAGAAGCCCTCCCTGGACCCAGCTATTTTGGGTAATTATCGTCCAGTCTCCAACCTTCGCTTTGTTGCGAAGGCTGTAGAGAGTGCCGTGGCGCGACAGCTACCCCAATACCTGGATGAAGACGTCTATCTAGACCCGTTCCAGTCCGGCTTCCAACCCAGATACAGCACGGAGACAGCTTTGGTCGCATTGGTGGATGATCTCTGGAGGGCTAGGGACAGGAGTTATTCCTCTGCCCTGGTCCTATTAGACCTCTCAGCGGCGTTCGATACCATCGACCATGGTATCGTGCTGCGCCGGTTGGGGGGATTGGGAGTGGGAGGCACCATATATCGGTGGTTCTCCTCCTATCTCTCCGACCGGTCACAGACGGTATTGACAGGGGGGCAGAGGTCGACCGCGAGGGGCCTCACTTGTGGGGTCCCGCAGGGGTCGATTCTCTCGCCCCTGCTGTTCAACATCTACATGAAGCCGCTGGGTGAGATCATCAGTGGTTTTGGGGTGAGATACCAGCAGTACGCTGATGACACCCAGCTGTACTTTTCCACCCCGGACCACCCCAATGAAGTTGTTGAAGTGCTGTCCCGGTGTTTGGAAGCCGTACGGGTCTGGATGGGGAGAAACAGGCTCAAGCTTAATCCCTCCAAGACGGAGTGGCTGTGGATGCCGGCACCCTGATTCAGTCAGCTGCAGCTGCGGCTGGCTGTTGGAGGCGAGTTATTGGCCCCAAAGGATAGGGTGCGCAACTTAGGTGTCCTCCTGGATGATCGGCTGTCGTTTGAAGATCATTTGACGGCCGTCTCCAGGAGGGCCTTCCACCAGGTTCGCCTGGTTCGGCAGTTGCGCCCTTTCCTTGATCGGGATGCCTTATGCACAGTCACTCATGCACTCGTTACCTCTCGCTTGGATTACTGTAATGCTCTCTACATGGGGCTCCCCTTGAAGTGCACTCGGAGGCTTCAGTTAGTCCAGAATGCAGCTGCGCGGGTGATAGAGGGAGCTACACGTAGCTCCCATGTAACACCGATCCTGCGCAGGCTGCACTGGCTGCCTGTGGCCTTCCGAGTGCACTTTAAGGTGTTGGTTATGACCTTTAAAGCGCTCCATGGCTTAGGACCTGGGTACTTACGGGACCGCCTGCTGCTACCACATGCCTCCCACCGACCCGTACGCTCCCATAGAGAGGGACTTCTCAGGGTGCCATCCGCCAAACAATGCCGGCTGGCGGCCCCCAGGGGAAGGGCCTTCTCTGTGGGGGCGCCCACACTCTGGAACGAGCTTCCCCCGGGTTTACGTCAAATACCTGACCTTCGGACATTCCGTCGCGAACTGAAGACACATCTCTTTATCCGCGCGGGGCTGGCTTAAATTAGATTTAATGTGAAATTTTATCAATTTTTAAACGGGGTTTTTAGTATGGAAATTTTTAATTTTAGGCTAATTTAAATAAGTTTTTTAAATGGTATTTTAATCTGTATATTGTATTGTTTTATCTTGCCTGTACACCGCCCTGAGTCCTTCGGGAGAAGGGCGGTATAAAAATCAAATAAATAAATAAATAAATAAATAAGACAAGGATGTCTGTTATCACTGTTGTTGTTTATACTGACTTTGGAAGTATTAACAAGAATAATTCGACAAGATATGCAGATTAAAAGATTGGAAATTAAAAGAGAAAGTTATAAATTGCAAGCTTTTGTGGATGACTTAGTCTTCATTTTAGAGGAGCCATTGCAATTGGGTCTGAGACTTATGGAGGTATTGGAGGAATATGGAGAAGTAGCCGGACTAAAAGTAAACAAAGAGAAAACTAAAATGATAGCCAAGAACATGACAAATAAACAGAAAGATGATTTGACCAAGGGAATAAATATTCAATTAGTGAAGAAGGTGAAGTATCTTGCCATCATATTTGATGGCAAGGTGTACATCGATTAAGGAGGACAATTATATTAAATTAATAAATCAAATAAAGGCAGATCTGGAGAGATGGAAGACCATCAAACTCTCCTTTATGGGCAGAATAGTGGCAATAAAAATGAACATTCTGCCAAAACTCACTCTCCCTCCCTTCCCTTCCTCCTTCAAAGTTTAGGAGAGTGAGACTGGGAGGGCCGAGAGAAAGTGCCTGGCAGTGGCAGGTGGAAAGTGCCTGGCAAAATGGGAGCTTCAGGCAGTGGCAGGCAGGGGGCAGCTCTCGGGGCCCTCGGAAAGCGCAAGCTTTCCAGATGGGACTTATAGGAATCCAACTCCCAAAGTGCTGTGTGCAAAAGACTTTCTCTCCCAGGCAAGAGCAGCAGAGGACAGAAGAGGCAACCACTGACCTGGAGAGCACATGATGGAGCCCTCCACATGTTCTCTGGCATCCTGTTTTCTCTCCCCCGCTCTCTTGCTGGGTGAGAGAGAGAATTTTTTGCACTTTGGGTCCTAGTAAATCTGGAAAGTGCTGCACCAGAGAGCAACAGGATTCAATCCTTTTCTCTCTGCCTGACTTTCTGGATGGGACTTACACTTACAGGATCCAAAGCGCTGTGCTGTGAAAGACGCTTCCCCAGCAAGAGAGTGGGGGAGAGAAAACAGGTTGTTGGAAAACAACACTCCATGTGATCAGCAGCTGCTTCTTCTCTCCACCGCTCTTTTGCTGGGGCTGCTTGGAGTAAAAAGCTATTGCAGTAGCCTGGACTTGAAAACACATGGCTGGGACCAAGGAGTACTCCTCCTTAACAGCAACATTCCTCATGGGTGCTGGCATGCCTTCCCCTCTGCCACCAGCCATGGGAGGAAGGTAAGGTCATGAGCCCAGTTTTATAGGTGGCATCTACCACTAGCAAGATTGGCCAAAATGTATAGAAATTTATCACCAAAATGCTGGAAATGTGACCAATTACCAGGCACCTACTACCACATGTGGTGGACATGTAGAAAAGCAAGATTATTGGTGAAGGATTCAGAGGTGGCTGGAAGAAATGATTGGACAAAGATAGGAATTCAAACCAGAACTATTTTTATTAGGAATCATAATAGAAGCATACAGTAAAGGTTACAGTATTTAATATAGCATATCACAACAGCAGTGAGAATGGTATATGCCCAACAATGGAAGAATGAGAATATATTTCTAGAAAGGGAGACAATAAAGTAAATATTAGATTGTGCAGATTGTGCAGAATGTGATAGACTGACGCTAAAAGTAGAAAAAAAGAGACAGAGTACTATGAGATTTGGAATAGTTTTCATCAATGTTGGATTTGAGAAATGGAAGTCTGAACAGAAAAAAACTAGGATATGTAGACCAAAGATGTAATATATGTAAATAATGGGTATATAGGGGGTCAAATATGTGTATATAATTAGTAAAGTATTGAAAGGTTCACTTATTAATATGTCTAAGCTCATAACTGCCAATCAAGAGACTTAAACAGAGGCTTGAGTAAAATAACATTTAATCCTGATCAGGTTCAAATGGACAGTCGTTCCAAACACATAATATGATACATACATGCAAAGAAGGAAGCAACAAACTGATGAGAGAAAGCAATGTCTTCTTATACCAAAAAGGTCATAAATCCTCAACTCTGTCATCTGCGTATTCTGGAATCTGGTTTGTGTATCTCCCATAGTAAAAGTCAGTGAATGTAATCTAACTCCAGATTTACATCCCTCTGCATTGTTTATCTTTTCCTCCTTTGTCTTCTAAATTAGCCACTTGGTCCCCTGGAGGATGACATACAGCCAGAGTGGGGTGGGGAGAGATCAAATGATAGGCTCTGATCAAATGATGGGATATATATCCTGACAATTGCCAGACACTTTCGGGATGAGGTCCCAATAACAATCCAGGAATTTACTTAATGTGACCTCAACATTCCAGGACGCCAGCACGTCTGTCTTACAGCTTCAAAGGCACAATACATATATCAGTGTGGCATGTTTGTCTTATGTCAGTGCCACAGGAAACACATATTTACAGCGTGCAAAGACATCATGCAGGTATATCTCTTCCCTTACATTCCTAATTCTAGTATTTCAGTATATATGTTCCCTTCAGTATGCTGAGTAAATAAGATACTTGTGTTATATTTTAGTGCAGGGTTCCTCAAACTTTTTAAACAGGGGACCAATTCATGGTCACTCAGACTGTGGGGAGAGGGGCGGACTGGGTGGGCAGGCGTGGCTAGGTGCTCATGGCTGGGTGGGTGTGGCCAATTTAACAGTCCATTAAACAATGCACACAAATTAAACTTTAATTTGTTTTGCTCCTGGGAGTGTTTTACATGCTTTTGTTTTCATGTTGCTCTATTGGTTGACTTTTCTTTTTATTAGATCATTTTTTCAGTTGTTTAGTAGTCTAGTGGTCCACTTCAGAAAACTCAGTTTTGCAGCAATTCTTCTCAGCTCCAAGGAGCTTACATTCAAGTCTCTCTCTGTGTATGTCTCTCTTTTCTCTCTCTTTCTCTCTCTCTCTCAGTTTTCGCCCATTTTTCACCTCCCCCACCTCCAGCAGCATTGCGCAGGCCAAAACCAGGCAAAACCAGGCCATTCTTTGGCCCCAAATGGGCTGTTTTCACCTGGTTTTTTGCCTCCTGGGGTGTCTGTCCACCCCATCGTTCACCTTCCCTACCTCTAGCAGCATTCTGCAGGCAAAAATTGCTGGCCTTACCTTTCAGTTCCAGCCTGCGAGGCTTGTGAAGGTAAGTCCTGCATTCAGCTGAAGGGTGGGCAGAGTGAGGTGGGCGGGGCAGCCTCGTAGTCCTGGGTAGGCCAGATTAATGACTTCAGTGGGCTGCATGTGGCCCATGGGCTGTAATTTGAGGACCCATGCTTTAGTGTATATGGCGGAGATAATGCCAGGATGGTTGCACCATGTCCAATTCCTTTTTTAATATGATAAAATTAAAAAAAAACAAATTGTGGCAAGTTCTTAAAGAGATGGGAGTACCAGACCATCTTATTTGTCTCTTGAAAAACCTATATGTGGGTCAAGAAGCAACAGTGAGAACTGGACATGGAACCACTGATTGGTTCAAAATTGGGAAAGGAGTCCGGCAAGGCTGTATATTGTCACCCTGCCTATTTAACTTATATGCAGAACACATCATGAGTAAGGCAGGGCTAGGTGAATCCAAAATTGGAATTAAGATTGCCGGGAGAAATATCAACAACCTCAGATATGCAGATGATACCACTTTAATGGCAGAAAGTGAAGAGGAACTAAAGAGCCTGTTCATGCAAGTGAAGAAGGAGAGTGCAAAAGTTGGCTTGAAACTCAACTTTAAGAAAACTAAGATTATGGCATCTGGCCCTCTCAATTCCTGTCAAATAGATGGGAAAGAAATGGAGGTAGTGACAGATTTTATTTTCCTGGGCTCCAAGATCACCGCAGATGGGACTGCAGCCAAGAAATTAAAAGACGCTTGCTCCTGGGGAGGAAAGCTATGGCAAATCTAGACAGCATACTAAAAAGCAGAGACATCACCCTGCCAACAAAAGTGCATATAGTAAAGGCTATGGTTTTCCCAGTTGCAATGTATGGTTGTGAAAGTTGGACCATAAGAAAGGCTGAGCACCAAAGAATTGAGGCCTTTGAACTATGCGAGTCCCTTGGTCTGCAAGGCAATCAAAACAGTCAGTCTTACAGGAGTTCAACCATGACTGCTCTTTAGAAGGCCAGATCCTGAAGATGAAACTCAAATACTTTGGCCACCTAATGAAAAGTAACGACTCACTGGAGAAGAGCCTAATGCTAGGAAAGATTGAGGGCAAAAGAAGAACAGATGATAGAGAATGAGATGGCTGGATGGAGTCACTGAAGCAATAGGTGTGAGCTTAAATGGCCTCCAGAGCAGGGGTTCCCAACCTTTTGGACCTCAGGGACCACCAAGTCCATAATTTTAAATCCCGGGGACCACTGATACGAATCCAGCACACCGCTTGCTGAAGCGCCTGGATTCCCAGTGATGGGATGGGGTCCTTCAAGCACTGTCCCTCCTCTCTCTTTCTCTCTTTCTCCCCCCTCTCTCTCCCATTGTTTCTCTCTCATTCTCCCCCCCTTTCTCTCTCTCCCACTCATTCTTTCATCTCTCTTTCTCTCCCCCCTCTCTTTCTCTCTCTTTCTCCCCTCTCTTTCTCTCTCTCTCCTCTTTGTCTCTCTGTCTTCCTGCTCTTTCTCTCATTCTTTCTCTCCCCACTCTTTCTCTCTCATTCTCTCTTTCTCTCTCCCCTTTGTCCCTCTCTCTCCCCACCACTCTTTATCTCTGATTCTTTCTCTCCCCTTTCTTTCTCTCCTATTCTCTTTCTCTCCCTCTCTTTCTCTGTCTCTCTCCCTCGCTCTTTCTCTCATTCTCTTTCTCAATCTCCCCACTCTTTCTCTTTCATTCTCTTTCTCTCCCCCTCTCTTTCTCTCTCTCCCCGCTCTTTCTCTCTTTCTCTTTCTCTCTTTCTCTTTCTTTCTCTCTCCCCCTCATTCTCTTTCTCTCTCTCTCCCACTTTTTCTCTCTCATTCTTTCTCTCTCCCCCACTCTTTCTCTCTCATTCTCTTTCTCCCCCCCTCTTTCTCTCTTTCTTTCCCCTACTCTTTCTCATGGGCCAGCCAGTATCTTGGGACTGAAAAGAAGTCAATCAACTCCCCGAGAGACTGAGATGCAGGAGCACCAACAAGGGATGGAATAAACTTGCAGCTTTGCAATGCAGCCCTTGCCAGCTGGAATGAGGTAATGGTGCAAGAGGGGTGGCAGTGCAGGCAGGCCGAAGCCACGGGTGGTGGGAACCCCAGGCTGTTTCTTCCCCCTGCTATAGCTTCCTGTCAGCTGAATACACCAGTGGCTGTCCCTGCCCCTTACCCTCCCTTCCCAGTCACTCCTCGCCTGACAAGGGAAGGGGAGGGGGGAATAGAGATTTGCTCCATATTCCAGAGCAGGAGCTGGATCTCGCAACTGTTTCTTCCGACCCTTGTTGGTGCTCCTGGACTTCAGTCTCTCAGGAAGACGCTCAACTTCCTCTCAGCCCCAAGACACTGGTTGGCCCATGAGAAAGAGTGGGAGAGAGAGAGAAAGATCCAGCAAGAAACGAAGCTTCGCTCCCATTCTGGACTATAAAGTAAATCTCCATCCCCTTCCCTTGCCAGGCGAGGAGTCACTGGGAAGGGAGGGTAAGGGGCAGGGACAGCCACTGGTGAATTCAGCCAACAGGAAGCTATAGCAGGGGGAAGAAACAGCCTGGGGTTCCCGCCACCCGTGGCTTCGGCCTGCCTGCACTGCCACCCCTCTTGCACCATTACCTCATTCCAGCAGGCGAGGGCTGTGCTGCAAAGTTACAAATTGCCTGAACCTCCCTCAAAAGCGGAGATTTACAGCCCCACCATGAGCTGCCTGGCCAGTCCTATCCAGAGGATGGTAGAGGACAGGAAAGCCTGGAGGAACATTGTCCATGGGGATGCAATGGGTCGGACATGACTCTGCAACTAAAACAACAAAATTTTCTAATTCTGACCTTTCAGAAGCTGACAATTGTCTCAAAAGCTGGTTTAAAGCAGAAGCTGCCTGTAAAATATACACCCAATGTACACCGTATTGTGGGGGGAAGGGCAAATTCAGGTGAAACAGCAATACTTCCTGACATTTTCAGTCATGCCAATAAGTTATCTTTCCGTCCACACCCCCAGAACTTTTTTTGACAGGACCAACCCCCTATATAGGCAGTTGCCTGCTATGAAAAATACTGGCAAAAAAGAATATTTTAAGGATGACAGAAATGTGTGGGGCGTTTTAAAATGTCTCAGTGGGAGGGAGGCACGATTTTGAATGTATAAAGTACGTATGATATCCTCCCACATGCCAATTTTGGCAACTGAATTTTGCAACTGAAATGAGATTAGGCTTGGGTAAATGGGTGTGGGCTATTTGCTGCTACTGTAAGATTGTTCAACAATCTTTTTGAACAGAAAATTTATGTTGTGCCCCCAATTCCAGTAGCTATGTAGCACCAGTAGAATAGTAGAGATATTGAGAACTAATCACAATAAAATCTAAAACGAAGAATCTCCTGGATGTACTAATTTTATCTCATAAACTATTGGGATGGATGAAGGGATCATGAGAGCAAATTAGGAATATATTGGCTTCAGATCAGAAGGACATTTTTAGAAGAATGTAATTCTCCATGAAGAGTGCAGAATCTGCAAAAGTTATCAGTCTTAGGGCCTATGAAAGAACTTTCATTAAGCAAGACTGTGTGGGATCTTTTTAGGATTATTAAAGATCTATTTCTGTTCTTTGTTTTGTTATCCATGTTTTCTACTTCTTGCTATTTTAGATACAATTTACTTCCTCCATGTTCTTTGCTAGAATATGTATAACTCCTTCATGGAAAAAAATGAGTGAAAATTAAAAGTCTGCTAAAAACTAAGCATTACACTTCAAATGCTGAAAGTGTAAAGAAGTATACAAAGTAGGAGTAAATAGCACAATATTTTGTCCCTTGTGTTATTGTGGGTTTGAAATTTGTGTATTTAAGCCCATTATAGATTTCTGTTTTGCTTTCCAGAATTTATGAAAGGGAGGGATAAACTGCTCAATACTAATAATAGAATATTAGTAAGCAGTCATTTCTCACCACCCAGAGGATATGGGAGATTGATACAATTGGCTAACACTGATATAGATATCAGAATGTATCATTTCTTGGATATTGCATTTATTCACTGGCAAAAGAACCATCTCTCAAGAACTCTGTAGACTTCTCTTATTACAGAACAAGTGAAATATTTACACTATAAATTTAAGTATAAAAATATAATAGCAAAAATATGTATCAGTATAAGTTTTTCATAAATAAATGCAGTATGAATACCTCATCAAATGTTCAAGATAATGGAGATATGAGTTTGCATATGCTATAGACATAATTATTCCAATAATAACCCCTTGTAGATCATTTATACTCTCTACATGGGGCTCCCCTTGAAGGGCACCCGGAGGCTCCAACTGGTCCAGAATGCAACTACGCAGGTGATAGAGGGAGCTACTCGTGGTTCCCATATAACACCTCTCCTGCGCAGGCTGCACTGGTTGCCGGTGGTCTTCCGGGTGCAATTCAAGGTGTTGGTAACAACCTTTAAAGTGCTCCATGGCACAGGACCGGGCTATTTACGGGACCGCCTGCTGCCACCGATAGCCTCCCATCGACCTGTGCGCTCCCACAGAGAGGGTCTCCTCAGGGTGCCATCAGCCAAACAATGCCGGCTGGCGACCTCCAGGGGGAGAGCCTTCTCTGTGGGGGCACCCACCCTCTGGAATGAACTTCCTCTGGGGTTACGATTACTCCCCGACCTCCAGACCTTCCGACGCGAGCTCAAGACTTTTTTATTCCACCGAGCAGGGTTGGCCTAAAATACTATTGTTTTAAGTGGGGTTTTATCATGATTTTTTGGATAATTTTTAATAGGTACTAGCCAAATTGAATTAGATTTTTATATTGTCTTTTAATTCTGTTTATAAATATTGTTTTTATGTTGGCTGTAAACCGCCCTGAGTCCTTCAGGAGAAGGGCGGTATAGAAATTTAATAAATACTAATACTAATACTAATTTGACTACATTTTGGGCACTTGGCTACATGGCCACATTTACAGCATCCCAAGTTCACATGATTATTTTTTACAGTGGTTTTGCTGAAAATAAACAGCAAAAGAGTTATTAAAACTATGATTGTAGCAAGTTACAAACAGACTAAGGGCTCAGATAAATTTTAAATAAGATTTTGAAGTTAATTATAAAGCATCCTTCCCATAGAAAAATGCTTTTGTTTTGATTTTTTTAAAAAAATGATTTTAAAAATTAGACACTAGAGAATATTAGAGGGAACTAAAGATTACAATTAAAGACTTGATTTATAATTCCACAATGAAGAAAAATGTTCTAACATTAGATATTTTGAAGAATGCTTTTGAACAATGGACTCAGAAGTTAATTTTAATATTTTCAAAGAGACATTGCCTCTATGGAGAGACTGCGTGTAAAAGATGTTATGTAAAAAGATTTTCTACCTGACAAGACTGAGTTGAAAGTGGATTTATAAATGTCAGGTTACACATCTAGCTGAAGGTAATTGATATTGGGAGTGATAGTGTGAAAGAAAAGAAAAAAGAAAAGAAGTCAGATATCAGAATGAGATTTAGAGAGCAGTGATGAAAGATCTGTTAATCCCTGCATACCTGGAGTGGCATTCATCATGAGTGACTAGGATATAAATCTGGCATGCCGGATTATTTTTTAAAGAACTCTGCATGTGATCTTTCAGGTCTCTCAATAAATAAAGTTTCGGTAATGTATTTGAATTTTAGGAGGGAAATTTGGGCGGGAAAATGCATGTTGCTGATTGGCTGATGCCTCAGCCAAAATACTATTTAAAGAGGGGTTTTTGCCTGTTGGTTTTTGCTGGGATCACAATAAACTACAGAGCTGTTGTCACTTGTATCGTCTCCTGCCTTGTCATTGCCCGAACCTAACATTGGCGACGAAGGTGGGATTTTGAAGGCAGTGAGACTAGGAAAAGAGCTGAAGGAGCGACTTAGTTTAAAACCCAGCCAGTATTAAGAGCGGATGCATAGCGATGTCTAGCTATACACCGCCAACGCCATTCGACCCAGCCAAAGAGAAATGGGGGTCGTACATGGCTCATTTTGAGTGTTTCCTTGAAGCTAACGAACTGCAAGGAGTATCGGATAATCGGAAGCGCGCTTACTTCCTGAGCCACTGTGGGCCAGAAGTCTTTGATACCGCCAAATCGCTGTCGGAACCAACGCCAGTACAGTCGGTGCCATGGCAAATGCTACAGACGACGCTACGAGCACACTACGCGCCGGTGCCATCAACGTTTGTACAACGGTTCGAGTTGAGGCAAAGAGTTCAGCGAGAGGGCGAATCGATAAGCGTGTACATGGCCGCATTAAGGAAAGCCGCAAACCACTGTGAGTATAGAGACTTGGAGGACTCTCTATTAGAACAACTCATTTGTGGGGTCAGGGACATCCGACTACAGAGGCGGCTGCTGTCGAAAAGCAACCTAACCCTGGCGATAGCCCTGGATGAGGCCAGGGCACACGAGATGTCCACCAAAGTGGCGGAAACCTTACAAAAGCTGAACACGCCGAATGCCGCGGCAAAAGCAACGCCAGTCCACAGCGAAGAAATCCAGGCCGAATCGGACGGTGAGGAAGAGGAAGAGGTTTTCCACACCGGGAGGCCGGAGAAGGGCGACCGGGACGAGTGCGTGAGTTGGTCTGGCAGGTCCTTTGTGATTGTGTCCCAAGACATAATCATGATTGATGAGCCGGTATCCACCTCCATTTTACACTGCACTCCTTTGATGCAACACCAATGACAGAATTGCAGGTTCAAAGACGTGATTTGTCGGCGGTGTGAAAAGAAAGGACACATAGCTCAGGCCTGTCGAGCCTCCCAACCTTCCCGCCAAAGATTCAAACCGGCCAATCAACAGGGCGCCGGTTCAGTGAAGCGGCCAGGGATTGGCCAATTCAAAAAAGGCGCGAAGTTGAATCAGACCACTGTGAGAGTGGGCCACACATTGACACGGCTAGAAAAGAAAATATTCACCAAGACATACATCAAAGGAGTGCAGTGTAAAATGGAGGTGGATACCGGCTCATCAATCATGATTATGTCTTGGGACACAATCGCAAAGGACCTGCCAGACGTCGCGAAACGCCAGCTGCAACCCCAAAAGCTGAGAGTGCAAGACTACCAGGGGAACCGAATCCCTGTTCGAGGAGTCACGTCGGTCAGAGTGAAATATGGACAATTCAAGAAAACCCTGCCGATCACCATCGTAGATGGAAACCTGCCCAGTTTGCTAAGTCTGGACTGGTTCAGAGCCTTGGGCATGGAAGTAACCGGGGTTCACAGAAGCGGAGTCAACCTGAAGGACGAATTGTTGAGAGAATTCGAGGACGTTTTCCAAGACTGCCTGGGCAAGTACGTGGGGACCCCCATCTCATTCAATTTGGACCCTCAGGTGGCTCCCATTAGATTAAAGGCTAGAAGGGTCCCGTTCGCCCTCAAACCCAAGATTGACAGGGAACTAGACAAATTAGTAAGCCAGGGAATACTAGTCCCCGTCGACCATGCAAACTGGGAGACACCAATAGTGACCCCAGTCAAACCGGACGGATCAGTCCGGATTTGTGCTGACTATAAGGCAACACTTAACAAAGCATTGCAAAAGAGTGCTTACCCCGTTCCCGTAGTGCAACATTTGTTGCACTCGTTAGGGCAGGGACAGGTCTTTGCCAAACTCGACCTGGCTCAAGCCTACCAACAATTACCGGTAGACAACGGGACGGCTGAAGCGCAGACGATTGTCACACATCGGGGTGCTTTTAAATGCACTCAACTTCAGTTCGGAGTTAGTGTAGCCCCCGGGTTATTCCAAAACTTAATGGAGCGACTCCTACAAGGTCTACCAGGAGTAGTTCCATATTTCGATGATGTACTGGTATCGGCAGAAAACTTGGAAGAATTAGGGGTCAAATTGCGGAAGGTTTTGGGCATTTTCAGGTCTGCAGGGCTTAAAGTTAAACTCAACAAATGCCAGATAGGAGTTGAATCTGTAGAATTCTTGGGTTACCGGATAGATAAGGAAGGCATCCACCCAATGGAGAGCAAAGTGCGAGCCATTAGAAAGGCCCCAACCCCAAAAAACAAAACAGAATTACAAGCATTTTTGGGGCTTGTAAATTTCTATGCGGTATTTTTAAAAAATAAGGCAACGGTAGCCGAACCGCTACATAAACTGTTAGTGAAAAAAGCTGTTTGGACTTGGGGCAGGTTGAGGCTAAGGCATTTGAAGGAGTTAAGAATCTCTTGTCCAGCGATAGCCTTCTTATTCAGTACAATGGGACATTGCCACTAGTACTAGTTTATGATGCATCACCATATGGGGTAGGGGCTGTCCTCAGCCACAGGTTACTGAACGGTTCAGAAGCCCCTATCGCATTTTTTTCCTGCACGATGTCCGCAGCGGAAAGGAACTATAGCCAACTAGACCGGAAAGCCCTGGCTATAGTTTCTGGGGTTAAAAAATTCCACGAGTACCTGTTTGGGCAGCAATTTGAAATAGTCACAGACCACAGACCTTTATTGGGACTATTGGCGGGGGACCGTCCAACACCGGTTGCATTATCACCCAGGCTGACCCGTTGGACTATTTTCCTGGCAGCATATTCGTACAAACTGTCTCACCGACCGGGCAAGGATTTGGGACATGCGGACGCTTTAAGTAGATGCCCGTTGCCATAGACTATTGAAGACCCGACCCCAGGGACGCCCGTCTTGTTAATTGACACTTTGGACTCTGGCCCAGTCACATCTACGGAAATGACTAGGGCATCTTACAAAGACATTGTCATAAGAACTGTGATCGGTTGGGTGCAGAGGGGATGGCCCACTGCACCGGGGGATCATTTCAAAGAATTTACAAAAAAGCATTCGGAACTGTCGGTACAAGGGGGTTGTCTGTTATGGGGGGATAGAGTGGTTATTCCGGAGAAATTACGAGGGCATGTGTTGGAACTATTGCATGTGGGCCACCCGGGGATTGTAAGGATGAAAAGCCTAGCGAGAAGTTACGTGTGGTGGCCACAAATGGATAAAGACATTAGCGACCGGGTAGGGAAATGCCAAGCATGTCAAGAATCAAGGTTTATAAATTAGATTACAAGATTCCTATATGGGCGAGCCCCAGACATGCAATAGAGAATATAAATATAGAACAGAAACAGGAGATGATTACTTATAAAGAACTTTTTTATGCTGAAGGAGGTAGATTGCAATTAAAACCATTACAGGTATTAAATGAAGAAGGGAGGAATTATACTTGGTTTCAATATGGGCAAATAAGTGCTAGATGGAAGGAAGATCAAAAAATTGGTATAATGCAAAGGGAGGAAAATTTAATAAAGCAAATTAGAAATCAGACCCAGGAGCATATAAAGAGATTGTATAATGTGTTGCTTGAAATAGATTCGGAAAAGGATTTGGTAAAGGACTGTATGATAAAATGGGCACAGAATATTCAGGAAACCAATAATGTTGGAAACATGGGAGAAAATCTGGGTTAGAAATGTTAAGTTTACACAAGCACAGAACTTAAGGGAAAATTTTTATAAGATGTTTTATAGATGGCACTTAGATCCCAAAAAATTATCATGTATGTATCCTAATATCCAAGCGAAATGTTGGAGGTGTGATTGTGATGACGCTACATATTTTCATATTTGGTGGACTTGCAAGAAAATTAAGGCCTTTTGGATAAGAATTTGGTGGATTATTCAAAATGTACTGAAGAAGAAGATAAAGTTCCTGCCACAATTTTTCCTTTTGGGAATTATAATGGATTGTACAGGGATTGAGACTAAACTGATTCGGAATTTAATAACAGCAGCAAGACTGTTGATTGGACAATACTGGAATAAAGAAGAGGTACCTACAATAGAAGAATGGATACTGAAAGTCATTAATTTGGCTGAGATGGCTAAAATCTCAGCTTTTTAAAAAGACAATACGCAGGAAAGATATTTAATTGAATGGAAAAAATGGATTGATTATCTACAAAACAGATATCAGATTAAGAAATATCAGATTGCCTTTGAATAATTAGGAAGTTATTTTATGTAATGGGGAGAGGGTTGGGAGATGAAAAGCTTTGGATGAGGTCAATTGGATTGGAAGGGAAAATTTTATTCTATGTTTGGTTTATGTATAACAATACCTTGTGATTGACCCAGGAAGCCGGGGGGGGGGAGGGGGGGGAAGGGGGTTTTCTGGGAGGGAGGGGGGAAAAAAGGGGGAAAATGTTTTTGTTTTTTTAAAACTTTTTCAATAAAAAAAAAAAAGAATCAAGGCCACTACCCCCAACAGCCCCCATAAAGGATTGGTAGAAACCCCAGGGTCCTTGGTCCAGGATCCATATAGATTTTGCCGGGCTTTTCCATGGGCAGACCTTCTTAATTGTGGTAGATGCCTACTCGAAGTGGTTAGAAATTATACTCATGAAAACCACAACCGCGGAAGCTGTAATCACAGTATTGAGGCATCTATTTGTGACACACGGGTTGCCCGACACTCTAGTATCCGATAATGGCCCACAATTTACGGCCACCCAGTTTGAGGGGTACTTGGCAGAAGAGGGCATCCGACATGTCCTCTCGGCGCCTTTCCACCCGGCGATGAACGGACTTGCAGAACGCTTCGTACGCAGTGTCAAGGAAGCACTATCTAGAATTAGCCCAAGAGATTGGCAATCCAAAATTGATACTTTCCTGGCAGTCCAACATAGAACTCCCTGTGTGACCACCGGCCGCAGCCCATCAGAGTTATTAATGGGTAGACGACTCCGGTGCCCCCTAGATCGGTTAAACCCAACATAATCCCCTGATGGGTACCAAGACACAAAGGAAAAAACCAGAACAATGACAACAGGTGACCCGGTATGGGCACATAACTATAGCGAGGGCCCAGCGTGGCTAAAGGGAACAATTGTAGGAGTGACGGGCCCAAAGTCATACATAGTGGACATGGGGGATGGCCGAGTGTGGAGACGCCACATAGATCAATTACAAAAAAGAATACAAAACAATTCAGAAACCAAACAGCCAGACCCTGACTACCCAATATTTGAACCAACAGCTAACTCAACCCCGAGGCAATCGGAGGACTTAGCTGAGTCTGAAGAAGTCCAGCAACGCCAACCGGCTCCTCCAGAGGACAGCAGGGACGACTCTGCCAATAATCCAGGGCCGGATGGCCCAGAGGAGGAGCTGGGAGGAACAAACAGTCCCTCTGACCAGCTCGACTCACTTGCCTGTTGGTTTTTGCTGGGATCACAATAAACTACAGAGCTGTTGTCACTTGTATCGTCTCCTGCCTCGTCATTGCCCGAACCTAACAGTTTCCTTCTCTGGGTAACCAGCTGCATAAACCAGAAAAAAGATAAATAGAATAATAGACAGCAAGGTGCAAAATGAAGTGGCCAGAAGAGTGGCAGTGGTCATGCTTTTACCCTTTCAATAGATAATTCTTGACTAATTGCAACAGAAACAACGTTCCTGACATGAAAAGAATGATTCATCAAGCAACAGCTTCTCTATCAGATCTTTACCACTTCTGCTTGGGAAAGGCAACTGTAATGAATATCAACTGACTGATTAAAGTGCACTCCTGATTGATGACCTAACAGATGGTAAATTGCAAAACTCAGGGAACAGAATATAGGTAGAGTATATATATGATTAACAATGGATAAAAGACTGTACATTTATGTTATGTATTCATGTTTGTACCTTTAAATATTTGAGCGGGAAATCAGCACGTTGCTGATTGGACGAAGCCTCCAGCAGAACTGTATAAAAGGAGAGGTTTTTCCCCCAGCCTGTCGCTGGGTTCACCCTATATTAAAGAGCTGTTGTCACTACCCTGGTCTCCAGCCTCGTTACTTCCAGAACTTAACATTGGCGACGAGGGTGGGATCTCGAGGCTAAGGAGAACCAGAACCGAGCTGAAGCACGCACGATAGAACCGAACCCAGCAATTCAGGGCAGAAAACGCGGAGATGGCCAGTTACACTCCGCCCGCACCGTTTGACCCAGCCAGAGAGAAATGGGGAACGATATGACCCGCTTCGAAAGCTTAGAAGCCAACGAACTGCAAGGAGTTCCAGATAACCGCAAAGGGCTTATTTCTTAAGCCACTGTGGTCCGGAGGTCATCGATATTGGAAGCCCTGGCAGAGCCAACGCCGATACAATCGGTATCGTGGCCAACTCTGCAAACCCTATTAAGAACCATTCACCACGCCCAAATATGGGCGGTTTGAATTTGGAGAGCGAAGGCAGATGGAGGGCGAGTCCATTGGTGACTACATGGCCGCCCTAAGGAAGGCGTCCAAGGACTGCGGATACCGAGACCTAGACGAGGTGCTGCTCGAGCAACTCATCCGAGGGGTCAAAGACATCCGCTTGCGGCGCGGCTGCTAGCAAGAGCAACCTCGCTGGCCAACGCCTGGACGAAGCCAGAGCACATGAAATGTCCACCCAAGCGGCGGAGACACTGCAAAGCCTCCCCACCAAAGGCGAGCGCAAGCCCTCCAGTGCACCAGGAGGAGATTCAGACCGAATCCGGCGGTGAGGATGAGGAAGGGTCTGCCGAACCGCGAGAAAGAGGACCGAGACGAATGCGAAGCTGCGGAGGTCAACACCAGCGCCAACGCTGCAAGTTTAAGGACGCAACATGTCGGTGGTGTGGAAGAAGGGCACCTAGCTCAAGTCTGTCGAGCCCCAACCTTCCCGCCGAATTTAAATCGCCAATCAGAGCTGGATCGGAAAGGCGACCGCGATTGGCTCAAACAAAAAGGCGCGATTCAACCAAACGACTGTAGTTATAGGCGCGCCTCAACCCGAGTGGAGAAGAAGATCTTCACCAAACCAAAATAGAGGAGTAAGGTGCCGACTGAAGTGGACACCGGGTCAGCGATCACCATCATGTCCTGGGACACTTTGGTGAAGTCACTGCCATCAGTCGCGCGCCACCTGCAAACACAACGGTTACGAGTCCACGACTACCAGGGAATCGAATCCCTGTTCGAGGGACCACCTCCGTCCGAGTCGAGTACGGACCTCACAAGAAGACCCTGCCCATCACAATCGCCGAAGGACTCTGCCCAGTTGCTGTTGGGACTAGACTGGTTTCGCACTGGGCATGGGAGTGACTGGCATCTACAGAAGTGACTGTAACCTGAAAGACATACTCTTGAACGAGTTCAAGATGTCTTCAAGGACTGCCTGGGCAAGTACAAGGGACCCCTATTTCCTTCAACTTAGACCCCCAGGTAGCTCCCATTAGGCTAAAGGCGAGGAGAGTCCCTTTTGCCCTTAAGCCAAAAATTGACAAGGAGCTAGATAAGCTCATAAATCAGGGAATTTTGGTACCAGTCGATCACGCAAAGTGGGAGACGCCAATCGTCACACCCATAAAACCAGATGGGTCAATTAGAATTTGCGCTGACTACAAGGCGCTAACCAAAGCCTTACAGAAAAGCGCTTACCCGGTTCCCGTGGTGCAACACTTACTGCACTCTTTGGGGCAAGGGCAGGTCTTTGCAAAGTTAGACTTGGCCCAAGCCTACCAACAATTGCCCGTAGACGCCAACACAGCCGAAGCCCAAACGATTGTAACTCACAGGGGTGCCTTCAGATGCACCCGACTACAATTTGGGGTGAGTGTGGCACCGGGGTTGTTCCAAAACTTAATGGAACGACTCCTGCAAGGGCTCCCAGGGGTAGTTCCCTACTTAGATGATGTCTTAATATCAGCAGAAAACGTAGAGGAACTGGGGAGCGTTAAGAAAGGTTCTGGGCATTTTCCGGACAGCCGGACTAAAGGTAAAGCAAACAAATGCCAGATAGGGGTCGAATCCGAATTCTTGGGCTACCGGATAGACAAGAAAGGAATTCACCCACTGAGAGCAAGGTCAAGGCAATCAGAAGGCTCCAGCGCCCAAAAACAAAGCAGAGCTACAGGCATTCCTGGGGTTAGTGAATTTACGCGTCTTTAAAAACAAAGCGACCGTTGCTGAACCGCTGCATAAGCTTCTAGGAAAAATACTGTTTGGTCTTGGGAAAGTCGGAAAGTAGGGCTTTTGAAACAGTAAAAACCTGCTTTCAAGCGATAGCCTGCTCATCCAATATCATAACTCATTGCCCTAGTGCTGGTTTATGATGCCTCCTTACGGGTGGGGCTGTGCTCAGCCACAGACTTCCAAACGGCACAGAAGCCCCTATAGCCTTCTACTCTAGAACGATGTCCTCCCAGAGAGGAACTATAGCCAGTTAGATAAAGAAGCTAGCAATTGTGTCAGGGTGAAAAATTCCACGAATATGTTTTGGGCGATTTTGAAATTGTGACTGACCACAGACCGCTATTAGGAATACTGGCAGGAGCATCACCAACGCCTGTGGCACTTTCGCCACGATTGACTCGATGGACTATTTTCTTAGCCGCTTATTCTACAAGCTGCAGCATCGACCAGGAAAGAAGTGGGGCATGCGGACGCTTAAGCAGATGCCCACTACCAGGGCGATCAAGACCCCACCCCGGGACGCCATCCTGCTGATTGACTCTTGACTCTGGCCCAGTCACATCTAAGGAAGTGGCTCGGGCATCATACCGACATTGTGTAAGGACTGTACTCGGTTGGGTACAAGAGGGTGGCCCGCTGCGCCGGGCGAAAGGTTTAAGGAATTTGTAAAAGCGTGATGAGCTCTCGGCTCAAGGGGTGCCTATGGGGTGATCGTGTGGTGATTCCGGATAAATTAAGGAAAGGTATTGGACCTCCTCCACGAGGGTCACCCAGGGATCGTAAGGATGAAGGGCTAGCAAGAAGCTATGTGGTGGCCACTCATGGATTCAGAAATTGCTGAGAGGGTAGGGAAATGCCAGGCTTGCCAAGAGTCCAGACCTCTACCACCAACGGCCCCAGTCAGGAATGGGAAAAACCCCAAGGGCCTGGTCAAGAATCCACATTGATTTTGCTGGCCCTTCCACGCCAAACCTTCCTAGTGGTTGTCGACGCATTCTAAATGGTTAGATCATCATGAAATCCACTACGGCCGAGGCAGTAATCGCAGCCCTGCGCCACCTATTCGCAACCCACGGGTTGCCTGACACTCTAGTGTCCGACAATGGCCCGCAATTCCACGGCAGCCCAGTTTGAAGAATACTGGCAGAGGAGGGCATCCGACATGCCCTCTCGCGCCCACCCTGCGCCGAATGGCCTTGCAGAGCTCCGTCCGGAGCGCTAAGGAGGCATTGTCCAGGCTCAAGCCAGGTGACTGGCAAACAAAGTAGATTTTTTCCCCAGCACAGAACCCCAAGCACTGCCACAGGCAGAAGCCCAGCCGAATTTGATGGGACGGAACTGTGCCCACTTGACCGCTTGAATCCCACACACCAGAGGGTTACAAGGGGAAGAAAAAACAGAGGAATGGGCATAGGCGACGAGTGGGCCCGAACTATGGGGACGGCCTGTTGCCCGCAGGGCAAATCATAAAAGCAACGTCCAAAGTCATACTTGGTGAGTTACAAGACAACCGAGTATGGAGGCCACATAGATCAGATAAGGAAACGAATAACTGACAACCAACCAACAGAGATATGACCAATCCATTTGAACCCACAGCTGACCATAACCCGGGGCGCAAGACTTAGCTGAGGTCCCAGGTCCAGCGACGCCATCAGGTTCGAGGAAACAGGGAAAATCACAGTAATCCAAGGCGGATGGCCAAGAAAAGAGTCTGTAAATAATCCAGGCCCGATGGCAGAGAAAGAGCTGGAGGAGAAAACAGCCTCCGACCAGCTCAAACACCACCCAGAACTGAACCGCGAGGTCTGAAAGAACTAGGAGACGCCCAGGTTATTTGCGTGACTACGTAATAACATGTAAATAAATATGTAAATAGAGGCAAGTGTTTTCTGGGAGGGAGGAGTGTTATGTATTCATGTTTGTACCTTTAAATATTTGAGCGGAAATCAGCACGCTGTTGATTGGACGAAGCCCAGCAGAACTGTATAAAAGGAGAGGTTTTTCCCCAGCCTGTTGCTGGGTTCACCCTATATTAAAGAGCTGTTGTCACTACCCTGGTCTCCAGCCTCGTACTTCCAGAACTTAACATTGGCGAAGGTGGGATATAGGGGAGAACCAGAACCGAGCTGAAGCACGAATAGAACCGAACCCAGCAACAGGGCAGAAGCGAGATGGCCAGTTACAGCCGCACCGCTTGACCCAGCCAGAGAAATGGGAACGATGACCTGCTTTAAAGCTTAGAAGCCAACGAACTGCAGGAGTTCCAGATAACCGCAAAAGGGCTTATTTCTGCCACTGTGTCCGAGGTCATATTGAAGCTGGCAGAGCCAACGCCGATACAATCGTATCGTGGCCAACTCTGCAAACTATTAAAGAACCATGCACCCAACCGCCCAAATACGCGGTTTGAATTTGGAGCAAGAGATAAGTCCATCGACTACATGGCCGCCTAAGAAAGCGCCCAAGGACTGCGGATACGAGACAGACGAGGTGCTGAGCAACTCATCCAGGGGTCAAAGACATCCGCTTGCGGCGCGGCTGCTAGCAAGAGCAACTACAAACGCCTGAAGCCAGAGCACATGAAATGTCCACCCAAGCGGGAGACATTGCAAAAGCCTCACCAAAGGCGAGCACAACCCCCAGTGCACCAGGAGGAGATTCAGACAATCGACGGTGAGGATGAGGAAGGGGTCTGCCAACCAGAAAGCGACAAAGAGGACCGAGACGAATGCGGAAGCTGCGAGGTCAACACCAGCGCCAACGCTGCAAGTTTAAGGACGCAACATGGGTGGTGTGGAAGAAGGGCACCTAGCTCAAGTCTGTCGAGCCCCAACCTTCCCGCCGAAAATTCAAATCAATCAGAGCGCTGGATCGGAAAGGCGACCCGATTGGCTCAAATAAAAAGGCGGACCAACCAAACGACGGTTATAGGTCACCAACCCGAGTGGAGAAGAAGATCTTCACCAAACCAAAATAGAGGGAGAAGGTGCCTTGAAGTGGACACGGTCAGCGATCACCATCATGTCCTGGGACACTTTGAAGTCACTGCCTTCAGTCGCAAGCCACCTGCAATCCCAACGGCTGAGTCCACGATTACCAGGGAATCAATCCCTGTTCGAGGGACCACCTCCGTCCGGCCGAGTACGGACCTCACAAGAAGACCCTGCCCATCACAATCGCCGAGGGACTGCCTGTTGGGACTAGACTGGTTTCGTGCACTGGGCATGGGAGTGACTGGCATCTACAGAAGTGACTAACCTGAAAGACACTTGAACGAGTTCAAGATGTCTTCAAGGACTGCCTGGGCACAAGGGGACCCCTATTTCCTTCAACTTAGACCCCAGGTAGCTATTAGGCTTAAAGAAAAGATATTCATCAAGGTACAACATTTACAACACAAATGATGGTCAATATATCAATATAAATCATAAGGATTGAGCAACAAAGTTACAGTCATACAGCCATAAGTGGAAGAGATTGGATTTCCTGGCACCTTCTTCGCTGAGTTCAAGAGTATTGAACTGTAAAAGCCAGAAAAGTTTAATCTTTCCCTGGATGAAAGGAGATAAGAGATGGGTGTGGTAGACCTCCCAGGGGCTTTGTTTTATTACAGAGCC
Source organism: Ahaetulla prasina (assembly GCF_028640845.1). Taxonomy (NCBI): domain Eukaryota; kingdom Metazoa; phylum Chordata; class Lepidosauria; order Squamata; family Colubridae; genus Ahaetulla; species Ahaetulla prasina. Next base: position 80,134,747 of record NC_080543.1, on the reverse strand, counting down.
CTGAGGGTCGAGAGTCCCATAAATAATCCTGCCAAGCTGACTTCAGTGCCTGCAAAAGCAGGAAAAGAAGAAAGTGTCCATCTCTAATTGTCTTATCTTTATGGATTTCTATAAGCAGATGGAATGAGCACAGGAACAACTACTGGATTGCAAGTATTTTGATTTCCTGACTTCTACCTTTTAAAAGAGAAACTTTTTTCTTTGTTTCAATTGATTCTTAAGATGGCGCCTGAAAGGAGTGAAAGAAGAATGTCTGTGTAATTAAGCTAAGAAATGTTATGTGGATTCTAATGAAGTGAAGTGAGCTCTCCTATACTTAAAGGGAAAAGAGTTTCTAGACTTATATTTTGTGAATTTTAAAACTGAAATGGCTACTAAACCACCTAAGACTGTAGAAGGGTTCTGAACCAGCTTTAGAAGATTTGATTAAAGAACAAGGAAAGTCTTTGAAAAGGTTTAAGGAGAATGGATACAATGAGAAAATAAGAGAAGAAATAAAAGAGAATAATAAAAAATAAGAGAAGATATTTTGATGGCTTTCAAGGTTTGGCAAAAGACTGGAGGTGGTGGAGGAGGAGGCAAGAAATTGCTCAGTCAAATCAGCAAATAGAAAATAGAATGGGGGAATGCAAATCAAATTGGACAAAATGAAGATCAAGTGGTGGTGATGCAGTATAGAATGATGGAAGGAGCTCTGAGAATTAGGGTTGAATGAGGAGAAGGGAAGATTTAAAAATTTTATCAGAAGCTCTGGCTGAATTTATTGAACTTGATCCACAAGAGGTTGCTTATCAAATTGACAAAATTTATAGAGTTAATTCCTGGATTGCTAGGCAGAAGAAACTTCCTAGAGACATTGTGGTTTATTTTTGAAAAGAACAGTGAGAATCAAATTTTGCAAGTTTTTTCAGAAAAACTTGAAAATAGGAACAGGAGTTGAAGGTTTTGAAAGAGATTCCTCCCAAGATGTTAAGGGATAGAAAGGACTTTACATTTTTACACAAGAACTTAAGAAATACCAGATTCAATTTAGATGGGAGGTTCCAGTTGGTTTGACAGTGTATTATCAAGGAAGGAGATATCGATTGATACAGTGCTTAAGGCCAAAGATTTTCTTTCAGTTTGAAACTTGAAATAGAAATAATAGAAAAAGAATTCAAGAGACTCAAATGGTGGAAGCTGAGGTGATTCCAGTGATGTTACCATCTGAGGAACAACCACAAGAACAAAGACTGATGAGGGAGCCCTTGCGAAAAGAAAAGGAGCAAACTCAAAGTAAAGTTCAGGATTCTGCTACAGAAGCGGAGGAGCAAGATACGGAGGATTTATCTTCATGATTGCTCAAAGCTTCAGCAGCCAGTAATGGCAAATAAAATCTTGACCTGGAATGTCAATGGTTTGAATTCAGCTCAGAAGAGAAGAAAAATATTTCATTATTTGAAACAATTAAAATGATGTATTTGCTTACAAGAAACGCATTAAACTATCAGATCAAAAGTACTTAATAAACTCAAAGTTAGGTAAACATTTTGTTGCTGCTTTGGAAAAAACATGGCATAGTGGTTTATTTGAGAAAGATATACCAGCCAAGTTAATAGAGGCAGATATTCACGGAAGATATATTGCTATTGAACTTACAATAGAAACAAAAAGGACTTTTGTTTGGTATATGCACCCAATCAGCAACAAGAAAATTTTATAGAATGTTATGATAAGTTGATTCTATGGGATTATAAATCGGTATTATATTGGGAGATTGGAATGGAGTAATAGATACAAAGGACAAGAGAATTTTTCTAAGAAGATACCTGCACATGCAAAGCTGCCTAAATCTTTTTTGACATGATAGAAGATTTTGAGTTGAGAGATGTATGGAGACTATGAATTTGGAGGAAAGACTATACTTTTTTCTCTGATAGGCATCAATCCTTCTCACGTATTGATTTTATTTTAATTTCTAATGATTTGCTTTTAGGTGAAGAAAACTAAGATATTTCCAAGATGTTTGTCTGATCATAGTCCTGTTTGGATGGAATTGCAATATGGAAAGAAGGTAGAAGAACTTGGAGATTAAATGAAAATTTGTTTAGATATCAGGATAATGTAAATCAATGTAAAAGCAGATGAAAGAATTTTTGATTATAATTTGAATAAAAACATCGATAGAAATGGTTTGGGACAGTAAAGCTTTTATGAGAGGTGTATTAATATATAATAGACAGAGAAATAAGCAACAAAGACAGCGAGGTATTTAGAAGAGGAAATTTATAAGAAACAACAAATACATAACCCGCATGATCAAAACTTAAAGATGCAATAAAGTTATTACAGAATCAATTTAATATGATAATGGCTGATCAGGTGGCAACATATATACAATATGCCAAACATAATACTTTTGTAATGCAAATAGACCTGGTAGGTGGTTAGTATACCTTAAGGAAAAGACAAAACAACGTACTATAGAAAAATAGAATATAAAGGTAAAGAGATATCAACAGGATAAAATTAAAAAGCTTTTTAGAATATTATACAAATTTATATCTTAAAGATAATATATTGAATAGGATATTGATAATTATTTGAAGGAAGGTTAAAATTTAACTTTAGAACAAACGGATGAACTGAATCGCCTATAACTTGAAGAAATTATTTTGGTAATTAAACAATTAAAATGGGAAAACTCCTGGTAATGGATGGGCTTACAGTTAGTTATTATAGGAATTTACAGGATGAGATGTTAGGTCCACTTAAGGAATTATTTAATCAGATACAAATAGAGGGGGAATTCTCATGGAGAACCTCTTTATTTCATTGATACCAAAGAGGAACAGGATTGTTCTAAACCTAAACTAGGCCAATCTCTTTTAAATAATGATTATAAGATTTTTGTTAAAATAATAGCTAATAGATTAATGTTGATTTTGATAAGAATTCATAATGATCAATCTGGATTTATAAAAGGGAGACAGATGAGGAATAATGTTAGGCAGATTGTTAATTTACTGGAGTATTTAGAAAGAAAAATTTTATTCCAGCAGCATTTATTTTCTTGATGCAGAGAAAGCTTTTGATCGATTGCATTGGGATTTTTATTTAAATTAATAGAAAAGATGCAATTTGGAGATGGTTTTACAAGAATAATTAGGCAATTTATGGAGAGCAAACAGCACAGATTATAATTAATGGTAGCTTAACAGAACCTTTTAAGATTGGAAGGAACAAGACAGGGATGTCCTTTATCACCATTATTGTTTATTTTAACTCTAGAACCATTATTGGATAAAATATGAAAGTAAAGGATAGAGGAATTAAAGTTAGACAACATGAATATAAGAGAGCTTTTGCAGATGATGGTGATTACTTTAACAAACCCTATAAATCTAGTAAATCTTTGTTGGAAATTGATCAATATGGGAAGGTTTCAGGGTTTAAATCAGAAAAGACAAAAGTGATAATAAAAATATGGCCAGACAACAGAAAGAAAAATTAGAGGAAATAACAGGATTTGAAATTGTAAAGAAGGTTAAATACTTAGGGTCTATATTATCGTCAAATGTGAAATTGTATAAGAATAACTATGAGGTTTTATGGCAAAAGTTCAGAAGGAGTTGATTGTTTGGAAAAATTGCAATTATCTTGCTGGGGAGAGCTGCTATTAAAAAGAAACTTTTCTTTGTTTCAATTGACTCTTTAAGATGGCGCCTGAAGGGGTGAAAGTGAATGGAATTCTAAACAGTCTGTGTAACTAAGAAGCTAAGAAATGTTATGTGTGGATTCTAATGAAGTGAAGAGCTCTCCTATACTTAAAGGGGAAAAGAAGTTTCTAGACTTATATTTTGTGAATTTTAAAACTGAAATGGCTACTAAACCACCTAAGACTGGGTAGAAGGGTTCTGAACCAGCTTTAGAAGATTTGATTAAAGAACAAGGAAAGTCTTTGAAAAGTTTAAGGAGATAATGGATAATAATGAGAAAATAAGAGAAGAAATAAAGAGAATAATAAAAATAAGAAGATATTTTGATGGCTTTCAAGGTTTGGCAAAAGACTGGAGGTGGTGGAGGAGGAGGTGCAAGAAATTGCTCAGTCAAATCAACAAATAGAAAATAGAATGGGGAATGCAAATTAAATTGGATAAAATGAAGATCAAGTGGTGGTGATGCAGTATAGAATGATGGAGCTCTGAGAATTAGGGGCTTGAAGAAAAGGGAAGATTTAAAAAATTTATCAGAAGCTCTGGCTTTATTGAACTTGATCCACAAGAGGTTGCTTATCAAATTGACAAAATTTATAGAGTTAATTCTGGATTGCTAGGCAGAAGAAACTTCCTAGAGACATTGTGGTTTATTTTTGAAAAGAACAGTGAAATCAAATTTTGCAAGTTGCATTTCAGAAAAACTTGAAATAGAGAACAGGAGCTGAAGGTTTTGAAAGAGATTCCTCCCAAGATGTTAAGGGATAGAAAGGACTTTACATTTTTTACACAAGAACTTAAGAAATACCAGATTCAATTTAGATGGGAGGTTCCAGTTGGTTTGACAGTGTATTATCAAGGAAGGAGATATCGTATTGATACAGTGCTTAAGGCCAAAGATTTTCTTTCTCGTGCTGAAACTTGAAGTAGAAATAATAGAAAAAAGAATTCAAGAGACTCAAATGGGTGGAAGCTGAGGTGATTCCAGTGATGTTACCATCTGAGGAACAACCACAAGAACAAAGACTGATGAGGGGAGCCCTTAAGCGTAAAGAAAAGGAGCAACAAACTCAAAGTAAAGTTCAGGATTCTGCTACAGAAGCGGTGGGAGGAGCACGTCAAGATACGGGAGGCGATCTTCAGCTGATCGCTCAAAAGCTTCAGCAGGCCAGTAATGGCAAATAAAATCTTGACTTGGAATGTCAATGGTTTGAATTCAGCTCAGAAGAGAAGAAAATATTTCATTATTTGAAACAATTTAGAAATGATGTAATTTGCTTACAAGAAACATATTAAACTATCAGATCAAAAGTACTTAATAAACTCAAAGTTAGGTAAACATTTTGTTGCTCAGCTTTGGACAAAAACATGGCATAGTGGTTTATTTGAGAAAAGATATACCAGCCAAGTTAATAGAGGCAGATATTCACGGAAGATATATTGCTATTGAACTTACAATAGAACAAAAGGACCCTTTTGTTTGGTATATATGCGCCTAACCAGCAACAAGAAAAATACTACAGAATGTTGTACGATAAGTTGATTCTATGGGACTATAGATTGTATATTATGTTAGGAGATTGGAATGGAGTAATTGATACACGAAAGGACAAGAGAATTTTTTCTAAGAAGATACCTGTACATGCAAAGTTGCCTAAATTCTTTTTTGACATGATAGAAGATTTTGAGTTGAGAGATGTATGGAGACTGCGGAATTTGGAGGAAAAAGACTATACTTTTTTTCTCTGATAGGCATCAATCCTTCTCACGTATTGATTTTATTTTAATTTCTAATGATTTGCTTTTTAGGGTGAAGAAAACTAAGATATTTCCAAGATGTTTGTCTGATCATAGTTCTGTTTGGATGGAATTGCAATATGGAAAAGAAGGTAGAAGAACTTGGAAATTAAATGAAAATTTGTTTAGATATCAGGATAATGTAAATCAATGTAAAAAGCAGATGAAAGAATGTTTTGATTATAATTTGAATAACGAAACATCGATAGAAATGGTTTGGGACTCAGTAAAGCTTTTATGAGAGGTGTATTAATATATCTTAATAATAGACAGAGAAATAAGCAACAAAGACAGCGAGGTATTTAGAAGAGGAAATTTATAAGAAACAACAATTATTAATACATAACCGCATGATCAAAACTTAAAGATGCAATAAAGTTATTACAGAATCAATTTAATATGATAATAGCTGATCAGGTGCAAATGTAAACAAAAAAAAACAAAAAAAAAACAAATATACAATATGCCAAACATAATACTTTTTGTAATGCAAATAGACCTGGTAGGTGGTTAGCATATACCTTAAGGAAAAGACAAAAACAACGTACTATAGAAAAAATAGAATATAAAGGTAAAGAGAGATACCAACAGGATAAAATTAAAAAAGCTTTTTTACAATATTATACAAATTTATATCTTAAAGATAATATGTTGAACAGGGATATTGATAATTATTTGAAGGAAGGTTAAAAATTTAACTTTAGAACAAACAGATGAACTGAATCAGCCTATAACTTCTGAAGAAATTATTTTGGTAATTAAACAATTAAAAATGGGGAAAACTCCTGGTACGGATGGGCTTACAGTTAGTTATTATAGGAATTTACAGGATGAGATGTTAGGTCCACTTAAGGAATTATTTAATCAGATACAAATAGGAGGGGGAATTCCCCCCCCCATGGAGAACCTCTTTTATTTCATTGATACCAAAAGAGGAACAGGATTGTTCTAAACCTGGGAACTATAGGCCAATCTTGCTTTTAAATAATGATTATAAGATTTTTGTTAAAATAATAGCTAATAGATTAATGTTGATTTTGCAGCGAAGAATTCATAATGATCAATCTGGATTTATAAAAGGGAGACAGATGAGGAATAATGTTAGGCAGATAGTTAATTTACTGGAGTATTTAGAAAAGAAAAATTTTATTCCAGCAGCATTTATTTTTCTTGATGCAGAGAAAGCTTTTGATCAATTGCATTGGGATTTTTTATTTAAATTAATAGAAAAGATGCAATTTGGAGATGGTTTTAAGAATAATTAGGCAATTTATGGAGAGCAAACAGCACAGATTATAATCAATGGTAGCTTAACAGAACCTTTTAAGATTGCGAAAGGAACAAGACAGGGATGTCCTTTATCACCATTATTGTTTTATTTTAACTCTAGAACCATTATTGGATAAAATATGAGAAGTAAAGGAGATAGAGGGAATTAAGTTAGACAACATGAATATAAGCTGAGAGCTTTTGCAGATGATTTGGTGATTACTTTAACAAACCCTATAAACTCTAGTAAATCATTGTTGGAAATAATTGATCAATATGGGAAGGTTTCAGGGTTTAAGGTAAATCAGAAAAAGACAAAAGTGATAATAAAAAATATGGCCAGACAACAGAAAGAAAAACTAGAGGAAATAACAGGATTTGAAATTGTAAAGAAGGTTAAATACTTAGGGGTCTATATTACATCGTCAAATGTGAAATTGTATAAGAATAACTATGAGGTTTTATGGCAAAAAGTTCAGAAGGAGTTGATTGTTTGGAAAAAATTGCAATTATCCTTGCTGGGGAGAATAGCTGCTATTAAAATGAATGTTTTACCTAGATTTTTATTCCTCTTTCAGATGATACCAATAATTAAGAAAGATAAGAATCTTGAGGAATGGCAGAAGGGAATTAATAAATTTATATGGGAAGGTAAAAAAGCTAGGGTTAAAATGAAAATAATTCAAGATTCTCGGGAAAGGGGAGGTTTAAAAATGCCCAATTTTAAATTATACTATGAAGCAGCTGCTCTCTCTGCAATAAGTGATTGGTTTAATTTAACGGAGGAAAGAATTTTGAATATAGAAGGTTATGACTTGCTATATGGATGGCATGCATATTTAATTTATGACAAAAAGTGGATAAGGCCTTTAAAAATCATGTGTAAGAACTGCCCTTTATGTGTTTGGAAAAAATATTCTTATAAATTAAATTATAAGGTTCCTATATGGGCAAGTCCTAGACATACAATAGAGAATATAAATATAGAACAGAATCAGGAAATGATTACATATAAAGATCTTTTGTATACTGAAAGAGGTAATTTGCAATTAAAATCTCTACACGTACTAAAAGAAGAAGGGAAAAATTATACTTGGTTTCAATATGAGCAACTACGTGCTAGACGGAAGATCAGAAAATTGGTATAGAGCAGAACGAGGGAAATTTGGTAAAGCAAATTAGAAATAAGTCTCAGGAGCATATAAAGAGATTGTATAATATGTTACTTGAAATAGATTCTGAAAGGGACTTGATAAAGGACTGTATGATAAAGTGGGCAAAAAAATTTCAGGAGCCAATATTATTGGAAACTTGGGAAAAAATTTGGGTTAGAAATGTTAAATTCACGCAGGCACAGAATCTGAGGGAAAATTTTATAAAATGTTTTATAGATGGCATCTAGATCCTAAAAATTATCGTATGTATCCAGATATGCAAGCAAAATGTTGGAGATGTAATTGTGATGATGCTACATATTTTCATATTTGGTGGACTTGTAAGATATAAAGGCCTTTTGGATAAAAATTTGGTGGATTTTACAAAATGTTTTGAAAAGAAGATAAAGTTCCTGCCGCAATTTTTTTTGTTGGGAATTATTAAGGACTTGTACAGTAATTGAGACTAAATTGATTTTAAATCTAATAACAGCAGCAAGATTACTAATAGGACAATATTGGAAGAAAAAGAAGTACCTAATAGAAGAATGGATATTGAAAGTTGCCAATTTGGCTGAGATGGCTAAGATATCAGCCTTTTGAAAGACAATACGCAAGAAAGATACTTAAAGGAATGGAAAAATGGATTGACTATATTCAAAGTAGATATCAGACTAAGAGTTATCAGACTGTTTTGAATGATTATGATGTATTATTTTGATTGTTTGGGGAAGTTAGGAATTGATGATTGTAGGGTATAATTAAGTTGGGACGAAAATTTTTAGCATATGTTTGTTTTATTTTAACTATACCTTCTGCTCGTTCCAGGAAGTCGGGGAGAAGGGAGGGGGGAGAGGAGGTGGGGGGAAAGGGGGAAAATTTTTCTGTAAAACCTTTTGAATAAAAGAAAAAAAGAAAAAAAAGAAAGAGATTGGTGATGGGAACTATGAGAAGATTAATAGTAGTGCAGATTTAGTAAATAGTTTGACAATGTTGAGGCAATTATTTGTTTAGCAGAGTGATGGCCTTCGGGAAAAAAACTGTTCTTGTGTCTAGTTGTTCTGTTGTGCAGTGCTCTATAGCATCGTTTTGAGGGTAGAAGTTGAAACAGTTTATGTCCTGGATGTGAGGGATCTGTAAATATTTTCACGGCCCTCTTCTTGATTCGTGTAGTATACAGGTCCTCAATGGAAGGCAGGTTGGTAGCAATTATTTTTTCTGCAGTTCTAATTATCCTCTGAAGTCTGTGTCTTTCTTGTTGGGTTGCAGAACCGAACCAGACAGTTATAAGGGTGCAAATGACAGACTCAATAATTTCTCTGTAGAACTGAATCAGCAGCTCCTTGGGCAGTTTGAGCTTACTGAGTTGGTGCAGAAAGAGCATTCTTTGTTGTCCTTTTTTGATGATGTTTGTGATGTTAGCTCTCCATTTGAGATCTTGCGATATGATAGAACCTAGAAATTTAAAGGTTTCTACTGTTGATACTGTGTTGTCTAGTATTGTGAGAGGTGGAAGTATGGAAGGGTTTCTCCTAAAGTCTACCACCATTTCTATGGTTTTGAGTGTGTTCAGTTCCAGATTGTTTTGGTTGCACCACAAGGCTAGTCGTTCGACCTCTCGTCTATATGCGGATTCGTCATTGTCTCGAATGAGACCAATCACTGTTGTGTCATCTGCGAACTTCAGTAACTTAACAGATCGATCGTTGGAGATGAAGTCATTGGTATACAGAGAGAAGAGCAGTGGGGAGAGCACACAGCCGTGGGGGCCCCCTGTGCTAATTGTACAGGTATTTGATGTGATCTTGCTTAGCTTTACCTGCTGCTTCCTGTTTGTTAGGAAGCTTGTGATCCACTTAAAAGTTTGTTCCGGTACCTGTAGCTGGTTTAGCTTAGTTAGAAGAATGTCTGGAATGATGGTATTGAATGCTGAACTAAAGTCTACAAAAAGGACCCTTGCATAGGTCTTTGGAGACTCAAGATGTTGTAGGATGTAGTTCAGAGCCATTGTTGGAGGTTTTCAAGAAAAGATAGGACAATGATTTGTCCTGGACTCCTGCCTTGGGCAGGGGATGGAAATAGAAGACCACCAAGGTCTCTTCCAGCTGTATGAATCTATGATGTCTTCTTCCGACAATTCCAACCTATCCCTGATGCTGCTGCCTGAATCTCACGTGATAAACTTGCTCAGTTGATTCTGAAGTATTTTGGAGAGAACAATTTATTTTCTAATTATTCTTTTTCTCATGCTTGCCTGCAGGAGCTTTTTAATAGGTATGGCGCTCTCATAGTTTTAGGTCAATCCACAACTGCTCTGCTGAGAACTTTTTTTAAAAAACAAAACCCCAAAAGTTCTTACTTCTTCGCTTTTGTGAATTTCCACCTCTTAGGTTTAATTGCTATACAAGAATATTTTTATCTATCAGATTTTATTGTATTTTATTACTTTATAAGTAACTTCAGGAAGCAAAGCTTCCTACTTCTTTCTCTTCCTATTTTTACCATAACAATTGTGTAATGACGGCCTTGGACCTGACTCAAGTAGTGGATGGCCCCACTCACATGGCACACTGGACCTGATTTTTGTCTCTGGTCAGTGGTTGAGAGATCTGGACTTAAAGGAAATAGTCATTGAACCCTTGTCATGGTCAGATCACTCTCTCCTTCGCCTGGACTTTCTGACCGCTACCCAACACCGCAGGGAGACGGAACCATCACGTTGGTACTGTCCCAGGCGCCTGATGGACCCAGAGAGGTTCCGGACGGAGCTTGGGCCATTTCCTGAGGGTCTGGCTCACGGCACGGCAGAGGAACTAGCTGCAGCCTGGGAACGGGCTGCGGCTGGGCTTAATGTCGTGCCTTTTGCTCTGACCCGGAGATCCCAACCGCCCTTGGTTCTCCGAGGAGCTGAGGGGATGAACCGCCGGAGAAGACGCCTAGAGAGCTCTTGGAGGTCCAGCCGTTCAGAGGCTGATCGGACACTAGTTAGATCCTATACTAGGACCTACCTAGTGGCACTGAGGCGGCGTTGCTCGCCTCCTCCCTCATTCGTCGGCAGATAACCGCCCAGCTGCCCTGTTTGGTGACCCGCTCCCTCCTTCACCAGGGGGAGCGGGGTGACCCGTTGCAGGGACGTGCTGAGGAGTTTAACGGTTATCTATACGATAAAATCGTTCAGCTGAAGGACGGTCTGGACCAAAATTGTGGCGATTCGGACGGGACGTCTGAGGGCGGTCTTGGTGATGTTGTTTGGGATGAGTTTGACCCTGTGACTCCCGAGGACATGGACAGGTTCCTGGGTAGATTGAATGCCACCACGTGTTTACTGGACCCGTGCCCCTCCTGGCTGGTGCTGGCCACTCAGGAGGTTACAGAGGCTGGCTCCAGGGATTACGAGTGCTTCCTTGTTGGAGGAGTCTTCCAGCCGCCTTGAAAGAGCGGTGGTGAGGCCCCTCCTCAAGAAGCCTTCCTGGACCCGCTGTTTTAGGTAAATCCGGTCTCAACCCGCTTGTGGCGAAGGTTGTAGAAATATGGCATATCAGTTCCCCTGCACCTGGAGGAAACTGTCTATCTGGACCCGTTCAGTCCGGCTTCGGCCAGTTACAGCACTGAGACGGCTTTGGTGCGTTGGTGGATGATCTCTGGAGGGCCAGGATAGTTATTCCTCTGCCCTGGTCCTATTAGATCTCTCAGCGGCTTCGATACCATCGACCATGGTATCCTGCTGCGGTTGGGGGATTGGGAGTGGAGGCACCGTTTATCGGTGGTTCTCCTATCTCTCCGACCGGTCGCAGACGGTGTTGACAGGGGCAGAGGTCGACCGGTGCCTCACTTGTGGGTGCCGCAGGGTCATTCTCTCGCCTTCTGTTCAACATCTATATGAAGCCGCTGGGTGAGATCATCAGTGGCTTCGGTGTGAGGTACCAGCTGTACGCTGATGACACCCAGCTGTACTTCCACACGGGCCACCCCAATGAAGCTATCAAGTGCTGTCCCGGTGTTTGGAAGCCGTCTGGGTCTGGATGGGGAGGAACAGGCTCAAGCTCAATCCTCCAAGACGGAGTGGCTGTGGATGCCGCATCCCAGTACAGTCAGCTGAGTCCCTGGCTGACTGTCGGGAGCGAGTCATTGGCCCGATGGAGAGGGTGCGCATGCTCTCCTGGATGAACGGCTGTCTTTGAAGACCATTTGGCCGCTCCAGGAGAGCTTTCCACCAGGTTCGCCTGGTGCGCCAGTTCGCCCTTTCTAGACCGGGATGCCTTGTGCACAGTCACTCACGCCCTTGTGACGTCTCGTCTGGACTACTGCAATGCTCTCTACATGGGGCTCCCTTGAGGGCATCCGGAGGCTACAGTTAGTCAAAATGCAGCTGCGCGGGTGATAGAGGAGCCTCGTGGCTCCCGAGTGACACCTATCTGCGCAGGCTGCACTGGCTACCTGTGGCCTTCGGGTGCGCTTCAAGGTGTTGGTGAATGTCTTTAAAGCGCTCCATGGCATGGGGCCGGGTTACTTACGGGACCGCCTGCTGCTACCGAATACCTCTCACCGACCCGTGCGCTCTCACAGAGAGGACTCCTCAGGGTGCCATCGGCGTGACAGTGTCGTCTGGCGACACCCAGGGAAGGGCCTTCTCTGTGGGGGCTCCGCCCTCTGGAATGAACTCCCCAGGACTTCGTCAACTTCGGACCTCAACCTTTGCATGAGCTTAAAACCTACTTATTCATCTGCGCTGGACTGGGTTAGTGTTTTAAGTTTATGGGTTTTAATGGGTTTTAGTTTTAAATTTTAATTGTGGCCAATTTTAATAAGTTTTTTAACTGTATTTTAATTTGTATTTATAGTATTGTATTTTTACTTGGCTGTGAACCGCCCTGAGTCCTTCGGGAGAAGGGCGGTATACAAATTTAAATAATAAATAAATAAATAAATAAATAAATAAGGTGGATTGGACTGAGAGAGGGTGACCCAGTTTTCATGCCTAAAGTGGGACTAGAATTCATAATCTCCTGGTTTCTAAGATGGTGCCTTAACCATTAGTGGCTCATATCAACATATTTCTTTAATAAACCAGTTGGTAATTGCTTTTGGCCAGTATTGTTTTGTCAATAGGTGTGCTAACTAGCAGAAGGAGCAATGTTACCTTTGAAGTCATGTTACTAAAAGAACATATTTCATATACTTTGATATTGAATATATTACCTGCTTTTCATTCTGTCAAGACATTTGACTGACAGTTTGCCTACTGTCCATTGATGTTAAAGTATTTGTGTTTAGGCATAAGACTATCCCATACAAACTTCATAAGAAAATGTTCCTGTCAAGCCTGAATTTGATTCCATTACTTGGAATCTGACAGTTCCACAGTTAGGAGAGATTTAAGTGATTTGGCTATCCAGATATCTCCAAGTACTGAATTCAGTATATGGAATACAATATTTATTGGTGTTGTCTGAACTGTTGTGGGTTTATATAAAAGAAGAGTGAATTAATTGGTATTTTGGTAGGATGTTATGTAGGATGGGAGAAAGGAAGAGAAAATTTTAAGATGTGCAAATGCTGGTCAAAAGGCAAGTGTGGACTATTGTACACATAATACTATAGATCAAATAGAACAAATGCTTGTTAAAAGTAATGAAAAGGGTTATGCACAAGAATATACCTCAGCCTGGCTTCCGGCTGATGTTGCGACAATATCAGATGCAGGGAACGGGTCTCTGCGTTCCCTATACTTAGTTCTCCCTGTTTGTGGGCTCTGAGAGGAGCCAAAGCTGCCATGTAGGGGCGGCAAAGCTAAAGAGTGGCTACCTTGGAGGTCACAGGAGAGATTGTAATTCTCATGCTGAACCCCAGGCTTTTTTCCTCTATGCCATGGCAAGGAGAAGAGGCAGCCTAAAGATGGCTGCCATGAAGCTGGGACAGCTGAGAAACATCTAAGAACTGTACTGGAGCAGAGTTGGTGAAGAGTGTCTGGACCTGGGTGAGAAGAATCCTTTTTATTTAAAACTCAACTCCAAAAGAATATCCAGGAAAAAGAGAGGCTCACTGCTATTTTTAAAAGCAGTGATTTAACATTTTGAGAAGAATTTCAAAATTGAAGGAAAAAAGAATCAAAAGGAGAAAGCCAAAAACCTTTAAAAATACACAAAATTGGATTTTTAAATTAGACAGGTGTTGTTTTGGATAGGCATTTTAAAATGCTGGAACTATTTACTTAACAAACTAACATCATCTTTATATTTTGGATTGTTACCATTAAAATTGAATAAAACTGGTTAATATTGAAATTTGACTTAAGAGTGCCACCTGCTGACAAAAAGAAAGCATAACACATTCCCAAAATCTTGGAAATATATGGCTATTGGAGATTTAGATGTGAGAATAAGAAATACACTATTATTAAAGTGACCCCTGAAGGCTACAATACAAGACCGAATTTATAGAGGGACTTATGAAGATTCTGGAAAAATTCTTGGGAGTATCCAGAGGAACAGGTTGATCAGTTTTGGGAGATAAAGATTCATGAATATTGAACTTTTTGAGAAGTGACTTTAACATAACATAACATAACAACAGAGTTGGAAGGGACCTTGGAGGCCTTCTAGTCCAACAAAAACAACAAAACCCAATTAAAACCCATAAATTTAAAATCATTGCAGTAATCCAGGCGAGACGTCACGAGGGCGTGAGTGACTGTGCACAAGGCATCCCGGTCTAGAAAGGGGCGCAACTGGCGCACCAGGCGAACCTGGTGGAAAGCTCTCCTGGAGACGGCCGTCAGGTGGTCTTCAAAAGACAGCCGTTCATCCAGGAGAACGCCCAAGTTGCGCACCCTCTCCATCGGGGCCAATGACTCGCTCCCAACAGTCAGCCGCGGACTCAGCTGACTGTACCGGGATGCCGGCATCCACAGCCACTCCGTCTTGGAAGGATTGAGCTTGAGCCTGTTTCTCCCCATCCAGACCCGTACGGCTTCCAAACACCGGGATAGCACTTCGATAGCTTCGTTGGGGTGGCCCGGTGTGGAAAAGTACAGCTGGGTGTCATCAGTGTACAGCTGGTACCTCACACCGAAGCCACTGATGATCTCACCCAGCGGCTTCATATAGATGTTGAACAGAAGGGGCGAGAGAATCGACCCCTGCGGCACCCCACAAGTGAGGCGCCGCGGGGTCGACCTCTGCCCCCCCGTCAACACCGTCTGCGACCGGTCGGAGAGATAGGAGGAGAACCACCGATAAACGGTGCCTCTCACTCCCAATCCCTCCAACCGGCGCAGCAAGATACCATGGTCGATGGTATCAAAAGCCGCTGAGAGGTCTAATAGGACCAGGGCAGAGGAACAACCCCTATCCCTGGCCCTCCAGAGATCATCCACCAACGCGACCAAAGCCGTCTCAGTGCTGTAACCGGGCCGGAAGCCGGACTGGAACGGGTCTAGATAGACAGTTTCCTCCAGGTGCAGGGGAAACTGATATGCCACCATATTTCTCTACAACCTTCGCTGGGCGGGTTGGAGACCGACGATAATTACCTAAAACAGCCGGGTCAGGAAGGCTTCTTGAGGAGGGGCCTCACCACCGCCTCTTTCAAGGCGGCCGGAAAGACTCCCTCCAGCAAGGAAGCGCTCGTAATCGCCTGGAGCCAGCCTCGTGTCACCTCCTGAGTGGCCAGCACCAGCCAGGAGGGGCACGGGTCCAGTAAACACATGGTGGCATTCAATCTACCCAGCAACCTGTCCATGTCCTCGGGAGCCACAGGGTCAAACTCATCCCAGACAATATCACCAAGACCGCCCTCAGACGCCCCGTCCGAATTGCCACAATTTTGGTCCAGACCATCCCGAAGCTGAACGATTTTATCGTATAGATAACCGTTAAACTCCTCAGCACGTCCCTGCAACGGGTCATCCCGCTCCCCCTGGTGAAGGAGGGAGCGGGTCACCCGAAACAGGGCAGCTGGGCGGTTATCTGCCGACGCAATGAGGGAGGAGGCGTAGCAACGCCTCATTTCCCTCAGTGCCACTAGGTAGGTCCTAGTATAGGATCTAACTAGTGTCCGATCAGCCTCTGAACGGCTGGACCTCCAAGAGCTCTCTAGGCGTCTTCTCCGGCGTTTCATCCCCCTCAGCTCCTCGGAGAACCAAGGAGCCGGTTGGGATCTGCGTTGGGTCAGAGGCCGCAGAGGCACGACACGGTCTAAAGCCCCAGCCGCAGCCCGTTCCCAGGCTGCGGCTAGTTCCTCTGCCGTGCCGTGAGCCAGATCCTCAGGAAATGGCCCAAGCTCCGTCCGGAACCTCTCCGGGTCCATCAGGCGCCTGGGACGGTACCAACGTAGTGGTTCCGTCTCCCTGCGGTGTTGGGTAGCGGTCAGAAAGTCTAGGCGAAGGAGAGAGTGATCTGACCATGACAAAGGTTCTGTGACTATATCTCTCAAGTCCAGATCCTTCAACCACTGACCAGAGATGAAAATCAGGTCCAGTGTGCCTCCCCCGATGTGAGTGGGGCCATCCACTACTTGAGTCAGGTCCAAGGCCGTCATGGAAGCCATGAACTCCCGAGCCACTGTTGATGACGAGCCGGCAGATGGCAAGTTAAAGTCCCCCATGACTAAAAGTCTGGGGGTCTCCACTGCCACCCCAGCAAGCACCTCCAGGAGCTCGGGCAGGGCAGCTGTCACGCAGCAAGGAGCCAGGTACGTGACCAGCAAGCCCATCTGACACCTATGACCCCATCTCACAAAGAGGGATTCACACCCAGCAATCTGAGGTACAGTGGTCTCCCTCGGCTCTAAACTCTCTTTAATAACAACCGCCATCCCACCACCCCTACCCTGGGCCCTCAGCTGATGAAATGCACGGAAGCCCGGCGGGCACATCTCGACCAGGGGCACGCCCCCTTCAGTGCCCAACCAGGTCTCCGTAACGCCTATAAGATCCGCGGCGCCCCCCTGAATAAGATCATGTATTAGGGGGGCCTTATTTGCCACGGACCGTGCATTGCATAACATAAGCCGAAGGCCCAGGCTCTGAGGGTCCTGACCATCCGGGTAACGGGAAAAGTCAGAGGGATCGGGGCACGCGATCGCCTGCAAACATCGGGCGTGCCCCCTAAACCGTCGATCCTCCTTCCGCCATACCTGCCCCTCCCACTTACCGTGCAAATGGAACCACCCTCACAGAGAGGAACGCGTTCTCCCCCCTTAACCTCCAAACCCATTAAATAATCGCCGTGAGCACGCGCAGGAACTGGTCTCCCTCCCGACGGGCTACCACCAACCCTCCCACCCCCACCCCCAACCCAAACCCGTCGGTTTCCTCCCCCTTAAATCCCCTTTAAAACTCCCCTTAAAAAATCTATTAAAACAACTGACTAAAAAACCCCTAAGCCTCCTATTTTTCGCATGCCACCTCTCGGGACTCCAAAGCCCGTCCTCAAGGTGGTATAATAGAGTGAAGTAATAATAAGAGGAGAAATCAGAATTTGAATGATGGTATTATCAAGTATGCTTGAATAATATGGTGATTGGCATAAAAATAACATATTGAAATATTGAATAATTAAATAATCAAAGATTATAACAACATAAATATGTGTACTATTATCAGAATTATATAAGCTTGTCAAACATAGGAAATATGATGAATATTATTTTATTTGTACTAAAATGTAAGACACTCAGGTGCCACACTGTCCATGCATTGATAGGTTTGTTTTTAAAAAAAACTTGGAAAAAACCCCACTCCATGAATTCAGCATTTGTTCCCGACAAATGCCCCTCCCCACAGTGTTTCCTTAAGTCTCAGTTCCCAGGTGTGCCTTGTGAAGAGGGGCAAGGTGCTCTCCTCCTGAATAGTTGGTCAGTCTGCGCTGTTCTCACCTTCTCTCCACTCTCCGTGCTCGAGGATTAGGAGGGAGTGGTCCTTGCTCATCACCTGAGCTCTGTCTCTCATGTTTATTGCTTAGTCTCTCTTGGCCTCCTTCCTCCCTGCCTACAAGCTGGCCCAATCCTGAAAGGCCCTGGCCTGACTGGGCCTGCTCCTCCCCATTTTCCTCTGAAGCCAACAAAACTGCCCCCTCGATCTCTGTTAGCTCAGTTCTGTCTCATCTTTCTTCACAGATTCAGGGTCTGATGGGGGCATAACAGAGATGGATGGTGACGCTCCATAATGCAGATGACTCCAAGCTCCAAAACTTCAACTGCTTTATTTGTACTAAAATGGAAGAGAGTCAGGTGCTACACTATTCACACATCAATATGTTTGTAAAATTTTTTTAAAAAATTAAAAACTGGGGGAGGGCAGAAATACAGCTTGGCAAGAATAGAATAGAAAGAATAGTATAATAACTTTGTTGTCACTTTGAATGTACACTACTTGGCATACATTAAAATGAAATTCGTTGCAAAAAAAAGAATATACCTTAGCCCACTTAGTATTGAAATGAGAATTGGATATATTAGAAGAAACATAAAACATAAAAAGGGTGGGAGGTAAAACAAGAAGAGATGGCAAGTATCTTAATATTATTTTTCATTTGAATTCCATAACTGGTTTTTATCTGGCTAGTGCCAGATGGAAAAATGCACAGTTTCTTTCTCTTTCTTATTTCTGATTCATCTGGAACTAAATACTTCATTATGTGCAATAACTTTTGGCATAATTATGGATAATTTGGACCAATTATGATGAGAGAAGCCATTTTTTAGATTCCTGAATTATTTTTTTAGATGCATGAAATGCAAAGGTCTACTGATTATACAAGAATGCTAGTAAAACTACTGACTTTAAAAATATCTCTCAATAGACCATGCTCTAGTCTATCCTATTTAATAGCTAAATGAGAACAGTATATTTTAAAAAAGTGTTTTATTTTTTATTTTTTTTTACAAACATATCAAATCAATGTGTGAACCGTGTGGCACCTGAGTGTCATACATTCTAATACAAGTAAAATTAGTAAAATTGATCATAGTTATTACATTCAATCAACTTATATATTTCTAATAATTATACACAATTATAATAACTTGCTATCTGTCATTGTTCAATTATTCCATGTTTTCTCTTATTGTTACTTAATTTTATTATATAAAAGTGTCAACACTAACATTCCTCTTTCTCTTATTTCTATCACTTATTCTAACTTTTAATCATATCACCTTTATCTGAAAAAAACATTTTCTTTCTATCTTACCTGGCTTCTATTTGTGTCACCTAACTGAAACAAAGAAAAAAAAAAGAGAAAAAAAGAGAAAAGGAAATGCAAATCAGAACAACAACAAAGACAAAGAAATCATTTATCCATCACAGTATATTATTTCATGAATATTTTATCATAAGCATATGTCTAGTTCATTTCAAGTAGTTTTTTTCTTTTTGTATCTGAAATACTCAAATGTAACAGACCCCTGCAACAGTGTAATCTCTTTTTTTTTTTTACTATTTCACATATTGAACAAATACAGTAATAAATAGATAACACTTGTAACTTTTCACAAAAAAGCTACTTGCCTTCTAAGCATTTTTATCTGGAAGTAAAGTCAGATAGTCTTGATTATACCTGATTATACCCAGAATATTTTGGGTATAAATAAAGCAAGAATGAGAAATTTATGGTGGAACTAAAACTCCCAGTCTTGTTCTCAGCATGACCAATGGTGAGACTATTGGAAAGCACACAGGTTTCTCATTCCAATATACAGTATACAGTAGGTATGAAAGATTCAAGTGACAATGAACCTGCATGTTATTTTTTATGGAACCTACTCAACTGTACAGTGATTTCATCTGCAAATTACTACAGGCTTGACTCAGTGATGAGTTTCAATTTTTTTTACTACCTGTTCTGTGGGTGTGGCTTGGTGGGCGTGGCTTGGTGGGCGTGACAGGGGAAGGATACTGCAAATCCCCATTCCCTCCCCATCCCACTAACCTGCTCTCGGAAGGAATCAAACTCCCTCTCTTCGTTTCCCCAAATAAAATATTACTCATAAGAAAAGGCTCCCAGAAAAGCAAGGAAAAATCAAGCTGCTGACAAAGGAACCTGCCTGAGGCTCATTCCACATTCCTGCCAGCTGCATAAAGGAAACTTTGTAAGAAGAAAACAGCTACCAGTGCTTAGAGATAAAGAAAATGGACGCTGCAAGTTCGGCTCCATTTACAAGCAGGCAGAAAACTCATTCAAGACAGGATATTTCAGGCTCCAGTGACGTCACCGCTCCTGCTGGGTGCTCTAACAGAGCACTCCGTGTTAGAAGATTGTAAAAGTCAGTGAAACAGAAAAAAAATCACTGTTCACTGAGCTTAGCATACCCTCTGGGCAAAAGAGGGTTATCAGAGTTGTGGGAAAGTGGCAGGTCTGACAGGGGGTTTGCTCTTAAGAGCGAATTTTCCTGGATTTATGACCCCACCGAATTCCACTCCCTCCAACTTCAACACGCTCCTGTTTTTATCAGGAAAAAGGAGTGGGAATGTCGCTTCTGCTCTAAAGGACTTATTAAATTGATTGATATTCTAAGCAGACAGGAATTTCACAAGCGTTCGATCTTTGATGTAGAATCAGCACGGCAAGTACCGACTCCCTTTTTGAAACTTGAAACCTTTCTTTGTCTTTGATTAATTGACTTTTAAAATGACGTCTGAAAGTGAAAGTAAAATTTTTTAGTACGATAAAGTAGCGTTATTTGTGGATTGTTACAAACGGAGTTTTTTTATACTGAAAGGAGGGAAGGAAAGTTATTAAGTTTAAATTCCTGATTCTTTTGAAGACAGAATGGCAGCTAAACCTTTAAAGCCTTCTGGAAGAAGGGGATCTGAACCAAGTCTTGAGGAAATATTGAAAGAACAATTAAAACTTTCTGAAGATAGGCAAAAAGAGATGATGGAGAATTTTAATGCAAAAATAAGAGAAGATATTCTCATGGCAGTTCAAGGACTGAGTAAAAAAATTGAGGATTGGAAGGAAATGCAACAGATCTCTCAGTCAAATAAGCATTTAGAAGACAAAATGAAAGGTGTTCAGAAAAAAGTGGATCAAAATGAAGATCAGGTTGTGATATTACAATATAAACTTATGGAAGGAGCTCTTAGAATTCGTGGTATGCAAGAAGAGCGAGGAGAAGACTTAAGAAAAATTATATCAGAAGCATTGGCTGAATTTATTGAAGTGGAACCCCAAGAGGTAGCTTACCAAATTGATAAAATATATAGAGTTAATTCCTGGATTGCAAGACAGAGAAAGCTTCCTCGGGACATTGTGGTTTATTTTGTGAAAAGGACTATGAGAAATCAGATTCTGCAAGTTTCATATCAGACAACTTTAAAAATTGGAGAACAGGAGCTGAAGGTGCTGAAAGAGATTCCTTCAAAGATGTTAAGAGATAGGAAGGAATTTGTTTTTTTTTACACAAGAACTTAAAAAACATCAGATTCAATTCAGATGGGAGGTGCCAGTTGGACTGACAGTATTCTATCAAGGAAGGAGATATAGAATTGACACTGTTTTAAAGGCAAAGGATTTTCTTTCTACAGTTTTGAAAGTCGAAATAGAAGTGATAGAAAAACTTCAACAGATTCAAGAAGGCGTGGTGATCCAAGAGCCTTCATTGCTGCCAGTATTAGAAGAACCACAAGAGCAAAGGGTGACAAGAGGAGCTCTTAAGCGTAAAGAAGAGCAACAGTCTCAAAGTAAAAGTCAGGATCCCAGTATGGAAGCTGTGGGAGGAGCTCATGTGTTGAGAAGTGCTCGTTTGCGGGTCTGGAAAAAATATTCCTATAAATTAGAATACAAGATTCCTATATGGGCGAGCCCTAGACATGCAATAGAGAATATAAATATAGAACAGAAACAGGAAATGATTACTTATAAAGAACTTTTGTATGTTGAAGGAGGTAGATTGCAATTAAAATCATTACAGGTATTAAATGAAGAAGGGAGGAATTATACTTGGTTTCAATATGGGCAAATAAGTGCTAAATGGAAAGAAGATCAAAAAATTGGTATAATGCAAAGGGAGGAAAATTTAATAAAGCAAATTAGAAATCAGACCCAGGAGCATATAAAGAGATTGTATAATGTGTTGCTTGAAATAGATTCGGAAAAGGATTTGGTAAAGGATTGTATGATAAAATGGGCACAGAATATTCAGGAACCAATAATGTTGGAAACATGGGAGAAAATTTGGGTTAGAAATGTTAAGTTTACATAAGCACAGAATCTAAGGGAAAATTTTTATAAGATGTTTTATAGATGGCACTTAGATCCCAAAAAATTATCATGTATGTATCCTAATATCCAAGCGAAATGTTGGAGGTGTGATTGTGATGACGCTACATATTTTCATATTTGGTGGACTTGCAAGAAAATTAAGGTCTTTTGGATAAGAATTTGGTGGATTATTCAAAATGTACTGAAGAAGAAGATAAAGTTCCTGCCACAATTTTTCCTTTTGGGAATTATAACGGATTGTACAGGGATTGAGACTAAATTGATTCTGAATTTAATAACAGCAGCAAGACTGTTGATTGGACAATACTGGAAGAAAGAAGAGGTACCTACAATAGAAGAATGGATACTGAAAGTCATTAATTTGGCTGAGATGGCTAAAATCTCAGCGTTTTAAAAAGACAATACGCAGGAAAGATATTTAATTGAATGGAAAAAATGGACTGATTATTTACAAAACAGATATCAGATTAAGAAATATCAGATTGCCTTTGAATAATTAGAAAGTTATTTTATGTAATGGGGAGGGGGTTGGGAGATGAAAAGCTTTGGATGTGGTTATTTGGATTGGAAGGGAAAATTTTATTCTATGTTTGGTTTATTTATAACAATACCTTGTGATTGACCGGGAAGCCGGGGAGGAGGGGAAGGGGTTTTGGGAGGGGGGGAAAAAGAGGGAAAATGTTTTTGTTTTTTAAAACTCTTTCAATAGAAAGACAGGATATTTCACAATGTAAATCACCCAAACCTTTTTAGAAACACAAAGCCCATGTTGCACAAACCTCAAAACTCCAAAAACAGAACCATATAAGAATCCCTCCTCTTACCCAGTTTGTTGTTCAGCTGACCCAGAAATGAACTGCTGAATGTCACTTTGCTTCTTCAAGTAAAAACCTCCTTCCAGCAGCTGCTTCTTGGCTTGTCATTTTAAAGCGCGGCGTCTTGTTTTTTTTCTCTTCTTCTTCTTTGCCAAGTGATCTCCCCACTGAATAGCGAGTCCTGATTTTTTCCTTCTAGCTGATCAGCTGGGAGACTGGAAGGCAGTGAATCGATTGGGGGCGGGGCCAGGCAGAGGTGGTATTTACCGGTTCTCTGAACTACTCAAAATTTCCATTACTGGTTTGCAAGAACTGGTCAGAACCGGCTGAAACCCACCTCTGCTTGACTTCCTTATGTCTATTAGTTTAATTTATTTATTTATTTATTATTCATATTTATATACCGCCCTATCTCCCGAAGGACTCAGGGCGGTTCACAGGCATATAAAACACTTATATACAATTTAAAATAAACATTAAAAAACTTATTCTAATGCCCAAATTATTAAAACTAGAAATATAAATATTAAGACCAATTTAAAACCCCTATAAAATTTAAAATCTACGCCAGTCCTGCACAGATGAATAAGTGTGTCTTGAGCTCGCGACGGAAGGTCCGGAGGTCCGGAAGTTGACGGAGTCCTGGGGGGAGTTCGTTCCAGAGGGTGGGAGCCCCCACAGAGAAGGCCCTTCCCCTGGGCGTCGCCAGACGACACTGTCTAGCTGACGGCACCCTGAGGAGTCCCTCTCTGTGAGAGCGCACGGGTCGGTGAGAGGTATCCGGTAGCAGTAGGCGGTCCCGTAAATAACCCGGCCCTATGCCATGGAGCGCTTTGAAGGTGGTTACCAAAACCTTGAAGCGCACCCGGAAGGCCACAGGTAGCCAGTGCAGCCTGCGCAGGATTGGTGTCATACGGGAGCCACGAGGGGCTCCCTCTATAACCCGCGCAGCCGCATTCTGAACTAACTGCAGCCTCCGGATGCCCTTCAAGGGGAGCCCCATGTAGAGAGCGTTGCAGTAATCCAGGCGAGACGTCACGAGGCGTGGTGACCGTGCATAGGGCATCCCGGTCTAGAAAGGCGCAACTGGCGCACCAGGCGAACCTGGTAAAAGCTCTCCTGGAGACGGCCGTCAAGTGATCTTCAAAGACAGCCGTTCATCCAGGAGGGCGCCCAAGTTGCGCACCCTTCCATCGGGGCCAATGACTCGCCCCACCAGCCAGCTGAGGACTCAGCTGACTGTACCGAGATGCCGGCATCCACAGCCACTCTGTCTTGGAGGGATTGAGCTTGAGCCTGTTTCTCCCCATCCAGACCCGTACGGCCTCCAAGCACCGGGACAACACTTCGATAGCTTCGTTGGGGTGGCCCGGTGTGGAAAAGTACAGCTGGGTGTCATCAGCGTACAGCTGGTACCTCACACCGAAGCCACTGATGATCTCACCCAGTGGCTTCATATAGATGTTGAACAGAAGGGGCGAGAGGATCGACCCGTGCGGCACCCCACAAGTGAGGTGCCTCGGAGCCGACCTCTGCCCCCCTGTCAACACCGTCTGCGACCGATCGGAGAGATAGGAGGAGAACCACCGATAAACGGTGCCTCCCACTCCCAATCCCCCCAACCGGCACAGCAGGATACCATGGTCGATGGTATCAAAAGCCGCTGAGAGGTCTAACAGGACCAGGGCAGAGGAACATCCTCTATCCCTGGCCCTCCAGAGATCATCCACCAACGCGACCAAAGCCGTCTCAGTGCTGTAACCGGGCCGGGAGCCGGACTGGAACGGGTCTAGATAGACAGTTTCATCCAGGTGCAAGGGAAACTGATATGCCACCATACTCTCTACAACCTTCGCCGCGAAGCGAAGGTTGGAGACCGGACGATAATTACCTAAAACAGCCGGGTCCAGGGAAGGCTTCTTGAGGAGGGGTCTCACCACCGCCTCTTTCAATGACAGTTCAAAGCTATGACAGCCTTGGAAAAAAGTGCTTTATGACCTGTACTTTCACTTATTACTGTTGCACCATCGTGATGGTCACATGATCACAATTTGGACATTTGAAAACCAGTTTCCATTTATGACTGGTTGTAGTGTGCTACAGTTATGTTATCATAATTTGTGCCCTTTTTTACCCAATGGAGAAGCTGGATTCAATTAATAACCATGTGTTCACTTAATGACCATGGTAATTTGCTTTATGACTGCTGTAAAAATGGTAATAAAATCAGGCCCAATCACATGGTTAGGTGATCTATGACCTCAACAGTTTACAATGGAAATTAAGGTCTCAGTTGTGGTCATAATTTAAGGACTACCTGTACAGAGTAGTTGTAAGTGTGAGATGTCTGTGGCTTATACAAAGTAATTTCATTCTATATGACATGCACCATCTTGAAACTGCTTGGGAAATAATACACTGCACATTAAAAGAAGCCTTTGTTGACTAATGAAACTTTTGATGAGAACCTGAGCAGACAGTTTGTTAAAGGGAATGTAAGGGGTGTGCATAAGAGCACAAACGTGCCTACCATTCCTGTCCTATTGTTTTTTTATTCTTATACATATATGCTTATACTTCCTCATATTTCCTCATATATATGTTTATATACTATACAGCCATTTTGTGTGATGCTTATGTATATTGTTGTGACATAAATAAATAAATAAATAAATAAATAAATAAATAAATAAATAAATAAATAAATGTTGCTTCTCCCTATTGATGAAGAGTATTGCATTGCTTCCATGACAGGAACTACCATGTTGAGATGGAGTCACGTCACCTTGCAAATAAAAATCAAAGTAACAGAAACTTTTTTTCATGAATATGTAAAAGATTTTTTTTCCATGAATAGGCAACAAATCTATAAGCTACTATGCTTTATACATGTCAAAAATTGCAGTATAGACAGTAGTGATATATCATACCCAGAGTACTGCATCGAGTTTTGGTCACCACACTATAAAAAAGATGTTGAGACTAGAAAAAGTGCAGAGGAGAGCAACAGGATTAGGGGACTGGAGACTAAAGCATATGAAGAACGGTTACATGATCTGGGCATGACTAGCCTAGTGAAGAGAAGGACCAGGGGAGACATGATAGCAGTGTTCCAATATTGAGGGGCTGCCACAGAGAGGAAGGGGTCAAGCTATTTTCCAAAGCACCTGAAGGCCAGATAAGAAATAATGGGTGGAAACTGACCAAGGAGAGATTCAACCTAGAAATGAGGAGGAACTTTCTGACAGTGAGAATAATCAACCAATGGATCAGCTTTTGTGGGAGCTTCATCACTTGAGACTTTCAAGAAAAGATTGGACTGCCATTTCTCAGAAATGGTGTAGGGTCTCCTGTATGAGCAGAGGGTTGAACTAGATGACCTATAAGGTCCCTTCCAACTCTGTTAATCTGTTACACTCTTTCAAGAAAATGTTAGGAATGGATGGATTTACCAGTGAAAAATAACCTTGAGAAATTAAGATTAACAGACAAATATCTACTAGCATTGTCACATTATATATTTTGATACTCAGGCTATCAGTTATGCAACAAATGAGAAGAAAAATGGGTTGGTTAAACTGAGAGAAAATTGCATCTAATTCATGAAATGTATCAATACCAGAAATACAGGGGATTTGATTTAGTGGTGGTTTTTTTTCATCATTATATAATGCAAGAAATCCATCTAAAATCTAGCATTTTGGACAGGTTGTTTAGATGGGTTCATACTTTTATATTTAGCTACCCCCCAATAAGAAGAAGGAGGATTTCTTGCTGATTGGAAGTATATCAACAAAGATTTCTGGTTTCTGTTTTAGAATAGAACACAGTGTCTTTGCCTTAAATAACATTGCTGGAACAAAGAAAGACCAGGATAGTTTTTATTTTAATCGAAAGAATTGTGAGCTATATTCATTCCTAGTAATCAGGCCTCCAAGTTTAGCATTTTTTTTGAAGTTTTTATAGGTTTTATTACAACAATACAACACAAGACAAACATACATAACATAGACAAATAATCTGTGTTTTCTTTTTATATGACGGTTTCGTTCCTTCAGCTTTCTGCTTTATACATTCCCTTTTTCCCTTCTTTTTTACTATCCTTGACTTTATCATCCCTTTACATCTAGTTTCATATATTTACAATATTTTACACATTTTTTTATCTTCTCTTCTCCATCCTTTTTTTTCTATTCAGTTTTCTTATTCTACAACCACTCATACCATTTGGTCCATATTTGATAATATTCTGTCTCTTCCTTTTCCTTTATTTCTTTTGTTAATTTATCCATCTCCTCACAATCCAGAATTTTCTTGATTGTTTCTTCTTCTGTTGGTATCTTTTCATTTTTCCAGAGCTGTGCGTAAGCAATCCTTGCTGCCATAATTATGTGTAATATCAAATACTGAATTTATTTATTTATTTATTTTATTTATTTTATTTGATTTTTATACCGCCCTTCTCCCGAAGGACTCAGGGCGGTGTACAGGCAAGATAAAACCAGCAATACAAATATACAAGTTAAAATATCATTTAAAAAACTTATTTAAAATTAGCCTGAAATTAAATTACCATAAACTAAAAACCCCGTTTAAAAATTAATAAAATTTCCCATTAAAAATCCAATTTAGGCCAGCCCCGCGCGAATAAAGAGATGTGTCTTTAGTTCGCGACGGAATGTCCGAAGGTCAGGTATTTGATGTAGACCTGGGGGAAGCTCGTTCCAGAGTGTGGGAGCCCCCACAGAGAAGGCCCTTCCCCTGGGGGCCGCCAGCCGACATTGTTTGGCGGACGGCACCCTGAGAAGTCCCTCTCTATGGGAGCGTACGGGTCGGTGGGAGGCATGTGGTAACAGCAGGCGGTCCCGTAAGTACCCAGGTCCTAAGCCATGGAGCGCTTTAAAGGTCGTAACCAACACCTTAAAGTGCACTCGGAAGGCCACAGGCAGCCAGTGCAGTCTGCGCAGGGGCGGTGTTACATGGGAGCTACGAGTAGCTCCCTCTATCAACCCGCGCAGCTGCATTCTGGACTAACTGGAGCCTCCGAGTGCACTTCAAGGGGAGCCCCATGTAGAGAGCATTACAGTAATCCAAGCGAGAGGTAACGAGCGCATGAGTGACTGTGCATAAGGCATCTCGATCAAGGAAGGGGCGCAACTGCCGAACCAGGCGAACCTGGTGGAAGGCCCTCCTGGAGACGGCCGTCAGATGATCTTCAAACGACAGCCGATCATCCAGGAGGACACCTAAGTTGCGCACCCTATCCTTTGGGGCCAATAATTCGCCCCCAACAGCCAGCTGCGGCTGCAGCTGACTGAATCGGGATGCCGGCATCCACAGCCACTCCGTCTTGGAGGGATTAAGCTTGAGCCTGTTTCTCCCCATCCAGACCCGTACGGCTTCCAAACACCGGGACAGCACTTCAACAACTTCATTGGGGTGGCCCGGGGTGGAAAAGTACAGCTGGGTATCATCAGCGTACTGCTGGTATCTCACCCCGAAACCACTGATGATCTCACCCAGCGGCTTCATGTAGATGTTGAACAGCAGGCGAGAGAATCGACCCTGAGGGACCCCACAAGTGAGGCCCCTCGCGGTCGACCTCTGCCCCCCTGTCAACACCGTCTGCGACCGGTCGGAGAGATAGGAGGAGAACCACCGATATACGGTGCCTCCCACTCCCAATCCCCCCAACCGGTGCAGCAGGATACCATGGTCGATGGTATCGAACGCCGCTGAGAGGTCTAATAGGACCAGGGCAGAGGAATAACCCCTGTCCCTAGCCCTCCAGAGATCATCAACCAATGCGACCAAAGCTGTCTCCGTGCTGTATCCGGGTCGGAAGCCGGACTGGAACGGGTCTAGATAGACGTCTTCATCCAGGTATTGGGGTAGCTGTCGCGCCACGGCACTCTCTACAACCTTCGCAACAAAGCGAAGGTTGGAGACTGGACGATAATTACCCAAAATAGCTGGGTCCAGGAGGGCTTCTTGGGAGGGGTCTCACCACCGCCTCTTTCAAGGCGGCAGGAAAACCTTCCAACAAAGGCGTTGATAATCCTCTGGAGCCAGCCTCGTGTCACCGCCTGAGTGGCCAGTACCAGCCAGGAAGGACACGGGTCCAGTAAACATGTCGTGCCGTGCAGCCTCCCCAACAACCTGTCGACGTCCCCGGGAGCCACAGGGTCAAACTCATCCCAAAAGGGCTCAACAAGACGTGCCTCCTCTCCTCGCTTGGATCATCCCAAATTCGGTCCAGACCGTCCCTCAGCTGAGCGATTTTATCGTATAGATAACCACTAAACTCCTCAGCTCGTCCCTGCAGAGGTCATCCCGCACCTCCTGATGTAGGAGAGGCGGGTCACCCAGCTGGGCGGCGGGCGGTTATCTGCCGGCGCAATGAGGGTGGAGGCATAGGGCGCCTCGCTTCCCTCATTGCCACTAGGTAGGTCCTAGAGTAGGATCTAACTAGTGTCCGATCAGCTTCGGAGCGACTGGACCTCAGGTGCTCTCCAGGCGTCTTCTCCGGCGTTTCATCTCCCTCAGCCCCTCGGAGAACCAAGGGCCGGACGAGACCTCGCGGGTCAGAGGCCGCAAAGGCGCGACACGGTCAAGGCCCCGGCGCGCCTGTTCCCAGGCCACGACCAGTTCCTCAGCCGTGCGTGGGCCAGTTCCTCAGGAATGGCCCAAGCTCCGTCAGGAACCTCTCAGGGTCCATCAGGCGCCTGGGGCGGAACCACCGTATAGGTTCCGTCTCCCTGCGATGGTGAATGGCGGTTCGAAGGTCTAGGCGAAGGAGAAAATGATCCGACCATGACATTGGTTCCGTTACTAAATCATCTAACACCAGATCATTTAACCACTGTCCAGAGATATAAATCAGATCCAGTGTGCCTCCCCCCGGGTGCGTAGGGCCATCATTTACTCGAATCAGGTCCAAGGCCGTCATGGAAGCCAAGAACTCCCGAGCTGCCGTCGATGACAAGCCAACTGATGGCAGGTTAAAGTCCCCCATGACTATAAGTCTGGGGGTCTCAACCGCCACAGCAGCGAGTACCTCCAACAGCTCGGGCAGGGCTGTGGTCACGCAGCAAGGAGCCAGGTACGCGATCACCAAGCCCAACTGATTCCTATAGCCCCACCGCACATAGAGGGATTCACAGCCGGCAATCTGAGGAACAGTGGTCTCCCTCGGCTCTAGATCCTCCCTGATAACAACCGCCACCCCCCCACCCCTACCTTGGGCCCTCGGCTGATGAAATGCTCGGAAACCTGGAGGGCACATCTCAACAAGGGGGACCCCCCCCTCTAGGCCCAACCAGGTTTCCGTAATGCCCATAAGGTCCGCGGACTCCCCCTGAATAAGATCGCAGATCAGGGGAGCCTTATTAACCACGGACCGGGCATTACATAACATCAGCCGAAGATCCAAGCTCTTTACTATAAGTTCTGGTTAGTATCCCAAGTAAGAACTTCTCTGTTTTCAAGTCCACCTTATGTCCACTTATCTCTTCTGTCCAGTTTTTGATTCTGGACCAATTTTTTTTTGCCTTAGGACATGTCCACCATAGGTGATAGTATGTTCTAGGAGGGTTTTTTTACATTTCCAGCAGTTTGGCGAATTATTAGGAAACATTTTAGCTAGCCGTACTGGTGTAAAATGCCATCTGTAAAACATTTTTAGCTGATTTTCCTTGTAAGCCATTGATAATGTCAATTTAATATTTATTTCCCATAATTTTTCCCATTTCTCCAATTCTACATTGTAGCCAAAAAAATTTGCCCATCTACTCATGGTATCCTTAACTACTACTTCTTCCATTTTATATCTAAGTAGATATTTGTATCTATTGCTTATTAATTTTATTTCTGTTCCATAAATGATTTTATCCAATTCTTGCAGTTCTTTTCGTTCCTCATACCATTTTTTATCTCTTACCACTTTAGATTGAATTTGTGTGAATGTCCACTAATCTATCACCCTTCCCATATCTTGTTCTAATTCCTATTTCTTTTTCAGTTCTCCCTGATCATTTATCCTTATATAATAATAATAATAATAATAATAATAATAATAATAATAATAATAATAATAATAATAATAATAATAATAATAATAATAATAATAATAATAATAATAATAATAATTTAATTTGTACACCGCCCTTCTCCTGAAGGACTCAGGGCGGTTTACAGCCAAGATAAAAACAGTAAAGACAAATACAATACTAAAAACATACATTAAAAAACTTATTAAATTTGGCCCAATTTTTAAAATACAATCAATCCCGATAGAAATTAATAAAATTAAAACCCATAAAATCAACTAAAAAATTAAAATTCAAGCCAGTCCAGCAAGACGGAACTAATCCTATATCTAATTTTTATCTCTGGTCAGTAGTTGAAGGATCTGGACTTGAGGGTTTTAGTCACTGAACCTTTGTCATGGTCAGATCACTCTCTCCTTCACCTGGACTTTCTGACCACCACTCAACACCGCAGGGAGACGGAACCAATACGTTGGTTCCGTCCCAGGCGTCTGATGGACCCGGAGAAGTTCCGGATGGAGCTTGGGCCGTTTCCTGAGGGTCTGGCTCATGGCACGGCTGAGGAACTAGTCGCGGCTTGGGAACTGGCTGCAGCTGGGGCTTTAGACCGTGTTGTGCCTTTGCGGCCTCTGACCTGGCGTAGGTCTCAACCAGCTCCTTGGTTCTCCGAGGAGCTGAGGGAGATGAAACGCTGGAGAAGACGCCTAGAGAGTTCTTGGAGGTCCAGTCGTTCGGAGGCTGATCGGACACTAGTTAGGTCATATAATAGGACCTACCTAGTGGCATTGAGGGAAGCGAGACGTTGTTACGTCTCCTCCCTCAATGCGTCGGCAGATAACCGCCCGGCTGCCCTGTTTCGGGTGACTCGCTCTCTCCTTCAACAGGGGGAGCGGGATGACCCGTTACAGGGACGTGCCGAGGAGTTTAGTGGTTATCTATACGATAAAATCGTTCAGCTTCGGGATGGTCTGGATCAAAATTGGGTGGATCCAGGTGAGATGTTGGAGAGCTGTCTTGTTGAGACTGTTTGGGATGAGTTTGATCCTGTGGCTCCCGAGGACATGGACAGGTTACTGGGGAGGTTGAATGCCACCACTTGTTTACTGGACCCGTGCCCCTCCTGGTTGGTGCTGGCCACGCAGGTGGTGACACGAGGCTGGCTCCGGGGGATTATTAATGCTTCTTTGTTGGAAGGGGTTTTTCCTGTTGCCTTGAAAGAGGCGGTGGTGAGACCCCTCCTCAAGAAGCCTTCCCTGGACCCAGCTTTATTAGGTAATTATCGTCCGGTCTCCAACCTTCGCTTTGTGGCGAAGGTTGTAGAGAGTGTGGTGGCATGTCAATTACCACGGTACCTGGATGAAACTGTCTATCTAGACCCGTTCCAGTCCGGCTTTCGGCCCGGTTACAGCACTGAGACGGCTTTGGTCGCGTTGGTGGATGATCTCTGTAGGCCAGGGATAGGGGTTATTCTTCTGCCTTGGTCCTATTAGACCTCTCAGCGGCTTTTGATACCACTGACCATGGTATCTTGCTGCACCGGTTGGAGGGATTGGGAGTGGGAGGCACCGTTTATCGGTGGTTCTACTGCTATCTCTCTGACCGGTCGCAGATGGTGTTGACGGGAGGGCAGAAGTCGACCCCGAGGCGCCTCACTTGTGGGGTACCGCAGGGGTCGATTCTCTCGCCCCTCCTGTTCAACATCTATATGAAGCCGCTGGGTGAGATCATCAGTGGTTTCGGTGTGAGTTACCAACTGTACGCTGATGACACTCAGCTGTACTTTTCCACACCGGGCCACCCCAACGAAGCTATCGAAGTAC
Organism: Ahaetulla prasina; assembly: GCF_028640845.1. NCBI lineage: Eukaryota > Metazoa > Chordata > Lepidosauria > Squamata > Colubridae > Ahaetulla > Ahaetulla prasina. The sequence continues at coordinate 80,101,924 of NC_080543.1, read as the reverse complement.
TGTCCCGGTGTCTGGAGGCCGTACGGGTCTGGATGGGGAGAAACAGGGTCAAGCTCAATCCCTCCAAGACAGAGTGGCTGTGGATGCCGGCACCCTGATACAGTCAGCTGCAGCCGGGGCTGACTGTTGGGGGCGAGTCATTGGCCCCAATGGAGAGGGTGTGCAACTTGGGCGTTCTCCTGGATGGACGGCTGTCTTTTGAAGATCATTTGACAGCTGTCTCCAGGAGAACTTTTTACCAGGTTCGCCTGGTCCGCCAGTTGCGCCCCTTTCTAGACCGGGATGCCCTATGCATGGTCACTCATGCTCTCGTGACATCTCGTCTGGATTACTGCAATGCTCTCTACATGGGGCTCCCCTTGAAGAGCACCCGGAGGCTCCAGTTGGTCCAGAATGCAGCTGCACGGGTGATAGAGGGAGCCCCTTGTGGCTCCCATGTGACACCTCTCCTGCGCAGACTGCACTGGCTACCTGTGGCCTTTCGGATGCGCTTCAAGGTTTTGGTAACTATCTTCAAAGCGCTCCATGGCATAGGGCCGGGTTACTTACGAGACCGTCTGCTGCCACCGATTGCCACCCACCGACCCATGTGCTCTCACAGGGAGGGACTCCTCAGGGTGCCGTCAGCAAGGCAGTGCCGGCTGGCGGCACCTGGGGAAGGGCCTTTTCTGTGGGGGCTCCCACCCTCTGGAACGAACTTCCCCCAGGACTTCGCCAACTTCCTGACTTTCGAACCTTTCGCCGCGAGCTTAAGACACATCTATTTATTTGCGCAGGACTGGACTAGAATTTTAAATTTTAAATTTGGTTTTAACGGGGTTTTATTATCTTATTGTAATTTTTTAATATTCGGCCTTATTTAATAAGTTTTTTAATTGGTGTTTTATTTTGTATCTATATATATGTTTTTATCAGGCTGTAAACCGCCCTGAGTCCCTTGGGAGATAGGGCGGTATAAAAATGCGATTAAATAAATAAATAAAATAATAAATAAATAAATAATTATCTTATTTTCTCCAGTAAATTTGGATATATCAATGCTTTTGTTGGCGATAACCACATTGGGATTCTTGTATAATGTTTTTGTTTTTTCTTTTTCCACATCTGTAACAGTGCATTCCTGCTCCAATGTGTTTGAAAATATTTATGAATTTTATACTTCTCGTCCCACAGGAATGCATGCCACCCTACTTGTAGATCGTGTCCTTTTATTGTTAGCACTCTATTGTTTTTCAGCTCCATCCAGTCTTTTAACCAGACTAGACTCGTCGCTTGATGATACATTTCCCATTCTGGTAGCGCCACACCCCCTCTATCCTTTGTATCTTGGAGTAATTTCATTTTAATCCTTGGCTTTTTCCTTTGCCATATAAATTTGGAAATTAATTTGTTTAATTCTTGAAAAAATATTTTTCCTAATTTCAATGGTATCACTTGGAACAGAAATAATATTCTCGGCAATATGTTCATCTTCACTGTTGCTATTCTCCCTAACAATGAGATTTGCAACTTTTCCCAATTTCCTGAATCTTTTTTTATTTGATGCATCAATTTGCCATAGTTGTCCTCCTTAATTGAGGAACATTTCACGGTAAGGCAGATTCCAAGATATTTTATTTTCTTGGTTGTCTTCATTTTTATTTTATCCTCTGATTCAATTTCTTGCTCCTTTCTTAATTTTTTTGTGATCAAGTTAGATTTATCATTATTAATTTGAGTCCCGCTACCTCTCCAAATTCTTCTATCCTTTGTATCAATTTAGGACCTGTTTCCATCGGACTTCCAAAATAAATATCATATCATCAGCAAATGCTTGAGTCTTGTATTCTTCCTTTCTAATTTTTAAGCCCCTTATTTCCTGATCTTCTATAATTTTGGTTAGAAGAATCTCCAGTGATAAAATAAATAGAAGAGGAGAAAGAGGACAGCCTTGCCTTACCTCTTTTGTTATATCAATTTTCCCTGTTAACCCTTCATTTATAACTACCCTAGCTGTTTGTTTAGAATATATTTCCCCACCATTTTTTCAAATCTTTCCCCCACTTCCATATAGTTTATTTGTGTTGCGATAAACTTCCAATTCAGATTATCAAATGCCTTTTGGGCATCAAGGAAAACCAGCATTGCTTGTTTTTCCGGGTGACTCTCATAATATTCAAACATATTCATCACTATCCTCATATTAGTTCTAATTTGCTGCCCTGTCAGAAACCCATTTTGATCTGAGTGTATGTAGTTGTTCAACAATTATTTTAGTCTTTCTGCTGTTATTGTTGTGAATGTTTTATAATCTGTATTTAGGAGAGAAATTGGTCTATAATTTTGGATTTGTTGTGTATCAGTGTCCTCCTTAGGAATAAGGGTAATAATTGCCTCAGTCCAGGTTTACCGGGATTTTTGCTGCTTCTATTGCTTCATTATATGTCTCTCACATTATCCACTATACTACCTCTTGTGTTTTTTTATATAGTTCAATCAGTATCCCATCTGGGCCTGGTGACTTATTATTCTTTTGTTTGCTCAGGGCTTTTTCAAATTTACTTATTGTTATTGGCCTATTTAGCATTTTTTTTTGTTCTTTAGAAATTTTATTCTTTTGGTCATCTCTATATATTTATTAATTTTCTCCGCTTCTATATCTTCCTGCTTGTATAGCTTTTCAAAGAAGTTTTGTATTATTTCCTTTTTTTCTTCTCGTCCAGATTGCATTATACCATTTTCATCTTGTAGTTGTATTATTTTCTTTCCTTTTTCTTTTTTTAGTTTATAAGCTAACCATCGTCCTATTTTATTCGCATTTTTGAAATGGTTTTGTTTTGCTATCCTAATTTTCTGTGCTATTTCTTTTTGTGTTATCAAATTAATCTTATGTTTGATAATGTTCCATTTCTCTTTTATCTTTTTATTTTGTGGGTCTTTTTGTACTTTGTATTCTATATTTTTTAATTCTTCCCACAACCTTTCTAATTGCTCTCTCTTTTCTTTATTTTTCTTGGCATTATATGCAATAGTCAATCCCCTTATATAGGCTTTTGTAGTATCCCACAGGTTCTGTATTGAGGTATCTTCCTTTTTGTTTATTTGAAAAAATATTTTCAATTCCCTCTCTAACATCTGTATATATTTTTTATCTTTGCACAAATTTTGATTCATTGTCCATATTTTGTTTTGTTTTTAGCCTCACTGTTTTAATATAATCGGATTATGGTCTGCCCAATCATTTACTCCAATTTCAACTTCTATTTCATTTTGGATTTCTGCTGTTGTCCAGGCCATATCGATCTTGGACCATGATTGATGTGGGTATGAGTAGAATGTATATTGTTTATGAATTCTATGTGTCTCTCTCCATATATCTCGCAGATTAAACTCAGATACTATATCAAAGAAGGCTCTTGGTAATACACTTTTCTTCTTTTTGTTTTTTTTACTATTTTTATAGTCTTTCTGAGCATCTGCTACAGAATTGAAATCTCCAATCATACAAATCCTTTCATACTTCATATCCAATATCCTCTTATGTACCTCTTTAAAGAATTGCTATATTATATTACAATGAGTAACATTTGTTTTTGTTCTATCTCCAGTTTCAGCATCAAAATTCTACCTTCATCATCTGCATATCTTTAGTTTGCTTTTATTTTATCCTTGACATAAATGGCAATACCACCAGTCTTTTTATCTGCTAAAGTTGTGCATAATGTTTCTAATTTCCTATTCTCTAATAATCTTCCATATCCTTTTTGTATATGTACCTCTTGGAGACATATCACTTCAGCTTCCAATTTCCTTAATTTATTAAATATTTGTGTCCTCTTCTTTGGAATATTTAATCCATTGATGTTTACCGAAAAAAGCTTAATTCTTTCTCCCATTCTCTACTTGATCTGCCTTTTTGTGCTTCTAGTCTCTCTTACTACTGTTTTTTTTTCTCCCTCTCTTTCTATCCTTCCTTTTCCTTGTTTTTTGTGTGTGTCTTTCTCTCTTTCTCCTTCTTCCGAGTTCTCTTGCAACTGACTTCTAGTCTCTAATTCTTCTCTGCTCTCTTGATCTTCCCCCTGCACAAAGTGATTTTCATAAAATTCCCTTGCTTTCTCCAATTTGTCAATTCTGTATTTTTTCTCTTATCATGTCACGAGTAAGCCCATAGGTATCAGCCATCGAAACATTATTTTATATTTAATTAATTTGGTTGATAGAAATTGATAATGACGTCTTTGGTCTCTTATTCTTTGTGGAACCTGTTTCAATACTATAATTTCTTTACCTCTATTAGTTAGTGTTTCCTCTCTTGACCTCTTATACACTTCAGCCCTTATTGTTCATTTCATAAATTTAATGTGTACCTCCCTCGCCAACCTATACCTTCATGAGTAGTTCCTATATACTCGATATGTTTCATCAATATCTCGTCTTATTTCCTGTTTTACTTTCCCTAGTATCTCCGCCACAATTTCTGCCATTTTCTCTCCTCTCCTCTCCTCTTCTTTCTCTTTGACAATATTTTGAAATCTAAGGAAATAAGAAGCCTTCTCTAATTCCAAAAATACGATCGATTCTGCCAGCTCTCTATTTATTTGCATGGTTTTCTGTTCTCACATTTCCCTTTGATTATCCATCTGCTCTATTTTTGTTTCCACTTTTTGGGTTCACTGTTCATTTTCCATCATTGTTTGCTATATGTTCCCTATCTTATCATTCATATTTTTTATCTCATTTCTCATTTCCCCAATTTCCTCTTTAATTTCTTTGTGATGTACCTTGTCTCCTCATGATTCTCTGCTATTACTTCCTGGGTCTTCAACATTGTTTCCTGTATCAATTGTAACGTTATCTGCATATTTTGTGAACTTGTTTCCTGTTCTTTCTTTCCCTATCATAGTCAATATCGATCTCTGGATTGTGGGAGATTCTATTGGTGTAATATTTGTGGCTGCTTTTTTGCCTCTTTTGTTTATTGTCGCTGAGCTACACATCTTTTTTTTTTTTATTGAAAGAGTTTTAAAAAACAAAAACATTTCCCCCTTTCCCCCCCCCTCCCAAAAAAAACCCCTTCTCCCCTCCCCCCCCCAGCTTCCCGGGTCAATCACAAGGTATTATTATACATAAACCAAACATAGAATAAAATTTTCCCTTCCAATCCAAATAACCACATCCAAAGCTTTTCATCTCCCAACCCCCTCCCCATTACATAAAATAACTTTCTAATTATTCAAAGGCAGTCTGATATTTCTTAATCTGATATCTGTTTTGTAGATAATCAATCCATTTTTTCCATTCAATTAAATATCTTTCCTGCGTATTGTCTTTTAAAAACGCTGAGATTTTAGCCATCTCAGCCAAATTAATGACTTTCAGTATCCATTCTTCTATTGTAGGTACCTCTTCTTTCTTCCAGTATTGTCCAATCAACAGTCTTGCTGCTGTTATTAAATTCAGAATCAATTTAGTCTCAATCCCTGTACAATCCGTTATAATTCCCAAAAGGAAAAATTGTGGCAGGAACTTTATCTTCTTCTTCAGTACATTTTGAATAATCCACCAAATTCTTATCCAAAAGACCTTAATTTTCTTGCAAGTCCACCAAATATGAAAATATGTAGCGTCATCACAATCACACCTCCAACATTTCGCTTGGATATTAGGATACATACATGATAATTTTTTGGGATCTAAGTGCCATCTATAAAACATCTTATAAAAATTTTCCCTTAGATTCTGTGCTTGTGTAAACTTAACATTTCTAACCCAAATTTTCTCCCATGTTTCCAACATTATTGGTTCCTGAATATTCTGTGCCCATTTTATCATACAATCCTTTACCAAATCCTTTTCCGAATCTATTTCAAGCAACACATTATACAATCTCTTTATATGCTCCTGGGTCTGATTTCTAATTTGCTTTATTAAATTTTCCTCCCTTTGCATTATACCAATTTTTTGATCTTCTTTCCATCTAGCACTTATTTGCCCATATTGAAACCAAGTATAATTCCTCCCTTCTTCATTTAATACCTGTAATGATTTTAATTGCAATCTACCTCCTTCAACATACAAAAGTTCTTTATAAGTAATCATTTCCTGTTTGTGTTCTATATTTATATTCTCTATTGCATGTCTAGGGCTCGCCCATATAGGAATCTTGTATTCTAATTTATAGGAATATTTTTCCAGACCATAAAGAGCACTTCTCAACACATGATTCTTAAAAGCCCTATCCACTTTTTTTTCATAAAATAAGTACGCATGCCATCCATATAACAAGTCATAACCTTCTATATTCAAAATTCTTTCCTCTGTTAAGTTAAACCAGTCACTTATTACTGAAAGGGTTACTGCTTCATAATATAGTTTAAAGTTAGGCATTCTTAAACCACCTCTTTCCCGTGAGTCCTGTATTATTTTCATTTTAACCTCGCCTTTTTACCCTGCCATATAAATTTGTTAATCCCAATCTGCCAATCTTCCAAATTTTTATCCTTTTAATTATTGGTATCATCTGGAACAGAAACAAAAATCTAGGTAACACATTCATTTTAATAGCAATCCTTCCCAATAGGGATAACTGCAATTTCTTCCAGCCACTCATATCATTCTGAACTTTTTGCCATAGCAAGTCATAATTATTCTTATAAAGTTTCTTGTTCGATGAGCTAATATAAACCCCTAAGTATTTAACCTTTTTTACTACCTCAAATCCTGTCATTTCCTCTAGTTTTTGTTTCTGTTGTATAGACATATTTTTAATTATCACTTTTGTTTTATTCTGATTTATTTTAAATCCTGATACCTTTCCATATTTATCAATTACTTCCAACAAAAATCTACTTGAATTTATAGGATTTGTTAACATAACCACTACATCATCTGCAAAAGCTCTAACTTTGTACTCATATTGTCTAATCTTAATTCCCTCTATTTTCATTAATTCTCGTATTTTATCTAATAATGGTTCCAGAGTCAAAACAAACAATAATGGTGATAAGGGACATCCCTGTCTTGTTCCTTTCGCAATCTTAATAACTTCTGTCAAACTACCATTTATTATAATCTGTGCTGTTTGCTCTCCATAAATCGCTTTAATTATTCTAATAAAACAATCTCCAAATTGCATTTTCTATTAATTTAAATAAAAATCCCAATGCAATCGATCAAAGGCTTTCTCTGCATCCAAAAAAATAAGTGCTGCTGAAGTATTCTTCTTTTCCAGATATTCCAATATATTAATAATCTGTCTAACATTATTCCTCATCTGCCTCCCTTTTATAAAACCAGATTGATCAGTATGAATTCTTTGTTGTAAAACTAACATTAATCTATTTGCTATTATTTTTACAAAAATCTTATAATCATTATTTAAAAGTGAAATCGGCCTGTAGTTACCAGGTTTAGAGCAATCTTGCTCCTCTTTTGGTATCAGTGAAATAAAAGATGTTTTCCATGACGGGGGTATTCCCACTCCTAATTGTATCTGATTAAATAATTCTTTAAGTGGGCCTAATATTTCATCCTGTGTTTTTTTATAATAAGTTGCTGTAAGACCATCTGTACCAGGGGTTTTCCCCATTTTTAATAGTTTAATTGTCTCCACTATTTCTCCAGTAGCTATCGGCCGATTCAGCTCCTCCCTCTGTTCTAATGTTAGAATATTAACCTTATAATCTTTCAAATAATCATAAATGTCCCTATTCAATATTTTGTCTTTTGCATATAGTGCAGTATAAAATTCTGAGAATGCCTTTTTGATTTTATCCTGTTGATATATCTCTTTACCTTTATATTCTATTTTTTGTATGACACATGCTTTCTGTTTTTTCCTTAAGTTATATGCCAACCATCTCCCAGGTTTATTTGCGTTACAAAAGGTATTATGTTTAGCATATTGTATATTCGTTGCCACCTGGTCTGCCATTAACATATTAAATTGACTCTGTAATATTTTTATAGCCTCTTTAAGTTTGTGATCTTGTGGGTTTTGAATTAATAACTGTTGCTTCCTTTGAATTTCTTCTTCCAAATACCTACGCTGCCTTTGTTTATTATTCCTTTGCCTATTGTCCAAATAAATCAATATCCCTCTAATAAACGCTTTGCTCGCCTCCCACACAGTTCCTATAGGTGTCCCTTTGTACATATTAAAATCAAAAAATTCTTTCAACTGTTTCTTACAATAATTTAGATTATCCTCATATCTAAACAGATTTTCATTCAACCTCCATGTTCTACCACCTTTTTTCCCTTGTAATAATTCCATCCACACTGGGCTATGGTCAGTTAAACACCTCAGAAATATCTTCATTTTCTTCACCCTAGAAAGCAAGTCATTAGAAATTAAAATAAAATCAATATGTGAAAAAGATTGATGCCAATCAAAAAAAAAAGTAAAATCTCTCTCATCTGGATTCCGTAACCTCCATATGTCTCTAAACTCAAAGTCTTCCATCATTTCAAAAAAGGATTTTGGTAATTTTGCATGTATAGGTATCTTCTTGGAGGAGGTTCTCTTATCCCTTCTTGTATCAATTACTCCATTCCAGTCTCCTAATAAAATAAACGAACTATAATCCCAGAGGGTCAACCTCTCGTGTAACATTTTGTAAAACTTTTCTTGTTGCTGATTAGGTGCATAAATACCTATCAGCAAAGTCTTTTTTGCATCTATCACCAGTTCAATAGCAATAAATCTTCCTTGAATATCTGCCTCAATTAACTTAGCTGGTATATCCTTCCTGATATATACAACAATTCCATGCTTCTTTTCCAAAGCTGATGCAACAAAATGTTTACCCAATTTTGAGTTAATTAAATATTTTTGGTCTGATAATTTTATATGTGTCTCTTGCAAACAAATCACATCATTTTTAAATTGTTTCAAGTAGTGAAATATTTTCCTTCTTTTCTGAGCTGAATTCAAGCCATTAACATTCCATGACAAGATTCTATTTGCCATTACTGGCCTCCTGAAGCTTTGAAGCAGACAACGGAAACTCCTCCTCCGGTATCTTCCGTCTAGCTCCTCCCACAGCTTCCATACTGGGATCCTGACTTTTACTTTGAGACTGTTGCTCTTCTTTACGCTTAAGAGCTCCTCTTGTCACCCTTTGCTCTTGTGGTTCCTCTAATACTGGCAGCAATGAAGGCTCTTGGATCACCACGCCTTCTTGAATCTGTTGAAGTTTTTCTATCACTTCTATTTCGACTTTCAAAACTGTAGAAAGAAAATCCTTTGCCTTTAAAACAGTGTCAATTCTATATCTCCTTCCTTGATAGAATACTGTCAGTCCAACTGGCACCTCCCATCTGAATTGAATCTGATGTTTTTTAAGTTCTTGTGTAAAAAAAACAAATTCCTTCCTATCTCTTAACATCTTTGAAGGAATCTCTTTCAACACCTTCAACTCCTGTTCTCCAATTTTTAAAGTTGTCTGATATGAAACTTGCAGAATCTGATTTCTCATAGTCCTTTTCACAAAATAAACCACAATGTCCCGAGGAAGCTTTCTCTGTCTTGCAATCCAGGAGTTAACTCTATATATTTTATCAATTTGGTAAGCTACCTCTTGGGGTTCCACTTCAATAAATTCAGCCAATGCTTCTGATATAATTTTTAAGTCTTCTCCTCGCTCTTCTTGCATACCACGGATTCTAAGAGCTCCTTCCATAAGTTTATATTGTAATATCACAACCTGATCTTCATTTTGATCCACTTTTTTCTGAACACCTTTCATTTTGTCTTCTAAATGCTTATTTGACTGAGAGATCTGTTGCATCTCCTCTTCCAATCCCTCAATTTTTTTACTCAGTCCTTGAACTGCCATGAGAATATCTTCTCTTATTTTTGCATTAAAATTCTCCATCATCTCTTTTTGCCTATCTTCAGAAAGTTTTAATTGTTCTTTCAATATTTCCTCAAGACTTGGTTCAGATCCCCTTCTTCCAGAAGGCTTTAAAGGTTTAGCTGCCATTCTGTCTTCAAAAGAATCAGGAATTTAAACTTAATAACTTTCCTTCCCTCCTTTCAGTATAAAAAAACTCCGTTTGTAACATAATATTAATGGTAGTTTGACAGATAGTTTTAAAATTGCGAAAGGAACAAGGCAGGGGTGTCCTTTATCACCTTTATTGTTTATTTTCTCTTTGGAACCTTTATTGGATAAGATAAGAGAGTTAAGGGAGATAGAGGGTATTAGAATTAGAAGACATGAATACAAAGTTAGAGCATTTGCAGATGATTTGGTTGTTATGTTGACTCAGCCTATAAATTCGAGTGTATATTTGTTGGAAGTAATTAATCAATATGGAAGGGTCTCAGGGTTTAAAGTGAATCAAAATAAAACCAAAGTCTTAACCAAAAATATGATTAAGAACCAGGAAGAAAAACTAGAGGAAATAACAGGATTTGAAATTGTAAAAAAAGTTAAATATTTAGGAGTCTTTCTTACTTCATCAAATGTAAAATTGTATAAGAATAATTATGATGTGTTATGGAAAAAAATTCAGAAGGAAATTAATACTTGGAAAAAATTACAATTATCTTTGTTGGGGAGAATAGCAGCTATAAAAATGAATGTTTTGCCTAAATTTTTGTTCTTGTTTCAGATGATACCAATAATTAAGAAAGACAAAAATTTGGAAGAATGGCAGATTGGAATTAATAAATTTATATGGGAAGGGAAAAAAGCGAAAGTTAAAATGAAAATAATGCAAGATATACGGGAAAGAGGAGGATTAAAAATGCCTAATTTAAAACTGTATTATGAAGCAGTTGTTCTTTCAGTAATAAGTGATTGGTTTAATTTGACGGAGGAAAGGATTTTGAATATAGAAGGTTATGATTTATTATATGGTTGGCATGCATATTTATTGTATGATAAGAAACTAGATAAAGCTTTTAAGAATCATGTGTTGAGAATTTCTCTTCTGCGTGTCTGGAAAAAATATTATTATAAGTTAAATTATAAAATTCCCATATGGGCAAGTCCTCGGCACGCAGTAGAGAATATAAATATAGAACAGGAACAAGAAATGATTACTTATAAAGATCTTTTATACAATGAGAAGGGAAATCTACAATTAAAATCTTTGGATACATTAAAAGAAGAAGGGAGGAATTATACTTGGTTTCAATATGGACAGTTAAAGGCTAGATGGAAAGAAGATCAGAAAATTGGTATTATTCAAAATGAAGAAAATTTGGTTAAACAAATTAGAAATCAAACCCAGGGGCATATAAAGAGATTGTATACTGTGTTGATAGAAATAGATTCTGAAAGAGATTTAATAAAGGATTGTATGATAAAATGGGCACAGAATATTCAAGAACCAATAATGTTGGAAATATGGGAAAAAATTTGGGTTAGAAATGTTAAATTTATGCAAGCGCAGCATTTAAAGGAAAATTTTTATAAGATGTTTTATAGATGGCATTTAGATCCTAAGAAATTATCATGTATGTATCCAGATATTCAAGTGAAATGTTGGAGATGTAATTGTGATGATGCTACATATTTTCATGTATGGTGGACTTGTAAGAAAATTAAGTCTTTCTGGATAAGAATCTGGTGGATTATGCAGAATGTTCTGAAGAAGAAGATAAAGTTCCTGCCGCAATTTTTTCTTTTGGGAATAACAACGGACTGTACAGTGATTGAGACTAAGTTGATTTTGAACTTAATAACAGCAGCAAGACTGTTGATTGGACAATATTGGAAGAAAAAAGAATTACCCACAATAGAAGAATGGATATTGAAAGTTTCCAATTTGGCTGAGATGGCTAAAATTTCAGCCTTCTTGAAAGACAGTACTCAAGAAAAATATTTAAATGAATGGAAGAACTGGATTGATTATATTCAAAATAGATATCAGATTAAGAAATTTCGGATTGCCTTTGAATGAAGGATGTTGTTTTGATTTTAATGGAAGAAGTCAGGTTATGTGGGAGAAGGATTATAATTGTGTTAGATTTTAAAAATTTAATGTATGACTGTTTGTTTAATGAACTATACCTTGTGTTTGCTCCGGGAAGTCGGGGGGGGGGAAGGGGTTTTTGGAGGGAGGGGGGAAGGTGGGGGAGGGGGAAAAATTTAATTGTTGTTCTAAAACTTTTTCAATGAAAAAAAAAAAGAAAATAAGTCGATTACTGTCCAAATGATTGCATTTCCCCCACTTTCTGGGACTCTGACAATAAAGTCCATCACGATCTCCTCTCAGGGTCCGCTAGGGCTGGCCACTTGCTGGAGGCATCTTGGCATAAGTCTGGCTTTATGGGTGGTAGTAGTCTGATGCCTATATTTAGCTTCCTATAGCTGTCCTCCCACGTGATGGTTGGTTCCCATTTATCTAGCCATGCGAGTTGATCAATTCAGTCATTGTTGGAGCTATGATGAATTGAATGAGTTCTTGGTGATGGCCCATTTCTAGTCTGAACTTCTGTGACTAGAGTGGCAGGGGCTCCACTGATTAATGTCCCACTGACTTGCTCAAAGCATATGGGGCATGCTAGGGGTCTCGTACATATGCCTAGCTGCTCGACTATGGGGAGGCTGATTAGCATCTGGTGCAGCTGGTGTCTATGATGGCCTCTACTTCCCTTTGGTCCCCTGTTTCTGGCACTGCTATCCAGGTTTTGATAGTAAAGGGGTGGACGGCTTCACTAACCATTGGGTTGTCATCACAGCTGTTTTTTTCAGTGAGGGCCAGAAGGGTTTCCTTGGTTAGAGTTTCCTCAACTTCAGTGGGAAGGAGTGGAACCTCCACAGCCTGCTTGGCAATTCTTCCTTTATTGGGTGGTCTCCACACGGTCTTCCTTGCCTGGGGCATGGCTGAAGCCTGGGATTGGGGGTCTGGGGCTGGAGCCATGCGTTCGGAAGCCCAGTGACCGTGCTGTCCACATCGGTAGCACTTGACAGTCCCAGATGGTGTGGGGGGCAGTGCTCCTGGTGGCTTCATCAGGATTCGGTGACCCTGAGGCCTTCTCATTGGTTTCTCTGTCGTGGGCTTTCTATGGGGTGAATTTCCAGATCTATGGCCACAGTGGTATTGTACCATGCTTGTATGTGTTCCAGTACTCCCCTGATGCCACAAGCTTGCCTAAGGTCTGAATCGAGGGCTTTCTTGAAATGGTGGACCAGTAGGCATTCTGGTCTCTCAGCTTCCCAGCCAGTCCCTGAAGTTCCCAAATTAGATCCTTGGGGGCCCAGCGACCTTGCTTCAATGCCTTAATCTGGGACTCAGCCTCTACTCTGTGGGCCATGTCTTCAAACTGACCTTGGAATAGTTGGACAAATTTGTTGGCATTGTCGAGCTCAGGGGCTTCTTTGTCATGGAGCTCCACTATTCAGTCCACCACCTCTCCCTCATTCATGCCATCTGCTATGGCTGAAACCAATTACTAATCTGATGGGTATTGATTTCCATATTGATGTAAGCCCGAACTCGGTTGAGGAAATAGGCTAGCTTCCCTGGAGTCTTGCCAAAGGTTGCCCTGAAACATGGGGGGGGGGTGTTGCTGGCGGGGCTGGTTGCTGATCTTGCACAGGCTGCTGGGCGGCACTGGCTGCTGGGCTGGAATCTGTTGTGGGACCATGACTGGTTGCTGGAGCTGCACAGGTGGTTGCCGAACCAGTTGCTGAGGTGGTACTGGCAGGGGCCCCAGGACCGGTGGCTGGAAATGTGCCGGTTGATAGATGGGTGTAGGCTGCAGGATTGGGGCAGGCATCCATTGATACTGCACCCACCCATCCAGGAGGGATCTGGTCTGCCAGAGGTAGCCTGAAGACCAGTTGCTGGGGTAGAATACTTGGTCCCAGTAGCCCCAGTTACGGTACTTGCAACACCATGCTTAGCTGGTTCAGTAAGCTCTGCTGGTGTGCCATTTTGATCCGTACAGTGGCTGTCACTTCAGTAGCTCGGGCCCAGTGTGGGAGGCTCTGGAATGACCCGCTGTGCACTGAATGAAAGGAGGTAGATGCCCCGCTCAGTGATGCTGTAGCTTCCTGGCTCACAAAGGTGAACGTAGGCTGAGCCAGGGTCTATTCGGGCTGCTCAGTTCCAACAGTTCTTGCTTAGTTGGCGAAACTGCTCCAGAAGACCGGCCAGCAACTGGATGTGCGATGGCGGTGGGAATCCCCATTCTCTGCAGTGTTTGCAGCACAACTGGTCTGGTGTTGTACATTTGAAGGTTGGGATCTGTTCTGCTTCACTTCTACCCATTCATGGTTCTAACAGTGCTGCTCCAGCACCCACTCCTTGGAGTGCCACAGCTCCCACTGCTTCTCCCCATAGGGTTAGATCTGGTTGTGCAGCTTGCTTAGGTGCCGGCTTTTTGGGCAGGGCATCCAGCTGGCATTCTATTTCTGCTGCTTCTTCCACTTCCACCATGGCTTGAGAAGGGGAGTAGATGGTAGAGAGTCACCGAGCCAGTTGCCATAGTTCTCTCCACGGCTTTCTTGTCATCCTCCATCTTTCCTGAGTCTTCATGCCGCATGGTTTCGGGTTGACATTTGGGGTCCAGGATCCTGGACAGCACCCTGGTATCTGGGGAGCTGGTTGAATTTTAAAGGAGATTTGGGTTAATGTCAGGGTTCCAAGTAACACTCCCAATGAAAGAAAACTACAAGGCTTAAGTTTCCTCAAAGTTCCATTTTATTAGAGATGTCATATGGGCACATCTGGGAAAACCTGAATCTGAAAGCTTGCAGGTTTTCCCCACCCAAACACCCACATATCCATCACATGGTCCAATCAAAGCATTGTCCCAACTGGAGATGCCTCCCAGTTCCAACCATCCAGGTGCAGGGCAAGATTCCCTTGACTTTCTGAGAAAGGAATATTATTATGACTATATATCACCCTGGCTCCATACAATCCCCCCTCCCACTTTCCCACAGTAGTAAATGTAGCAGGTCTGAAGATCCAATGAAAAAGATGGCTTTCAGGCCTGACATCTATAGTATGTAGATGCAGATAAGAAAGTCGAAAAAAGGTGAAGAACATTTTTACAGAACAATACATACGTTGAGGCCGGACGTGACAAGGAGTGGCTGGGAGGGGAGGCACTGGGCGAGGTGTCCCTTGATGTGAGTGATGCTCACTCAGTCACGTGACCACCCAGCCACACCTACATAGTCACATGACCACCCAGCCACACCCACACAGTCACATGACACCAAGCCATGCCCACAGAACCAGTTGTTAAAAAATTTGAATCCCACCACTGGACTCAAGCCCTGTGGGGAACCCATTCTCAAAGATATGGAGTTGGAAACTTTTCTTCTAAGTTGCATAAACTGGGGCCTATCAATAAGGAAATCAAGTATCCAGTTACATAAAGGAGTATTAAAACCTAATAGGCCCGGTTTGTTCACCAAATGCTGAGGAATGATTGTGTTGAACGCTGAATCAATAAACAGCATTCACACATAAGTATTCTTCTCCTCCAGGTGCACCAAGCTAAGATGAAGCATATAGTGCACCATCTATAGAGCAGTTCTTCTGATAGGCAAACTAATGAGTCAAATGTACGGGGAAGGCATGAAACAATGTCGTCCTTTACCAATCTCTTAAAACTCTTCATCATAATGGAAGTGAGTACAACTGGACGGTAATCATTAAGGAATGTGATTATAGATTTTTTTGGGCATTGGTACAATGATTGCAGTCTTAAAACATGATGGAACCATGGCCTGATGCAAAGAAAGATTGAAGATATCTGTAAGAACAATGGCCAGCTAATCAGAATACTACTTAAGTACTTGCCCAGGGATATTATCAGGAACCACAGCCTTTTGAATGTTGACTTTCTACAGGACCTTCCAAACAGTAGCTGAATCAAACCTGAGCATCTGTTTATCAGGAAGGGGAACAGTCTTCCTTGCTGGAACATTGATCCTCAAATCACCCAAAAAAACATATTTAGCTTATTGAGAAACACCACGTCATCCTTAGATGTCAGGGAAGCTACCTTCTAGTAAGTAATAATCTGACTTGTCACATCCGTTTAGAGTCCATAGGATCTTGAAAAAAAAATCTGTATGTTCTGCCTATATGCCCACTTTGCTTTTATAGCACATCTCAAATCAGCTGTACATTCAAATCAATACATTCACCCCACCACAGGATTTTCCACTCAAAGAACAGCTCCTGTCCAGCTGAAATACTGAAAAACCCATCATACTGATGGCATTGTATGGAATAGAAGACTTTAACCATGTCTCTGTCAAGATTATAGCACAGCAGTCTCTCACCTCCCTGTTCGTGGCTAGCTCAAGATTCAGATCATCCATTTTAATCTCTATGGAGCAAACATTGGCAAACAAGACAGATGGAAACGGTGCATGTAGACTAGCCCTCAATTTAATTTGCATCCTGAACAACAACCATGTCTCTTTTTCTGATTATGGCTCTTCCACCTTTTCCTTAAAGGGGCATTGTTCTCTCTTGTCCCAGGAGCTCGCTGCCACCAACTCCAACTCCTTGCTCTCCTTTTCTGGGCCTGGCGGCAGTCACAGCCAATTCTTTCACCTCATAAGGATGGTGGCCCAGTGCCCAAAATGTGGTCATGTGACCACGGGAGTGGAACTTCAGAATATTCATGACTGGGAAGACATGGTAACAAGGTCAGCCAATGAATAGGCATAGCAACTAAGTCAGCCAATTGGGAGCTGAGACAGACTGGAGTCAGGGCGTGTCTCAGTTTGCAGCTTCTGAGTCTGTGCAGAGAAACTGAAACTGGAAAGAACCTGGGCGTGGCTCGGTGTTAAACTCTGAGCTCTGAAGCTGCAAACTTGTCTGCTCTGCTGAAATGAAACTAACTGTTCTCTCCTGCCTTGTGTTCTGCTTGTAACTGCTACATTGGAAGAATCTTCTATATTGATACTGTATATATATACTTGTATATAAAGAAGTTAATGAATCCTGCTGAATCAGTTTATCTGTGTGTGCTTCTGGATTTGATTTTTGCAAGAAACTCTGATAGAACTGAACATCAGAACTTCAAAATTGGGTCATAGGTAGCACTTTGGGTCCATTGTAACTATAAACATTTGCTAAGGGACTGGTTGTAAATTGAGAACTACCTGTAGTAAAATTTGGCATTATATTTGGTATATTAATACTCATCCATTGCACTTGTATTAATATCTAAATAAAATAAAAACATGTGTGGCTTATCTCTTGAATTTTCTTTGTCCAAACTTATCTCCAGCATACTCTTTTTTTGACATAAAATTTTAACTAATGAAAATTGATCAATCACTTTGTCATTCAACAATATGATTGTTCAGCTTTAGCCACAAAGAGTCTTTATGATTATATTCTGACATCAGAGATGCAATGTAATGTACGACTATTTAGGTTTATAGGCCACCAAAACAAGAGACTCAGTGTAGTTATAAAATTTAAGCAGCATAAGAAATTCAATATAAAACTGCATTTAATGGGGCAAAATAGCAGTTAATATTCTTTCCCAGCTAATTGCCATTTATTTCTTATGTTAAAAGATAAAATATCATTTATTTACTGCAAAAATATAGTTAAATAATAAAAGAAACAAGAAAAGGGCATCCAAACAAAAACTTTTTAATTTCCCTTCTCTCCTTTGCCATTATCATTGCAATAAACCCTACATTTATTTATTTATATTTATTTATTTATTTTTGTCACAACAATATACACAAGCATCACACAAAATGATTGTATAGTTCTAGAATTCAGACCCTACTAAAGAAGTTATTCGATAAACTTAGTTTGATTACTTTTCTTTCTTGTGTTTTCAGAATTTTTGAAAAATTTGTATTTCTGAGCTTTTGGAATAAAAAATCCAAAGTATCTTCCTTTTCATCTTTTTCTAGATTTCAATTGAAAAGAGACATCCTGAGAAAACTGATTAACCCTGACTGGTAGAGTAACAACCTACTCTACTAAGTTTTTTTATTCCTTCAGAAAAGGAATTCATTCTTCTTCTCTCATGTTAGAGCTGTAGTAACAGAGAAAATAATTAAGTGGTACTGTCAGGGCTGCCTCTACTCAATCTCTAGGAAAGCAAAACCCTTGACTTCATAGAATTAGAGAAAAGGTACTTTTACTAGGAAAGAAGTGAATACAGCTAGGTCAGGCAAGATCTGATGCAAAAACATGAAAAGTATAAAATTGAATCAAATCCTAGAGCCCATCCCTCTTGTAGCCAGGCAACCAGAGTTTAATCATCGACCAAGAAGATGTTTTGGGAAAGTCTCTGATTCAGATGCACTGTTCTTCCCTTCTGCATACCGAAGCTAGGACAGTTGGCCTTGAAGATGGTAAATAAAATCCAAGCTGGCAGTTTCAAAGCTTGAAAATTTTCATTTTCACCTCCTGCACGGTTCCCTCCCAAAGTGCCCATTGCTCCTTCTCCCACCATTTCCATAGCATCTGGTAGCAAGCTGGCAAGAAAGAAAAGATGCAGACTGACAAGGACATCTGTATTTTTTTTTAGAAAATCAATATGGAACCTAGCTCCTATAATTTCATTAAAAATAATAATAATGGTACACTAAGGAAGAGTCTTGGATACAGGATCCACAGTGTAAAAAATCTATTTTATGCTGCTATTTTATGTTCATATGATTATTAAGTGTACCAGGCATAGTTTTGATTTTCCTGACACCTTTTCAGAAAAAGAGGTTTCATAGAAAATCCTACACTAACAGAAAGCCTGCAGGAAAACTGAAGTAAACCAGAAGCAGCCTTAATATTATTATCAGAGGTACATGCTTCACCTGGTTCTCATTATAATCCCTCTAATGCTATCCTAAATCTTTCTGTGATTTCCAAATCTCCCTTCTCATATATCAACTCTCAAGAACAAATATAAGAGCAGTCTCATCAATTCTTCAGAGTGCTGTAAGAATAACCATTTCTTAGAGACAAGGCTGTGTTATCAATTTGATGTTGCTTAAAAGAAAAAAAATCTACTTGACAGGAAGAAAAGCAATAATCTAGCTGAGAGGCTGGAAGACTGCACAATATGCATGTAGAGTCTTGTTTGATTTAACACTATTCTTTTAAACTGTTAACTGCCAACTTCTACAACTGGTGGGTATTGCAAGCAGTTTCATGAAGATCTGTTGATTGTATATTAAAATAAAGGAGAAGAGTATAATCTGATGGTGTTCCTTGATTCTACTTTATCAGGGAAGGTGCTAGAACAGTGATGGCGAAACTTTTAGACACTAAGTGCCCAAACTGCACATGTATGCATGCCCAAATTGAAAGGTGCACATGTACAGACATGCATGAATGTGCACATGCGAAGATATTTGTGCATGCCCAGCAGAGACCAGAAGACCAGTTGACTGGTGGGAGGTGGGGCATCCCAATACTGGCAGCGTGGCAAGAGATAAGATCTTTTTCTTTTGCAGGGAAACAGAAGCTCACAAAAGAAATGCCATGGAGCTGACCTGGGGCGAAAGCGCGCGTGCCAGCAGAGAGGGCTCTGCATGCTACCTCTGGCATGCATGCCAGAGGTTCACCATCACGGTGCTAGAGCAATGGTCCCCAGTCTTGCCATCTCTTGGACCAGCAGTAGCAGCAGGGGCAGGTGGCAGTGGCATGGGAGAGGAGGGGTTGGTTTCTTGCACCTGTGCAAATAGAGCTTAACATGCTCACTTGTTCCCAACAGGCCGCAGATTGATATTGGTCCATGGACTGAGGGTTATGGACCTCTGCCCTAGAGAATTGTTCTAGGACAGATGCATTATAGTCTGCCCACCGTTTTCATATTCTAATAATTTCCCAGTTCACCTATTGTAACATATTCTAGGTGAACAATCCTTTACAACTAAAAATGTTGGTTTGTCTAGTGATATGAGATCCTATTGCATAGGTCCTTTAATATTTGTACTGGCTACCTATGTGTCATCAATATATGAGAAGATGTGCTTTTTTGCTGACCATCTCTGGTGAATATTTGTAGAGGAATGCATACATAAACTTAAAGAAATGCAGGATTATTTAAAGCAAAATTAAAAAGAAAAGAGGAGAGAATTATATCCTGGGAAATGGAAAGGCATGAGAAAGATAGAATAGAATAGAATAGAATAGAATAGAATTTATTGGCCAAGTGTGATTGGACACACAAGGAATTTGTCTTGGTGCATATGCTCTCAGTGTACATAAAAGAAAAGATACGTTCATCAAGGTACAACATTTACAACACAATTGATGATCAATATATCAATATAAATCATAAGGATTGCCAGCAACAAGTTATAGTCATATAGTCATAAGTGGAAAGAGATTGGTGATGGGAACTATGAAACGATTAATAGTAGTGCAGATTCAGTAAATAGTCTGACAGTGTTGAGGGAATTATTTGTTTAGCAGAGTGATGGCCTTCGGGAAAAAACTGTTCTTGTGTCTAGTTGTTCTGGTGTGCAGTGCTCTATAGCGTCGTTTTGAGGGTAGGAGTTGAAACAGTTTATGTCCAGGATGCGAGGGAACTAAAACAATAAAGTATTTCTATATTTCTTGCGTTGTTTTCAGAGTTGGTCCACCTCAAATGGCTGACAATAATATAAACATTATAAAATAACATGAAATACTTTTCATGACTTCAAATTATTAATACTATTATATCAATATTAAAGCTGTAAAAGAGATTATGAAGCTGAAATATACAGCTTTAGATTGCTATGCTAGTATCATAAGGGTGAACATTGTTAGTCATGGATGTTAAATGAATTACATAGTTGTTAAGTGAAACTGGCTTCCCCCATTGATCCTGCTTATTGGAAGGCATCTAGGAAATTTGCAAATGATAATCATATGGTCCTTGGAAGCTGCAACTGTTGGAAATACATATCAGCTGCCAAGTCCCTGAATTTTGATCACATGACTAGTGGGACATTGCAGTGGTCATAAGTACAAAGATTGGTCATAAATTGCTTTTTCCAGTGCCCCTGTAACTAAGAACAGTTTTACTTGTAAAACCAAACTGTCCTCTTTTAAAGAACAGAGTAGATTCTTAAACAGCATTGTTAAAAATGTGACAAACAGTTATATAGTCAAAGTGAGTCAGCTTTTCTGTCTGTTCTGAATGTCCTGGCTTCACCCACAAGCTGTTTAGCTTTGAATTATATAAGAACTTTATGTGATTGTGCTAGAAAGTTAAAGAAGAATAACCAGATAGTTTCTACAGACTTTGTTCAATTAATTCCTGACAGAATGAACATATATTTTCATAAAATATTCCCTGTGGAATAAGTAAAGAATTAAGTGCCTAATCACAGATTATTCTGGGCATAGAATTGGATGAATAATTTCTCTAGATACTGTGGTATGTAATAGAAATATTATTCTTTCTCTGCTGTGAACTTGGATATAAATTCTCATTACCTCTGCAGTTAAAAATAAGGAAAATATGGTTGGTGCCTGGTGGCACCAACCAAATTTTTTTGTAGTGGAGGTGGAAGGAGAAAGATTAAAGCTTTATGATATGAGTGCAAGCACATTTTAACTAGAATATTATATGTCTGTCCACTTGGAGCTAACAGAAGCTCTGCATGCGTGATTACAAGTCTATAGATTGGTTACATGTGCAAAAGAGGCATACCCCAAAAATCAGTTAAAAAGTATGGCCATCCAAATCAGTTAAAAGAATCTATAACAATAGAAATAATGTGATGTTGGGTAGTTAGCCTTCTGATCACATTTCTGTCCATCCATCCATCCATCCATCCATCCAACCAACCAACCATCTAAACCAAACATGGTAGTCAACCGAAAGCGTCGCAGTGAGACAGTTGGGGAATAGCGAGCTCTGATGAGCTTCGCAAAATCCCGGGCTGACGAACTGATGCTGAGGGGTCTTTGGATCAGACCTGTCCTGTAGGGACAGGGAAGAAAGAGAGGCATCTTGGAAGACCAAGAGGAACCAGCAAGTTCCTCAGAGGTCAGAGAAAACTCTTTGACTTGGCAGCGGGGAGGTGGCAATAGCGGCAATCTTTAAGCTGGGGCAACCGGACCAAGATTTTAAGCAGGAGCGATGATTTGGATGGAATATTGAAGCCAGGTGAGTGAATACCAACTCACAGGCAGGTGAAATTAACTTTAATTTGGCAAAAGATGTCCTGGTGGTGAAGTAGCGGCCATATTGAGTGGGGAATGTGAATACAGTAGGAAAAAATGAAACAGAAATATTAAGCTCTTAAGCCCGAAAGGGAATTTGGTTTTTTGAAATATAATTTGTGGAGATACCCAAAACAAAAGAAGGGGAAAAAAACCCCATAAACAGATTTGGAGAGGCTTGAGAACTTTCAGAATGTTTTTTTGTCTATAAAAGAAAAAATTGGGGGAATTATAATTAAAAGCCTGGTGAAATCTCTTTTTACTTTTCCCTTCAAACTGGATTTGGATTGGACTTTAAAATGAATAGATTTGGACATGGACTTTAAATAGAGAGGGCAGAAAGAGACAAGGAGGAAAAAAAGGGGGAGGAAAAAAAAGTTAAAGGACCACTTTGGGAGTAATAGTAAGAATATAAGGAAAAGGGAAAGGGAAAGGGAAAGAGGAGAGTGGATAGAAAAACAGGGCAAATAAAGAGAGCAAAAGATTTTAAGAGAAAGAATAAAAAGAGAAAGAGAGAAAAGAAGAAAATTTAAAAAAAATAGCTGACAATATATTGAATGGTTTAAGTATTAATAATGGAATTTGAAAATATAAAAAGTTTTTAATTGTAATTATAGAATTCACTTAAAGCATTAGAAATGATATGTTATGAAGATTAACTAAGTTTTTTTCTTCTTTTTTGATTATAATTTATTATAAAGAGTTATAAAAAGAAACAGTTGAATATTACATTAATTGTTTTGAATTGTAAGTATATGAATGATTTTAATGTTTGACAAGTAGTATATATTAATTAGTAGGGACACGGTGACTTAGTGGGTAAGATGCTGAGCTTGTAGATCGAAAGGTCAGCAGTTCAGCGGTTCGAATCCCTAGTGCCGCGTAATGGGGTGAGCTCCTGTTACTTGTCCCAGCTTCTGCCAACCCAGCAGTTCGAAAGCACGTAAAAAATGCAAGTAGAAAATTAGGGACCACCTTTGGTGGGAAGGTAACAGCGTTCTGTGCACCTTTGGCATTGAGTCATGTTGGCCACATGACCACAGAGATGTCTTTGGACAGCACTGGCTCTTCGGCTTTGAAACGGAGATGAGCACTGCCCCCTACAGTTGGGAATGACTAACACATATGTGCGAGGGGAACCTTTACCTTTACCTTTATATATAAAATTTCATAAATATCAATTTTGATAACGATTGATTTGGAAAGAAAGGGTTTAATTTTGAGGGAGTAATGAGAAAGGGGGGGGAAAGAGGAAAGTTGATAAATGATTAGAATTCAGGGCGAAGGATAAGATTAGATATACAACATAAATAAAGGAAAGAAAACAAAAATGAGAGAGAAAAGGAAAAAATATATTAATGTAAACATATAAAATGAGTTGGAAGAGAACTAAAAGTTGTTTAAATCTGAAACCTGGCCAATATTCTGTTCAGAAAAAATGTATTGTATATTTGTGTGTGTGTTAAAAAAAAACTTTTTACATAAAAAAACATGGTAGCCACTCCTACATAAATGAAAGAAAATACCGAATTAAAGATCTATTAAAGACTATTATGCTGCACTAACTTAGATTAGTGCCATTCATGGAGAGTAATATTGGAGAAAATAGAACATAAACCTCTGAAGAAAGTTAGCACCCCTCTTAGAAGGAAATATTCTAGAAAATATTAAAAAGGCAAAATATTATATTTCCCTGGATAAGAAAAGGAGAAACATCTTTTTAAAGACAAAGCAGCTCCCTGTAGCTCCCTGCCTCCCACTTCAGCTCCAGGGTGATGGGATTAAGACATGGCCCTCAGGATTTGATAGGATTAGCTCTCTACCCATCTAACAGCAGGGCTCACTGCATTGCAAAACCACCTAGGCATATTATATCAGCCCACAGTTCAACAAGACTTATCTCAGACAAACTCCTAGGATTTGCACATAACCCCTACAGCAACCAATGGGATACCTGCCTGTACATAGGAACAGGAAGCTCTAAGGTGGGGCTATATATATATATATATATATATATATATATATATATATATATATATATATATATATATATATGTAGGTCTTTGGTTATTCGGGTTTTCTCCCACGTAAAATTGGAAGTGTCTTGGTGACGTTTTGACGAAATCTCATTCGTCATCTTCAGGCTTCAGCTTCGGCCTTCTGGGAGCAATGTGTGATTGCAGCTGTTTCTTCCTTTTTAACACCTAGTGGGGGTTTGAACTGATTGGGTGGGAGCTTGGGTGTGCTCTGATTGGATGGGGTTTTTTTGTGCTCTGATTGGCTGGGGGTGTGTCCTGTTTGGGTGGGGGCTTGGTTGTGCTCAGATTAGTCTGAGTTGCAGGGGGATTTGAGCTGGTGAGCTGCACTGCTGCTGTTTGGCTTCGTGTTCGTGGTCGTGCTACATCTTCATAGTGGGTTTCAGTCTGCTGCATGTATGGATTGGAGGGATTTGAAATGGCTGATGTTGCAGCTGCGGTCTGGCTTCTGGTCCTTGACCCTGCATACAAGCCCCTAAAAACAGACCCCACCACCTACCTAGAAAAAACCATTAGATCCAAAATAAAAGCCTCCCCCATCAGTGAAGAAATCCAATAGAGAATCATTACCAGAGAGAAATCATCCAGATGCCCTAAGCTCTATGGTCTCCCCAAGATACACAAAGAAGGAACCCCACTGAGACCCATAGTCAGCTCCATAGGCTCACCTCTACTAAACCTAGCCAAATTTCTCGCCAAATAACTACAGCCCTATGCAGAATCCATCGCCTCACACATAAAAAACTCATTCCAGTTCATAGATATCATAAAGAAACAAATCTTACAGCCCAGCAACCTACTCGTGAGCTTTGATGTCATATCCCTCTTCACCCAAGTGCCAATCAAAGAAGCCTTGACAGCTATCCAAAACAAATATAACCCCCCAAGCACATCCTAGATCTGACCAACCACTGCCTATCCAACACATACTTCATCTATAACGGACAAAAATACAAACAAATAGAAGGAGCACCCATGGGATCACCCCTCTCACCTGTCATTGCCAACCTCTACTTGGAACACTTTGAAACCCAAGCTCTAGAAAAATCTGATCACAAACCCAAACTCTGGCTCAGATACGTAGATGACACCTTCATAATCTGGCCACATGGGAAAGAAAAATTTGACAACCTTCTCACACACTTCAATAGCCTACACCCCAAAATCCAGTTCACCATGGAAACAGAAGTTAACAACCAACTTCCCTTCCTAGATGTCTTAGTCTACAGGAAACCCAATGGCTCCCTAGGACACACCATCTACCAGAAGAAAACACACACAAACCGCTATCTGCACGCACTCTCACACCACCACCCAGCACAGATCAACTCTGTAGCCAAGACACTCATCTCCAGAACAAAATGCTTAGCTGACGAACAACACCTAAAAACCGAACTACACACTCTCACTAACGTACTAACATCCAATGGATTCCAGAGAAATAAGATTACCAAACTAATCCAAAAAGAACCCCCCACTAAAATCCAAGACAGAGAACAAGAAAATGGCACAGCCCTCCTCTCATATATAAAAGGCACCACAGACAGAATCAGCAAGATCCTCCACAAACACAACATCAAGACAGCATTCTGCACAAACCGAAAAATATCCACCATCCTAAGAAACTCCAAAGACAAAATTGAGTTAGAAAATCAAGGAGTATATGAAATCCCATGCACCGCCTGCCCCACCACATACATCGGACAAACCAACAGAAGAATAAGTGCACGCATTGAAGAACACAAGAACTCAGTCAAAAAGGAGGGGCCGGAATAGCTCAGGCTGTAAGGAGCCTGTTATTAGAACACAATAGCCTGCAATTACTGCAGGTTCAAGCCCGGCCCAAGGTTGACTCAGCCTTCCATCCTTTATAAGGTAGGTAAAATGAGGACCCAGATTGTTGGGGGGGCAATAAGTTGACTTTGTAAATATACAAATAGAATGAGACTATTGCCTTATATACTGTAAGCCGCCCTGAGTCTTCGGAGAAGGGCGGGATATAAATGTAAATTAAAAAAAAAGAAAAAAGAAAAGAAAAACCAACTTCTTCCCTGGTCCAACACCTTAAAGCCACAGGACATGATATTGACTTTAAAAAGACCAGAACTATCGCCAAAACTGAACACTTTAACAACAGAATAATCAGAGAAGCCATCGAGATAGAAAAACGCCCACACAGCATGAACAAACGAGATGACACCTCCCGCCTACCAGCCATTTGGAAACCCGTTCTTATTGACAAACGAGTCCCTAACACGAGGAATGACACCAGACCCACACTCACGAGGTCCACACAGGATGTCACCACCACACATCCACCCAGAAAGCAGACCCAAACCCACACTGATCAGGAAGCACGACCAAGGACCAGAAGCTAGACCACAGTTGCAACATCAGCCATTTCAAACCCCTCCAATCCACACATGCAGCAGACTGACACCCACTATGAAGATGTAGCATGACCACGAACACAAAGCCAAACTACAGCAAACTACAACACTTTAAGGTAAAGTGGGGGTGGAAAATTTCTGCATTTCTTCCTGATTTGCTTCAGAAAAGCACGTGAGTTTGAGCTGCTGCTTTAAGGTGAATTGGGGGTGGAAAATTTCTGCATTTCTTCCTGATTTGTTTCAGAAAAGCACGTGAGTTTGAGCTGCTGCTTTAAGGTGAATTGGGGGTGGAAAATTTCTGCATTTCTTCCTGATTTGCTTCAGAAAAGCACGTGAGTTTGAGCTGCTGCTTTAAGGTAAAGTGGGGGTGGAAAATTTCTGCATTTCTTCCTGATTTGCTTCAGAAAAGCACGTGAGTTTGAGCTGCTGCTTTAAGGTAAAGTGGGGGTGGAAAATTTCTGCATTTCTTCCTGATTTGCTTCAGAAAAGCACGTGAGTTTGAGCTGCTGCTTTAAGGTGAATTGGGGGTGGAAAATTTCTGCATTTCTTTCTCATTTTCACAACCCGCGCGCCGTCTAATCACTATAAATAAAAAATAGCAATAATATATTCAGGGTTGGTCCACTTGAGATTGTGATTTTATTCTATTCAAAATGACTGGCTTAGTTCAGTGCAATACTTGTTTTGCAGCTGTCTTTCGCAGTACCTTTTTCAAATTTGGGTACTGTCCTCTTTGTAAACAAATTAGCAGTCTATGTGGACAGATTACATATCTAGAATCTCTAATCTATGCTCTCCAAGCAGAAATTAGGTACCCAATTCAGCCATTCCAGCTGCTGAGCCATCAGCCCCCTCTACCACAAAGATCCTGCAGGAAAAGGGCAGTATGGACAACCGTGGGATCTGGCAGGGTGAGAGCTGTGAACCATAAACACAAAGCTTTTACAGTGTCCCAGTATAACAGATATAGTGCCCTTGCTGACCTAAATAGGAACACTAAAGTGACAGATCAAGGTAGTTGTGATACTGATAACTCAAACAATCAAGGGATTATGGTTCAAGATGAAGAACTTACTTTGGAAAAGTGTGAACCTACTTTGGAAAAGTGTGTATCAAGTATTACAGATCGGTCACACAAGAAGAGCAAGGTATCCAAAAAGAGAAGCCACCTTCTGATTGGTGATTCAATTGTAAGGGATGTAAATTTAGGAAAGGATATGGAGGTTTTGAAAGGCGTCAGGTGTCTACCTGGTGCTACTGCCAGCAGAGACAAGAGGCGTATTCTTAAGATAGTCAAGAATGCCAGTAAGGATTCTGATGTTGATGCTATTATACACCTTGGCACAAATGATCTGTCCCAAAAGGATGTGCTTTCTGTGCAGAATGATTTCCAGAGCTTAGGGTATGAACTTAATAGCATAGGTTGTAGGCTTAACTTTTCAGAGGTTTTACCAGTACATAAGGAACAAAAGGTAAAGGCCAGCGTGTAGTGGAGTTTAATGTGTGGCTAAAGGAGTGGTGTAAAAGGAAGGCTTTGGTTTTATTAGTCATGATGTCTGCAACTGGTCCAATGAAAAATTGTACAAAGAGATGGATTGCATCCATCAAAGAAAGGACTGAGTTACTTAGCAATACATTCACAGATTTTCTGGATAAACATTTAAACTGAACAGTGGGGACAGAGAATTAACTGATATAGAAAATTTCTGTCCCCAGCAATCGAAAACTAAAAGGGTTATCAGTGCATGTAACATAGATGTCTGTATGGGTAAGACTATCAACCATGCTATCAAGCAAAACCAAGCATTTAACAGTGAGTGCCATACCATGTGCACTAAACCAACAGGTGGCATGAAAGTAGGGCAGTCAACACAGGTTATGTAGACAGTAAACACAAGATCAATCCAAATGGACTCAAATGTCTATACACCAATGCACAGAGTATGAGGAATAAACAGGGTGAATTAGAAATCCAAGTAAATGAGGGTAGATATGATATTGTTGCCATTACGGAAACTTGGTGGGATGAAACTGACAAATGGAACATACAGCTAGAGAGATATAAATTATTTAAAAGAAATAGACCAAATAAAAGAGGAGGTGGAGTTGCACTATATATAAGAAATAACTACATCTCTACAGAAATAGAGCACAACAATGATGAAAATCATCTTGAATGTATTTGGGTCAATATAAAAGGGGTGAAAAACGATATTGCCATAGGTCTATACTATAGGCCACCCAACCAAACAGAGGAAGTAGATGAACTTTTTGCTAGTCAGCTAACTAAGGTATGTAGGAAGCACATCACAGTAGTAATGGGGATTTTAACTACCCTGACATCAACTGGGAAACAAACTCTGCACCAAGTGGAAGATCCAACAGGTTCCTAACAAACCTAGCAGACAACTTTGTTTCCCAAAAAATAGAGAAGGCGACAAGGGGATCAGCCATATTGGACTTAATTCTCACTAACAGAGATGAAATGATAGAAGGTGTTGAAGCTACAGGAACCTTGGGGCAAGTGACCACGCAATATTGGAATTCGCCATTAAGCAAATCCAAGTAGTAGAACAAAGTCAAACTAGAGTCTTGGACTTTAAGAGAGCTAATTTCAATAAACTTAGAGAGAGCTTGAGAAGGATTCAATGGATGAGAATCCTCAGGGGGAAAACGACTCAAGAAGCTTGGGAAATTTTGAAAAGTGAGATTATAAAAGCACAGTCTAACACAATACCAATGAAGACGAAAATAGTAGATCACAAAAGAAACCAGCATGGATGCATAAAGAACTATCTGACAAATTGAAAGACAAAAGGACAAATATAAAAAGTGGAAAGAGGGCAAATAACTAAGGCAGAATATCAGCAACAGCCCGAGCCTGTAAAGATGAAGTGAGGAAAGCTAAGGCTCACAATGAACAAAGGCTAGCGACAAAAGTAAAAATAATAAAAAGCTTCTTCCAACATGTTAAAACAAGAAAAAGTCAAGGAAACAATTGGCCCATTGCTGGGAGAAAGTGGCAAGAAGATGACAAGCAACAGGAGAAAGCAGATCTACTTAACTCATATTTTGCATCTGTCTTTACACAAAAGGAAAAACAATCCAACCTATCAAAACAGCACTACAAAAACAGATTAGAAACACAAGTTAAAATAAGGAAAAAAATGGTAAGTGAACACCTGTCTACCCTAGACAAGTTCAAATCACTAGGACTGGATGGATTACACCCCAAGTTTCTGAAGGAACTGGCAGACGAGATCTCAGAACCACTGAACTATATCATTCAAAGATCCTGGAGCACAGGAGAACTGCCAGAGGACTGGAAAAGAGCTGATGTAATTATCATCTTCAAAAAGGAAAAACAGATCCAGGAAACTACAGACCTATCAGTCTGACCTCAATACCGGGAAGATTCTGGAAAAGATAATCAAGCAACGAATCACCGAACACCTAGAAGCAAACAAAGTAATAACCAAAAGCCAACATGGGTTTGTCAAAAACAGATCATGCCAGACAAATCTTATCGCATTCTTTGACAAAATGACAAAATTAGTAGACCAGAGGAATGCTGTTGATATAATTTACTTGGACTTCAGTAAAGCATTTGATAAAGTAGACCATAACCTACTACTAGATAAAGTAGAAAATGTGGGTTAGACAGCACCACCACCAGATGGATTCGTAACTGGCTGACCAACCGCACTCAACGTGTAGTCCTCAACGGAACTACATCCACATGGAGGAAGTATGCAGTGGAGTACCCCAAGGCTCTGTTTTAGGCCCAGTACTCTTCAACATCTTCATCAATGACTTGGACGAGGGATAGATGGGGAACTCATCAAATTTGCAGATGACACCAAGCTGGCAGGAATAGCCAACACTCCAGAAGATAGGCTCAAGTTACAGAAAGATCTTGACAGACTTGAACATTGGGCGCTATCTAACAAAATGAAATTCAACAGTGAAAAAGTAAGGTTCTACATTTAGGCCAAAAACAAAATGCACCAGTACCGTATATGTGGTACCTTGCTCAATAGTAGTACCTGTGAGAGGGATCTTGGAGTCCTAGTGGATAACCATCTAGATATGAGCCAGCAGTGTGCAGCAGCTGTTAAAAAGCCAACACAGTTCTGGGCTGCATAAACAGAGGATAGAATCAAGATCACGTGAAGTGCTAGTACCACTTTATAATGCCTTGGTAAGGCCACACTTGGAATATTGCATCCAGTTTTGGTCGCCACGATGTAAAAAGATGTTGAGACTCTAGAAAGAGTGCAGAGAAGAGCAACAAAGATGATTAGGGACTGGAGGATAAAACATATGAAGAACGGTTGCAGGAACTGGGTATGTCTAGTTTAACAAAAGAAGGACTAGGGAGACATGATAGCAGTGTTCCAATATCGCAGGGGCTGCCACAGAGAAGTGGGAGTTGGGCTGTTCTCCAGAGCACCTGAGGGTAGAACAAGAAGCAATGGGTGGAAACTGATCAAGGAAAGAAGCAACTTAGAACTAAGGAGAAATTTCCTGACAGTTAGAACAATTAATCAGTGGAACGACTTGCCTGCAGAAGTTGTGAATGCTCCAACACTGGAAATTTTTAAGAAAATGTTGGATAACCATCTGACTGAGATGGTGTAGGGTTTCCTGCCTGGGCAGGGGGTTGGACTAGAAGGCCTCCAAGGTCCCTTCCAACTCTGATGTTATGTTATGTTATGTTATGTTATGTTACAGCAGTGCAGCTCACCAGCTCAAATCCCCCTGCAACTCAGACTAATCTGAGCACAACCAAGCCCCCACCCAAACAGGACACACCCCCAGCCAATCAGAGCACAAAAAAACCCCATCCAATCAGAGCACAGCCAAGCTCCCACCCAATCAGTTCAAACCCCCACTAGCAGTTAAAAAGGAAGAAACAGCTGCAATCACACATTGCTCCCAGAAGCAGAAAGCTGAAGCCTGAAGATGACGAATGAGACTTCGTCGAAACGTCGCCAAGACACTTCCAATTTTACGCGGAAGAAAACCCGAATAACCAAAGACCTACATACAAACACCCGCGAAAACCTCAGAAAATATATATATATATATATTCTCAGAAAACATATACATACATATATATGGCTAGAGATGGAGTGATGGTTAATGTACAGGGATTATTGAAGATGTATAAATATAATTAATGTAGGGTCGGGTCTGCTCAGTTACCATTTTAGAACGGTGGGGAGGGAGAAAAGAGAGAGTAGGAGGTAGGAAAGAGGAGAAGAGGAAGGAAGAGGGGTAGAAGAGGGAGAAGGAAGGTGTAGGGTGGAGGGAGGAGAGGATGTGATAAGAGAAGGAGAGGAAGGTCTGGAAAGTAAAAGAAGGTAGAAGAGGGAAGAGTGTTAAAAAGGGGGGTGGTGACTGGGCAAGCCTAGTCTAATTGTATATAACTGTACATTGAATGAGTTGTTTGATATGATTGTAAAAATAAAACTTTTTTATGAAAAAAAAAAGTGAATCTGGCTTCCCAATTGATTTTACTTGTCAAAAGGTTGCAAAAGGTGATCACATGACCTTGGAACACAGCAATGGTCATAAATATAAATCAGTTGCCAAGCATATGAATTTTGATCACATGATCATAGGGATGCTATAAAGGTTGTAACTGTGAAAAATTATCATGTCACTTTTTCCAGTACCATTGTAACTTTCAATGGTCACTAAATGAACTGTTTTAAGTCAAGGACTACCTGTATAGGATATTGTCAATAGAATTTTTATTTTAATTTTTAACAAATTAAAATAAGAATTCTATTGAAAACATCCTATACAGGTATATGATATGAATTATTAATAATTAAGAAATGGCATAGGATCTCCTGCTTGAGAAGGGAATTGGACTAGATGTCCTACAAGACCCTACCAACTCTGTTATTCTAAGACCAGAAATTCCCATCATTCATTATTTGCTTCTTTTTATAAAACTATGTTTATTAGAAAACTTTCTCCTTAATCATTCTAAGACACATTTGCAATAAAATCTTAAAAAATCATGTCTAATGATGCAGAATCTCTTTCTATAAAAACTGAAAATTCATAAAAATCAAGTAATGCTTGCATGAGATCCCGCTTGTCTTCAGGCAACAGCGGAATCTGCTGTAGATTTTTAAAAATGCAAATACTTATTTTAGAGAGCTTTTCAAAATATTTAGAGGGTCGTTTCAGCTGCAATAATATCACAAATGAAGCTCTCTTCTGTAAAGTGCTGAGGACTTTACAGCTTTTCAAAAATTCTGTACAGTATTTTCCAGGCAATCTGCTGACACATGTGCATATTAAGAAGCCATGTCCAATAGATTGACAGTGAAACACTAATTGCACGTAAAGTGAAACTATAATTTCATTTGGTCACTAATGAACTGTTGTAAATTGAGGACTACCTGTACTTGAAATCACTGTTATGTCCCTCAAAAGAGATAGGAACATTCTAGCAATTCTTTAATACTCACTACTTTGATTCCAAGAAAGAACCAACTTGGTTGATTATATACATACATACATATATATATATATTCCAAGATATATATATATATATATATTGGAATATATATATATATATATTCCAAGATGGCGCCGACGAAGGCTGCCTCGGTGAAATGCTCTCTAATTGTTTCTTTATTTCTAATTGTTCTCTGTGACTCACTGCGGATTTCCTACTCATGAGACCATCTGCTAAAAATTAAGGAACATTTCTTTAAGGAGCAGCTTTCTTTGATCTCACCCCCACCTGTCTTTACAAACACGGAGGAGATTCTAATACAGGAGGAGGCAATTCCCACGGAGCCATGGATTATCAAAAAAAACAAATGACGAAAGCGACGGAAGAGAGGTAAACGAGCTGGGATCTTAAACAAATTAAGAAGTCGCATTAAAACTCCTCTGCCTTCAATTTTCCTAACAAATATACGCTCACTTACAAATAAGATGGATGAAATACTCCTCTTAAACAAATACTATTCTGATTTTCGCAATTCAGCAGTCCTATGCTTCTCTGAAACCTGGTTAAATGAATCAGTTGAAAATAGCAGCCTGAACATTCCAGGATTTCAGATTGAACGATCAGACAGGATTCCAGAAACATCTGGTAAAAAGAAAGGAGGAGGCTTATGCCTATATATTAACAGCAACTGGTGTCAAGATTTTAAAATAATTTAAAAATTCTGTGACAACAATTTAGAGACTTTAATTATTAACTGCAAACCATACTATTCGCCTCGTGAATTTTCCTCATTTCTTCTAATTGCTGTTTATGTCCCACCACAAGCCTGTGTAAACAAGGCATTACGAACTCTAGCTGACCAAATCATGGAGGCTGAAGCCAAACACCCTGATTCACTGGCCATTGTTTTGGGAGATCTAAACAAGGTAAACTTAAGGAAAGAGCTACCAAAATACTTTCAGTATGTCAATTGTCCCACCAGAGGCAAGAATACTCTAAACCATTGCTACACAATACTAAAAGATGCTTATCAGTCTTTACCATGTGCAGCTGTAGGACACTCTGATCATTGCATGATTCACCTTGTACCTGCTTACAGGCAAAGACTTAAAGCCACAAAACCAATAATTAAATCAGTGAAGACCTGGACGGAGGAATCAAAATTAAAGCTACAGGCATGTTTTGACTGCACTGATTGGAATATTTTTAAAGATACCTCTGCAGACCTGGATGAACTCACAGATACTCTAACATCATATGTCAGCTTCTGTGAAGACCTATGTGTACCTACAAGGAACTTGCGAATATACAGTAACAACAAACCTTGGTTCACACCTAAACTTAAGCAGCTACGACATTCCAAAGAGGAAGCCTACAGAAAAGGTGATAAAATGTTGTACAATCAGGCCAGAAATGCACTAACAAGGGAGATCAGAGCAGCAAAAAGAAACTACTCTGAAAAACTAAAGAATCAGTTTTCAGCAAATGAACCAGCAAACATGTGGAAAACTCTTAAGAATATCACCGGCTATGGCAAACCTCCTTCCCAGGCTGAAGGTAATCAACAACTAGCAGATGACCTGAATGAGTTTTACTGCAGGTTTGAAAGGAAACTATAGCCACCTGTCTCCACAACCCCCATCTCAGACACACCAACAACAGCCAAGCCTCCTACAACTGACCCCATTTCATTGGGTTCACAACCCCTAGTGATCACAGAAAAAGAAGTGCAGGACCTATTTCACAGACAAAAGCCAGGAAAAGCTCCAGGCCCAGACAAGATAACTCCTTCTTGCTTAAAAGTCTGTGCTGACCAATTGGCCCCCATCTTCACCTATATTTTCAATAAATCACTAGAGATGTGTTATGTTTCTTCTTGCTTCAAATGCTCTACCATCATCCCAGTGCCGAAGAAGCCCACCATCAAGGAACTGAATGACTACAGACCAGTTGCTTTAACATCTGTAGTCATGAAAACCTTTGAAAGGCTAGTGCTTTCCTACTTGAAAACCATCATGGATCCGCTGTTAGACCCCTTGTAGTTTGCATACCAAGCAAATAGATCAACAGATGATGCTGTTCATATGGCTCTGCACTACATCCTACAGCATCTTGAGTCTCCAAAGACCTATGCAAGGGTCCTTTTTGTAGACTTTAGTTCAGCATTCAATACCATCATTCCAGACATTCTTCTAACTAAGCTAAACCAGCTACAGGTACCGGAACAGACTTGTAAGTGGATCACAAGCTTCCTAACAAACAGGAAGCAGCAGGTAAAGCTAAGCAAGATCACATCAAATACCTGTACAATTAGCACAGGGCCCCCCCAAGGCTGTGTGCTGTCCCCACTTCTCTTCTCTCTGTATACCAATGACTGCATCTCCAACGATCTATCTGTTAAGCTACTGAAGTTTGCAGATGACACAACAGTGATTGGTCTCATTCGAGACAATGACGAATCCGCATATAGACGAGAGGTCAAACGACTAGCCTTGTGGTGCAACCAAAACAATCTGGAACTGAACACACTCAAAACCGTAGAAATGGTGGTAGACTTTAGGAGAAACCCTTCCATACTTCCACCTCTCACAATACTAGAAAACACAGTATCAACAGTAGAATCCTTCAAATTTCTAGGTTCTATCATATCGCAAGATCTCAAATGGACAGCTAACATCAAAAATATCATTAAAAAAGGACAACAAAGAATGTTCTTTCTGCGCCAACTCAGTAAGCTCAAACTGCCCAAGGAGCTGCTGATTCAGTTCTACAGAGGAATTATTGAGTCTGTCATTTGCACCTCTATAACTGTCTGGTTCGGTTTGCAACCCAGCAAGAAAAACACAGACTTCAGAGGATAATTAGAACTGCAGAAAAAATAATTGCTACCAACCAGCCTTCCATTGAGGACCTGTATACCGCATGAATCAAGAAGAGGGCCGTGAAAATATTTACAGACCCCTCGCATCCTGGACATAAACTGTTTCAACTCCTACCCTCAAAACGACGCTATAGAGCACTGCACACTAGAACAACTAGACACAAGAACAGTTTTTTCCTGAAGGCCATCACTCTGCTAAACAAATAATTCCATCAACACTGTCAAACTATTTACTGGATCTGCACTACTATTAATCTTCTCATAGTTCCCATCACCAATCTCTTTCCATTTATGACTGTATGACTATAACTTGTTGCTGGCAATCCTTATGATTTATATTGATATATTGACCATCAATTGTTTTGTAAATGTTGTACCTTGATGAACGTATCTTTTCTTTTATGTACACTGAGAGCATATGCACCAAGACAAATTCCTTGTGTATCCAATCACACTTGGCCAATAAAATTCTATTCTATTCTATATACATATGTATGTATATGTATATATATATATATATATATATATATATATATATATATATATATATATATATATATATATATATATATATATATGTAGGTCTTTGGTTATTCGGGTTTTCTCCAGCGTAAAATTGGAAGTGTCTTGGCGGCGTTTGTGAAGTCTCATTCGTCATCTTCAGGCTTCAGCTTCGTGCTTCTGGGAGCAATGTGTGATTGCAGCTGTTTCTTCCTTTTTAACACCTAGTGGGGGTTTGAACTGATTGGGTGGGAGCTTGGCTGTGCTCTGATTGGATGGGGTTTTTTTGTGCTCTGATTGGCTGGGGGTGTGTCCTGTTTGGGTGGGGGCTTGGTTGTGCTCAGATTAGTCTGAGTTGCAGGGGGATTTGAGCTGGTGAGCTGCACTGCTGCTGTTTGGCTTCGTGTTCATGGTCGTGCTACATCTTCGTAGTAGGTGTCAGTCTGCTGCATGTATGGATTGGAGGGGTTTGAAATGGCTAATGTTGCAGCTGCGGTTTAGCTTCTGGTCCTTGGTCGTGCTTCCTGATCAGTGTGGGTTTGGGTCTGCTTTCTGGGTGGATGTGTGGTGGTGACATCCTGTGTGGACCTCGTGAGTGTGGGTCTGGTGTCATTCCTCGTGTTAAGGACTCGTTTGTCAATAAGGGCGGGTTTCCAAATGGCTGGTAGGCGGAAGGTGTCATCTCGTTTGTTCATGCTGTGTGGGCGTTTTTCTATCTCGATGGCTTCTCTGATTATTCTGTTATTAAAGTGTTCAGTTTTGGCGATAGTTCTGGTCTTTTTAAAGTCAATATCGTGTCCTGTGGCTTTAAGGTGTTGGACCAGGGAAGAAGTTGGTTTTTCTTTTCTTTTTTCTTTTTTTTTTATTTACATTTATATCCCGCCCTTCTCCGAAGACTCAGGGCGGCTTACAGTATATAAGGCAATAGTCTCATTCTATTTGTATATTTAAAAAGTCAACTTATTGCCCCCCCAACAATCTGGGTCCTCATTTTACCTACCTTATAAAGGATGGAAGGCTGAGTCAACCTTGGGCCGGGCTTGAACCTGCAGTAATTGCAGGCTATTGTGTTCTAATAACAGGCTCCTTACAGCCTGAACTATTCCGGCCCCTCCTTTTTGACTGAGTTCTTGTGTTCTTCAATGCGTGCACTTATTCTTCTGTTGGTTTGTCCGATGTATGTGGTGGGGCAGGCGGTGCATGGGATTTCATATACTCCTTGATTTTCTAACTCAATTTTGTCTTTGGAGTTTCTTAGGATGGTGGATATTTTTTGGTTTGTGCAGAATGCTGTCTTGATGTTATGTTTGTGGAGGATCTTGCTGATTCTGTCTGTGGTGCCTTTTATATATGGGAGGAGGGCTGTGCCGTTTTCTTGTTCTCTGTCTTGGGTTTTAGTGGGGGGTTCTTTTTGGATTAGTTTGGTAATCTTATTTCTCTGGAATCCATTGGATGTTAGTACGTTAGTGAGAGTGTGTAGTTCGGTTTTTAGGTGTTGTTCGTCAGCTAAGCGTTTTGTTCTAGAGATGAGTGTCTTGGCTACGGAGTTGATCTGTGCTGGGTGGTGGTGTGAGAGTGTGTGCAGATAGCGGTTTGTGTGTGTTTTCTTCTGGTAGATGGTGTGTCCTAGGGAGCCATTGGGTTTCCTGTAGACTAAGACATCTAGGAAGGGAAGTTGGTTGTTAACTTCTGTTTCCATGGTGAACTGTATTTTGGGGTGTAGGCTATTGAGGTGTGTGAGGAAGTTGTCAAATTTTTCTTTCCCGTGTGGCCAGATTATGAAGGTGTCATCTACGTATCTGAGCCAGAGTTTGGGTTTGTGATCAGATTTTTCTAGTGCTTGGGTTTCAAAGTGTTCCATGTAGAGGTTGGCAATGACAGGTGAGAGGGGTGATCCCATGGGTGCTCCTTCTATTTGTTTGTATTTTTGTCCGTTATAGATGAAGTATGTGTTGGATAGGCAGTGGTTGGTCAGATCTAGGATGTGCTTGGGGGGTTATATTTGTTTTGGATAGCTGTTAAGGCTTCTTTGATTGGCACTTGGGTGAAGAGGGATATGACATCAAAGCTCACGAGTAGGTTGCTGGGCTGTAAGATTTGTTTCTTTATGATATCTATGAACTGGAATGAGTTTTTTATGTGTGAGGCGATGGAGGGCTGTTGTTGTTTGGCGAGACATTTGGCTAGGTTTTGTAGAGGTGAGCCTATGGAGCTGACTATGGGTCTCAGTGGGGTTCCTTCTTTGTGTATCTTGGGGAGGCCGTAGAGCTTAGGGCATCTGGATGATTTCTCTCTGGGAATGATTCTCTATTGGATTTCTTCGCTGATGGGGGAGGCTTTTATTTTGGATCTAGTGGCTTTTTCTAGGTAGGTGGTGGGGTCTGTTTTTAGGGGCTTGTATGCAGGGTCTTGGAGTAGGTTGGTTAATTTGGTTTGGTAGTCAGATGTGTTCATAACCACCGTGGCGTTGCCCTTGTCTGCTCGTAGGAGTATTATGCTGGTGACTTTTTTTCAGGTTAAGTAGTGCTGTCTGTTCCTCTTTGGGTAAGTTGCTTTTGGGTGGCTTGCTGCTGCAGAGGATGTTGGTGATTTCGAGTCGGATTTTGTTAGCGTCATCGGGGTTGATTTTGATCAGACTGGTTTCAACTCCGCATATAATGGTTTCAGTGGGAATGTATTTGGGAGTGACTGCAAACTTGAATCCTTTGGAAAGGACATCGGTTTCAGCTTTGGTGAGGATCCTATCTGAAATGTTATGCACTGTTTGTTTCATGTGTGGCTGTGAGGGTGGAGGGGTTTGTTTCTGGCATTCTTGTAGTCTTCGGAGTTTGTTGGTGTGTGTGTCTGTCTTAAGGGTGGTCTGTGTTTCGGCTCTCCAGACGGCGAGTTGTTTGGATTTGTCCCAAAGTTCAGGGTGGATCTTGTTGCTGAGTTTGAGGTGAAGTGTGAGGAGATCTTTGTTGATTTGATCTCCCGCCTACCAGCTATTTGGAAACCCGCCCTTATTGACAAATGAGTCCTTAACATGAGGAATGACACCAGACCCACACTCACGAGGTCCACACAGGATGTCACCACCACACATCCACCCAGAAAGCAGACCCAAACCCACACTGATCAGGACCAAGGACCAGAAGCCAGACCGCAGGTGCAACATTAGCCATTTCAAACCTCTCCAATCCATACATGCAGCAGACTGACACCCACTACGAAGATGTAGCACGACCACGAACACAAAGCCAAACAGCAGCAGTGCAGCTCACCAGCTCAAATCCCCCTGCAACTCAGACTAATCTGAGCACAACCAAGCCCCCACCCAAACAGGACACACCCCCAGCCAATCAGAGCACAAAAAAACAAAACAACCCCATCCAATCAGAGCACAGCCAAGCTCCCACCCAATCAGTTCAATCCCCCACTAGGTGTTAAAAAGGAAGAAACAGCTGCAATCACACATTGCTCCCAGAAGCACAAAGCTGAAGCCTGAAGATGACGAATGAGACTTCGTCGAAACGTCGCCAAGACATTTCCAATTTTACGCGGGAGAAAACCCGAATAACCAAAGACCTACATACAAACACCCGCGAAAACCTCAGAAAACACACACACACACACACACACACACACACACACACACACACACACACATATATATATATATATATATATATATATATATATATATATATACCACCACCAATCATCCTCACCAGATTCAAACCCAAACCCATCCCACAGACGAAATACAACCTCCATCCAGAAGCCAGACCATGACAGCATCACCAGCTGCTGCACCCCCCTTCGATCCCCACGCAAAGCAAACTGACACATGCCATGAACAGATGACAGGGCCTCGAACTCGGAACCAGACAGGGCCCAAGATGCTGCATCCCATGCTGTCATGCTATGAGACAGCTGAACAATCTGCAAATGTCAACTCCATCAACCAATCAAGATGTAACAACACAGCCAACCAATCAGCTTACAGCAACTAAGCCAGCATTCACACACACCCCACCAGTATTTATAGAGCGGCAGTTATAACCACGCTTTGCTCACATAAGCACGAAGCCAAAACTCCAGCCTGAAGATGATGAGTGAGACCTCGTTGAAACGTCGCCAAGACATTTCAATTTCGCGGGAGAAAACCCGAATAACCAAAGACCTACATACAAACACCCGCGAAAACCTCAGAAAACACACACACACACACACACACACACACACACACACACACACACACATATATATATATATATATATATATATATATATATATATACCACCACCAATCATCCTCACCAGATTCAAACCCAAACCCATCCCACAGACGAAATACAACCTCCATCCAGAAGCCAGACCATGACAGCATCACCAGCTGCTGCACCCCCCTTCGATCCCCACGCAAAGCAAACTGACACATGCCATGAACAGATGACAGGGCCTCGAACTCGGAACCAGACAGGGCCCAGATGCTGCATCCCATGCTGTCATGCTATGAGACAGCTGAACAATCTGCAAATGTCAACTCCATCAACCAATCAAGATGTAACAACACAGCCAACCAATCAGCTTACAGCAACTAAGCCAGCATTCACACACACCCCACCAGTATTTATAGAGCGGCAGTTATAACCACGCTTTGCTCACATAAGCACGAAGCCAAAACTCCAGCCTGAAGATGATGAGTGAGACCTCGTTGAAACGTCGCCAAGACACCTCCAATTTTACGCGGAAGAAAACCCGAATAACCAAAGACCTACATACAAACACCCGCGAAAACCTCAGAAAACACACACACACACACACACACACACACACACACACACACACACATATATATATATATATATATATACCACCACCAATCATCCTCACCAGATTCAAACCCAAACCCATCCCACAGACGAAATACAACCTCCATCCAGAAGCCAGACCATGACAGCATCACCAGCTGCTGCACCCCCCTTCGATCCCCACGCAAAGCAAACTGACACATGCCATGAACAGATGACAGGGCCTCGAACTCGGAACCAGACAGGGCCCAAGATGCTGCATCCCATGCTGTCATGCTATGAGACAGCTGAACAATCTGCAAATGTCAACTCCATCAACCAATCAAGATGTAACAACACAGCCAACCAATCAGCTTACAGCAACTAAGCCAGCATTCCACACACACCCCACCAGTATTTATAGAGAAACGGCAGTTATAACCACGCTTTGCTCACATAAGCACGAAGCCAAAAACTCCAGCCTGAAGATGATGAGTGAGACCTCGTTGAAACGTCGCCTAGATACTTTCAACCTTACATGGGAAAAGACCCAAATATGCCAAAACCTACATACCTATACCCGTGAAAACCTACGAAAACTAATATCCCACCTCTACGGGGAGGAAACCTTCCAACTGACCAGGACCTATGAGAAACTCAAAGTCCAAAGAGCCACCATCTTATGCGACCTCACATTCCTACGCAACTGCCGAGACAAAAATGTGATCCCCACAAGCTTCCAGCTAAAATTCCATTCTAAAACCTCAGCCACCAAAAGGATCCTGAAAAGGACTCAATTAGCCCTGATCAGAAATGAAATCCACAGAAAAAGATTCCTACTAGACCAAACCAACAGGAACCTACTTTCTCTGCACCTTAAACTCAGCAACAAAATCCATCCAGCACTCTGGGACAAATCAAAACAACTAGCCCTCCGGAGAGCCGAAACCGAAACCTCCCACAAGACTGACACACACACCAACAAATTCCATAGACTAGAAAAATGCCAGAAACCCAACCCCATTCCACAGCAACTCATGAAACAAACAGTATACAACATATCAGACAGGAGCCTCACCACAGCAGAAACCAATGTTCTCTCCAAAGGATCAACTTTGCAGTTGCCCCCAAACGGATCCCCACTGAAAACATCATATGCGGAGTTGAAGCTAACCTAACCAAAATCAACCCAGATGAAGCCAATAAAAACAGACTTGAAGTCACCAACGTCCTCTGCTCCAGCAACCCATCCAGAAGCAACTTACACAAAGAAGAACAAAAAGCACTCACCGATTTGAGGAAAGACAATAATATAATCATTCTCCCAGCAGACAAAGGCAACGCCAAGTGGTGATGAACATATCTGACTACCAATCCAAACTAGCCAAGCTACTCCAAGACTCTGCTTACAAACCTCTAAACACAGACCCCACCACCTACCTGGAAAAAACCATCAAATCCAAAATAAAAGCCTCCCCCATCAGTGAAGAGATCCAGCGAAGAATCATCCCCAGAGAGAAATCATCCATATGCCCCACACTTAATGGCCTCCCCAAGATA
Source organism: Ahaetulla prasina (assembly GCF_028640845.1). Lineage (NCBI taxonomy): Eukaryota > Metazoa > Chordata > Lepidosauria > Squamata > Colubridae > Ahaetulla > Ahaetulla prasina. Next base: position 80,059,196 of record NC_080543.1, on the reverse strand, counting down.
CACAAAGAAGGAATACCACTCAGACCCATAGTCAGCTCCATAGGATCACCTCTACAGAATCTTGCCAAATTCCTTGCCAAACATCTTCAGCCTTACGCAGAATCCATCACCTCACACATACAAAACTCATTCCACTTCATCAAAACAATAAAGAAACAAAACCTACAACCCAGTGACCTACACCCACATATATATATATATGTTTTCTGAGGTTTTTGCGGGTGTTTGTATGTAGGTCTTTGGTTATTCGGGTTTTCTCCCACGTAAAATTGGAAGTGTCTTGCCGACGTTAATTATTCCACTATTTCTTCAATATTTGTGTAACTTGCCATTTTTAGTTGGCCATGGCGAGTTGTCCCATGGTGAGTTGGCTGTGGTGAGCTATCATAGATCCCTTCTGGGAGCTATTCGGAAGATTTTGAAAGTGGTTTTGTAGTGTTTGTGTCTATACAAAGTAAAAGGGAGCTAATTTCTTCAATCCTTTCATAGAGCATTGAAAGGGACTTTAGACCCATCCAATGTAGAACACCTTTCCATATTAATGTGAGGATGGCAATCAGCTGTCTGACAATTTTAATTTTGAACATACATACATACATATGTGTGTGTGTGTGTGTGTGTGTGTGTGTGTGTGTGTAGGTCTTTGGTTATTCGGGTTTTCTCCCGCGTAAAATTGGAAGTGTCTTGGCGACGTTTTGACGAAGTCTCATTCGTCATCTTCAGGCTTCAGCTTCGTGCTTCTGGGAGCAATGTGTGATTGCAGCTGTTTCTTCCTTTTTAACTGCTAGTGGGGGTTTGAACTGATTGGGCGGGAGCTTGGCTGTGCTCTGATTGGATGGGTGGGTTTTTTGTGCTCTGATTGGCTGGGGGTGTGTCCTGTTTGGGTGGGGTATATTTGTTTTCTGAGGTTTTCGCGGGTGTTTGTATGTAGGTTTTTGGTTATTCGGGTTTTCTCCCGCGTAAAATTGGAAGTGTCTTGGCGATGTTTCGATGAAATCCCATTCGTCATCATCAGGCTAGGTGTTTACAGCTTAGTGCTTCTCCTAGATAGATAGATAGATATGTTTTCGTAGGTTTTCACGGGTAGAGGTATGTAGAGGTCTTGGCATTTTTGGGTCTTTTCCCGTGTAAGGTTGAGAGTATCTTGGCGATGTTTTGACAAGGTCTCATTCATCATCTTCAAGCTGATGCACAGACCAAAAAATAGTTAACATCTTAAGAAACCTGAAAGACAAGATCCAGCTAGAAAACCAAGGAGTCTATGAAATACCATGCAAAATCTGCCCAGCTACATACATTGGACAAATTAATAGGAGAATAAATGCACGCATTGCAGAACACAAAAACTCAGTCAGAAAAGAAGAAAAAACCTCCTCCCTTTTCCAGCACCTTAAAACCACAGGATATGAAATTGATTTTGAAGGAACCAAATTAATCTCCAAAACTGAACACTATAACAAGAGAATAATTTTGGAAGCCATTGAAATAGAGAAACACCCCCACAATATGAACAAACGGCATGATACCTCCTGCGTACCAGACATCTGGAAACCAACCTTGGTCAACAAACGAGTCCCAGCCACGAAAATTGACCCCAGATCCAGGACAACACACAACACCACCACCAATCATCCTCACCTCATTCAAACCCAAACCCATCCCACAGACGAAACACAACCACCATCCAGAAGCCAGACCATGCTGACACCACTGGCTGTTGCGCCCCCCTCCGATCCCCACACAAAACAGGCTGACACACACCAGGAACACATGACAGGACCTTGGACTCGGAGCCAAACCAGGGCCCGGGATGCTGCATCACAGCCATCTGCTCAAGACATCACATCACAGATGTTCAGAGGCCACAATACCAAAGCTCAGGAACAAAAGACCAGGACCACACACACACAGGATGCTATGAAACAGCCAACCAATCTGCAAACACCCACTCCATCTACCAATCAGGATGCAACCACAGAGGCAACCAACCGGCTCACAGCAACACTCCCCACCTCGACCAATCTGCAAACACCCACTCCATCTACCAATCAGGATGCAACCACACAGCCAACCAACCCGCTCACAGCAACACTCCCCACCTCCCCACCAGTATTTATAGAGAGACGGCAGCTCCGACCACTCTTTGCTCAAGAAGCACAAAGCCGAAGACACCAGCCTGAAGATGATGAGTGAGACCTCGTCGAAACGTCGCCAAGATACTCTCAACCTTATACAGGAAAAGACCCGAAAATGCCAAGACCTACACACACACACACACACACACACACACACACACACACACACACACACATATGTAGGTCTTTGGTTATTCAGGTTTTCTCCTGCGTAAAATTGGAAGCATTTCGACGAAGTCTCATTCATCATCTTCAGGCTGGTGTTTACAGCTTCGTGCTTCTAGGAGCAATGTGTGATCACAGCTGTTTCTTCCTTTTAACTGCTAGTGGGGGTTTGAACTGATTGGTTGGGAGCTTGGCTGTGTTCTGATTGGGTGGAGGTGTGTTCTGATTGGTTGGGTGTTTGGCTGTGCTCTGATTGGATGGTGGGATTGGCTGTGCTCTGATTGGATGGGGGTGTGTTCTGTTTGGGTGGGGGGGCTTGGTGTGCTCAGGTTCTGTTTGGGGGGGGGCTTGGTTGTGCTCAGGTTAGTCTGAGTTGCAGGGGGATTTGAGTTGGTGAGCTGCATTGCTGTTGTTTGGCTTCTCGTTCGTGGTCGTGTTACATGGTGGGTGTCAGTCTGCTGCATGTATGGATTTGAAATGGCTAATGATGCAGCTGCGGTCTGGCTTCTGGTCCGTGGTCATGCTTCATCATTGGAGTTGGTTTGAGTCTGCATTCCGCATGAATGTGTGGTGGTGACATGCTGTGTGGCACTCGTGAGTGTGGGTCTTGTGCCATTCTTCATGTTAGGGACTCGTTTGTTGATAAGGGCGGATTTCCAAATGGCTGGTAGGTGGGAAGTATCATCTCGTCCATCTCCGCACAATCTAACACCTTTTTTATCACCATTCCATTGGAAGGCATGCTGTCCTGTTTCCAGTTTTCCGCATAAGCAATTCTGGCCGCAGTTGTTATGTTTAACATAATATATTTAATTTTCTTACTATAGTTTTCTCTTATTATCCCTAGTAAAAATAATTCGGGTTTTAACTCAGTTCATTGACTCGGGATTTCCTCTAACCATTTTCTTATTTTAGTCCAGTACTTCCTGGCACGACCATTACATATGAAAAAATGTACCTTGGTTGTATTTACATTTCCAGCATTCCACAGATCTATTTGGAAACATTTTTGTCAATCTAACTGGGGCAGAGGTGGGTTTCAACAGGTTCTGACCAGTTCTGTAGAACAGGTAGTGGAAATTTTGAGTAGTTCGGAGAACCGGTAGTAAAAATTCTGACTGGCCCCGCCTCCATCTATACTCTGCCTCACAAGTCCCAGCTGATTGGGAGGGAATGGGGATTTTGCAGTAACCTTCCCCTGGAGTGGGAAGGGAATGGAAATTTTACAGTATCCTTGCTCTGCAACGCCGACTAAAGCCATGCCCACCAAGCCACGCCACGCCCACGAAGCCATGCCATGCCCACCAAGCCATACCCACAGAACCAGTAGTAAAAAATTTTGAAACCCACCACTGAACTGGGGGTAAATGCCGACAATAAAACATTTTATATAGATTTTCTTTATAGGCTGCTGACATTGTTAATTTATAGTTTTTCCTCCATAATTTTTCCCAATATTCTAATTCAATATTATAGCCAAAATTCTTTGCCCAGGCTATCATAGTTTCCTTGACCATTTCTTCTTCCATTTTAAATCTCAGGAAATAGTTACATGCTTTTGTTGTCATTTTTTCCTCTGTTCCCTTATTATTTTATCAAGCTCTTGTTGTTCCTTGTAATAGCCATATTTTTCTAGATCCTTTTTATATCTTGCCTGAATTTGCAGATACGGCCAGTTATTATCTTTGTCTTATCCTTATTTATTTTAAGTCCTGCCACCTTGCCAAATTCTGCTATTTCTCGTATTAAATTAGTTCCTGATTCTAAGGGCTCCTCTATAAAGAATACTAAATCATCCGTGAATGCCTGTATTTTATATTCTTTCTTTTTATTTTTACTTATTTAATATAGCCAAGGGTGTAAGACAGGGATGTCCGTTGTCACCTTTACCTTTCATTCTCTTGTTAGAGGTATTAAAAGTAAAAGTAAAGGTGACAACGGACATCCCTGTCTTACACCCTTGGCTATATTAAATTTTCCTGTTATTTCCCCATTTAGTATTATGTTTGCTGTTTGGATAGAGTATATTGCAGTTATCATCCCCACAAATTCCCCCTCCACCCCAAAAATTCATTGCTGAATAAGAAACTGCCAATTTGAATTGTCAAACACTTTTTACACGTCTAAAAATTCCAATGCTACTCATTTCCTGGGGTGGGCTTTGTAGAATTCCAGGACTCAAATAGGTTCTCATATTATTTCTCAGTTGCATTTTTGGTAGGAACCCGTTTTGGTCTGGGTGGGGAGTCCATCAGGTCCCGATGTTTTATTGTATTTTTTTTCCTGACTTCCTCTTTTATTTCCATCAAGGTTATTTTATCATTCAACATTTTCCTTTTAGTTTCCAGTATTATGGTTAGGCCCTTCTCCCTTAAGCACTGTTTTATGCTTTCTTCTGATATTTCTTGACTACACAGACCTTCATAAATTTTTTCTCTAATTTTTTCCCCTCTTCCATCCGATAGTGTAGATTCCAGTTCTCATCTAATAATTGTTGTGCTAGTTTTTTCTCTTTCTCTTTTTTAAATTTATGTGACAGCCATATCCCTGGTTTATTTGCATGTTTGAAAAAAATTGTTTTGGCATTTTAAGATTTTGTGCCCTCTCTTCTTGAGTTATTAAATTTATTTTTTGTTTAACTAAAGCCCTTTCTCTTTTGATTTTGCCATTCTGAGGTTCTTTTTGTAGAATTAATTCCAATTTTTAAAGCTGTTCCTGAAGCAAAGTTTGTTGTTTCCTCTTTTCCTTGTTTCTTCAAACTACATACACTATTGTTAATCCTCGAACATGTGCTTTAGTGGTGTCCCACAAATTTTGCAACATTATTTGTTCTATCTTATTTTCTTTGAAGAATAGTTCCAATTCTTTTTTGATCATTTGGACATAATCTTTTTCTTTCAAAATCTTTTGGTTCAACGTCCATCTCCTTCTTTTTTTCTGTCCTTTCCATCTCATTTTCAGGGGATTATGATCCACCCAAATATTTATCATGATTTCTATTTCCCCTATGTCTCTTCCCAATTCTGGGTTCATCCATACCATATCTATCCTTGACCATGAATTATGAGGGCTTGAATAGAAAGTGTATTGATTCTTTTTCAGATCGGTGGTGACGTCATGGCAGTGCGGAGCAAGGAGGACAGAGCTCCATTCCCCTTGCATGATTTTCTTTTCTGGAGTCCTACTGAGGTGCCATTAATCCTGGAGGGATCTATGGAATAGAGGGGAAGCCTGGGGGGTAACAAGAAGGAAAGTGACCTCCCGTTATGAAAAAGGAAACCCCCTCAAACTTGACAAGAAGCAATTCAGCCATTATGGTGGATACAGAGCCATAACTCCCAGCTGTGGACTAGGAAGAAAGAAAGACAAAAGCAGTGTGAAGGCATTGGTGGAGATTTGGTGGATCTAGCATTTGAGGAGTTTGTGCCCAAGGAAAGTGGGACCTGAAAAGAATGTTTATGGTGAGAGTAAGTCTCCAAGGTGAGGGGAGAAGTGGCCTCCGGATGCAGCAGTGATTTGGTGGTGGGAGCGGAGACTTTTAGAAGATTGAGAATGTCAGACTGAGAGAAACAGAATGTGGGGAAGCCCTGGATAGGGATAATCAATCCTTAAGACATATTAGCAATTTGGATTGGGACTGTGCTGGAATAGAGTACTTCTAACTGTCTAGAGTTTTGCGAGAAGAACTTATATTTGACTGGAGAAGGGACCATGCTAAATAGGTGGAAAGAAAAACCTAGTGGCAAGAAGATGAATAGTGACTGATGCCACATTTGGAGATCGGACAGAAAATAGTTGTAAATATTTGTGGACCTACTGACTTTAAATATCCATCTGAGTAGAGAACATTTCACAGCATTCTGCACAAAAGTATAGAAATACTCATTTCTATACTCAAAGTATAGAAATACTCAGGGCCGGTTTAGCTCTGCCTGGTAAGGCCTGTTATTAAGAACACAAAGCCTGCAATTACTGCAGGTTCGAGCCCGGCCCAAGGTTGACTCAGCCTTCCATCCTTTATAAGGTAGGTAAAATGAGGACCCAGATTGTTGGGGGGGCAATAAGTTGACTTTGTAAATATATACAAATAGAATGAGACTATTGCCCTATACATTGTAAGCCGCCCTGAGTCTTCGGAGAAGGGCGGGGTATAAATGTAAACAAACAAACAAACAAACAAACAAACAAACAAAACAATAGTACATTCTTTAAGTTAAATATAATTTATATTTATAGGTGCATAGATTAACTAGACAGACCTCTATTATATTACTACTCATATTACAAATAATTAATTTAGAGATTAGTGTATAGTATAATATTGGTTACATATATATATTTATAAGCAGAACACATGTATACATGAACTTATATCTGACTAAATAATTGGAAATTAATTTTCTATCTATTCCTACTCTTAGCTATTTCTATATATTTGAATCTGTTTTAGATTGTAATTTAAATATTATTTATATTATCTTTATTATATTACTGATATTACTGATATTGTCCATTAACCTACCTAGAGGAAAATATATATTAGTGATTATTGCATTATATTATATTGTAGGAATATATGACCACAAATTTGAGAGTGAATATAGTAACATTGGATTAGTACCATATTATAATACTTAATATTGAATGGTAACCTGTGTACAAAGTGAGAGAACTCTGTATAGGATAAGTGCATAAGCAGAAACTATACGGTAGTCAATTGATGGTACTGTGGAAGAATATTTTCAGGGTTTTAAAAATGACAAGTACAACAACTATCACAAAAATAGGGAAGATAACAACGTCAAAAGCATCATCGAAAACAGCAATGCTCAATAGCAAGTATGCTGAGTGACGAGAAAACAGGCTCTACATTGAATATGCAGACCATGCAGATGACTCTCTTTATGATCTAGGAAACAATGACAAGAATGCAAAAGGCTATAGCGAGAAATCATGAAATGAGATGGGAGAGATGAAGGGAGATATTCGTAAACTGGATGACAAAATAGGGACAATACAACAGACAATAGCTAAGAATGAACAGAAAATACAGATGGAAACTAAAACAGAACAAACTGAAAAGAAATTAGAAATAATGGAACAGAAACTGATGGCAGCAAACAAAGATCTGGAAGAGACAATTGTCCATCTAGAAATGGAAAAAGCAGCTTTCTTCTTGAGATTTCAAAATGTAATGGAAAATAAAGAAGAAGACCTATTAAAGATCATGACAGAATTACAAGCAGACACCCTACAGAAAAGTAAGCAGGAGATTCAAGGTGATATAGATGAGATATAGAGAATACATACCTATGCATAGTTACATAACTATGCAAGACAGCATAAATTACCAAGGGAGGTCCATGTGAGATTCTCTAGGAAAACAAAGAGAGATGAAATATACAAGATGGCGATGGATGAGCCACTGATCTATAAAGGAAAAGAAATTCAAACCTTAAAACAAATCCCAAGAAGGGTTAGGGAACAAAGAAGAGATTATTGTTTCCTTTCCTCGCAATTGGTTAAATACAAGATGTTGCTTAGATGGCTTATACCAGAAGGAATGTTGATTTCGTGGCAGGATAATAAATTTAAAATCAATACTTTGGACAAAGCACAGGAATTTTATGACCACTATTTAGTGACGGATGAAGACCAAGATAGTAGAGATGAGATAGACAGTATAAGTCAGCAAGAACAGCAAGTAGAAGAAAAGAGATCGATCAAGATAAAAGAGAATGGGCAGAAATGGAATGCGTTGAAAGAGAAGGTGCCAGAACAAGAGCACAGAGAGAAACAAGGACAAATAGAGACCTACATATAAATAAGATGGAGGAAGAGAGGAAGATGATATCAATTAATATAAATGGAATGAACTCACCAGCAAAAAGGAAACAAACACTAGTAAATCTACAAAAATAGAATATGGACATTGTTTGTCTACAAATACATATTAAGAGGCAACATGGTAGTATTTTAGAATATTCTAAAATCAGGAAACGCCATCTATCTCTTGCTTACCAAAAGAAGAAAGGAATAGCGGTATACATCAAAGAGTGGTTAAAACCCAAGCAAATTTACTCTGATGAGGATGGAAAAATATTAATGATTGAAATAGTAACAAACCAGAAACAAACATTGCTCGCGGTAATCTATGCACCTAACAATAACCAGAAAGAATTCTATTGCAAACTGCATAGAAAAATAATAGAGACAGGGTATGAAAACATTTGTCTAGTGAGTGATTTCAGTGCAGTGATGGATATTAAGAAAGACTACACAAGCAATAAAAAAAATAAGATAAAAGAAGAACATTGCCAAACACATTCTTTGAGATGATACAAGAACTAAATCTCCAGGTTTCCGAGCATTTCATCAGCCGAGGGCCCAAGGTAGAGGTGGGGGGGTGGCAGTTGTCATTAAGGAAGATCTAGAGCCGAGGGAGGCCACTGTTCCTCAGATTGCCGGCTGTGAATCCCTCTATGTGCGGTGGGGCCATAGGAATCAGTTGGGCTTGTTGATCGCGTACCTGGCTCCTTGCTGCATGACCACAGCCCTGCCTGAGCTGTTGGAGGTACTTGCCGCTGTGGCGGTTGAGACCCCCAGACTTATAGTCATGGGGGATTTCAACCTACCATCAGCTGGCTTGTTATCGACTGCAGCTCGGGAGTTCCAGGCTTCCATGACGGCCTTGGACTTGATTCGAGTAAATGATGGCCCTACGCACATGGGGGGAGGCACGCTGGATCTGATTTATATCTCTGGACAGTGGTTAAATGATCTGGAATTAGATGATTTAGTAACAGAACCAATGTCATGGTCCGATCATTTTCTCCTTCGCCTAGACTTCCGAACCGCCACTCACCATCGCAGGGAGACGGAACCTATACGTTGGTTCCGTCCCAGGTGCCTGATGGACCCCGAGAGGTTCCTGACGGAGCTTGGGCCATTCCCTGAGGATCTGGCCCACGGCACGACTGAGGAACTAGTCGTGGCCTGGGAACAGGCCACGGCTGGGGCCTTGGACCGTGTCGCGCCTTTGCGGCCTCTGACCCGGTGCAGATCTCGTCTGGCCCCTTGGTTCTCCGAGGTGCTGAGGGAGATGAAACGCCGGAGAAGATGCCTAGAGAGCACCTGGAGGTCCAGTCGTTCTGAAGCTGATCGGACACTAGTTAGGTCCTATTCTAGGACCTACCTAGTGGCAATGAGGGAGGCGAGGCATTCTTACGCCTCCACCCTCATTGCATTGGCAGATAACCGCCCGGCCGCCCTGTTTCGGGTGACCCGCTCCCTCCTTCATCAGGAGGTGCGGGATGACCCTTTGCAGGGACGAGCCGAGGAGTTTAGTGGTTATCTATATGATAAAATCGCTCAGCTCCGGGACGGTCTGGACCGAAATTGGGATGATCCAAGCGAGGGAGAGGAGGCACATCTTGTCGAGTCTGTTTGGGATGAGTTTGACCCTGTGGCTCCCGAGGACGTGGACAGGTTGTTGGGGAGGCTTCACGCCACGACATGTTTACTGGACCCGTGTCCTTCCTGGCTGGTACTGGCCACTCAGGAGGTGACACGAGGCTGGCTCCAGAGGATTATCAACGCTTCTCTGTTGGAAGGGGTTTTCCCTGCCGCCTTGAAAGAGGCGGTGGTGAGACCCCTCCTTAAGAAGCCCTCCCTGGACCCAGCTATTTTGGGTAATTATCGTCCAGTCTCCAACCTTAGCTTCGTTGCGAAGGTTGTAGAGAGTGCGGTGGCGCGACAGCTACCCCAATACCTGGATGAAGCCGTCTATCTAGACCCGTTCCAGTCCGGCTTCCGACCCGGAGACAGCACGGAGACAGCTTTGGTCACATTGGTGGATGATCTCTGGAGGGCCAGGGACAGGGGTTACTCCTCTGCCCTGGTCCTATTAGACCTCTCAGCGGCTTTTGATACCATCGACCATGGTATCCTGCTGCGCCCGTTGGGGGGATTGGGAGTGGGAGGCACCGTGTATCGGTGGTTCTCCTCCTATCTCTCCGACCGGTCACAGACGGTGTTGACAGGGGGGCAGAGGTCGACCGCGAGGTGCCTCAATTGTGGGGTGCCGCAGGGGTCGATTCTCTCGCCCCTTCTGTTCAACATCTATATGAAGCTGTTGGGTGAGATCATCAGTGGCTTCGGGGTGAGATACCAGCTGTACGCTGATGACACCCAGCTGTACTTTTCCACCCCGGGCCACCCCAATGAAGTTGTTGAAGTGCTGTCCCGGTGTTTGGAAGCCGTACGCGTCTGGATGGGGAGAAACAGGCTCAAGCTTAATCCCTCCAAGACGGAGTGGCTGTGGATGCCGGCATCCCGATTCAGTCAGCTGCAGCCGCAGCTGACTGTTGGAGGGGAGTTACTGGCCCCAAAGGATAGGGTGCGCAACTTAGGTGTCCTCCTGGATGAACGGCTGTCGTTTGAAGATCATTTGATGGCCGTCTCCAGGAGGGCCTTCCACCAGGTTCGCCTGGTTCGGCAGTTGCACCCCTTCCTTGATCGGGATGCCTTGTGCACAGTCACTCATGCGCTTGTTACCTCTCGCTTGGATTATTGTAATGCTCTCTACATGGGGCTCTCCTTGAGGTGCACTCGGAGGCTTCAGTTAGTCCAGAATGCAGCTGCGCGGGTGATAGAGGGAGCTACACGTAGCTCCCACGTAACACCGCTCCTGCGCAGACTGCACTGGCTACCTGTGGCCTTTCGAGTGCACTTTAAGGTTTTGGTTACGACCTTTAAAGCGCTCCATGGCTTAGGGCCTGGGTACTTACGGGACCACCTGCTGTTACCGCATGCCTCCCACCGACCCGTACGCTCTCACAGAGAGGGACTTCTCAGGGTGCCGTCCGCCAAGCAAGGTCGGCTGGTGGCCCCCAGGGGAAGGTCCTTCTCTGTGGGGGCTCCCACACTCTGGAACGAGCTTCCCCCGGGTTTATGCCAAATACCTGACCTTCGGACCTTCCGTCACGAACTGAAGACACATCTTTTCATTCGCGCGGGGCTGGCTTAAATTTTATTGATTTTAAATTTTCTATTAATAATTTTAAATGGGGTTTTAGTTTATTATATATTTTAAACTTTTTAGGCCAATTATAAAATAAGTTTTTTAATCTGCATTTTAAATTGTACATTATATTGCCTGTTTTTTACTTTTGCCTGTACACCGCCCTGAGTCCTTCAGGAGAAGGGCGGTATAAAAATCAAATAAATAATAATAAAATAATAATAAAAAGATACATGGAGAGACTTAAATCTGAAAAAAATATTGATTTCTGACAGTATCCTTATATCAAGAGATTTATTGCCCACCTCCAAAATAGTTTATTTCTTAACTCATTTTTATGAATTTATTGAAATTTTTTTACAAAGAACAAATTTTTAAACCATTGTTCCCCCCCACTTCCCCCTCCCTCCTCCATCTCCCCCCCAACCCCCCCAAGACTTCCCAGAACAAAATGCAGGGTATAACATTTATCAATCATAAGTTAAAATGCCACAAAAATCTTAACTCATATCCACTCTCTTTCAACATCTCCTTAACTCCCCTTTCCCATTTAAACATATACATTAATATATGCCATTCATAATGTTATTCATAAACTATTTGATACTTTTTAGTCCGATACTTGTTTTGAACATAATCAATCCACCTTCTCCACTCCAATAAATATTTTTCTTGTGAATGTTCTTTCAAATACACTGAAATTTTTGCCATTTCTGCTAAGTTTGATACTTTAAGTGTCCATTCTTCAATCGTAGGTAAATCTTCTCTCTTCCAGTATTGTGCAACCAAAAGTCTCGCTGCTGTTATTAAATTTAGAATCATCTTAGTCTCTATAACTGTACAGTCTGTAATTATACCCAATAAGAACAACTGTGGAGTAAATTTTATCTTCTTTTTCAAAATATTCTGCATAATCCACCATATTTTAATCCAAAATGCTTTTATTTTTTTACAAGTCCACCATATATGAAAATAAGTAGCATCCTCACATTCACATCACCAACATTTAGGTTGCATATTCGGATACATACATGCCAATTTTTTAGGGTCTAAATGCCATCTATAAAACATTTTATAAAAATTCTCTCTTAAACTTTGTGCTTGTGTAAATTTGACATTTCTAACCCATATTTTTTCCCATGCTTCCATCATTATAGTTGTTGAATATTGTGTGTTTCAGATTCTATTTCTATCAATACATTATACAACCTCTTAATGTGCATTTGACTTTGATCTCTAATCTGTTTTACCAAATTTTCCTCATTTTGCATAATACCAATTTTCTCATCTAATCTCCATCTAGCTTGCAACTGTCCATACTGAAACCAAGTATAATTCATGCCTTCATCTCTCAGTTTGTTTAAAGATTTTAGTTGTAGCTTACCCTTTTCTACAAAAAGAAGTTCTTTATAAGTAACCACCTCTTGTTTTTGTTCTATATTTGTATTCTCTATCGTATGTCTAGGAATTACCCATATTGGTATTTTATAATCTAGCTTGTATTGATATTTCTTCCACACCCTTAACAAAGCATTTCTAAGAATATGACTTTTAAAAATCTTATCCACTTTCTTGTCATAAAATAAATAGGCATGCCATCCATACAACAAATCATAATCTTCTATATTCAAAGTTCTTTCCTCTGTTGAATTAAACCAGTCACTGATCAATGAGAGAACAACTACATCATAGTACAATTTCAAATTCGGCATTTTTAGACCCCCTCTTTCACGTGTATCTTGCATTATCTTTAATTTTATTCTCGGTTTTTTACCCATCCAAATAAAATTACTAATCCTTTTTTGCCATTCCTGCAAGTTTGCATCCTTCTTAAGTACTGGTATCATTTGAAACAAAAATAAAAACCTAGGCAGAACATTCATTTTTATTACTGCTATTCTTCCTAGCAAGGATAATTATAAGTTCTTCCAATGTTCCATTTCCTTCTGTACTTTCTGCCACAATACTTCATAATTATTTTTATATAATTTCACATTTGATGCTGTGATATATACTCCTAGATATTTAACCTTATTAACTATTTCATATCCAGTTACTCTTTCCAATTCGTCTTTTTGTTTAATATTCATATTTTTAGTTATTATCTTAGTCTTCTGTTCATTCACTTTAAATCCAGATACCTTACCATATTGATCAATCTCTTTCAAATATATAGCAGAATGAATAGGTTGAGATAAAGTAACAACCAGGTCGTCTGCAAACGTTCTTAATCGATAGTCTTGATGTTTAATTTTTATTCCCTTTATTTGGCTTGCACCACATAATTATTCAATAAAATTTCTAAAGTTAAAATAAACAATAATGGAGATAAAGGACAACCCTGTCTTGTCCCTTTCTCAATTCTAAAAGGCTCTGTTAAACTATTATTAATTATTATTTGTGCTGTCTACTTCTGGTATATTGCTTTAATTGCTTGTATAAAATAGTCTCCAAATTGCATTTTTTCTATTAATTTAAATAAAAACTTCCAGTGTAATCTGTCAAAAGTCTTCTCAGCATCCAGAAGAAAGAGCACTGCTGAGACTTGGCTGTTCCTTTCCAAATATTCCAATAGATTTACACTATATTTCATATTATATCTCATTTGTCTACCAATAATAAATCCTGATTGATCAATATGAATTATTTGACACATAACTGGCATTAATCTATTTGCCAATATTTTAGAAAAATCTTATAATCAGTATTCAATAGTGATATTGGCCTATAATTTTCCAGTTTATTACAATCTTGCTCCTCCTTAGGTATTAATGAGATAAAAGCTGTCCTCTATGAAGGAGGCACTTCCCCTCCTAATTTTATTCTATTAAATAGTTCCTTCAATGGTTCTACCATTTCATTTTGCAAGTTCTTATAGTAAATGGCCGTTAAACCATCTGTTCCAGGCGCTTTCCCAATTTTAAGCTGTCTAATTGCTAGAATTATTTCCTCTGAAGTAATAAGTTGATTCAATTCTTCCCTTTGCTCTACTGTAAGCTCACATATACCTTGCTCTTGTAGGTAACTTTCTATATCTATATCTTTAATCAAATCTCCAGCATATAATTTTGTATAAAATTCTAAAAAGCCTTTTTTAATCAAATTTTGTTGAAATACTTCTTTACCTCTATATTCTATCTTACCAATTATACGTGATTTCTGCTTCTTCCTTATTAAATAAGCTAACCACCTTCCAGGTTTATTAGCATTATTAAACGTATTACGCTTACCATATTGTAAATTAGTTGCCACTTGATCTGCCATCATCATATTAAACTGTCCTTTTAAGATATTTATTAATTCTTTTGTTTTCTTGTCTTCTGGATTCTTTATAAGTAACTGTTCCTTCTTTCTAATTTCCTCCTCTAACTCCATTTTTTTTGGCAACCTATTTCTGTATTTATTATTCATTTGTATAAGTACACCTCTCATAAAGGCCTTGCTTGCGTCCCAAACTATCTCAATAGATGTGCCTTTTTGCATAGTCATAATAAAAAATTCTTTCATTTGTTTTTTACACTCTTCTACATTTTGTTCATATTTATACAAATTTTCATTCAGTCTCCACAATTTTCTTTCCTTTCCACATTCAAATTCAATCCAAACCGGACTATGATCAGACAAAATTCTTGCACATATCTTGGTTCTCTTCACCCTAGAAAACAAATAATTGGTAATTAATATAAAGTCAGTCCTGGAAAAAGATTGATGTCTATCAGAGAAAAAGGTAAAATCCTTCTCTTCCGTATTGCATTTGCACCAAACATCTCTTAATTCCAAGTCTTCCATCATATCAAAAAAAGCCTTTGGCAATTTTGCACAACTTGAAATATTCTGTAAACCTTTTTTATCTTTCTGGATATCCATCACTCCATTCCAGTTGCCCATTAATATATATGATTTATAATCCCATTGTACTATTTTATTATGTAAAAATTTAAAAAAAAATTCTTGTTGTTGATTAGGAGCATAAACTCCAATTAAAAGTGTCTTTTTCCCTTCCAATAACAGTTCAATTGCAATATATCTTCCTTGATTATCTGTCTCAATTAACTTCACTATTAAGTCCTTCTTTATATAATCAACTATACCATTCTTTTTCTCTGAAGCCGAAGCAATGAAATGTGTACCCAACCTTGAATTAATCAAATATTTTTGGTCCAAAGATCTAATATGTGTTTCTTGTAAACAAACTATATCATTTTTAGATTGTTTCAAATAATGAAGTATCTTTCTTCTTTTCTGTGGTGACCATTAACATTCCAGGATAAAAAACTAGTTGCCATTTTTGGCAGTCGGAAGCTGGAACACCCAACGTAGCTCCGCTTTTTCTTTGGGTCTTGCTCCTCCCACAGCTTCTGTTTTAGTAGCCTCTGACACTTGAATTTGTTGGAGCTTAACTTCCTGTTCCTTGCGTTTAGTAGCTGCTCTCATCATCCTTTGTTCTTTTACTCCTTCTTTTGGTACTTCTCCCCCTTTAGATATGTCCAGCACTTGTAAGGAATCTTCCTCCATAACTATAACTGCAGCTTGGTCTTGTGCCTACTTCATTGTTTCCCTTTTTCTTATTTCTTCAACATCCCTTCTTCTACATTCTGGTGACAATGGGCTTCCAGCTTTCAATACATTAACATAAAAGTCTCTTGCTTTCCAAATTGTATTAAGACAATGTGATTTTCCTGCATAATACACAATTATCCCCACTGGGATATCCCATCTATATTCAATCTGCCTTTTTTTGAGCTCCTCCACCAGAAATGCATATTCTTTTCTGCTTCTCAGCATTTTAGGGGGAATTTCTTTCAAAATTAAAATTTCTTGTCCAACTGCCTGAATTTTTCCCCCTTATAAGATGCTTGCAGAATTGCATTTCTCATTCTTCGAGTTGTAAAATAAATAACCACATCTCTTGGCAACTGCTTTTGTCTGGCAATCCAAGAATTCACACGGTAAATTTTATCAATATGATATGCCACTTCATCTGGTTGCATTCCTATTATCTCTGCAAATACTTCAGAAAAAATTTCTTTCAAATCCTCCTTCTTATTTTCCTGAAGTCCTCTAATTCTTAAAGCAAATTCCATAGCCCAATATTGGACCAATACAATTTCATCATCTGTTTTTTCTACTTTAGCCTGAACCTCTTCCATCTTATTTTCCAGCTTTAAGTTAGATTGCTTTATTTCTTCTACATTTTCCTCTAACAAATTCAAATTGGTTGCCAAACCTTGAACTGCTAGCACAAGACTGTCCCTAATCTCTTTGTTCCCTTTTTGAATTTCTAACATCTGTTCTGTCATCTGTTTCAGTTTCTTCTGCTCCGTGGTCATGCTTCATCATCGGTGTGGGTTTGAGTTTGCTTTCCACGTGGATGTGTAGTGGTGACATACTGTGTGACACTCGTGAGTGTGGGTCTTGCGTCATTCTTCATGTTAGGGAACCGTTTGTCGATAAGGGTGGGTTTCCAAATGGCTGGTAGGCGGGAGGTATCATCTCGTTTATTCATGCTGTGTGGGCGTTTTTCTATCTCAATGGCTTCTCTGATTATTCTGTTGTTAAAGTATCTATCGCCAAAACTATCGCCAAAACTGAACACGACCACGGACCAAAAGCCAGACCATAGCTGCATCATTAGCCATTTCAAACCCCTCCAATCCATACATGCAGCAGACTGACATCCACCATGAAGATGTAGCATGACCATGAACGTGAAGCCAAACAACAGCAATGCAGCTCACCAACTCAAATCCCCCTGCATCTCAGACCAACCTGAGCACAACCAAGCCCCCCCCCAAACAGAACACCCACCCACCCAATCAGAGCACATCCAAACTCTCAACCAATCAGAACACACCTCCACCCAATCAGAACACAGCCAAGCTCCCAACCAATCAGTTCAAACCCCCGCTAGCAGTTAAAAGGAAGAAACAGTTGCGATCACACATTTCTCCTAGAAGCACGAAGCTGTAAACACCTAGCCTGAAGATGACGAATGGGATTTTGTTGAAACGTCGCCAAGACACTTCCAATTTTACGCGGGAGAAAACCCAATAACCAAAGACCTACATACACACACACACACACACACACACACACACACACACACACATATATATATACACACACACAGAGAGAGAGAACAAACTACAGAGACATAGTTAATTGTTCTGTTTACTGAATCCATGCACACAAACAAAAATTAAAAGTCTACCCAAATGCTACTCAGCAATATTGTCTTAAAAAGTACAGATGCTATCCAACCTACTATTAGTACCTATCAAATTCATTCTCTCTGTAAAGATATTAGTTTTTATAAACAACCTAAATTCAAGTGTTATGGGTAGGTTAGCATCTACCTAAAAGAGTTAGCAATATTGGCATCTGATACAAGCTATGTTAACTTTATGCATGTCATGATATAATCATGCAAAACAAAATAATGTAATTTTTTTTTCAGTCAAGGCTGACAATTTGTGTCAGTTTGTGTTAATGTTAGGATTCACTTGATGTTGCTTGTCCCCTACAGGCATCCACAGTTAGTAAACAGTGTTAGCATGGCATATTCTCAGATAGTAGTAAATTGGTGTCTGCCATAATGGGAACAACTCAAATATATCGCTTGCTAAGAGGAGGACACCTACAGCTTCCTGTAGAGGAGACAACTACAGGAAAGAAAAAGCAATAAGACTAGTCATAAATCTAGTGCAACAGGCATAAAATAACAGATATAGAGATTAATTTACATTCAGCGAGCCAGAGAAATAAACTGAATCAAAGCAATGAAAAGAACCATTGTTCCCACCATTCAAAGCTTATATGTAGGAATAGCACTCTATACAAATTCATAGAAAATGGCATCCTATGCAACTCCTGAATAAATCTTTACTCCCAGAAATCTGGTCTTGAAATTCTGTCCTTTGTGATTCTGTATATCATTCCACTATCCCTCAGCTATGCTGCAAGCTTGGCAGGAATAAGATGGGGTAGGGTAGGTGGGAAGCTAGAAGGATCTTCAATATGACCTGTCTAAGCTACAGGCTTAGAAGGAGAAGGAACTTGTTCTCTCCCTAAACTCCCAACCATGTGTGAGACTTCAGGCAAATAGAACTGAGTCCAGGATGTCTCTTTTTGTCCTATGATGATTTATTAGTGGGATAACTCAGTTGGAGGAGCTGCAGAAAGTAGAAAAAATGGGAAAGAGATAGATTGGGTGCAAACATGTTTTGGTGGTTAAGCCTATTTCAAAATTACATAAAATTTGGAAGACTTGTCATGTGTCAAGTGCAAGTGACCAGATCCGCATGTGTAGAGTTTAAGTTAACAACTTCTTTGTAGTCTGCTTCTAGTATAGGAACCTCCCCACACTGCTTGTCTTCCCTTAGGAAGATAAGGTTCTATGGAGCTTGGGAGGGGAGGTGTTAATCCTAGTTCTCTTGTGGCTGCACAACAATTCATAACTAATTTCCCATTTGATTCCTCCTCCCTTCCTGGCTGGGCATTTCCTGATATCATGTGTTTCTCCTGATAAGACCACCTTTCTATAAATACATATTTGGCACAAATGTTCTCTTGGTAGGAAGAAAGAGTAAGCAACATTCTTTTCTCTCAGGCTCATTGCTTATATTGAAGCCAGTACACATACCTTTCTATATATGAAGGCTTCTCCTCCATGGATTCCTTAATGTGAGCATCCCAGAACAAGTAAAATCCCAAAACATTAGGGAATTCCTGAAAGCCTGACACATCAGCCAATAATAGTCATAGAGAAATCACACCATTCAAAAAACAATAAAAAAACTAAGAAGGAAACAAAAAGACCAGAACACATCCTATTCAGTAGTCTACACCCAGGTAAGCAGCAATTAATAGCAGACAAATAACCAAGCAGAAAACTATAATCAAGGAACTACCAAGAAGTAAACCACACCCTCACCAACACTGGAAGGCAAGGTACTATATATAAGGGAACAACCCCCATATTCTCTAGCACTGATTATGTTATCTAGTCAAGTAATGAAACATCTGCAAAAAACAACCAGCTTAGAGAGTTCCACTCTATAGGTCAATCCTGAGCTACACATATTCTTTTCTACTGGCAGGCTATACTCCTTTGGGTATATGTGCAGGGTGCATTGATATCTATAAAAAAAGAGGAAGCAAAGATGATCAGGAATATTATCATGTTGAATAAACTCAGTTTTTAACATCTGAATAGGGGTATAGTGGAGAAATAGTAATAAAGTATATTTAGGGTTAAAAAATTCGGGGCAATGGATCAAGAGAAAAATAATATAAAGCACAGGCATTCAATATAGAAAACAAAGCAGTTTATAAGCAGCAGATATGCTAAATTATTGTTTAATCTTTTTAATTAATTTATTACCCTGTAATAAATAAAGCAACTCTAATTAAGAGGAACTGTAACTAAACAAGCAACTGTGAGTGAATAATGGGCAAGTTTAATATTTCTTGGAGATCTTCAAAGTAGTAAATCTTTACTCATTAACTCAGATGAATACACTACTTGTCCTCACTCAGGAAATTACAGTTGTAGAATTCATCCAAGTGGCCTGAAATATTTGTCTCACTTTTTTATTTGTTGATGTCCGTCAGTTTTGGCAACACTTCATTTGTGCCATTTGCTTCATTTGCCTCATTTGCATCTTCATTGCTTTTTTCTGCTAATAGGAGGAAAACAGAATGCAGCTTCACTTGTGGATGTTAATGTTGCAAAATTTTAGTGGTATAGTAAATTTGTTGACTTCTAACCATTATTGTATTATTCTCTCAAGCCCATAAAACTACTGAAGGCTGAAGTTCTGCTTTTATCACTTCATTACAAGTAATATTTTATCATTGATTTTTACTTGAATAAAAACACTGTGTTAAGGGATAACAATATGCTGCTCCAACCTCCCTGCTGATAACTATTTTCTCTGTTGAAACAACCAAATCACCTGCTATAAAGGTATAATTATCTGAAATAAAGATTCTTCAGTAGGATTGCGTTTTTCAGAAACTATTTGGAAGAAGTGCTTCAGATTTTGAATAGCAGCGGCACCCCTTTGCTGTTCATTAAAGCACCCCCCATTTTTTTCCAGGCTTCCACAAGAACCTAAAAAGCAGTGCATCTGTTTCAAGGAGTTGATCCATTATAATACAAATCTTAGAGCAGCTGCATCATTTTTCAGGTTGGGAAACCTGGAAAAAGGGAAACCTGCTTTAATGAAGAATGGAGAGAGACTGTGCTTTTATTCATAACAGTTCAAAATACTTTTTTCAAATCAGTTTAAGTACACATAGCCCTAATAAATATTCAGTCTGGTCACCCAATATTGCTATGAAATGAATATATATCCATTGCTTAAAACTATCTAGTTAATCATATAAAGTTCAGTCAAACAAGTCCATTCTTTGAAAATCTAATTTATCCTTTTCATAATCTTGTTGATGCAGCCCAAGATTACAAAGGCTTTTGGGCAGCCTCAGAAGGCTAAGCATGATCCAGTAAATCTGTGATTTACCAGGATACCATATCTTTCTTACAAGGACTACTTGTAAAAAAGTTAAGTACCACTTATTACCTCTTACCTAAGTGCAGAATCTTACCTTTCTTACTGAACTGTAGTTTGCTCGAAAAGTCCATTGTATCAATATCCTTTCGAACCCTGACCCTGTCTTCTGAGGTATTAGCAATCTGCCTCCATTCCTGATTCTGTGTCATATGCAAATTTGCTGAAATTTTTTTCTATCCCCTATACATAATTTACAAAAGTGTTGAAGAGCATTGGCTCAGGTCAGAATTTGAGGTAACCTATTGTACACATCTCTCAAAGTAAAACAGATCCATTAAGCATCACATATTAGGTATGGTTGTTTAAACAAGTAGGGATTCACCTACCATGTTTCCCAAAAAATAAGACAGGGTCTTATTTTCTTTTGAATCCCGAAACAAGGGCTTGGCCTTATTATCAGAGAGGGGGGGTTGTCTTATTATTTTACGGATTGAGGAGGAGGCGAGCATGGGACTGGATGTCCTGTCCTGACCACCTCCCCACCCTGTTCTTCGCGCTGGCTGGGTGACTGGCTGCTGCTGCCCTGATATGTCCCACTGCTGCCACTATGTTGTGATGCATGACTCTGCAAGGCTTGTTGTGTTGTTGCATGCACGAACTGCAGCACCGCCGTGAGCTTCATCATACCGGCACAGCTGGTGACCTGCTACTCATGGGTACACCAGTATGTTGAACTTCATGGCAGTGCTGCCCTTCATGTGTGCAAAAGCACAAGCCTTGCAGAGTCCTGCTTCACAAGGTGGCAGAGGTGGTGCACCAAGTCTC
This sequence comes from Ahaetulla prasina, assembly GCF_028640845.1. Taxonomy (NCBI): domain Eukaryota; kingdom Metazoa; phylum Chordata; class Lepidosauria; order Squamata; family Colubridae; genus Ahaetulla; species Ahaetulla prasina. The sequence continues at coordinate 80,037,534 of NC_080543.1, read as the reverse complement.
AAAAAGACTCATTTCTGACAGGTGGGGCAAGGGAGGAGACGCGTGGAGCGAGACATAGCTCCCCTTGCTGTCTCTTCTCCCTGCCTCTCTGAGCATGGTAGGGCTCTTGCCCCTTTAGGGATGCAATTTGGGGGTGGCAGGTAAGGTGGGTGAGAAGCGGACATGTGTTTTACGTTTCCAGTTCTGTGGCGTTCCTTGCCATTGTGTCCAAGGAAACACATTGTAAAAAAACCTCCTTCTTAGAAGTTCAATCAAACTTCTTGAACTTGCGAGAAGTTTTCTTTTACAACATGTTTCCCTGGACACAACGGTGAGGAATGCCACAGTGCTGGAGAGGTAAGACGCTCATCTCAGGGCCTATCATGTCCCACCCCACCCCAATGGCAACAGCAGCCTGACTGCTTCCCTTCCCTGCCATCTCTATATTGAGAGGGGTATCAGGTGGGGTGGGGGAGAAGCAAGATGCATGAAGCAAGATGTGGCTTCCCTTGCTGTCTCTTCTCCCCCCCACTCACCAGGCAGGGCTCCTGCCCCTTGCTTAGCCACCCACCCCCTTTAAGGATGCAATTTGGGGGTGTCAAGTAGGGTGGGGGAGAAGTGGGATGTGCATCTTATCTTTCAAGCTCTGTGACATTCCTCGCCATTGTGTCCAGGGAAACATGTTGTAAAAAAAATAACTTTATTGAACTCACGAGAAAGGGTTTTTTGTGAGAAGGGGGGCTTATTTTAACATATGCACTGAAAAGCCCAATTGGGCTTATTATCCAGAGATGTCTTAGTTTCAGGGAAACACGGTAATAGTGGGACCATCCATCCTACATTGTTCAATCAAATTCCTTACGGAAGTTTTGGTACCCTACAGAGTTCCCTCAGTTTACTAATCTAGTCCCCCTTCATGGATTACTGCCTTGTCATGGTGAAGGGGCTTGTGTAGCTCAATGAAGCTATGAGCTATGCCGTGCAGGACACCCAAGACGGACAGGGCAAAATGTGATCCACTGGAGAAGGAAATGACAACCCACTCCAATATCTTTGCCATGAAAATCCCATGGACAGTACAAAAAGTAAAAAAGATATGACATCAGAAGATGAGCCCCTCAGATTGGAAGGTGTCCAATATGCTACTAGGGAAGAGCGGAGGGCTAGTAGTAGTACTGCCACAAAGAAAGAAGTGACTGGGCCAAAACCGAAAGGATGCTCCGCTATGGATGTATCTGGTGGTGAAAGGAAAGTCCGATGTTGTAAAGATTTTTTCTCCATAGGAACCTGGAATGTAAGATCCATGAATCAAGGTAAGCTGGACGTGGTCAAACAAGAGATGACAAGACTGAATATCTTAGGACTCAGTGAACTAAAATGGACAGGAATGGGTGAATTTAATTCAGATGACCATCAGGTATACTACTGCGAGCAAGAATCCCTCAGAAGAAATGGAGTAGCCTTCATAGTCAATAAAAGAGTAGGAAAAGCAATACTGGGATACAATCCCCAAAATGACAGAATGATCTCAGTTCGAATCCAAGGCAAACCATTCAATATCACAGTAGTCCAAGTCTATGCCCCAACCACTGGTGCTGAAGAGGATGAAATTGACCGGTTCTATGAAGCCCTACAGCACCTTATAGAATTAACACCAAAAAATGATGTCCTTATCATCATGGGGGATTGGAATGCTAAAGTAGGAAGCCAAAAGATAACTGGAATAACAGGCAAGTTTGGCCTTGGAGTACAAAATGAAGCAGGGCACAGGCTGATAGAATTCTGTCAAGATAATACGATGGTCATAGCAAACACTCTTTTCCAACAACCCAAGAGACGACTCTACACATGGACATCACCAGACGGTCAACACAGAAATCAGATTGACTATGTGCTCTGCAGCCAAAGATGGAGAAGCTCTATACAGTCAGTAAAAACAAGACCAGGAGCCGACTGTGGCTCAGATCATGAGCTTCTCCTTGCAAAAGTTAGGCTTAAATGAAGAAAGTAGGGAAAAGTCCCAGGCCACTCAGGTATGAACTAAATCATATCCCTGATGAATATACAGTAGAGGTGACAATTAGGTTTAAGGAATTAGATCTGATAGACAGAGTGCCTGAAGAACTATGGACAGAGGTTTGCAACATTGTTCAAGAGGTAACAACTACAACCATCCCAAAAAAAAAGAAAGGCAAGAAAGCAAAATGGCTGTCTGAGGAAGCTTTGCAAATAGCTGAGGAAAGAAGGGAAGCGAAAGGCAAGGGAGAAAGATACACCCAGTTGAATGCAGAATTCCAGAGAATAGCTAGAAGAGATAAGAATACATTCTTAAATGAACAGTGCAAAGAAACAGAAGAAAACAATAGAATAGGGAGGACCAGAGAGCTCTTCAAGAAAATTGGAGATCTGGAGGGAACGTTTCATGCAAAAATGGGCATGATAAAGGACCAAAGTGGCAGGGACCTAACAGAGGCAGAAGAGATTAAGAAGAGGTGGCAAAATTACACAGAATAACTACATAAGAACGAGCTTAACATCCCTGATAACCACAATGGGGTGGTCACTGACCTTGAGCCAGACATCCTAGAATGTGAAGTCAAATGGGCCTTAGGAAATCTAAGCAACAACAAAGCTAGTGGAGGAGACAGTATTTCATCTGAGCTATTCAAAATCTGAAATGATGCTGCCGTAAAAGTGCTACACTCTATTTGTCAAAAAATTTGGAAAACTCAGCAGTGGCCACAGGATTGGAAAAGGTCAGTTTACATTCCAATTCCAAAGAAAGGCAATGCCAAAGAATGTTCAAACTATTGCAACATTGCACTCATTTCACATGCTAGTAAGGTTATGCTTAACATCCTACAAGCTAGGCTCCAGCAGTATGTGGATCGAGATCTACCAGAAGTACAGGCAGGATTTCGAAGAGGCAGAGGAACTAGAGATCAAATTGCCAACATACGCTGGATCATGGAGAAAGCTAGGGAGTTCCAGAAAAATATCTACTTCTGCTTCATTGAAAAAATGCTTTTAAAAAGTAAAACAAAAGTTCCAATGATCATGCGGCACAGCTGTGATCATTAGAACCTTTTTTCACTTTTTAAAAGCATTTTTTACTACCTATTCACCCAAACCGGTAGTTTTATAACTTTAAAGAAGTTTTTAAAAAGGTTCCCGAGATCACGAGCCACAGCTGATTCCCCCCACTGTTCTACTTACCTTCCCAAGCCTCCTTTTGGTGCGTACTATGCATGTGCATATGTAGCACACACTTGGTGCACAGTGCGCCCAGAGAACCGGTAGCAAACTGAGTCAGATTTCACCACTAGGTTATATGGACAAGTGGCAATATGTATAATCAAATGCTTTATGATTTTAATTTTAATTTAATAATGATGTATCCAAATTATAAGCAGGTTTCTTGATTCAAATAGTTCAAGATAAAGAGACTACCTTAAGAAGAAAATTGGAACTCTTCAGTCCATTGCTGTAATTAGTCGTGCTAGCAGGTCTACCTCTGCTAATGGTTGATATAATTAAGGTTTCAAATGTTCTGAACCCAACGCTCCGAAGTTTTCAAACATCAGTACCTTAAAAACAATCCAAATAATATTTAAAAGCAGCCTGCATAAAGCACATTACATTTTTAAGCTATAAAACCTAGACCAAAATACATGAAAGTCCATTTTTATCCAAGTAAGGTTGCACGCCTATAGTCTCAATATAGGCCTGCTATACCCTATTAAATAATATATAGCAGAAAACATGCACAACGTTATTTGGATATACAGGCCTGCTAAACCCTATTAAAAGTAATAGGGTATAGCAGGCCTATATTGAGACCTATGGTCTGATTTTTGGCACAGGTGAGTATAGATTAACACCAAGTTAATGTTAGACCTATGGTCTGATGTTAATTTGGTGTTAATCTATGCTCATCTGTGCCAACAATCAAGAAGTAAACAGTACCCCAGTCAAGGAACTTGTCAGACAAACTAACATACAAACCAACCAAAAAACATCTTTCCCACCAATACTGACAGGACAAGCCACTAGAATATAAACACCCTTATTACCTTGTTTCCCTCAAAATAAGACATCCCCTAATAATAAGCCCAATCAGGCTTTTGAGTGCATGGCAATAAGGTCAAGCACTTATTTCAGGGTTCAAAAAAATATAAGACAGGGTCTTATTTTTGGAGAAACAAGATAGAACTAATTATATTATCTTGTTTCAGTAATGAAATGACTGCAACAAAACAACTGAGCTCAGAGAGCACCAAGGACCTCCTCAAAAAAGGCAAAGCTTGTTATTATTTTATAAGCTTTATAATGATTTCAGTCATTTCTAGATTAATAACATAAACTTTTCCCCCAATCCCAAATGAATATATCTTAAGTATGAGATTTTTGGAGGATTTGGATAAACAAGTACTTGCCCACAGTGGTAATGTTTACAAGGTTTGGTAGTGCTCATTAACTTTTTTTGGAGCATTCAAGTTGAGTGGGTGGGTGTCATATGGTGGTGAAATCAGTGGTGAAATCTGAACTGGTTTACTACCGGTTTGCTGGCTGCGTATGCCAGTAAAAGTAAAAAAAGGCTCTGATGATCGTGTGGCTCAGCTGTGATCTTCAGAAACCTTTTTTAACTTTTTAAAAGCATTTTTAAAAGAAGTAGCACAAGCGGGCCAGTGAGCGACCGGGCAATTGGGTGGGCATGGGCGGGGGGTGGGGGCAAGGATTTTTGCTACCAGTTCTCCAAACCACCCGCCACCATCACTATTGGATCGGCCGATCCTGTCCGAACCGGAAGCATTTCACCTCTGGTTCCAATATTAGAATAGACATGCTCATAAATGATTCAAGTCTACCCTCCCACTTCTTCAAAAAGAAGTTATAGTGAAATTAGCTGCTGTAATAGCCGAACATTAACCATCTTACTTGGAATGAAAGCATCTCCAATAAAAATATAGTGAGAGAACAACACCAGCCACAAATGATCATATCCATCTGCGTTATCTTATTTTTATTTTTTTGTGAAAAAGAGATTTTTCTCCTAATTAAATAAATAAATAAAGTCTTCAGACAATGTCTGCAGAGTGCTTTGAATTTATGGAGTGTGTCTGTCATGTTAAGTGTTACAATACACTACCTGACTCAGTGGTCTCTCCAACTCCTAAAAGCTTTAACCAAAAACTGTCTACCATTGACCTCACCCCATTCCTAAGAGGACTATAAGGGGCGTGCATAAGTGCACAGAAGTGCCTACCATTCCTGTCCTATTGTTTCCTTTCAATATATGTTCCTGTATATAATGTTGTGACAAATAAATAAATAAATAAATAAAAAATTATTGTCTGACACCTGACCCATACAGATAAAAGCTGAGGACCTTTTCATTGGGATCGAAATCTGGTATGAAGGTGAAAATGAGTAACAGTAAAACCTAATAGGTTCTCTCTATATTCACTCTATTGCAGGGGTACCCAACCCCCCTGGTGCATGGACTAGTGCCAGGTCTTGGCCCATTTGGAATTGGACCACAGAAATGGCAGGCGACCATGATCGTGTGTGTAGGTCCACTTGCACGAGCAGTGGATGAGCACTATGCTCCATTTATGTGAGTTGCTGGGGCGTGTGCCTGATGTTTGTGCAAATGGAGCTGCGTGCACGTACTAGCCCACCACTCATGTTGAACCATCCCCTCTCCTCACTGTACTTTACCATTTATTCTCTCTGTATTAAGGATCTTGGTTTCTCTTGATAAATTCAATACTACTTGTCACAGACTTCGATGCACATAGATGTAGAGGTAATTATGGCCTTTTAGCTGATTCTAAAGCAACTCCAGCATAAACATTAGTGTGGGAGCGGAAGTCTTAAAACAGGGAATGAGGTAGCTTCAGTCAAAGGGTACCCCTTCCAATGTACTAGATATTATAATCGACCCCTTCACAATCTGGAGTCGAAAATCTTTTTTACTTCATAATGGGTTTCTCCTTGCACCACCATAGGCTTGGGGAGTGATTGAGCCTGCGGTCTTAATCTGGACCCTATGTCTGGCTTCAGCAGACTGCAGTGAAAAAAGGGATGCACTTTCCTTAAAATGCGGGGGAAGTTGGGGCGTGGCTATGACCATGGTGGGGTAAGGACCTTTCCTTCACTTCACAGGGCTTATTAATGAAGATTTATGAGGATCTATGTGTTTGGAATGCACCGTTACGGATGAAAGTTAATAAATCATGAAGTGAAAGTGTTAACAGCCCAACAGACTGAATTTAAAACTGGTAGGTCATCTGAAACTGCTTGAATTAAGGAGTTTTTACAGCGTGGGGGTGACCTAGCCGACTGGCAGACACGATAAGTTTGGAATAAATTGTTGTCTTTTGCTCTTTCTATTATAACTATCGTGTTCTGTGTTTTATTGCTGAGGTCAAGGAGTGAATATTAAAGACTGAATTTGTCAATGAGAAGAATTTAACTGAAGATTAAATCGATCTTTTGTGTTGGACTTGACCGGCAGCAGTAGGATTTTACTGGGCGGACAATTTTTTTTTTCTTCTGAGAGGAAATTAATAGCTTGTTTATATCACAGATAACAAAAGAGGACTTTTTCCCGAAGTTTAAGTTGGAATGAAGCAGTAAATTTCTTATATATATTTTTTTCTTTTTCCTTTGCTGACGTGGAGAAAAAATGGCGCTGATTATTGTTTAAAAGCTGTGAGGTATCTGTGTTTCTTTGTGGAGTGACTATGAGTCACAAGCTACTGAGAGATAACGAGTGCAAAATAAGCCGCTTCGGCTTCAATTAAAAGACTGCTGTCCCTTGATCTTCATTAAGACCCTCTGCAAAAGTGGTTTGAAATACTAGTTTGGAAAAAAAAAATTAAGACTTTTTAAAATGACTCAACAACTTTCAGAAACGCAGCAAGTTGCTGCAGCTTTAAATAAAATTGGGGAAAAAATAGCAGGACTATCAGAGCGTATGGATAATATGACATTGGAAATGACATTGGAAATGAAAAAAATGAAACAAGAAATGAATGAAAATTTTGCAAAGCAAAGAGAGGAAATGACAATTATTAAAGATGAACTTGAGCAGATCCATGTACATGAGGCAAAAGTGGATCGGCAAATTGGTGAAATATTTTATAAAAATGAGCAGCAAGACAAGAGAATTTGTCTCCTGGAAGAAGAGATGAGGAAATATAATTTGGTTAACCGAGGGATTCCAGAAGAAAAGGAGGACAATTTGAAACAGCGGGTTTTAAAATGGATTAATGATCTTGACACGCAACTTACGTTTACAATAGCAGATCTGGCAAGTGTTTTTAGAATTGGATATAGAAGGCAAAATGGCTCCAACAGGAATGTGTTTGTCAGGTTCGCAATTCTCGGTGACAAGCTGGAAGTTATGGCCAAGGTGAGAGAGATGGGAGATGCTTTGAAGTTTGAAGGGAAGACTATTCAAGTCTTCCCGGATATATCAAGAGAAGAAAGGGCATGGAGATTTTTTTAAAAACCAATTACAAAAGTTTTGAGAGATAATGGAATTAAATATAATTGGAGGCCACCACAACAATTGAAATTTTTTTATAAAGGAAGGATGCGTACAATTACCCCAGACATAGATGCAATATTATATTTACGGGAGCTTGGACTGATTGAGGTGGAGGATTTAATGGAGATAAAAGATCAAATGCTTAAGATGGGTGGAATACATGCGGAAACATCAACTCCAGAAGAAGAAAAAGGGGCTATTGGGGGGCAAGACCCTAAAGGGTTAAAGAGGAAAGAAATATCACCTGTGTTGGTTGAACAGAAGTCGTGAGGATACAGTAGGATACAGTAGGAGAAGAAGCAGATAAGAGTCTTGGAAAATACGAAGCCGAATGCAGGAGAGAGCCATCACTATCTTTTTTCTTGAGTGATGAATTTAAATAGACAGCCCGAAAGAAGTGGCCCGGACATTGGCACGTCCCCTCTCCCCCATTCTCTTTATAGAGGCGAAACCGACGAGGATGTGGGGGAAGAAGATTGTTTGTATTTTATTGTTTGTCTTGTTTTTTGTCTTTTTTTGGTTTACTTATCGTTTTCTTTATGTTAAATGTTGGTTATATGGGAGTTTAAGGTTGGGTTTTGGGCACAGAAAGGAAGAGGCGGGGATAGGATTGAAAAATTTATATTTTAAATGGGAGTCATAAAAATAATGTCATGGAATGTGAAGGGTACAGGGAATCAGATTAAAAGAAGAAGATTGGAATTTAAGATTAAAAGAGATTTACCAGATATTTTATTTCTTCAAGAAACCCATTAGAAATCTGAAGATTCAAATAGAATGTATATAAAAGGTATGCAAATATATGAAAAAGCATTTGGAACTTCAAAAGCCAGAGGAGTTGCAACACTGATATCAGATAGGGTGTATTTTGAAAAACATCAGGTAATTTTGGATGAGGATGGAAGATATGTAATAATTGTTGGAAATCTTAATGAGGAAAAAGTGACACTTGTTAATTTATATTTACCGAATGAAAACAAAGAGAATTTCTTGAAAAATAACAAAAATTTTGGAGAATGAAAGTGTAGGAAAGTAATTGTGGCTGGGGATTTTAATTTAATCAGAGATAAAATAGACAGTACTAACCCCACCCGCTGTGGAGGAGCAAATAAAATGGGGATTTTAAATACGTGGATGCTTCAAACGGCGTGGTGGATGTGGAGAGAGGTCAAAGGAATTGAAGAGTATATACTTTTTCTCTAAGATATATAATACATATTCTAGAATTGATTATATTTTTCTTTCTAAAGATTTGTTGAATAATGTGGATAAGGTAGATGTGGGAATTTTAAAGATTCTGATCATGCAGAAGTTATGGTGGATTTAGATTTTAATTTTGAGAAAAAGAAGCTATTGGAGATATGAGGAGAAATTGTATAAAATGAAAAGGATAAAAATGGATACTTAAAAATTGGAGGAAAGTTGGAGATTAAATGATAACGGGGAGGTTAAATTTGAAATTGTTTGGGATGTGATGAAAGCGGTGTTTAGAGGGGAGAGTATTAAATTATCAAGTAGGAAATATAAAAATTATAAAATTAAAATGGAAAGAGATAAAAATCAGATTAAAGAATTGGAAAATCAATTTTTGGTTACTAAAGAAAAAAAAAATTCTTCAGGAGCTTAATATGTTAAGAAATAAAATGATAGAAGAAGATACAGAGTTAGTAAAAAGAAATTTGAGATATTTAAATAGGAATTTTTTTGAATTTAGTAATAGAAATTCTAAATTATTGGCAAAGATGGTGAAAAATAAAAGAGAGAAGAGAGAAATTGGAGCTTTGATAGATGACAGAGGTATAAGATGTTATAAAAAATTAGAGAAATGTGAAGTGGTTAGAAATTTTTTTCAGAATCTATATTCAAAGAAACCAATTAATCGGGGAAAATTGCAAAGCTATTTAGAAAAGTATGTGGTGAAAATTGATCAAACATATAAGGAATCGATGGAAGAAGATATAACACAAGATGAGATTAATGGAGTTATACAAAAAATAAAATTAGGGAAAACTCCAGGTGAGGACGGATTACCTGTTGAGTTTTATAAAGAATTTAAAGAATTAATAATACCAAGATTGCAAAAATTATTTAATGGAATATTACGTGGTGGAGAAGTACCTTCGTCATGGAATAGAACGGTGATATCCCTAATTCCTAAGCCAGATAAAGATTTAGAAAGGATTGAGTCCTATCGGCCCATTTCCTTAATTAATCAGGATGCAAAGATATTTACTGCTATTATAAGTAATAGATTAAATAGATTTATAGATAGATATATAAGTTACAACCAAGTAGGTTTTGTGAAGGGTAGATACATGAGTGATATTGTTAGAAGAGTATTAAATATTATAGATGTAGCTGAACATAATGGTGATAAAATTGGCATAGTATCATTGGACATTTTTGAAGCTTTTGATTCCGTACAATGGGAAACTATTAAAGTAATTGTGGAGGCTTTAGGCTTTGGTAATAAGTTTATACATGTTATCTCAAAATTGTATCAAAAAAGTAGTGCAAGAGTGAAGGTGAATGGAATATTAACTGAAGAGATAAAATTAGAAGCAGGTACGAGACAAGGATGTCCCTTGGCCCCAACATTATTTTTATTGGCTATGGAAATCTTGACAAAAATGATAGAAAAAGATGAAGAATTAGAAGGATATAAGGGGTATAAGATAAATTTGTATGCGGATGATACTTTAATTATTTTGAAAAATGTAGAGAAAGACCTGAAAAAGATATATAAGCATTTGAAAGAATTTGAGGAAATGACAGGTCTGAAAGTAAATTGGTCAAAGTCAGAATTATTGATGGATAGTAATGGTAATGAGTGTGAGAATATGCAAGAGCAATTTGGGATAAGGATTAAAAACACATTGAAATATTTGGGTATAGTGCTCTCACTCAAGGTTAAAGAATTGAAAAAACTTAATTATGATGTGGTGATTAATGAAATTGAGAAGAAGATAGATAAATATAAAATGTTAAAGTTGTCTTGGTTTGGTAGAATTGCAATGTGTAAGATGATGTTGCTGCCCAAGTTTAACTTTTTATTCGAGATGCTACCGCTAAATTTGACAGAGAAAGATATTGAAGGATATCAGAAAAAATTGGACAAATTTTGTAATGGTGGAAAAGACCTAGATAAGTCAAGAAAATGTGGTATCAAAATCAAAAGGAAGGTGGATTAGGAATCCCCAAATTATTTAATTATTACTGTGCGTATGGTATCCGGATAGTGGTAAAAATATTTAAAGGTGAAGATAACTATTGGAGAGACTTAGAGTTAAGGGATATAGAGAAATTTGGATCAAGGTGGTTTTTAGATAAAGCAAATTTAAAATGTGTAATTAGAAGTTATTGGTTAAAGGATTAAGTAAAAATGTGGAATAAATTTGTTAAAATTTTAATTCGGATATAATCTTTTGGGGAAGACAATTGGAAAATTGGCGATTAAAAACAATATAAGACGTAATGAAGTGATTAAAGAGGAAAATATAGAAATTATTAGAGATTGGATAAAAGTTTTGGAAAATGAAAGGAGGAATAAAGAAATTATTGAAAATTAGGGTTAAGTTGGTTTGAAAAATACAGATAGAAAAATGGACAAAAAATTAAGGAAAATTATTCGATAAATAGATGTGAAACTGAATTTGAATATTTAGTATCTCGGATTATGAAAGATGAAATTGGGCTAAAGGGACTCGTTAGTAGGGTTTATAAGATTATAAATTCTGATGAAAAATTACAAAGAGTGATGAGGACAAATTGGGAAAAAGATCTTAATATTGAAATACCAGAGTCAGATTGGAATGTGAATTGGAATAGTAGAATTATGAGAACTTTATCTATAAGGATTAAAGAGCATAATTATAAAGTTGTTTGAAATGGTATTTGACTCCAGTAAGATTGTCACAAATGGATAAAAAAATTAGTAAAAAATGTTGGAGATGTGAGATGGAATTGGGGACTTATGAACATATGTGGTATAAATGTGATAAGGTTAAAAAGTTTTGGCAACAATTGGAGAAAATGATATTTGAAATGATGGGGAAAGTAATAATATTGAGAGTGGAAACTATATTATTGTTGGTAATTAAGGAAATAGAATTAACAAAATATGAAAAAGAATTGATTAGAATTATGATTATAATAGGTAGAATTATAATAGCTAGATATTGGAAACTAGATGTGATTTTTAGAATAGAAGAGTGGAATTCTGAAATGTGGAAATTAGCCTTAAATGATAAAATGACATGTGATATTAAAATTAGAAGTGGTGTGTATAAAGAAGATATTTTCTGGAAGACTTGGAAACCATTCGTGGACTATGCGCTTGGAAAATTGGACGCTTCGGTACCTGTACCTCGAGAACGTGGATTTTGGCAATCATGAGGACATATCCGAAGACCCAAATCTTCCTTTTTTTATGTATAGCACAAGGGTGCAATAATGTATTTTCTTTTTTGTTTGTTAGAAAAAAGCAATAAAAAAAAATGCGGGGGAAGTTAAGTTGAACTGTCACTGGGTCAATTACTTTTACTATTGGAAAAAAATTAGGTTCCAGCTTCTTACTAGGCAGCTTTAGTCTTAGTCGTAATTGGTTGATAGATAAACCCGATCTCCCAAATGGAAGGAAGGCTGAAGAGACTGGTGTTTATCTGCTTGTTTTTTATATGCCTCAGCAGCTTCTGTTAGCACTTTTTTTAGTGTTCTCTCAGCCCTTTCTCAGCGAGTCCATCCACTCAGTCAAGATCATAGAAGAGAGGAGTTCTCTGGACAGTTCAGGCATGGGTACAAGATCCATGACACTGGTGACCTGGAAAGGGGTTAATCTGGTGCTGCTGTGCATAGCATTGTTGTAAGTCACACTTGAAAATGGCAGCAGGTCTGCATAGTTCTCTTGTTGGTAATCCACATAGCATCTTATATATTGTTCCACCATTGCATTCGCTCATTCCGCAGCGCAGTTCGTACTCAGATGGAAAGCTGAGCTAAGTCCTTATGTGGATCTGGCTGATCTCAGGAACTCTCCCCAAAACTAAGCTGTGAATTGGACTCCTTAGTCTGAGATGACCCAGTGGGTTATTCCGTGCAGCCAGTAAATCTATTTGATGAACATCTTTGCCAGTTTTTTCACTGGTGGTAACCTGGAACAGGCTGTGAAGTGGGCTTGCTTGGAAAATAAGTTGATTACTGTCCAAATGACTGTATTTCCCCCACTCTTGTGGAGTTCAACTATAAAGTCCATTGCAATCTCCTCCCAGGGTCGGCTGGAGCTAGCTACTTGCTGGAGATGCCCAGGAGGTTTCCCTGGTCTCATTTTCATGGCAACACAGATGGCACAGCCCTTTCTGGGCCTTCTCTGCTTCCACCACTTTGGAAGGCTTGAGAAGGGGAGTAGATGGTCCCAAACTAACTTGGCTCCTGGCACTAATTCAATCGCGCAATCTGTCATGTGGTGAGGGGAGGAAGTTGCAATCTTCCTTGCTAAAGACTCCCGATAGGTCACCTTTGGGCTGCCGGGCAGTCCATCTGTTATGGGGGCTGTGGCTTTGTGCTCACTGGTGTTGTTGGGGTCTGTGGTATTTTGGCCTCACTCTGGCTTTATGGGTGGTAGTGGTCTGATGCCTATATTTAGCTTTCTATAGCCATTCTCTCAGGTGATGGTCGGGCCTCATTTGTATAGCCATGTGAGCTCTAATATGATTGATTCAGTCATTTCTGGAGCTATGATGAATTAGATAAGTTCTATGTGACAACCCATTCCTAGTCTGACAAGTTCCGTGTCTGGGGCTCCACTGATGGCTGGGGCTCCACCAGTGAGAGGCCCATCAACTTGCTCAAACAGATGGGGCACACTAGGGATTTCATATATATACCTAGCTGCTCAACTATGGGGAGGCTGATTAGGTATCTAATGCAGCCAGTGTCTGTGGCAGCTTCCACTTCCCCTTGGGCCCCCATTTCTGGCACCACTATCCTGGTTTTGATAGTAAAGGGATGGATGGCTTCACTTACTATTGGGTTGTCATTGTCACTGCTCCCTTTGGTGGAGCTAGGAGGGACTTCCCTGGCTAGAATTCCCTCAATTTCATTGGGAAGGAGTGGAACCTCTACAGCCTGCTTAATGATTCTCCCCTTGTCTGACAATTTCCACAGGGTCTTCCTCACCTGGGGTGTGGCTGGAGTCCAGGACTTGGGGACTGGGGCTGGAGCCAAGCATTTGGAAATCCTATGCCCATGTTGACCACACCGGTAGCATTTGATAGTCCTGGACGGTGCTGGTGGTGGCACTATAGCAGCTTGGCTGGGGATTGGAGACCTAGGGGTCTTTTCATTGGTTTCTCTGTGGTTGGCTTTCTGTGGGGGTGGATTTTCTGATCCATGGCAATGGCTGTGCTGTACCATGCTGGTATACGTTCCGGAACCCCTCTTATGCCACAAGCTTGCCTAAGGTCTGGATTTGATAGCCTCCTTGAAGTGTTGGATGAGAAGGCACTCCAGCCAGTCCTTCAGCTTTCTGACCAGACTTCGAAACTCCCAAACTAGCTCTTTGGGAGGCTGTCCGGCTCCACTTCTACTTTGTGGGCCATGTCCTCAAACTGGCCTCAGAGCAGTTGGATGAACTCGTCAGCATCTTCCAACTTGGGAGCTTCCTTATTATGAAGTTCTGTTGTCCACTCTGCTGCTTTTCCCCCGTTCATGCCATCTGCAAAAGCTGAAATCAATTCTGATCTGATGGATATTCAATATTGGGAATACCCAATATTGGGAAGAGAAGACGGAGGAAAACAAGGCGGCCATAGGGGGAGCCACAGGGAATGGTTCAGCGAGCTATGTTGAGACCATCTACTCCCCTTCCCAAGTTGTGGTGAAAGTGGAGAAGGCTGCAGAAAGGGAATGCCAGCTGGATGCCCGGCCCAAAGAACTGGTGCCCAAGCAAGCTGCGCAACCAGATCTAAGGGTTGGGATCTGTTCCACCCTGCCTCCACTCATCCGCATCTCCAACAGCATTGCCCTGGTCATCATCTCTTGGAGTGACATGATTTCTGCAGCTTCATCCCACAGGGTTAGATCCAGTTGCGTGGCTTACTCAGGCACCACCTCTTTGGGCTGGACACCCAGCTGGCATTCCCTTTCTGGGCCTCCTTTGCTTCCACCACTTTGGAAGGCTTGGGAAGGGGAGTAGATGGTCTCAACATATCTTGCCGAACCATCCCCTGTGGTTCCCTCTGTGGCCACCTTGTTTTCCTCCATCTTCCCTGAGTCTTCATGCCACCCGGTTTTGGGTTGACATTCGAGGCTCAGGACAAAATTCAACTGGGGAGCTAGTTGAATTTTTAAAGGGAGATTTGGATTAATGTCAGGGTTCCAAGTAACACCCCAACAAAAGAAGACTTGGAGGCTTGAAGTTCCTCAAAGTTCCATTTTATTAGAGATGTCATATTGGCACATCTGGGAAAACCTGAATCTGAAAGCTTCCAGGTTTTCCCCACCCAAAGGAAAGTCCAAGTCCCTGCCCCAGTACCCACATGTCCATCACATTGTCCAATCAAAGCACCGTCCCAACTGGAGATGCCTCCCAGTTCCAGCCTTCCAGGTGCAGGGTAAGATGTCCTTGACTCTCTGAGAAAGGAATGTTATTATGACCATTTATCACCCATGCTCCATACAATCCTCCTTCGCAATTTCCCACAGTAGTAAATGTGGCAGGCCTGAAGGCCCAATGCAAAAGATGGCTTCCAGGCCTGACACTGGGTTTGCCATCTTTGGTCTTGAGTGGGGTTCCACTGCCCCAGACAGATCCAGTGTGTAATCTGGGAGTCCCCCTAGACTCACATCTTCTACCTGAGGAACAAATGGCAATTATGGATAGGTGAGCCATTGCTCAACTATATGGGCTGAGTGCTAATTAGATCCCTTCATGGATTGAGAGTTCTCCTTTCAGTCACTTATGCCCTGATCATCTCCCAGATGAACTACAACAATGTGCTATACATGGAACTACTAATGGATAGAATCTGGAAGCTGCAACTGGTACAGAATGCAGTAACCTAAGCTGTTCTGGGCACCTTTACAGCGGCAAATTTAATACCTCTGCTATGTCAGCTGCACTGGGTACCACTTTGCTTCTGGATTCAGTTGAAGGTGTTGGTCATTACCTTTAAAGCCTTTAATGGCATGGGATCAGGATACCTGAGGAGCTATCTCAATTACATTGACCCATCCCACCCAGTCAAGCAGGATGGCATGTTGTATATATTTTTGTCAAATAATTTAGACTGGCAGTATTGAGGAGGAGGACCTTCTATGCTGTTGCCCTTGCCCTTTGGAATACCTTACCATCAAAGGTGAGGCAACCACTCTTGTGGTTGTCCGAAAGAGTGTTAAGATTTGGCTCTGTTAATTAGGATCAGCTCTAAGAGTGTGATACAACTCTGGGGATAGTTGCTGGCTAGAGAGCACTCCTTCTGACTTGTTATTCTTTTAGCGTTCTGATTTTTTAAAATTTGATTTTCACTTTCAACTTGTACATTTTAACTTTGTCCTTAACTTTATTTTTAAGTGTGATTTTATTCATATGTTTATATTGTTTTATTATGTTGTTGTAAACCACTCAGAGGGCTTAGGTGAGATAGACAGTATAGAAGTCTATTAAATAAATATAAATATATATTGAACAAACAATAATCCTCTAAATATACAGGCTGCTCTAATCTAATGGAATTTCAGGTTGATTTATGTAGCAAAGACATTACATTACAAATCTTGATGGTTTATAATTTCATTTGTTCTTTAATCTTAATGCACCTTGAATAATAGAACTTTATAACAAACTTTGTTGCCTGCCAGCCATCTTATATATTATATCCTTTACTTTTATCTATTTGTCTGGTCAATTCACTGAACCCGAATCCCCCCAGCCCCCGACTAGATCACAGCTCCAGTCTTCAAATTCGTAACTGCAAGTTACTCTCAATTTATAGATCCACTCAGGATACAAAAGGTTGCCGCACTGGCTGTTTGTTCCTCCTGGAGATGCGGTGATGAGTTGGGCTTTGGCTCGTCGGGCAGCCATCATGGCTAATGTGTATTCCTTGGATGGGCTCTTGGTCTTTGGCTTGCTCTTCATTTGCACCTGTGCCTATTTCCGGAAGGTGCCTTGCCTGAAAACCTGGCTTCTCTCAGAGAAGAGGGGCGTATGGGGTGTATTTTACAAGGCGGCAGTCATTGGTACCAAACTTCATTCAGCAGTGGCAATATCCTATATTGTCATGGCTTTTTATGTCCTCTTTGTAAAATGAATCCCACTGTTTCAGATGGACAACAGTTTAAATGAAGACACTATGCTCTTTTGCTTTTGCTTCAGAGGTTGTGGAGATCAAAATAAGTTATAATCATAGGCAGATATTTTTAATTATTTTAATTATCTTATAATAGAGGAGTCAGAGGGTGGGATTTTGATGTTGAAACATAAAAGATATTAGTTCCAAAGGTTTTTAAAGCAACATTAAAATATTTTGGGTTTTTTTCTTATTTTGCTTCTTGCTGGGTCAATACATCTGGTGTTAAGCATAAGAAATCAGGAGCCAAAGCAGTTAAAATGAATATGTGCACACTAACACTTTTTACAAGAATCTGAACCAGGGGTGAAATTCAGCAGGTTCTGACAGGTTCTGGAGAACCAACAGCAGAAATTTTGAGTAGTTTGGAGAACCGGCAAATATCACTGGCTGGCCCCAGGGGAGGGTGGGAATGGAGATTTTGCAATATCCTTTCCCCTGAAGTGGGGAGGGAATAGGAGTGGGGTTGGAATGGAGATTTTGCAGTATCCTTCCCTTGCCATGCCCACCAAGCCACACCCACCAAGCCACACCACGCCCACCAAGCTGGTGAACAATGTTAATGGTTGTATCTCCTTTTTTCTTATTTTAAAATGGAACATTTTGTGCTATGTGTACTTTTGTTTTTTATTCTTTTTCTTTAAGCAGAATTGTAACAGCTGGGATGGCTATTTAGCAACTGAGTCCAGCTATACTGAGAATCTAAATTAAATTAAATCTAAATTAAATCCTCTGTAAATCTAAATTAAATCCACTGTAAGAAATGGCTCACTAGCCTCTGCTTAAACATATCCAAAGAGAGGGAACTGATCACCTTTTTGAGTGACTATGAAACTGTTTCTCAGCCTTCCTGGACAAATCTTGTCAGCAAACACAAACCATGCTGACACTAATGATAGCCAGTGTGGAATAATGCTTTACTGCTGCTGTAAATTAGATCCGAGGAAATGTGAAGTTCAAAAGTTCAAAATCAGCACTGAGAGTATCTGCCTCTCAGCGCGTTTTATAGAGCTGCTCCCTCCCTCCTGTCATGCCCCAATGATCAGATGGGCTTTCCTCAGCTGTGAAGCATTTTCAAACGAACTGCCGTTCCTCTGTGTCGGCCCTGTGATGGCATTAATCCCCTCTATTCCTTTCTCCAATACACTCCATTCCTTTCTTCCGGCTTCCCGACTGCCTACACCCAGTGCCATCATCACAGCACCCCATGAAATGACACCCCACTCTGCATCCAGCCATTTCAGCAGCCTCCATTTCTCCTTCCCTTCCCTGCTGTGTCAAGTGAGACGATGGGCTCGACAGGTGGCTCTCCTTTACCAGGAGTCCCCCTGTAAGAGATAAAGTGGGCATATTAACAGCAGCTCTCAGTTTCTGTGAGTTCTCCCTATAGAATCATCTTACTAGCCAATTGGCATTAATATCCTCTGCTGCCACCCAGGAGGCCTCTTCATAAGGGTAATCCTTCCACCGTACAAGATACATGATTAAATTTTGGAGTCTAAGATCTCATCTATTTCAAAATGTTCACCCATTATGGGTCCAGGGTGTTCTGGGGTGTCCCTTATTGCTGTCACAGGTTTTAAGAGACTGCTATGGAAAACAGGGTGGATTTTACCCAATAGTGGTGGAAGTTTTAGGGTTACAGTCACAGGGTTAATGACTTTGGTCACGGTGAATGGGCCCAAATATTTCGGTCCCAGTTTTTGGTTTGGTATTCTTAATTTTATGTATTTAGTAGCTAGATATATCTGCTCTCTTCCTATCTGCTTGATACTTGTATTCTTTTGCGGCTTTATCTAAAGCTGTCTTGACTTGCAGCCATAGTGTTTGTATCCAATCAGCCCATTCACTAGGTAGGGTTCCTGTATCAGATAGCATCTCCAGCTCTGGTATAGCCAGGAATTCCCATCCTGTAACTATCTGAAAAGGGGTAAGTCCAGTACTGTGGTATACCGCATTATTATAAGCTGCCTCAGCAAATGGCAACAAGTACGACCAGTCTGATTGTTCATTTCAAGTAGCGTTCCACCATAGTGTTGGCTCTCTCAACTGAACCATTGGTGCTAGGGTGGAAGACTGAACTGAGTCATTGCGTCAGCCCTATCGACTGTATGAAATTCCTCCAGAACCTGGCCGTAAATTGTACCCCTCTATCTGAGATAATCCGGTGGGGTACTCTGTGTAAGAGGTATATATGTTGGATGAATAGTTTTGCTAACCGGCTGGCTGATGGTAGCCCTCTACATGGTATAAAGTGTGCCTGTTTGGAGAACAGGTCTATGACACGATATTATTGTGTTGCCGTTGCTTTCCGGGAGGTCCATGATGAAGTCCATGGCAATTTCATTCCACGTACTAGGATTGGCTACAGATTGCAACAGTCCAAGAGGTTTTCCTGGTCTCAGTTTGGTCTTGGCACAGACACGACAACCTTTCACATAGTTTTCTATGTCAATACACATCTACGGCCACCAGAATTGGCATAATGTAAGATGTAGAGCTGTAAAGTGACCAGCAGACTTGACATCATGGCACCTTTGTACAATAGAGTCTCGCAGTTCTTTTGGGATATACAGTCTGTCACCCTTCTAGGCTAACCCATTCCTATGGGTTAATAGGTTTCCATTCTCTCTTAACCAGGTATCTGCACTCAAGGCATTCTGTATCCCCTCCTCACAATCATGAGGTGCATTGGTATTGGCCGCTTTCTTAGCTGGTTGCCCGTTGGGTATCAGTGCCTGTACTATATTATCTCTTTTAAACTGTGGCATGTGTGACAACACATCAGCCAGGAAGTTCCTGCCTGCAGGTACGTATTTCAAAACAAAACGAAATCTTTGAAAATATTGTGCCCATCGTACTTTTTTGGGCAATAGTTTCCTAGGGGTTTGTAATGCCATTAAATTCCTAAGATCCGTCCAGACTTCAAAAGGATTTTTTGTCCCTTCCAGTAAATGTCACCAAGTAAGGAGTGCCCAGCGGACAGCAAATGCCTCCTTCTCCCAGATCGTCCACCCTCTCTCTGTGGGCATAAACTTCTTAAATATATACGCACATGATTGTAAGTGGCCGCCTTCATTGGTCTGCAACAGCACAGCCCCGACAGCCACATCACTGGCATCTGCCTGAACTATGAATGGCCTCTGCTGGTTAGGGTGTTGCAGTATGGGATCACATGCGAACTGTGCCTTCAAGTCCTCAAAGGCCTTCTGACACTTGGGAGTCCATACTATTTGCTGGCCTGGCTTTGGTTTCATGGTGACCTCTCTCGTGCATAGAAAATCAGTAAGGGGTAAGTCTATTTGGGCAAATGATGGGATAAATTGCCAATAAAAATTAGCAAAACCAAAGAAACTCTGCAACTGCTTCTTAGTTCCTGGAGCTTGCCACTCCAATACTGCTGCGACCATCTTAGGATCCATCACAAACCCTCTTGCGATATTCTACACCCTAGGTAATCCAGTTCTGTCTGGTGGAATTCACATTTCAACACCTTAACAAACAACTTGGCCTCCAGCAGTTTCTTTAATACATGGTATACTATTATTATTATTATTATTATTATTATTATTATTATTATTATTATTATTATTATTATTATTATTATTATTATTATTATTATTATTATTTATTCAATTTTTATACCGCCCTTCTCCCGAAGGACTCAGGGCGGTGTACAGCCAAAATAAAAACAAACAGTACAAAATATACAATTTAAAATACTAATTAAAAAACTTATTATAAAAATGGCCATATATAACTAAAAACCCCATTAAAATTAATAATAAATTTAAAACCAATAAAAATAAAATTTAAATAAAATTTAAATAAAATTTAGGCCAACCCCGCGCGAATAAATAGATGAGTTTTCAATTTGCAGCGGAAGGTCCGAAGGTCAGGTATTTGGCGTAAACCCGGGGGAAGTTCGTTCCAGAGGGTGGGAGCTCCCACAGAGAAAGATCTTCCCCTGGGGGCCGCCAGCCGACATTGCTTGGCGGACGGCACCCTGAGAAGTCCCTCTCTGTGAGAGTGCACGGGTCGGTGGGAGGCATAAGGTAACAGCAGATGGTCCCGTAAGTACCCAGGCCCTAAGCCATGGAGCGTTTTAAAGGTTGTAACCAAAACCTTAAAGTGCACCCGAAAGGCCACAGGCAGCCAGTGCAGTCTGCGCAGGAGCGGTGTTACACGGGAGCTACGCGGAGCTCCCTCTACTAGCTTTGAAAGCTCCTCCATTGTGTCAGCATAGATAAGGATATCACCAAGATACACACCAACAGGCCCCATTATAAATATTCATGCAGGACAGGGGTGAAATGTAAAATTTGTTACTACAGGTTCTGTGGGCATGGCTTGGCAGTGGTGGGGGTAATGTGACTGGGTGGGCATGGCCAACTTTTTTTTTAACTTTTAAAAGCATTTTTTCTACAACCTCTTCGGCTGAAGAGATTGTAAAAAAATGCTTTTAAAAGGTTCTGGCAATCAGGCTACTCAGTTGGGATCGCCAGAGGAGCCTTTTAAAAGCTTTTTTTTATAACCTCTTCAGCCAAAGAGGTTGTAGAAAAAAATGCTTTTAAAGGGTTCTTATGATCCCAGCTGAGCTGTGTGATCATCAGAGGCTTTTTTTAACTTTTAAAAGCATTTTTTTCAGCCGACCTGCCAGGTGGGGCCAGGTGGGGGGGACAGAACAGGTATAAAGGTTCTACGCTTACCGTGTTTAGGCCACAGAAATCAACACAGAGATGGAGACCACCATCCTTCTTTTCCCTAAAGAGGACTGGAGTGGCCATATGAGCCCTACTAGGTTGAATAAACCCTCTGGCAAGGTTCTTATCTATATACCTATGTAGTTCCTCCAGTTCCTTTGGAGTCATAGAATACATACGGGGCTTTGGCAGTTTGGCCCCAGGTACCAGTTCTATGGCACAATCCATTGACCAATGTGGTGGTAGGGATTCACATTCTATTTTGCTGAACACTTCTGCCAAATCCGAGTATACATCCAGGACCCCTAGCATTGGAGACCTGCTATCCTTCAAAGGTGCCTTATGCCATCATTCATCTGCTCGTTCAGTAGGTTCACTCATTGCCAGTTTGGGACAGAACTCAAGTCAGAGCTTTTTATATCCGCCCTCCCATCATATTGTTGGTTTCCATTTGTCTAACCAGGCCAATCCTAAGATAATGGGTTCGATCATTACATCCACCACCACAAAGCAAAGGTGCTCCCAGTGTTCGCCTATTTCAAACATGACGGTTCAGTAAAGTGCATAGCCAGCGTCCCCCACAGCGTTGACCCATCCATCTGCTTGAACTTAATGAAGTTCTTTAGTTGACTCATATGTAACCCTAATTCGACTATTACGGATTTTCTTATCAGGCAGTGGGTGCACCCAGAATCAATGAATGCCCCCTGCTGGATCCCTTCAGCATGGTTTTGCTTCTTAAGGGTAATCTGGATTACAAACGGGCGTATGGGAGGACTTACCATTGGGTCATTCAGGTTGTCCTCATCACTGTCCCCACTACCACTGATAGATCTCTGGGTCCTGATGTACTTTCGACCTCTTTGGAAGGTGTCCCGACTTCAGATGGAAGAGTCTGTGACTTTTCTGTCCCTTCTCGCCTCCGTCCAAGTGATGGCTTAATTAGCCGGCAACTATCAGCTCTGGCAGCAAACTAGCAAGAGTCTGCCAAGTGACTCTGTTATCTCCCTTGATGCCGATGAGTCCCCAGGAACAAACAGTACTTCAGCTCTAGTTAAGCAGTTGATTTGCCTGCTACGAAGAGGCATAGCAGTCCTCGCTGGTTTTATATCCTGTGGGGTGTGGCTCCATGACTCAGCACTTCCTAGGCCTGCCCTATCCTTGCTTCTGTTATTCCCGCCTCTCCTGCCTACGAAACCTAGGGTCCAGCCAGGCCTGATTGCCATCAGTCAGGTCTGGAGGCGTGGCCTGGGAGAGAAAGAGTCAGGGGATGGAGGCCTCGTTATCTCCTCCACCTGGCCTGCCTCTGGCTCCTGAAGCTGAGCCAGGGAAGCCGGTGCTCCCAAGGTAAGTACTAATGGCTTTTCCCCCTCACTTTCCAAGTCACTTTCTGGCAGGGGGCCCGGCTTGGGGGGTGCAGACACAACAGTGATGCTATCCTAGACAGCTCTGGGGTTGCATGTGCTGGGTCTTGGGCTTTCCCGCCAGACACCGGTGTCCATGCCACCAAGGTTGTGGTGAAAGGAGGGGACAATCCAACACTCTATGTCCAAGTTGATTACACTACAAACACCAGAATGGTGGTCTGCAGGTCGACTCAAAAGTCCCTGTTGTGTCTGCGCACCCCAAACTGGGCCCCCTGCCAGAAAGTGACTAAATTAAATTAGATCCAAGGAAAAACGGAGTTCAAACAGTTCAAAATCAGCGCTGAAAGCATCCACCTCTGAGCATGGTTTATAGAGCCACACCGCCCCTCCTCTCACACCCCGATGATCAGATGGACTTTCCTCAGTTGTGAAGCATTTTCAAATGAACCCGCAATTCCTCTCCAATGGCCCTGTGATGGCATCGATCCCCTCTTTTCCTTTCTCCGATACGCTCCATTCCTTTCTTCTGGGTTCCCAACTGCCTACACCCAGTGCCACCATCACTGCACTCCATGAAATGACACCCCATTGTGCATCCAGCCATTTCAGCAGCCTCCATTTCTCCTTCTCTTCCCTGTTGTGTTGAGTGAGATGATGGGCTCGATACTGTTCTTGTTGGGAACTCATAGAATAGAATACAATTTATAGGGCAAGTGTGATTGGACACACAAGGAATTTGTTTTGGTGCATATGCTCTCAGTGTACATAAAAGAAAAAGAAAAAGAAAAAAATACCTTCATCAAGGTACAACATTTACAACACAAATGATGGTCATAGGGTACAATTTAACGCTTAATGATAGCAACAAAAAGTTACAGCCATACAGTCATAAGTGGAAAGAGATTAGTGATGGAAACGATGAGAAGATTAATAGTAGTGTAGATTTAGTAAATAGTTTGATAGTGTTGAGGGAATTATTTGTTTAGCAGAGTGATGGTCTTCAGGGAAAAAATGTTCTTGTATCTAGTTGTTCTGGTTTGCAGTGCTCTATAGCGTCATTTTGATGTTAGGAGTTGAAACAGTTTATGGCCAGAATTGGCTCCCTGGTTCTCCGAGGAGCTGAGAGAGATGAAATGCCGGAGAAGACGCCTAGAGAGTATTTGGAGGTCCAGCCGTTCCGAGGCTGATCGGACACTAGTGAGGTCTTTTACTAAGACCTACCTAGTGGCAATGAGGGAGGCGAAGTGTTCCTACGTTTCCACCCTCATTGCATCGGCAGATAACCGCCCGGCCGCCTTGTTTCAGGTGACCCGTTCCCTCCTTCAACAGGAGGGTCGGGATGACCCCCTACAGGGACAAGCTGAGGAGTTTAACGGTTATCTATACGATAAAATCGTTCAGCTTCATGATGGCTTGGACCATGATTGTGATGATTCAGCCGAGATGGCAGAGACACGTCTTGTGGAGGTTATTTGGGATGAGTTTGATTCTGTGGCTCTCGAGGACGTGGACAGGTTGCTGGGGAGGTTGCATGCAACTACATGTTTACTGGACCCGTGTCCTTCCTGGTTAGTACTGGCTGCTCAGGAAGTGACACGAGGCTGGCTCCAGGGGATTATAAATGCTTCTTTGGTTGAAGGGGTTTTCCCCGCCGCCTTGAAAGAGGCGGTGGTGAGACCTCTCCTGAAGAAGCCTTCCCTGGACCCAGCTATTTTGGGAAATTATCGTCCAGTCTCCAACCTTCACTTTTTAGCGAAGGTTGTAGAGAGTGTGGTTGCATGGCAGCTTCCCCAATACCTGGAGGAAGCTGTCTATCTAGACCCATTCCAGTCCGGCTTCCGACCCGGTTACAGCACGGAGACGGCTTTGGTCGCGTTGGTGGATGACTTCTGGAGGGCCAGGGACAGGGGTTGTTCCTCTGCCCTGGTCCTATTAGATCTCTCAGCGGCTTTTGATACCATCGACCATGATATCCTGCTGCGCCGGTTGGAGCGATTGGGAGTGGGAGGCACCGTTTATCGGTGGTTCTCCTCCTATCTCTCCGACCGGTCGCAGACGGTGTTGACAGGGGGGCAGAGGTCGTCCTCGAGGTGCCTCACTTGTGGGGTACTTCAGGGGTCGATTCTCTCGCCTACTCTGTTCAACATCTATATGAAGCCGCTGGGTGAGGTCATCAGTGGTTTTGGGGTGAGTTATCATCTGTACGCTGATGATACCCAGCTGTACTTTTCCACCCCGGACCACCCCAACGAAGCGGTCAAAGTGCTGTCCCGGTGCCTGGAAGCTGTACGGGTCTGGATGGGGAGAAACAGACTCAAGCTCAATTCCTCCAAGACGGAGTGGCTGTGGATGCCGGCA
Organism: Ahaetulla prasina; assembly: GCF_028640845.1. Lineage (NCBI taxonomy): Eukaryota > Metazoa > Chordata > Lepidosauria > Squamata > Colubridae > Ahaetulla > Ahaetulla prasina. The sequence continues at coordinate 80,012,222 of NC_080543.1, read as the reverse complement.
CCCCGGTACAGTCAGCTGCATCCGCAGCTGACTGTTGGGGGCGAGTTAGTGGCCCCAAAGGAGGTGGTTCGCAACTTGGGCGTCTTCCTGGATGGACGGCTGTCCTTTGATGAACATCTGGCGGCCGTCTCCAGGAGGGCCTTTTACCAAGTCCGCTTGGTTCGCCAGTTGCGTCCCTTCCTTGACCGGGATGCCTTATGCACAGTCACTCACGCTCTGGTTACGTCTCGGCTGGATTACTGCAATGCTCTCTACATGGGGCTGCCCTTGAGGTGCACCTGGAGGCTGCAGTTAGTCCAGAATACAGCTGCGCGAGTAGTAATGGGAGCCGCTCGTGGCTCCCACGTAACACCACTGCTCCGTAGTCTGCACTGGCTTCCTGTGGTCTTTCAGGTGCGCTTCAAGATTCTGGTTACCACCTTTAAAGCGCTCCATGGCTTAGGACCCGGGTACTTACGAGACCGCCTGCTGTTACCCTATGCCTCCCACCGACCCGTACGCTCTCATAGAGAGGGTCTCCTCAGGGTGCCGTCCGCCAAACAATGTCGGCTGGCGGCCCCCAGGAGTAGGGCCTTCTCTGTGGGAGCATCGACGCTCTGGAATGAACTCCCCCCTGGTCTACGTCAAGTGCCTGATCTTCGGACCTTCCGTCGTGAGCTAAAAACATATTTATTAATTCAAGCAGGACTGGCATAAATAGATTGATTTTAAATTGGGTTTTATTAATATTTTAAATTTTAAATTCATTTTAATTCTGAGCCATTTAATAATTGTTACATTTTAATTCGTTTTAATTGTATATGTTTTGTATTTTGTTTTGGCTGTACACCGCCCTGAGTCCTTCAGGAGAAAGGCGGTATAAATATGTAATAAATAAATAAATAAAATAAATAAATGTGAGGGATCTGTAAATATTTTCATGGCCCTCTTCTTGATTTGTGCAGTATACAGGTCCTCAATGGAAGGCAGGTTGGTAGCAATTATTTTTCTGCAGTTCTAATTATCTTCTGAAGTCTGTCTTTCTTGTTGGGTTGCAGAACCAAACCAGACAGTTATAGAGGTGCAAATGACAGACTCAATAATTCCTCTGTAGAACTGGATCAGTAGCTCCTTGGGCAGGTTGAGCTTACTGAGTTGGTGCAGAAATAACATTTTTTGTTGTCCTTTTTTGATGATGTTTTTGATGTTAACTGTCCATTTTAGATCTTGCGATATGATAGAACCTAGAAATTTGAAGGTTTCTACTGTTGATACTGTTTTGTCAAGTATTGTAAGAGGTGGAAGTATGGAAGGGTTTCTCCTAAAGTCTACCACCATTTCTACAGTTTTGAGTGTGTTCAGTTCCAGATTGTTTCGGTCGCACCACAAGGCTAGTCGTTCGACCTCACGTCTATATGCGGATTTGTCATTGTCTTGAATGAGACCAATCACTGTTGTGTCATCTGCAAACTTCAGTAGTTTAACAGATGGATCATTGGAGATGCAGTCATTGGTATACAGAGAGAAGAGAAGTGGGGAGAGCACACAGCCTTGGGGGGCCCCTGTGCTAATTGTACAGATATCTGATGTGATCTTGCTTAGCTTCCTGTTTGTTAGGAAGCTTGTGATCCACTTACAAGTCTGTTCAGGTACTTGTAGCTGGTTTAGCTTAGAAATTAGAAGAGTATCTGGAATGATGGTATTGAATGCTGAACTAAAGTCTACAAAGAGGACCCTTACATAGGTCTTTGAAGATTCAAGATGTTGTAAGATGTAGTGCAGAGCCATATTAATAGCATCATATGTTGGTCTATTTGCTTGGTATGCAAATTGCAAGGGGTCTAACAATGGATCCATGATGGTTTTCAAGTAGGAAAGGACTAGCCTTTCAAAGGCTTTCATGACTACAGATGTTAGAGCAACTGTTGAACTCATGGTAAGATTATGATATACATTCAAATAAATATATAATATGTATTCTGTGATTGCCTGTCACATACTGTATGTGTATAATATGGTAGTGTCAACTGTCCCATTTGGCATATTCAAAAAAACAAAACAAAAAAACAACAACAACCTCCTGGCACATAAAAGTTACTTTCAACTTCAATGAAAGATCCATTTAGGCAGAGCAGCAGCAAAGTCAGTTCTAAAGTTTCCCTGCAAAAGCCAACATAGATAAATTCCCCTTTTCCCCCCAACAGGCCATCCACAGTTCATCCTTCACCAATCCAATGCAGTCTTTTTGTTTTGGGAAGACAGTCTGCATCATTTGAACAGTTCACAAAATGGGACTTTGAGGTGTAAATTTTATCAGGCAACAGATGGCTCACATGTGTGAGGTGACATCACGCTGCAGCAGGGCAAATGAGCAGAGCTCCACTAGTTTGTGCCTGAATTTTTGTGCTTTTGAAGCCTTTGGAAGCAGGTCGGATCCTGGAGGGATCAGTGAGGTGGAAGGGTTTCTTCGGAGCTGAATATGGAGCAGTGCGAGTGCCCGTTTGGCGAGAACAGCCCTCCGGATAAGCGTGAGAGAAATCCGCTTAAGAATGGCAGATCCAGAGGTGTGAGGTCCCAATGAGCTATACAGGGAGAGAATAGTGGAAAGCAGCTTGAAGATTCAGAGAAAGGAGAAGAAAAGTGCCAGAAAGGGGAAACTCTCAGAGATTGTCAAAGGACTTGAAAGAGAAGCGGCAAAGTGAGATTCCAAGGAGGAGTTTGAATGGCAAGACAGCGGTGGGAGTGGAAATCGAGAGCTGTCAAACAGGAAGGAACTTATTGTGGTGAGTGGAGCAAACAAGTGGATTGGAAAGTGTTTGCTACTTTTTTGGTGCCAGAAGAAACTTTATAACTCTAGTTATTGCAGTTGGGGGGTAAGAGAGAAAGTGTTGGACTTGAAGGATATGCTGGAGCAACAGAGTAAAATGGAGTTACTGCTGAGCTACTGACAATGAACATGACTGTGCAGTTCTGAATAAAGAAGACATCTTGAAGGAAAGGATCAAAAAACTTTGTTTTATTATTTGTCTTAAAAAACAAATAAAAAAATCTTTATATTTGATAACAATTTACTGAAGAACTTTTAATACTCCATACATGCACGTACACACACACACACACACATACACACATTTACTGAAATATCTACAATTAATTATAATCAATCAATATTTATATTTGTACTTATTATATACTCAGATATATTTATTGTTAATACTTAATTGTAAGTGAATAGAGTAGTAGGCATAGAAATGTAGGAATATAATTAAGGTTGCCATCTGTAAAGGCTATAGAAGCTTAGGAAGGACAGTATTATTATTGATAAATAAATTACTGATTTATATATCTATATAAATATTTATATATTGATAGTAATTAATTAAATATTAATAGCCTACTTGTAAATTGATGCTTAAGAATTGGAATCTATTTAAATAAGGACTATATTATTACAGAATAATATAAATAAGAGGTTATTATTGGGAAATATCATAACAGTTAAAGGGGAAGAAAAAAGGGGGGGAAAGTATATGGTATTGTGGAAAAAAATTTTCAGGAATATCAAAATGACTAGCATAACTACTACAATCTCTAAAGCAGAGGTGAAAAAAATAACTTCAATGACAGCTTCCCCCTCAGGATCAAAGTCAGTGGAAGCAATGTTGGGGGGTGAAAAAGCTGGCTCTATGCTAATTTACAACAGATGCAGTCAACTCTATTAGCTATACAAGAAACAATGCTAAAAATGCAGGAGGTTATGACAACTAATCACAAAGACATCAAAATTGACATGGGAGAAGTAAAGGGGGAGATAAAGGAGGAGATAAGAAAGCTTAATGATAAAATTGGTAAAATGTAAGAGACGATAAGTAAAAATGAACAAAATTGGTAGAGGCTAAAATGGAACATATGGAAAAAAATGGACATGGCAACAAATAAAATGATGGCAGAACATAGGGAATTGGAAGGAGCTATAATAAATCTGGAGATGGAGAAATCGATGGTATATCTCTGCTTTCAAAATGTTCCTGAAAACAAAGAAGAAAATCTCCCGGCATTGATGGCTGAGCTGCTAGCGGAAATAGTGCAAAAAAGTAAACTTGAACTGAAAAATGAAATTGTTGAGGCATACAGAATCCATACAAACTATGCACGAAGGAACAGACTTCTGAGAGAAGTCCATGTTAAATTTGTCAGGAAGAAAATAAGACATGAAGTATATCATTGTATTAAAACAGATTCCAAAAAGAGTAAGAGAGCAAAGGTGAAGTTATCATTTCCTGTCTTCACAACTACTAAAATATAGAGTGATGTTCTGATGGCTCATCCCAGAGGGGATGTTGATATCGTGGCAGGAGAAAAAATTTCAGATCGACACATTGGAAAAGGCCCAGGAGTTCTATGATCACTATATAAGCAGGGAAGATGAACAAGACAGTAGGAAAGAAGGAGAAAGTAAAAGTCAGGAAGATCAGACATCGGAAGAAAAAAATGTAGAACAGGACATAAGAGACCACAAGGAAACAGACCAACAAGAGAGAAAGGAGTCAGAACCAAAGCACAGACTGAGAACAGAGCAAAGAGAGGACTGAAATTAGCAGAGAAGTAAGAAGATGGAAAATGAAATAAAGATGCTGTCATTACATATAAACAGCATTAACACAGCTACCAAATGTAAACAAATATTATTAAGACTACAAAAAAATGGATATCATTTGTCTCCAGGAGGTACACATTAAAGAAAAACATAGGGATCTCATAAGGTGTCCCAAATTAGGGGAAGTATTTTTGGCATTGGCACAAAATAAAAAAAGAGAGATTGCTATATATATAAAAGATTGGTTAAATCCCAGGAAAATATTTGGCGATAGGGATGGAAGAATTCTAATAATGGAAATAAGTACAAATTATAAGAAAATACTGTTCGTAACAATCTATGCATCAAGTCAAGTATAAAACAAGAAAAATTCTATAATAAATTACATAGGAAATTAACAGAACTAGAGGGCACAAATATTTGTATAATAGGGGACTTTAACTGAGTGGTAGTTAACAAATTGGACTGTAAAAAAATGAAAGAAAATAAAAATAAAAGACGAAAACTATCAAATGCTTTTTTTGAAATGGCAAGAGATTCAATCTAGGTGACACATGGAGACAATTAAACAAGCAGGAAAAACAATACACCTTCTTGTCTCATCTGCATAACTCTTGGTTTTGCATAGTCATGGCCTGGATGACTTCAGAATTGATCAATAATCTAGAAGAGATGGACATCAAGCCAAACACCTGGGCGGACCATAGTCCCTTAGTATTAAAATGGAAAGGTAGGGCAAAAAAGAAGAGATGGACATTAGATCAAAGAATTGTTAAAGAAAAACAATATTCACAAACAATGGGAAGATGTTCCTTAAAGAGAATAGGAATGAAGACACTACATTACAAAACTTATGGGACACTGCCAAAGCCTACATGAGAAGGATAACTATCGCGTACACCACAAGGAGAAATAAAGAGAAGAAGGAGCAACAAACACTAACATGGGAGAAGCTGAAAAAATTAGAACTATCACTCCAGAAAGATCCCCAAAATATGGAAATAAAAAAGCAAATAGACCTAATGAAACATAAAATTAGTTTACTACAACAGGAATATTAAATTGGCAAAACAAAATTATTTTGAATCGGCGAATAAACCAGGGAGATGGCTCGCCCATAAATTGAAAAAAAGCAAAAGCAAAAAAATTAATACATCTACAAGATGAACAAGGGAACTTCCACCACAGAATTGAGGAGAAAAAAAAATTATCCAAAATTACTTTCAAACATTATATAGTCAAGAAAATATTAAAGAAGAAAATATTATAAATTACTTACAGGGGAGAAATTTGCCAAATATAACAGAAGAAGACAAAGAAATGTTTAATGGGGAAATTACCTTAACAGAGTTAAGAGAGGCAATTAAAAAACAGAAAAATAACAAAACACCAGGGACAGATGGAATTCCGGCAGAAATATATTAAAAATTTCAGCGAGTTTTGGAAGAAATTATGTTGGATACGTATAATGAGGTACTAGAAAAAGCCAAAATGACAAATACTTGGAAGGAAGCATATATAGTATTAATATCCAAAGAAAGCACGCATAATCAATTTATTCAAAATTATAGGCTAATCTCGCTATTAAATGCCAACTATAAAAACCTGGCAACTATAATTGCAGAAAGATTAAAAAAGATATTAAACAAAATTATTCGGATCAAAACGGGTTTTTACCCAAATGACAAATTAAAAACAATACAAGGATGATAATGAATATTCTAGAATATTATGAGGCGCACCCAGAAAAACAATTGGCAGTGATAATGGTAGATGCACAAAAGGCATTCAACAACTTGAATTGGCAGTTTTTAATTAATCAACTTATTGGGATGCAATTTAGCAACAAATTTATAGAAACGATTAAGACAATTTATTTGAAGCAAACAGCAAAAATCATGGTCAACGGAGATCTCACAGAAGAAGTTGAAATAAATAAAGGGGTTAGACAAGGCTGTCCATTATCCCCCCTTTTATTCATTCTTTCATTGGAGATATTATTGGTACAAGTAAGGGGAAATAAGGAAATTAAAGGGTTAAAAATCAAAAAGAATATAAAACACAGGCCTTCGCAAATGACATGGCATTCATATTAGAGGACCCCTTGGAAACAGGAGAAAAGCTCTTACACGAAATAGAGAAATTTGGAACTGTAGATGGCCTGAAAATAAATAAAAACAAAACAAAGATAATTACAAAGAACCTCACAAAAAGACAGGATAAGAAATTAGGAGAGAAACTAGGAATTCAAATTGTCAAAAAGATAAAGTTTGGCTTACAGCAAAAATATCTTCAATAAAGCAAGACAATTACTCTAAATTACTGCAACAAATTCAAAAAGACTTAGAAAATTGGGCAAAACTACAAATTTCATTGATTGGGAGAATCACCACGATAAAGATGAACATCTTACCTAAAGTTTTATATTTGTTTCAAACGGTGTCTATAAAATTGGGGAAAATATTTTTTGACAAATTGAATAAAATTATTAGTAAATTAATTTGGCTAGGGAAAATACCCAAATCAAATTTAAAATGTTACAAGATGCCAGAAGTAAGGGTGGATTTGGCCTCCCAGATTGGGAACTATATCACCAGGCTGCAATATTGTCATGGCTCAGAGAATGGATAAACTTGAAGAATGGAAGAATTTTAACAATAGAGGACCATGACTTGCAGAAAGGTTGGCACACCTTTATTTGGGATGGAAAAGACAAAGCCCATAAATATTTCCAGAGGCATCAAGTGAGAGAAGTACTATTAGAAACCTGGACAAAAATTAAAAGGAACTTCTATCCAAAAATTCCAAGATGGGTATCGACAATGGAAGCAATGGAAACAATGGAAACAATCGACAATGTTACTAAAATAGTAACATACAAGGAACTGTTAGATAGATTAAGGAATTTGAAATCTAGGCAAAAATTATTAGAAGAAGAAATCAAAATTGACTGGTGGCCCTATTTACAAATTCAAACAAAATACAAAAAAGACTTAGAAGTATATGGATTCCAAACTGACCAACAGGAAATGGATAAGATATTAACTGGGACTGAAGAGAAAATAATTACCAAAATATATAAATGCCTCCTTCAGTTTAAAATGGAGGAGGAAATGGTGAAGGAAACAATGATAATTTGGGCAAACATTTTTGGGTATAATATTGAATCAGAGGACTGGGAAAAAATATGGGGAACAAATTATCAGATGATGTTGTCGGCCACCTACAAGGAAATACTTACAAAATGTTTTCCTGTTAAAGTTTTTTATTTTTTTTATTAACAAAAGTTTTACAAAATTTTTCCCCATACATCCCCCCCATCCCTCCCACCCTAACCCTCTTCCCTCCCCCTTCCCTCCTTCCCCCACTCCCTCCCCCCCCCCAGACTTCCCAGAGCAAATACAGGGTATAATGCCAACAATCACAAACTAAAATATACTAATCATCCAAAAGCTCCCACCCCTCTCTAAGCCCTTAACTCCCCTTTTCCATAAAAACGAAGAAAAGATTGTAACAATACAATTTACAGTCTTTCCATTCATAAACTATTTAACTTTTTATTTATTTATTTATTTATTTATCAAACTTATATACCGCACCATCTCCGTAGGACTCAGGGCGGTTCACAGGCATATTAAAAACAATATAATAAATAAGCATTAAAACCCAGTTAAAACTAAATATTATCCTGGCCTGATCACTAAAACAATAAAAACCAGTAAAACCCCCATTAAAATTTAACTAAAACATTTTATTCTTAGGCTAGTCCCGCACGCTGGAATAATAAAGTCTTCAGTTCCTGTCTGAAGGTCCGGAGGTCGGGGAGTTGTCGTAATCCCGGAGGAAGCTCGTTCCACAGGGCTGGTGCCGCCACAGAGAAGGCCCTCCCTCTGGGGGTCGCCAACCTGCATTGTTTGGTCGACGGCACCCTGAGGAGGCCCACTCTGTGGGAGCGCACAGGTCGTTGGGAGGCAATCGGCGGCAGAAGGCGGTCTCGAAGGTATCCCGGTCCTAAGCCATGGAGCGCTTTAAAGATGGTAACCAAAACCTTGAATTGCACCAGGAAGACTACCGGTAGCCAGTGTAGGCTGCGCAGGATAGGTGTTATATGGGAGCAACGCGGTGCTCCCTCTATCACCCGCGCGGCCGCGTTCTGGACTAACTGGAGCCTCCGGGTGCTCTTCAAGGGGAGCCCCATGTAGAGAGCATTGCAATAGTCCAGGCGGGAAGTGACGAGGGCGTGAGTGACCGTGCGTAAGGCGTCCCGGTCAAGGAAGGGGCGCAACTGGCGGCTCAGGTGGACCTGATAAAAAGCTCCCCTGGCGACGGCTGTCAGATGTTCCTCTAAGGACAGCCGATCATCCAGGAGAACGCCTAAGTTGCGCACTCCCTCCCTGGGGGTCAGTACTTCCTCCCCCACAGTCAGCGATGGTGTAAGCTGACTGTACCGGGACGCCGGCACCCACAGCCACTCTGTCTTGGAAGGGTTGAGTCGGAGCCTGTTCCTCCCCATCCAGACCCGCACGGCCTCAAGACACCGGCCCATCACCTCAACGGCTTCATTGGGGTGGTTCGGGGTGGAAATGTACAGCTGAGTATCATCAGCGTACAGATGATAATCCACCCCGAAACCACGGATAACCTCACCCAGCGGCTTCATATAGATGTTGAACAGGAGAGGCGAGAGAACAGACCCCTGAGGCACCCACAAGTGAGGAGCCTAGGGGTTGACCTCTGCCCCCCTGCCAACACCGTCTGCGAACGGTTAGAGAGATAGGAGGAGAACCAGCGATAAACGGTGCCTCCCACCCCCAATCCCCCCAACCGTCGCAGCAGGATACCATGGTCGATGGTATCAAAAGCCGCCGAGAGATCTAATAGAACCAGGACAGAGGAACAACCCCTGTCCCGGGCTCTCCAGAGGTCATCCACCAACGCGACCAAAGCCGTCTCGGTGCTGTAACCGGGTCTGAAACCGGACTGGAACGGGTCCAGATAGACAGTTTCCTCCAGGTGTTGAGGAAGCTGATTTGCCACCACACTCTCAACAACCTTCGCTAAGAAGCGAAGGTTGGAGACTGGACGATAGTTCGCTAAAACAGCTGGGTCCAGGGAGGGCTTCTTGAGGAGGGGCCTCACCACTTCCTCTTTCAAAGCGGCGGGGAAGACACCCTCCAACAAGGAAGCGTTGGTAACTTCCTGGAGCCAGCCTCGTGTAACCTCCCGAGTGGCCAGCACCATCCAGGAGGGACACGGGTCCAATAAACATGTGGTGGAGTTCAACCTACCCAACAACCTGTCCATGTCCTCAGGAGTCACAGGATCGAACTCAGCCCAGATAACATTCTCAAGACTTGTCTCCGCCATCCCACCTGAATCTATCCAATCAGTGTCCAAGCCGTCCCAAATCTGAGCGATTTTATCAGACAGATACTGAACAAAATCCTCAGCGCGTCCCTGTAAGGGGTCCTCCCGAGCCTCCTGCGTGAGCAGGGAGCGGGTCACCCTAAACAGGGTGGCTGAGCGATTATCTGCCGATGCGATGAGTGCGGAGAAATAGTTATGTTTTGCCGCCCTGATCGCCACTAGGTAGGGCTGAATATATGACCTTACTAGTGTTCGGTCAGGTTCGGAGCGGCTGGACCTCCAGGCGCTCTCTAGGCTTCTTTTCCGGCGCTTCATCTCTCTCAGCTCCTCGTTATACCAAGGAGCTGGTCGAGTTCGTCGCCGGGTCAGAAGCCGCAAAGGCACGACGCGGTCTAAGGCGCCAGCCGCCGCCTCATCCCAGGTGGCCACCAGCTCCTCAGCCGAGCCGTGGGCTAACTCCCTCGGAAATGGCCCAAGCTCCGTCAGAAACCTCTCAGGGTCCATCAGGCACCTGGGACGGAACCATTGAAACGGTTCCATCTCCCTGCGGTGAGGTGTAGCGGTCCGAAAGTCTAGCTGAAGGAGTAAATGATCTGACCATGACAAGGGTTGAGATATTAATTCCCCTAACTCCAGATCATTTAGCCACTGTCCCGAGACGAAAATCAAGTCCAGTATGTTACCCCTGACGTGGGTGGGGACCGCAACTACTTGGGTCAGGTCCAAGGCCGTCATGGAAGCCATGAACTCCCGAGCTACCATTGATGAATCGCCCACTGATGGCAAGTTGAAATCCCCCATGACCATAAGTCTGGGGGTCTCAACCGCCGTCCCGGCTATCATCTCCAGCAGCTCGGGCAGGGCTGCCATCACATAGCAAGGAGCCAGGTACATGATCAGCAAGCCCACCTGCACCCCCCGGCCCCACCTCATTAAGAGGGTTTCACAACCGGCTATCTGCGGGACAGCGACCTCCCTCGGATCTAGACTCTCGTTAATAACAACCGCTACCCCCCCACCCCTACCCTGGGCTGTCGGCTGATGAAACGCACAGAAACCCGGCGGGCACATCTCAGTGAGGGGAAACCCCCCCTTCGTGCCCAGCCAGGTCTCCGTAATGCCCATTAGGTCCGCTCCCCCCTCTTGAATAAGATCGAATATGAGGGGGGCCTTATTCATGACGGACCTGGCATTGCACAACATCAATCGAAGGTCCAGGTTCCGGGGGATATAACCACTCGGGACCCGAGTGAAGCCTAGGGGCCCGGAGTGCGGTATCGCTTTCAAACAGCGAGAACGCACTCCCCGAACATGATACGAGCCCCTGCTTCCGCCATACCTGCCCCTCCCTAGTACCGTGCAGATGGAAGTGCCCGTACAGCCTTAACCTCCTCCAAGACCTCCGATTTACAAACCTCCAGATCGTGAACTATAGAAGGGACTAGCCTAATCCCCTGTGGGCATGCCCCCCCCCCACCCCCTAACCCCTTATTTGAATTAGATAAAAGTTTACAAAAAGATGAATTTAAAAACCTCCTTAACCCTCTCTTAGAAGCATGCCACCTCCTGGGATTCCAAAATCCGTCATCGAGGTAGGCCCTCAGTAAAGAGGAGGGCCACACCCGCGAGAGGGGGGCATCTCGCAGTGCAAGAAGCTGATTATGTGAAAAAGTCATCAGAGATTGAAGAAAATGGTGGTATCCTGGTTTGTCGAGCTCTTAAACGACAGTTATTGGGCAGAAACTGCCAGCTGGAAAACAAGGAGATCTTAAAAAGTGCATGGTTCAAACAGCATAATCCTGGGTGGAACAAGATGGTCCACCACCCAGGTTCTCACGGAGGTTCCATCAGAAGGAGAGAAAAGAGCAGTGACCGTCGCCACCGCGGGACGTCTTCCACGATAGCCTTGCCATCGCCATCGTCACCGCCCTGGCATCTAGCCACCACTCAAGGAGCCCCCCAAGGACCCCAGAGGAGCCCCCGGGAAACCATAGAGCCCCCCTGGGGGGAAGGGGGACAGTCACCGTCGTCATCGCCGTCTTCGCCATCCCCATCAGGGTATCGCTGCCGGCGTCATAGATGTTTAAAGGCAACCACCGTCCCCTAAACACAACAACCCCCAATCAACAAGGGCCCCAAGGCTCGAGGGGGTCCGCTGGGTACCCAGCAGGGCTCCAAAAGTCTCTAGAGTTGTTTAATCATTGTTTAAATTGATTAAGGCACCAAGGCCCAAGCGCCTTCCACCAAGGCTGTGGGCTCTGTTGGCTCTCAAGGGGTGAGCACCGCCAGCTCCCCAGGCACCCCAGCTGCCCGGCCCTCACTGGCAAAGCAAACATGCCAGTATAAACAGGCCGAGACAGGCCGAAATGATCCGGAAGAAACCTCAGCAGCCACTCCCCCTTCAAGCCCACAGGCCCCCAGTCCTCCTCAAAGGCCTAATTCATTGATCTTCGCCATCCCGGCTCACCGCCTCAGCATGTCCTCGGCCACTCCATCACCTCCGCTGCCCCAGATGGCCTCACCGCTGCCACCATCAGTCGTCCACGCCGCCTCCGCCAGCCGCCACACGCCACTGCAGCCGCGAACAGAGAACGTCGGGGAGCACCAGGAAACGCCGGAAAAGCCGCCAGCGGCCAGCCACCACCCCAATCAGGCCTGCCGCGCCTGGAAATCACGCCCAGGAACCGCCGCTTTCCATGCCTCCGTTTCAGTCCATGTCTTCCATGCCTCCGTTTCTGTCGCCCCGATCGTCCTCGAGGGCAAGACAACCCTCATCGTGGCGGCAAGGTGTTCCTCAGCAAGGTACAGGGGCCATGCTGACAAAAAGCCCCCTCCTCAGCCCAACCTCCCCAGGAACGGACCACCAGCCTCTGCCCCGATTCATCACACCGCCATCTTGCGCATGCTCCCTAGAGCTTAAAATCGGGTAAAGGATTCCTTTAGTCTTTCAGTCCAATTTTTAAGTATCGGTCTATCTTCTCCATTCCTGTATATATCTTGCATAAGCAGTCCTTCATATATGATATTTCCACGTTGCCATCTAAGTTCATAAATTTTAACGTCCATTCTTCAACAATAAGCGGTATTTCAACTTCTGATATTACACCATCTAGAGTTATTCTTCAATATACCTTGTAATCCATGTTTGCTTTCTAAAATGTATTTGGCAATCAAAAATCAATTAGGAAATATATTTATAGTCCATATTTGTATATCCATCAAATAAACATCATCCTTTTAATTTGTTTAAATCTAACATTTAACTCCAGTTCATTCCCATATTCCCAACATTGTATTCTAAACATTTTCTAAATAATCTCGACATATATAATTCCAACATTTAAATTAATAAGCATTTTCTAAATCCTTAACCAGTTACTTTTCTTAATAATAAAATTCCAATTATATCTCTCACTCTTAATTAATCAAATAACATTACTAAAATTACATCTCCAACTTATATCCAAAATAAATCAATTATTAACAATTAAACCATATATAATCAAATAACATCATTACATCTCATCACATCTCCAACATTTAAATTATTATTTTAACTTTCTTCTGTTATTATATTCAAAAAAAAATTTTTTATACTTTCCCATAAACAGAAACACCCTTTGATTTAGAAGCTACGTGAATCTCTCCTTGTTCTTTTAATTCCCGTTTTCTTCCTTTATAATTCACTGTTAAACCAGCTGGAACGTCCCATCTAAACTGTATCTGATGTTTCTTAAGTTCATCCACTAAAAAGGGAAATTCTTTTCTCTTTCTTAACATTTTAGGAGGAATTTCCTTCATCATTATTATATCTTGTCCTAATATTTGAAATTTGTTTTTATAAAATGCTTGTAACATTCCATACCTAATCTTCTTAGTTGTAAAATAAAACCACATCTCTTGGTAATTGCCTCTGTCTAGCCAGCCAGGAGTTAACATAATAATTTTTTTCAATATTAACTTCAAAATCTGGATTTTCTCCAGTTATCTGTGCAAAAGCCTGTGTAAAAAACTTTTTTAAATTCTCCTGCTTACATTCCTTCAATCCTCTCACCCTTACGGCATACTTCATTAACCTATATTGTAATATAACCATTTCTTCATCTGCCCTATCCACCTTAACCTGTATTCCCTCTTTTCTAAATTCAAATTAATTTGATTCATTTGATCCTCCTCTATTTTCCTTTCCAAATCCAAATTAATTTGATTAAGTTCTTCCATTCTTCCATTCATCTGAATAGTATAATCTACTAAGTGTTTAAATGCATCCACTACACTTTCCAAATCCTTATTCTGAACTTCCACTGTATTTTTAAAATCCAGTATTCCTTTTTCCATTTCATTAAATTTTTGATCTATTACAGAAATGTGAGCCTCCCAGAGTTCCTTAAAAAAAGCCCTTAAATATTCCTTAAAATCTTCTTTTAACTTCTGTATTTGAGCTAAAGAGATTTCACAGTCCTTCATAACATTTGGCTTTGCTTGCTTAAAAGCCATTTCCTGTTAAGCTATAATCTGCCAAATGGCAAGGATAAATTTTTTAAAAATGGAAAAATTCAGTAAATCATCTCCTCTTGAACACTATAATAAAAAATAAATCAGTTCTTGTTCATTCCATTTACTTAATCTCTTCTTATAGACTTCGTGTAGCTTCAACACCAACTGCTTTAACAAGCACTTCCTTAACTTTCGCTTTCAAAGAACAAAGCGCCATTTCCTTTCTTCGTCTCCGATCTTTCCAACAAAGTATCCTCTGGTTTGGGAGTTAGAATTTCCTTACAAATAACTGCCAGTACTCCTGTTTTGCTCCGTCTGCGTTAAAAATCCATTCACAGGTCCATATTGATTGCAGAAGTGGATGCAGCATTTCGTTCTGCCATTAGGGTAGAAGCACTCCAGATCCGGAGCTTTTCCGAGCTTAGGAAGGAGCACTCACCCTCAAGCCTCCAGAAACTTTCCTGAGGCTTTCCAGGGGGCTTTACTTCAGCTGGAATGCTCACCTTTCCCTCTTTACCCGAGGGAAAGGTTTCTGAGCCACCAGACAGCTGATTTGCCCTGTCTGAGCAGCTCTACGCGATCACAGAGCTAGCGGTCTAAAAAAGACCGCCATCAACGTGGCGGAGCCACCGGAAGTCTAAAATTTTTATTTTTAAAACACATTAAAATGAAATACAAAACATACAACATTTATATAAATATCACTGTTTATCAGCTATTCAAGACAGTCCTTTCCTATTATTTACACATATTTTAGTTCTATCTTACTCTACTTTTATTTATCTACCGTTCCTATTTTCTAACCTTTGATACCCTTTGCTCCAGACCTTATAATATTCTGTGCCTTCTTTCTCTTTAATTTCTTTTGTAAGTTTGTCCATCTCTGCACATTCTAATATTTTTTTAATTAGTTCTTCCTTTGTTGGCGGATTTTCATTCTTCCAATTTTGGGCATAGGCAATACGTGCTGCAGTTAATATATGGAATTTTAAATATTGTGTATCGTTTGTATAATTTTCTATTTGAATCCCTAATAAAAATTGTTCTGGTTTTCCCTTTATTGGTTTCTGTCTTATTTCCTGTAACCACTTTTTAATTTTGGCCCAGAATTGTTTCGCCATTTTTCTGTATTATTTTGCCACCTCTTCTTAATCTCTTCTGCTTCTGTTAGGTCCCTGACATTTTGGTCCTTTATCATGCCCATCTTTGCGTGAAACGTTCCCTTCATATCTCCAATTTTCTTGAAGAGATCTCTGGTCCTTCCTACTCTGTTGTTTTCTTCTATTTCTTTGCATTGTTCATTTAAGAAGGCATTCTTATCTCTTCTAGCTATTCTCTGGAATTCTATATTCAGTTGGGTGTACCTTTCTCTTTCTCCCTTGCCTTTCACCTCCTTTCTTTCCTCAGCTATTTGCAAAGCTTCCTCAGACGGCCATTTTGCTTTCTTGCCTTTCTTTTTCTTTGGGATGGTTTTAGTTGCTACCTCTTGTACAATGTTGTGAACCTCCATCCATAGTTCTTCAGGCACTCTATCAGATCTAATTCCTTAAATCTATTTGTCACCTCTACTGTACATTCATCAGGGATATGTTTTAGTTCATACCTGAGTGGCCTAGTGCTTTTTCCTACTTTCTTCAATTTAAGCCTAAATTTTGCAATGAGAAGCTCATGATCTGATCCACAGTCAGTTCCTGGTCTTGTTTTTACTGATTATATAGAACTTCTCCATCGTTGGCTGCAGAGCACATAGTCAATCTGATTTCTGTGTTGTTGTTTTTTAGAACAAGTTTTTATTGATTTTTTAGTTTCCCCTCTACACACATACATGATTTGTGAACAGAGTATTGGCCATATCATATCTTATACGATTCAATATATTCAAATATATTTTACTTAGTTACAATTTTTGCCAGTATGTTCTTTTTTCATAATTTTTATACATTTCCTAATATTTCCTTGCTCATTTCATTAAATCACATCTTCTTTTGCCCTCAAGTTCTAATTTCTCAATTTTTATTAGTGTTCATTCTCTTTCTTTTTTTTTAACTATTTCAATTTTATCCCAATATATTCAAATATATTTGGGGTTGCCTTTCTTCCATTTCATCTTTTCCTTTTCACAGCAACCCTTTCTTCTCCTTCTCTCTCCTTTCCCTCCCTCCTTTCATCCTACCTACTTTCTCCTCTCCTACTCTTTCTCTACTTCCCCTTCCTTTCTCCCCCTTCTCCCTACTTCCGCCCTATCTAACCTTCTCTCCTACTCTTATTTCCCCTACCTTTCCTCCTCTCCTCTTCCCTTTCTTCTTTCTCTCTCCCTCCTTCTCCCTTTCCATCTCTCTCCATTGCTGTATTTGTTTTCATTTCAATATTTCTGGTGTCCAGACAACCCCGATTTTCTCATTTATTATGCATATTTCTCAAACCTCCCCTCCTATATTTTAGCTATTAACATTTTCTTCATCTTATTCCATTTATATCTTACAATCAATTAATGCAACCTTCCACCTCTTATTTTCTTAGAGTTTTTGTGCACAATTCAATACTTATTATCTTCTTTCAATAGTGTACATCATTTACTAACATTTCAGTTTTATTCCCTTTTACATCTTAATTTCAATCATTTTCACTTAAAAACCATACTATCTTTCACATTTCATCTGCTGGATTTTCCAATTCTTTATATATTTAAAATTTATTTCCTTACCATCAACTATAATTCTCTCTCATTCCATGCATTCTCAGACACAAACAGAAAAAGAAAACATATATCCATTATATCTTCCACATTTAATTTATTTCTCCTCCTTCTCTTTTTTATTTCCTTCATTCACTTCATTTCAACCTTTTTATTACCTTTTTACAATACTCTATATATTTCTTCTAATTTCCATTATTCCAACAACAACAAAAATTCTACCACTATTTTAATTTCTTTTCTATTATTCATTTTTCTCCTTCTTTTAACCATTTTCTTTCAGTCTCTCCCAAATCCCATCTGTTAATATTTTTCTCTCTTTCTCCTGTCCTTTTATCTTCTTCTTTCTCCCTTTCTTGCATCCTCTTTTCCACCTCCTTTCTCTCTTTTACTTTTTTAATTTTGCCCCTCAATTTTTCTCTATTTCTTCCTCTTCTCTTTTTTCTGTCACTGCTAATCACAGTGTAATCATCTATTTTTTTCACTCTTTTAATTTTCCCCCTCAATCTTTTATTTTTCCCTTTCTTTTTAAAAATATCTTTCCCTGTCTCCATTTTTATTCTTTCACTATCAATCCCAATATGATCGTCTATATTATCCTCACTCGTTTCTTTTTCAACATCATATTTTTGTTCTTCTTGTTTCCTCATAATTTCTTCATAATTTCTTTTTTTTATTTTTAAACCACAGTTCTGCTTGTTTGTTCCCATTAAACCATTTGAAACATCTCCTATAATTCCTCCCAGTTCTCCATGTTTTTGATATGAGGAGAAAAACTTTTTAGATTTATTTATCTTAACTTATGTGTAGTCCAAATTCAAGTCCAAAATATTGTCTCCCCCCCCCTTTTTTTTCTATTTCCAAATGGAAGACAGTTCAAATGTTTTTTTCCTAGGTCATCCAAGCTTCAATCTTGATCTTTACCACAGCTGTTCAAGCAAGTACTCCTTCAATGTTCCTCCTCCCCTTAGTCTAAACAATGCAATGTTATCTCTTTTTTTCTTCTCCAGCAATGAATCTCTCCAATCCACAACTCCCAGCAACAAAATGTCACTCATTAATTCACAAAAGCAGTTTCTTTTTCTTCCTCTATTAAATCCTTTTGTTAGCAAAAGATGCTGTCAGCATTCCAGAAAACCCTTCTTGCAGAAAAGACTCCGAAGCCAACATCTTTCAAAGTTCTTTTACTAGCATAGGTAAGCTGGCACAGATGGTGGAAATCCAAATCTGAGGATCCGGGTTCCTCCCTCAGTAATACAAACCCCAAAATCCCCACCCTCATGACCCCTCTGCTGATCACATGCTCCAATCTACAACCATCCCATCTCAAGACATCACTCTGGCCACTCCTTCTCCAGATGTGAGCCCAGCCTGACCTTGACCGGCAGGAAGAATGTTGTTATGTCTAATAATCCCTTGTACCACCACCCCTCCCCTACTTTCCCACACAGGAGAAAGTGGCAGCGTGTGGAAGCCTTCAGCCTAGTATGGCTTCCAAATCTGATAGGCGTCTCCCCCCCTCCCCCCGCAAAAGAAAACACACTCTGGAAAACAAAACAGACAAAAATCCAAAATAAGTTGTTAACACCCAGCACATACTCTCCTAACCCCCTCTCCCCCCTCCTGGAGGACCCCTAGGTTTCTCAGGGAATTTATCATGAAATTGCTTGACTACAGCATCAGCATTTACATCCCAACTTTTCAACCAAGTAGCTTCAGACAACGGGTACCCCTTCCAGTGGACCAAATATTTTAAGCGACCCCTGTATAGTTTAGAGTCAAAGATTCTTTAAATTTCATAATGGGTCTCCCCCTGGATTACCAAAGGAAGGGGGGAGCAGTTGGTAAGGGTCTCAAGCAAGATCCCTTAGCTGGTTTCAATAAGACACTGTGAAACATTGGGTGCACTTTCCCTAATATCTGAGGGAGGCTAAATTGGACATTCACCTGGTTAATTGTCTTTACTATAGGGAAAGGACCTATAAATTTGGGACCAAATTTTTTGCTAGGCAACCTCAATCTTAGGTATTTAGTTGACAAATACACTCTATCTCCTACCCAGAAAGGTGGTTGAAGAGATCAGTGTTTGCTGGCTTGGGCTTTATATTTTTCTGCCAATTCAGCTAAAGCTTTCTTAGTGTCCTCCCACCCTTTTTTCAATGAATTCATCAATTCCATCAGGGACATGGAAGTGGGAGGTTCTATAGGGAGCTCTGGCATCAACACAAAATCCATGCCCGTGGTGATCTGAAAAGGGGTGAGCCCCGTGCTACTGTGCACTGCATTATTATATGCCACTTCTGCAAATGGTAACAAGTCTGCCCAGTTCTCTTGCTGGTAGTTTACATAACACCTAATGTACTGCTCCACCATTGCATTCAATTTCTCAACAGCTCCATTGGTGGTTGGATGAAAGGCAGAACTAAGTCCCTGGGATGACCCAATGGACCGTAGGAACTCCTTCTAGAATTTAGCAGTAATCTGGACTCCACAATCTGATATTATTCTCCTTGGAACTCCATGTAGTCTGTAAATGTGACTCACGAACAGTTTCACCAATTTCCTTGCCAAAGGCAATCCGCTGCAGGCAGTAAAGTGAGCCTGTTTGGAAAATAAATCAACAACCGTCCAAATCACTCTATTTCCTCCACTGACAGGGAGCTCAAGGGTGAAATCCATAGCAATCTCCTCCCAGGGCCTCGTGGGTTCGGCCACGGTTTGGAGAAGCCCAGGGGCCTTTCCTGGTCTGGATTTCATGGTGGTGCAGGTGGCGCTGCTCTTTAGGTAGTCTTCTATATCTGCTTTCATCTTTGACCATCAGAATTGTCTCCTAGTCAAATGGAGGGTTTTCAAAAACCAAAGTGGCCTCTAAGCCGAGAGTCATGACTTTTCCACAGTACCATTAGTCGCATACTGGCTGGTACATAAATCTTACTCCACTTCCAAGCCAGTCCTTCTCTTAGGGTAAAGTTTGCTAGGTTGTCTTTGAGCCAGACATCTGCTGCGAGGCCTGATTTTAGCTCTGTTAACAACCTGCCCTCTGGGAAGTTGGAACCCTGGCATGGCTTGGCCCAAGCATGAGCTTGGCCTGCTGGTTGGCTTTTGGAGATCATAGCGTGAACTATTTCCTCTCGCCGGCTGTCAAACTGGGGCTTTCTTGATAAGGGGGTAGGTTTCCCCCCCCTCTGGGATGTATTTGAGGTTGTAGTTAAACTGCTTGAAGTACTGAGCCTATCGAACCTGCTTAGGGGAAAGCTTTTGAGGGGTTTTTAGAACTTCGAGCTTCTTGTGGTCTGTCCACACTTAGAACGGTTCTTTCATCCCCTCCAGGAACTGTCTCCAGGATAGGAGAGCCCATCGTATGGCAAAATCTTCTTTCTCCCACACCGCCCACCTGCGTTCTGTGCCCGTCAATTTTTTTGAGATGTAAGCGCACGTCATTAGTTCATTTTGGGCATTCTTTTGCATTAGAACAGCTGCTACTGCCACATCACTCGCATCTGCCTGACCACAAATGGTTTATTTGGGTCTGGGTGCTGGAGAATTGGTTCCATTGCGAATAGGTGTTTTAGCTGTTCAAAGGATTTTTGACAGTTCATCATCCAAGCAAGGGGCTGACTAGGTTTCGGCTTGCCAGGAGATGGACCAGTCTTTAGCAATTCCATCAAAGGGAGAACAACCTCCATGAAAGAAGGGATGAATTGGCAGTAAAAGTTCACAAATCCCAGGAAACTTTGAAGCTGTTTACGTGTGCGTGGGGGTTGCCAGTCTAGCACTGCCTTTACCTTCCCTGGATCCATTTCAATCCCCTGGTTCGACACCCGGTAGCCCAGGTAGTCCAAGGATTCCATATGGAACTCGCATTTTGACAGCTTCACGTATAGTTTGGTGGCTAGGAGTTTTTTCAAAACTTTTCTAACTAATTTGATATGCTCCTCCATACTTTTCCTTTATATAAGAATATTGTCCAAGTAGACAAGAACCCCGTTATATAGGTGGCTATGCAGGGTTTCATTGATTAGCTGCATGAAGACTGCTGGGGGCCCCTGCCGTCCAAAGGGCATGACCCGGAACTGGAAACTGCCCAGGGGCAGTTGAAAGCAGTTTTCCATTCATCCCCTTCACTTATGCAGTCCCGATAATAGGCCTCCCTTAAATCCAACTTGGTGAAAATTTTGCCTCTCGACAGGTGGTTTAGTAAGTCCTTCATTAGTGGTAATGGGTAGGTGTTGTGTATGCAAACAGCGTTGATATTATGAAAATCAACACATAATCTTAAAGACCCATCTTTCTTCTCTTTAAATAATACGAGGGTGGCCACTGGTGATTTGGCAGGTTTGATGAACCCTCTGGCTAGGTTGGTGTCAATGTACTTCCTTAACTCAGTAATTTTGGCAGGTGTCATTGAGTACATTCTGGGTTTTGGTAGTTTAGCCCCAGGCTCTAGCTTGATGGCACAGTCAGTGGGCCGATGGGGGGGGAGGTTTCTTTTTCGCTAAAGGCTTCTGCCAAATCTGTATATGCCTTAGGAATGCATGGTTCCCCTGGAGGTGAGTCGGATCCAGTGGCTGCTGGCTCCCCTTGGTGGTTTTCATGGATCGGTTGTTTCTTGGGAGGGGGGATAGGGGCTAAGGGGCTGACATCCAATATGATTTTTTGGAACCCATCTTCCCACTTGATTGTGGGGGCCCATTTGTCCACCCAGGCTAGGCCTAGTATTATAGATTCTGACATCTTTGGAATTACTATGAATCTTATAAGTTCATGATGTTTTCCAATTTCTAGGCCAATCAGTTCTGTGATTTGGGTGGCTGGGATGTTGCCAATTAATGTTCCATCCACTTGGTGGAATTTTATTGGGTGTTTTAAGGTTAGTGTTTTGATACCTAGTTGGTTCACAATTGACATCCCAATTAGACATCTGGTACAGCTGGTATCTATAATGGCTGGCAACTCTCTCCACTCCCCACTCAGTGGAATTACTAAGTTCACTTTGATAGTAAAGTGGGGAATGAGTGCACTCACCATCGGGTCATGTTCTCCGCTAGGGTCATCGGGAGCCATTTCAGCAGATGGAGGTCCCTCACTCTCTTCAATGGGGAGGGAAACATCCATGGCTTGTCTTGCAAATCGACTGGTGTCTGGGTTTCTTCTTGGAGGCTTTTTTCCTTGGGCAGCTGTGCTGGATGCTGTTGTGGGATGGGCGCTGGAGCCAGGCAGTCAGAAGCCCAGTGTCCCATTTTGCCACACTGGTAGCATTTCATAACTTGTTGATTGAGGGGTTGAGAGTATTGCAGGTCGTGAGAGGGGCTGTCTGGTCAATGGTCCTTGGGGAGGCTTTTTGGCTGGTAGTTGGGGGTGGGGGTTGCTTTTTCTGTCCAGAGCTATGGACATATTGTACCAGTCTTGCAGTCATTCAGTCATGCCCCGGATGTCACAGGCTTTTCTGACTTCTTGATTGATTGCCTCTTTGAAATAGTGGAGGAGTATGCATCTGGCCAATGCCTGAGGTTTCCTGCTACTCATCTAAAGTCCCATACAAAGTCTTTTAAGGGTTTGTTACCTTGTTTCATTGTTTTTAATGATGGCTTCACTGTCTGCAATATGATCCTGGTCTTCAAATCTAGCTCTGAACAGTGCAATAAACCCTGCAATGTCATTCAATTCTGCAACATGTTCATTGTGGAGCTGAGAAATCCACTCAGAGGCTTCTCCTTCGTTCATTCCATCAGAGATAGCGATTATTAAGTCGCGTTCTGATTGGTATTGATCTCCAAATTGATCTACGTGAGCCCAGACTCTGCTGAGGAAGTAAGCCAGTTTGTGGGGTGTGCCATCAAAAGTTGCTCTGAAGTGAGGGGGGCTGGTTGGGGGGGCAGGGGAGGGGGGCGCCTGCTCTGCTGCAGGCAGTAGGGGAGGAATTTGAGGCACAGCCATTGCGGGTTGCTGGATGGGGCCCTGCTGAGGGGGAGGGGCTGACGACACCGGAGTTGCTTGCTGGGCTGCGGGGGGGTGGGGGTGGAATTCCAACTGGCTGCTGGATCAAACCCCCTTGTGCTGCTGGGATCGATGGGCCATACAGAGGCCAGGGAGATCCCTGGAAAATGTGAGCAGAGGATGCTGGCTGCCACTGGCATTGGACCCATCCTTGTCCAGGGTAGAATCCCCAGCCTATGGGGATGGAATTAGCAGGGGGGAGTGCAACGGGCAGGTGCATTCCCCAAGACAGCTGTGCTTGATGCATCCCAGCTGTGTAACTTCCCTGCTGCGCTTGGGTGCTGATGGGATAATTTATGGGCTTGTTGGAAAGGGCTTGAGCCCCCCTAATTTCCTCCTCTGTGCGAGGAGGAAAGGTGAACATCGACTGGGCTAAGTTCCACTTTGTTTCAGGAGGGTGGGAGGAAGGTACATAGCTTCCCACTCTCAACCGTTCAAAACTCTCTGGGAGCTCTGTTAGGGACTGGGACAGTAGTGGGTTGCTATCGGTTCTCCCCAGTTCGCAAGAACAGGTAGTAAACATTTTGAGTAGTTTGGAGAATCGGTAGTAAAAATTCTGCCTCGCCCTGCTCCCAATCTATTGCTGCCTCCCGACTCCCAGCTGATCAGTTAGAAGGAAAAAATCAAGACTCATTTGTCGAAGAAGAGGAAAAAAAACAAGACACTGTCCCTTTAAATTGAGAAGCCAAGAAGCCTCCCAACTGATCAGCTCGCTTCTTAGCCAGGAGATCACTTGGCAAAGAAGAAGGGGGGGGGGAAATGCTGTTGTTTTAAATTGACAGAGCGGCTAGAAGCTCCTTTCTCTGTCATCTGAAC
Organism: Ahaetulla prasina; assembly: GCF_028640845.1. Lineage (NCBI taxonomy): Eukaryota > Metazoa > Chordata > Lepidosauria > Squamata > Colubridae > Ahaetulla > Ahaetulla prasina. The sequence continues at coordinate 79,988,274 of NC_080543.1, read as the reverse complement.
AACAAATTGGATAAGAGGAGGAATTTTTTTTTTTCATAAAAAAGTTTTATTTTTACAATCATATCAAACAGCTCATCCAATGTACAGTTATATACAATTAGTCGGGCTTGCCCAGTCACCACCCCCCTTTTTAACACTCTTCCCTCTTCTACCTTCTTCTACTTTCCAGACCTTCCTCTCCTTCTCTTATCTACATCCTCTCCTCCCTCCACCGTACACCTTCCTTCTCCCTCTTCTACCCCTCTTCCTTCCTCTTCTCCTCTTTCCTACCTCCTACTCTCTCCTCTTTTCTCCCTCCCCACCGTTCTAAAATGGTAACTGGGCAGACCCAACCCTACATTAATTATATTTATACATCTTCAATAATCCCTGTACATTAACCATCACTCCATCCTCTACCCTCAACCCCACAATTCCCCTCCCCCTTACCCCCCACCCCCCACCCCGACTTCCCAGAACAAAATGCAGGGTATCAAAACTAACAATCATAATCCAAAATAAATCCTAAATTATAATCTCTAGTCACCCCACACATAATCACACTCTCAATTCCCCTCTCCTTCAGAAATATGTCTAATACAAAATATTTCCTAAATTTACTCATATGATATTTGATATTTTTTTATCTGATACTTATTTTGAATATAATCAATCCACATTTTCCATTCTAAAATATATTTTTCTTGTGTATAGTCTTTCAAGTAAGCAGAAAATTTTGCCATTTCTGTCAGATTTGATACTTTGAGTGTCCATTCTTCAATTGTAGGTAATTCTTCTTTCTTCCAATATTGAGCAATCAAAAGCCTCGTGGCTGTTATTAAGTTCAAAATCAATTTATTCTCTATAGCTGTACAATCCATAATTATTCCTAGTAGAAAGAACTGTGGAGTAAACTTAATCTTCTTTTTCAGAATATTCTACATGATCCACCATACTTTAATCCAAAATGCTTTAACTTTTTTACAAGTCCACCATATATGGTAATAAGTGGCATCTTCACAATCGCATCTCCAACATTTAATTTTATTCTTGGTTTTTTGCCCATCCATACAAAGTTATTAACCCCCTTTTGCCATTCCTGTAATTTGATATCATTCTTAAGTACCGGTATCATTTGAAACAAAAATAGAAACCAGGGCAAAACATTCATTTTTATAGCTGCTATTCTTCCCAGCAAGTAACTTCTTCCAATTCTCCAATTCTCCATTTCTTTCCATACCTTCTGCCACAATACCTCATAATTATTTTTGTATAATTTGACATTTGAGGCTGTAATATATATTCCTAAATATTTAACCTTTTTAACGATTTCAAAACCCGTAGTTCTTTCTAACTCTTCTTTTGTTGTATATTCATATTTTTAGTTATCATCTTTGTCTTTTGCTGATTCACCTTAAATCCAGATACTTTACCATACTGACCAATTATATCTTTTAAACCAGTAGCTGAGTCTATTGGTTGGGATACAGTAACAACCAAGTCATCTGCAAAAGCTCTTAATCTATAATCTTGATGTTTAACTCTAATTCCCTTTATTCGATCGGAACCACATGTTTTATTCAAAAGAATTTCTAAAGTTAAAATAAAAAGTAATGGGGACAGGGGACATCCCTGTCTCGTCCCTTTCCCAATTTTAAAAGTTTCTGTTAACCCACTATTTACTATTATTTGTGCTGTTTGCTTCTGATATATTGCTTTAATTGCATAGATAAAATAATCCCCAAATTGCATTTTTTCTATTACTTTAAACAAAAACTGCCAATCCAATCTGTCAAAGGCTTTTTCAGCATCCAAAAAAAAGAGTGCCACTGAGACTTGGTTGTTTCGTTCCAAAAATTCAAGTAAATTTACAATTTGCCTCACATTATATCTCATCTGCCTACCCTTAATAAATCCTGACTGATCATTATGAATTATTTGATTCATCACTGGCATTAATCTATTAGCAAGTATCTTGGCAAATATCTTGTAATCAGTATTTAAAAATGATATAGGCCTATAATTCTCTGCTTTAATACCATCTCGATCTTCCTTTGGTATTAACGAAATAAAAGCTGTCCTCCATAAAGGGAGAACATCCCCTCCCATTTGAATTTTATTAAATAACTCTTTAAGTGTTTCAACCATCTCATTTTGTAAATTTTTATAATAAACAGCTGTTAAACCATCTGTACCTGGTGTTTTACCAATTTTAAGTTGTTTAATTGCTAACAAAATTTCCTCTAATGTAATTAATTGATTCAATTCTTTTCTGATTTTCTGTAAACTCACAAATATTTTGTTGTTGTAAATATCTTTCTATCTCTGTATCATCAATCATATCCCTAGTATATAACTTACTATAATACTCTAAAAATGCTTTTTTAATCAAGTTCTTTTGATAAACTTCCTTACCCCTATATTCTATTTTATCAATCATTCATGATTTCTGTTTTTTCCTTATTAAATAGGCAAGCCATCTTCCTGGCTTATTGGCATTATTAAACGTATTATGTTTTACATATTGTAAATTAATTGCTACTTGATCTGCCATCAACATGTTAAACTGACCTCTTAATATATTTATTGATTCTTTTATTTTACTATTTCCTGGGCTATTTATCAATAACTGTTCTTTCTTTTTAATTTCCTCTTCCAATTCCTTTTTCTTTTTCTGCAATTTATTTTTGTATTTAATATTCATTTGTATAAGATTTCCTCTCATATAAGCCTTGCTAGCATCCCAAATCATCTCTATAGATGTCTCTTTTTTCATATTCATAATAAAAAATTCTTTCATTTGCTTTTTACATTCATTTACATTTTGTTCATATTTAAACAAATTCTCATTCAACCTCCATGATCTCCTAGCCTCCTTTTCCCGATCAAATTCAATCCAAACTGGACTATGATCAGATAGAGTTCTTGAACAAATCTTCGTCTTCTTCACTCTAGAGTACAAATCATTAGAAATCAAAATAAAATCAATCCTCGAAAATGATTGATGCCTGTCAGAAAAGAAGGTAAAATCCCTCTCTTCTGTATTATGTTCTCTCCAAATATCTCTTAATTCAAAGTCCTCCATCATTTCAAAAAAAGCCTTTGGTAATTTCGCCTGGCTTGAAATCTTCCTTAAACTTTTTTTGTCTTTTTGAGTATCCAACACACCATTCCAATCACCCATTAATATATATGATTTATAATCCCAAAATACTATTCTTTTATGTAAAAACTTGAAAAAAAATTCTTCTTGTTGATTCGGAGCATAAACTCCGATTAATAATGTCTTCTTTCCCTCCAACAAAAGTTCAATAGCAATATATCTTCCTTGCTTATCCACCTCAATTAATTTTGCTGATATATCCTTCTTTATATATATAACTAAACCATTTTTTTTTCCAAAGAGGAGGCAACAAAATGTACTCCCAGTTTTGAGTTTATCAAATATTTCTGGTCTAAAGATCTAATATGTGTTTCTTGTAAACAGATAATGTCATTTTTAAATTGTTTCAAATAATGAAATACTTTCCTTCTCTTCTGTGGTGAATTCAAACCATTAACATTCCAAGATAATAGTTTAATTGCCATTATCGGCCAAAGGAAACTTTTGGAACACCAGCCGCAGATCACATTTTGCTTTAGGCCTTGCTCCTCCCATGTTTCCGTTGTAGTAGTTGCCAGTTGTTGTTGCGCCTTCATCTCTTGTTCCTTGCGTTTAGCAGCAGCTCTTGTCAGCCTTTGTTCCTTTGAATCTGAACCCGTCGTAGGTATTTCCAACACTTGTAATAAATCTTCTTCCATCACAATCTGTTCTTGTACCTGCTTCACTTCTCTTTCCTTCACTTCAGCCTCCCTTCTTCTAGCTTCCAATGGGGGAAGACTTTCAACTTTTAATGCCTCAACATAAAATTCTCTTGCTTTTCCAACTGTATTGAGATGATGTACTTTCCCTGCATAATATGCTATTATACCAGTTGGAATATCCCATCTATATTCAATCTGACGTTTTTTAAGTTCATTCACCAGGAAGGCAAATTCCTTCCTAGCCCTTAACGTTTTTGGTGGAATTTCCTTTAATATTAAAATATCTTGACCAACAACCTGTATCTTCTCCCCCTTATATGAGGCTTGCAGAATCTGATTTCTCACTGTTCTATTTGTAAAATAAATAATAACATCCCTTGGCAACTTTTTTTGCCTTGCTATCCAAGAATTCACACGATATATTTTGTCAATTTGATAAGCCACATCTGCTGGACGGACTGCTAATATCTCAGCAAATGCTTCAGAAAAAATTTCCCTTAAGTTCTCTTCTCTATTCTCTTTCAAGCCTCAGATTCTTAGAGCAAATTCCATATTTCTATATTGTATCAAAACTATTTCATCAACTGTTTTTTCCATTTTACTTTGAAATTCATCCATTTTATTTTCTAATTTTTAATTAAATTGCTTGATTTCCTCAACTTCCTCTTCTAATAAAATCACATTTGTTGCCAAACTTTGTACTGCAATTACAAATCCTTCTTTAACTTCTTTATTTTCCACTTGAATTTCTAATATCTGCTCTTTCATTTCAGACATCTCATCAGTTATTACTTTAAATTTTTCTTGTATAAAGTCCTTTAAGTTCTCTTGTAACACCTCTAAATTCAATGTTCTAGTCTCTGCTGTATGAGCTGGAGAAGCACCAGCTGATGAAATTCCAGAGCCCTTTGTTACAGTAGACTTTAATTGTTTGGCTGCCATCTTCTATAAAATTATTTATTTATTTATTTATTTCCAACTTAATATTCACTTTAAATCTTCTTAACCTCTGAAAAATACAGTCTTTTAAAGCAATATTTAAAAATCTCCCCTAGATTCTATTAGCAGGCAGCAAGGAGTTAAAGTAGCAAATAACATGCAATTTACCAGTGGCAGACGGCAAGCAATAAAAGTTCTATCACTTTTGCTTTCCACTCATTAGCTTGTTAACAATTCGCCACCATTTTCTTGCTATTTTCAAGCTTGTTACAAAGTAACGGGGAATTGGCTTGGCTACTTGCATAAAGTTCTCCCACTTTCGTTCTGTCCAGTATAATCCTTTATTGTCCAAAATAAATCTCGGCATTTGGTCGTGGTGATTGGTTCCGCCAAAGCAGAAAAATCTTCGGATCTAGAGCACTTCGGGTTGCTGGAGGGAACTTAACCCTTCAAACCCCTTTTTTCTCAGGGGTTTTAGGGAATTTCTACCTCTACCCTGCAGCTCACCTCCTCTTCTTCTCCCGAAGAGGGGTTTTTTCGAACCGCTGGACAGCAGATTTAAGCTGTCCTAGCGATTCCATATAATCCAGAGGATGGTGATCATAAAGATCACTGCCATCACCTACGGTGCCAAACAGGAAGTCCCGAGGAGGAATTCTTATATGGTTCAATGTTTTTGAAGTTTTGGGGTTTGTGCAACATGGGCTTTGTGTTTCTAAAAAGGTTTGGGCGATTTCCATTGTGAAGTATCCTGTCTTGAATGAGTTTTCTGCCTGCTTGTAAATGGAGCTGAACTTCCGGCTTCTACTTTATATTATCTGTAAGCACCGGTAGCTATTTTCTGCTTCCAAAGTTTCCTTTATGCAGCTGGCAGGAATGTGGAATTCCAGGCAGGTTCCTTGCTAGCAGCTTGATTATTCCTTAATTATCTGGAATATTTTATTTGGGAAATAAGAGGGGGGAGTTTGATTCCTTTCCAGAACAGATTAGTGGGGTGGGGAGGAAATGGGGATTTTGAAGTAACCTTCCCCTGGAGTGCGGAGGGAATGGGGACTTTAGGCTTGCTGTCAAACATCAGCCATAATACTAATGATTGTTTTGAACAATATGCAGGTTGTATTACATGAATGGCTATTTTATATGTGAAATTATGACTGAAACCTATATAGGTTCACATTGTCAGGAAGTTTGTCCTTAGTTTTAAGTTGCTTCTCTCTTTGTTGAGTTTCCATCCATTGCTTCTTGTTTTGCCTTCTGGTGCTTTGGAAAATACTTCCTCTCCCCTTCTTTCTAGCAGCTCCTTAAAAGCCTGTTGTCTATCACACTCTTGGGCAAAGCATGTGAGTCATTTCCTCCTTTCATTGGTCCATGAAAGTGCATCTATAGCAGAGGTCTCTAACCTTGGCCACTTTAAGACTTTAAGATAGCAAAGCTGGCTGGGGAATTCTGGGAGTTGAAGTGGCCAAGTTTGGAGACCCCTGATCTATAGTATGTAGATAATAAAGTTGAAAAAGGGTGAACAACATTTTTGCAAAACTATAGATACGTTGAGGCTGGGTGTGACAAAGAATGGCTGGGAGGAGAGGGGCCAGGCAAGGTACTCCTTGACATGAGAGACATTGAGTTGGCCACGCCTACCCAGCCATATGACCATAAAGCCACACCCACTGTCACATGACCATCAAGCCACACCCACAAAATAAGCCACGCCCACAGAAACGGTAGCAAAAAAATTAGAACCTACCCCTGCAAGGCACACCTGGGGAATGAGATTTAAGGAGATGCTGTGGGGAGGGACATTTTTCAGGAACAAATGCTGAATTCCTGAAGTGTGGAGTGCTGATATTTCAACTTTCCAAGAGTCCTTGCATTCTTTCCAACTTTCTGGACTAATTACGTGGATCCTTTCTTCCTGAACTCCTTGATTTGCCCTGCTGGATTTATTGCTGTGCAGCTTGGTGTACATAGCACTGGGTTGGATATACTGGGTGTATATGAGCCACCTTTGACATGCAAACTGACCACAGCGGAAATAAAAAAGTTCATTAATGAACCAATACAAGTACCACAGTGGCCCTGTCATGCCCAATCAATAGACAGATGTGTGAACCAGGTCTCAGAGGCAGCAAGCAGAGTGTGCACATATGAGAAACATGAGGCCAAGAAGCAAGTCAGCGGCTGATGTCGAAGATCAAATAAAAAAAGACTTGATGAAACTCACTTAAACATTTTTGTAACTCAGATAATTGTTTCCAATGTTAATTTATGATTGCATAGATTATTATTATTTTTTTGCTTAGCTAGATAAGATTCATGCAGAAAAAACTTTATTTTTTGTACCATGAAGTGTAATTTTGAAAAGATAAAATTAACAATATTTGGGTTACAAGAGACTTTTATGGGATATATGATCAGACGTGGATTTACCATACAAAGCTAAACATTGTGCAGTTGCAAAAATAACAGCAGATTTAAATTCTTGGTGTAAAAACACATATTTTTAGAACCCCTCACTGAAAAAAAATTTGCAAAAATTAATTTTCACACAATTAAATGACAAGCCCTAGGGGTACCATAGGGACAGGAGGCACAGTATATCTCAGAGGGTGGGGGAGGCCTCCTGGGTACACCTCTGCCTGTGCTAGGCCTCTCACATTTTCCTCCACCCCTGAGTCACCCATGCTCTACCTAACAATGTGTGCAATTATGTAACAAATGCATTGGGAAAAAGCAGGGAAGGAGAGGGAGTTAATTATGTGCTTCATTTAACATAGTCCTTGACTTCTGACATGAATGGGCATTACTACCTGCAACATATTGCAACTAATGGTTTCCTAACTATGAATCTTAGATCCCAGGAAAGGCACAGATTTATTGCAAAAAATATATAACAGGCCCCAAATATGACAAACAAAAGAAATACCTACACACATTATTCTGACTGATACAAATGCTAACCCAAAGGTCCTACACTGCCTGGGATGATATATGCAAATTTGTATTAGGAAGGAGATAGTTGGTTTGGCTTGGTGCCTCCCTTCTTTCTGCCATCTGCTTTTTTCTGACACCATTGTTTCTCTTCTTTTTTCTACGATTGACATAGTCCCTGCATCATGCCTGGTTATAATCTTATATGATAGGTGGCATTATTCCTCTATATGGGTTTATACAAGGGGTCTGCCACCTTAAACACCCAAAGAGCCATTTGGACCTGTTTCCCACAGAAAAGAAAACACCGGAGCCACAAAACCTGGGTGGGCGTGGCGAACTCAAAGTCACTCACTCCCACCAAGTCACATGAACCCCGCCAGCCAGGTTTTGTGGCTTCCGGTATTTTCTGAGAGAAACGGGTCTCTCTCTCACACACACACACACACACATCTCTCTGTCTCTGTCTCTTTCTCTCTCTCATATCTCTCCTTCTCATCTCTCTGTCTCTGTCTCTTTCATCTGTCTCTCTTTCTCCCTCTCTCTTTATCTCTCATCTCTCTTTCTCCTCTTTCTCTTTCTCCCTCTCTGTCTCATTCTTTCTCATCACTCAGTGTCTCTCTCTCATCCCTCTCATCTCTCTCTCCCTCTCTCTCCCTCTCTTCGCTCTCCTCTCTCTCTCATTCTCTCTCTCCTCTCTCTTTCCCTCTCATTTCTCTCTCATCTCTGTGTCTCTCTCATCTCTCATGTCTCTCTTTCTCTCTCCCTCTCTCATCTCTCTGCCTCATGCCTCTCTCTCATCTCTCTCTCATCTCTCTCTTCCATCTCTCTCTCCCTCTCATCCCTGCCTCTTTCTCTCTGTGTGTCTATCTCTTTTCTCTCATCTCTCTCTCTTTCTCAGTCTCTCTCTCCTCTCTCTCTCATTCCCCTCTCCCTCTCACCTCTCTCTCTCATCTCTCTCTTTTCTCTCTCATCTCTCTCCTCTCATCTCTCTTTCTTTCTCTCTCTGTCTCTCTTTCTTTTCTTCTTCTTTCTCCCTCTCTTTCTCTCATTCATCTCTCTCATCTCTCTCCCTCTCATCTCTCTCTCTCTCTTTCTTTATCCCTCTCTCTCTCTTTCTCTCTCATCTCTCTCACACCCACCAACATCTCTCTCTCTCATCTCCCTCTTCCTCCCTCTCATCTCTCTTGTCTCTCTCTTTCTCCCTCTCTCTCTTTCTCTCGTCTCTCTCCCTCTCCTCTCTCTCCTTTCTCTCTCTCACACATACACACACACCTTTCTCTCTCATCTCCTTCTTCCTCTCTCTTCCTCCCTCTCATCTCTCTCATCTCCTTCTCCCTCTGTCTCTGTCTCTCCTCTCTCTCCTCTCTCTCTTTCTCTCTCTCTCTCACACACACACACTGTCTCTCTCATCTCCCTCTTCCTCCCTCTTCCTCCCTCCCATTTCTCTGTCATATCGCTCTTTCTCCATCTCCCTCTCTCTCTCTCTCTTTTGTGTGTGTGTCTGTATGGGTTTCCACCAATTCCAAAAACAGGCAAAAACAGGTTTTTTTGTTGATGTTGTTCTTTCTTCTACTTTGGGTGCTTTTTACCATATGATTTAAATCAAGAGTCATTTCAAGCTCTTTAGTCCCACTGCTGTGGCTTGCTGCCGGTTGAACCCACCACTGTCTGGCCCTGCCCCTCACCCTGCCCTTCACCCTCCCAGTCACTCCTCACCTGAAAAGTTAAGGGCAATGGCAGCAGATGGAGACTCACTCCATATTCCAGAGCGGGAATGAAGCAGCCCTGTACATGCCTCTTCTTCTGGCCTTTGTTGGTGCTGCACACACCTCAGTCACTCAGTCACTCAGTCACTTTCTCCACACATTTAAATTTAATGCCAATGTTCCAGAAAACCCCTCCTGCAGAAAGCCAACATCTTTCAAAACTCTTTTACTAGCATAGGTAAACTGGCACAATTGGATGAAAACCAAAACTGGGGGTCCGGTTCCTCCCTCAGTAATACAGACTCCAAAATCTCCACCCTCATGACCCCTCTGCTGGTCACATGCTCCAATCCTCAACAGTCTCATGTTGAAGCATCACTCCAACCACTCCTTCTCCAGATGCAAACCCAGCCTGACCTTGACCGGCAGGAAAAACGTTGTTATGTTTAATCATCCCTTTGCATTACCACCCTCCTTTCCCACAGAGGAGAATGTGGCAGTGTGTGGAAGCCTTCAGCCTAGTATGACTTCCAAAGCTGACAGGTGTCCCCCCTTGCAGAAGAAAACACATCCTAGAAAACAAAACAGGCAAAAAGCAAAAGATGGGGTTAACGCCCAGTATGTACCCCGCTAACCCCCTCTCCCCCCTCAAGGAGGAGCTTTAGGTTTGTCATGGAATCTATCATGAAATTGTTTGACTAGAGCATCAGCATTTACATCCCAGCTTTTTACCCAAGTAGCTTCAGACAATGGGTATCCTTTCCAGTGGATCAAATATTGTAAGCGACCTCTGTATACTCTAGACTGTATAGTCTAGAGGCAAAGGTCTTAATTCATAGTGGGTCTCCCCCTGGATTACCAAAGGATGGGGAGAGCAGTTGGTAAGGGTCTCACTTCCCCTAGCCGGTTTCAATAAGCTACTGTGAAACACTGGGTGTATTTTCCCTAATATTTGAGGGAGGCTAAGTTGGACAGTTACCGGGTTAATTACCCTTACAATGGGGAAAGAACCTAAAAATTTAGGACCAAATTTTTTGTTAGGTAATCTTAACCTTAAATATTTAGTAGACAAATACACTTTATCCCCCACCCGAAAAGGGGGTTGAAGGGATCGGTTTTTGTCGGCTTGGGCTTTATATTTTTCAGCAGCTTCAGCTGTTTTTGTGTCCTCCCACCCCTTTTTCAATGAGTTCATCCAGTCCGTCAGGGACACGGAAGTGGGGAGCTCAGGCATCGGCACAAAAGCCATGCCGGTGGTTATCCAAAAAGAGTTAACCCTTGCTACTGTGTACGGCATTATTTTTTTTTTTTTTTTTATTTACATTTATATTCCACCTTTCTCCGAAGACTCAGGGTGGCTTACAGTGTATAAGGCAATAGTCTCATTCTATTTGTATATTTACAAAGTCAACTTATTGGCCCCCCCCAACAATCTGGGTCCTCATTTTACCTACCTTATAAAGGATGGAAGGCTGAGTCAACCGTGGGCCGGGCTTGAACCTGCAGTAATGGCAGGCTACTGTGTTCTAATAACAGGCTTCTAACAGCCTGAGCTACTACGGCCCTTATTATATGCCACTTCTGCAAAAGGTAACAGGTCTGCCCAGTTCTCTTGCTGGTAGTTTACATAACACCAAATATACTGGTCCACCATCGCTTTCAATTTTTCTGCAGCTCCATTAGTCTGTTGATGAAATGTGGAGCTAAGCCCCTGAGATGACCCAATGGATTGCAGGAACTGCATCCAAAACTTAGCTGTAAACTGGACTCCGCAGTCTGATATTATTCTCTTTGGAACTCCATGTAGTCTGTAAATGTGCTTCACAAACAGTCCAAACTAGAGGCTGGCTAGGTGTCGGCTTGCCAGGAGACAGACCAGTCTTTAGCAATTCCGTCAACTGGAGAGCAACTTCTGTGAAGGAAGGGATGAATTGGCGGTAAAAGTTTGCAAATCCCAGGAAACTTTGAAGCTGTTTACACGTGCATGGGGGTTGCCAGTCCAGTACTGCCTTTACTTTTCCTGGTTCATCACCCGGTAGCCCAAATAGTCCAAGGAGTCCTTATGGAATTCGCATTTTGACAGCTTCATGTATAGTTTGGCAGCTAGGAGTTTTTTCAGGACCTGTCTAACTAATTTTATATGGACTTCCATATTCTTGCTGTATATAAGAATGTCATTCAAGTAGACAAGAACCCCATTATATGACTTCCGGTGGCTTCCATCTTCCTCAGAGGACGCCTGGAAAGACGCCCCGAACCAAGATCCCGTAAAAAGCCGGCGAAACAGCGAATATCAGCTGTTAGTCAGCTTCAGAATAGAATAGAATAGAATAGAATAGAATAGAATAGAATAGAATAGAATAGAATAGAATAGAATAGAATAGAATTTTTTATTGGCCAAGTGTGATTGGACACACAAGGAATTTGTCTTGGTGCATATGCTCTCAGTGTACATAAAAGAAAAGATACATTCATCAAGGTACAACATTTACAACACAAATGATGGTCAATATATCAATATAAATCATAAGGATTGCCAGCAACAAAGTTACAGTCATACAGTCATAAGTGGAAAGAGATTGGTGATGGGAACGATGAAAAGATTAATAGTAGTGCAGATTTAGTAAATAGTTTGACAGTGTTGAGGGAATTATTTGTTTAGCAGAGTGATGGCCTTCGGGAAAAAACTGTTCTTGTGTCTAGTTGTTCTGTTGTGCAGTGCTCTATAGCATCGTTTTGAGGGTAGGAGTTGAAACAGTTTATGTCCTGGATGTGAGGGATCTGTAAATATTTTCACGGCCCTCTTCTTGATTCGTGCAGTATACAGGTCCTCAATGGAAGGCAGGTTGGTAGCAATTATTTTTTCTGCAGTTCTAATTATCCTCTGAAGTCTGTGTCTTTCTTGTTGGGTTGCAGAACCGAACCAGACAGTTATAGAGGTGCAAATGACAGACTCAATAATTCCTCTGTAGAACTGAATCAGCAGCTCCTTGGGCAGTTTGAGCTTACTGAGTTGGCACAGAAAGAACATTCTTTGTTGTCCTTTTTTGATGATGTTTGTGATGTTAGCTGTCCATTTGAGATCTTGTGATATGATAGAACCTAGAAATTTAAAGGTTTCTACTGTTGATACTGTGTTGTCTAGTATTGTGAGAGGTGGAAGTATGGAAGAGTTTTTCCTAAAGTCTACCACCATTTCTATGGTTTTGAGTGTGTTCAGTTCCATATTGTTTTGGTTGTACCACAAGGCTAGTCGTTCAACCTCTCGTCTATATGCGGATTCGTCATTGTCTCGAATGAGACCAATCACTGTTGTGTCATCTGCAAACTTCAGTAGCTTAACAGATGGATCGTTGGAGATGCAGACATTGGTATACAGAGAGAAGAGAAGTGGGGACAGCACACAGCCTTGGGGGGGCCCTGTGCTAATTGTACAGGTATTTGATGTGATCTTGCTTAGCTTCACCTGCTGCTTCCTGTTTGTTAGGAAGCTTGTGATCCACTTACAAGTCTGTTCCGGTACCTGTAGCTGGTTTAGCTTAGTTAGAAGAATGTCTGGAATTATGGTATTGAATGCGGAACTAAAGTCTACAAAAAGGACCCTTGCATAGGTCTTTGGAGACTCAAGATGTTGTAGGATGTAGTGCAGAACCATATTAACAGCATCATCTGTTGATCTATTTGCTTGGTATGCAAATTGCAAGGGGTCTAACAGCGGATCCGTGATGGTTTTCAAGTAGGAAAGCACTAGCCTTTCAAAGGTTTTCATGACTACAGATGAAGGGAATAGCGAAGAGCGGCCGGAGAGCAGAAGATCTTCCCAGGGGCTCTGCTTTGTTTAGCGGAGCCTTGGAGGGGAGCCTGCCTAATCCAGCCCCGCTCCGGACTCGGCGCGATCCTGCTTTAGGCAGGACTAGAGGACGAGAGGAAGACATCCACCTCTGCTCGATTGATTCCGTTTTGAATACTGGATGCAGACGGGACAAATACAAATGATCAATTATTGGGGCAGCAAGAAGAAAGCTGACTTCTACTCCTTTTTTTAAAGGAAAGAACTTTTTCTCATGTCTGAGAGGAAGTGGTTTGGAAGCTGCTTGTGAGTGAAAGTGAATTGTGTCTTTGTGGATTCCAGCAGAATTGAAGCTCTCCATAGGAAACAAGGTGAAAGTTTTCATTTTGCAACTTTAATTAGAGACTTTATTTAAATTAGAATGGCTTCTAAACCACCTAAAGCTCTCATACCGAGAAGGGGGTCTGATACAAATCTGGAAGATATGTTAAAGGAACAGAACAGAGTTTCTGAGCAAAGATTTAAGGAACTTATCAATAATATTTATGGGGTGAAGGACCAGCTTAGAGAGGAAATTAAAGAGAATAATAAAATATCAGAGAAGATTTATTGATGGCTTTTCAAGGTTTGGCAAAAAATTTGGAAGTAATAGAGGATAAAGTGGAAGAAATCAGTCAAGCAAATCTGTATTTGGAAAATAAAGTGGGAGAACTGCAAAATGAAGTGGATAAAAATGAAGATCATGTGATGGTGTTGCAATATAGGGCATTGGAGAAGGCTTTGAGAATTAGGGGCCTTCAGGAACAGAAGGAAGAAGATCTTTAAAAAGTTATATCAGAAGCTCTAGCTGAAATGTTAGGAATGGATCCTCGAGATGTTGTTTTTCAAATTGATAAGGCATACAGGGTTAATTCATGGGTAGCAAGGCAGAAAAAGCTACCAAGAGACATTGTAATTTACTTTTTGACTACCACAATGAGAAATCAGATTTTGCAAGCTACATATCAAAAGAAATTACAAATAGGAGAACAGGAGGTGTTGGTCCTGAAAGAGATCCCAGCTAAAATGTTAAAGGATAGGAGGGATTTTAGATTTTTTACACAAGAGCTTAAGAAACATCAGATCCAATACAGATGGGAGGTTCCAATTGGTTTAACACTGTTTTTCCAGGGCAGGAGATATCGAATTGATACAGAGCTGAAAGCAAAATATTTTCTTTTTAATGTGTTGAAAATGGATGTAGAAGCAGTGGATGAAAGCCTTCAAGAGAGACAAATGAGAGGGGAAGCTGAAATGGCACCTGTGATGTCATTATCTCAAGAACAACCGCAAGAACAAAGAATGACAAGGGGAGCTACTAGGCGTAAGGAGAAAGAGGAACAACTTCAAAGAAAGGAACAGGATCCTACTTCTGAAGCTGTGGGAGGACCTAAGCCGAAGAGTGAGAGCTTTCAGCTAATTGCTCAAAAGCTTCAAGATACCAGTGATGGCACATAAATTTCTGACATGGAATGTCAATGGTCTGAATTCAGCACAGAAAAGAAGGAAAATATTTCATTATTTGAAACAATTTAAAAATGATGTGATTTGTTTGCAAGAGACACATATTAAACTATCAGATCAGAAATACCTGATTAACTCAAAATTAGGTAAACACTTTGTTTCCTCAGCTTTGAACAAGAAAAATGGCATAGTGATATATTTGAAAATAAATATACCAGCTAAATTAATTGAAGCGGATACTTAAGGAAGATATATAGCTATTCAATTGACACTAGAAGGAAAAAAAAACACTTCTGATTGGTATATATGCACCTAATCGACAACAAGAAAAATTTTATAAATTGTTACATGAAAAATTGACTTTTTGGGATTATAAAACGTTTATTATATTAGGAGATCTGAATGGTGTAATGGATATTAGAAAAGACAAAAGAACTCTTTCTAAGAAAATTCCTACGCATGCAAAATTGCCCAAATCTTGTTTTGAGATGATGGAAGATTTTGAACTGAGAGATATTTGGAGAATGCAGAATTTTGAAGACAGAGATTATACCTATTTTTTGGACAGGCATCAATCTTTTTCACGTATTGATTTTATATTAATTACTAATGACTTGCTTTCTAGGGTTAAGAAAACAAAGATATTTCCAAGGTGTCTAACTGATCATGGCCCAGTATGGATGGAACTGCAACAAGAAGGAGGCAGAAGATAATGGAGAATAAATGAGAATCTGTTTAGATATGAGCATAATGTAAACCAATGTAAAAAACAAATGAAAGAATTTTTTGATTATAATTTAAATAAGGGAACTTCAATAGAAATGGTTTGGGATGCTTGTAAGGCTTTTATGAGAGAAATTTTAATATATATGAACAATAGACAGAGGAGAAAACTACAAAAACAGCGTAGGTATTTAGAAGAGGAAATTCAGAGGAAACAACAATTATTGGTACATAATCCACATGACTCAAAAATTAGAGATGCGATAAAGATACTACAGAGTCAATTCAATATGTTAATGGCAGATCAGGTGGCAACAAATATACAATATGCTAAACACAATACTTTTTGTAATGCCAATAAATCAGGGAGATGGCTGGCTTATATGTTAAGGAAAAAAACAGAAAGCACATACTATTGAAAAAATAGAATATAAAGGTAAAGAGAGATTTCAACAGGATAAAATTAAAAAAGCTTTCTTGGAATACTATACAAATTTATACGCTAGAGATACAATATTGAATATGGATATTGATACTTATTTGAAAGAATATAAGGTCAAAGGTTTAACTAATGAACAAAGGGAATAGTTGAATCGGCCTATAACTTCTGAAGAAATTATTTTGGTAATAAAGCAATTAAAAACAGGGAAATCTCCAGGTATAGATGGACTTACAGCAATATATTATAAAAATTTACAGAATGAGATAGTAGGTCCACTTAAGGAGTTATTTAATCAGATACAGATGGGAGGAGGAGTGCCCCCATCATGGAGAACTACTTTTATTACATTGATCCCAAAAGAGGATCAGGATGGTACTAAGCCTGGGAATTATAGACCGATTTCACTCTTGAATAATGATTATAAGATTTTTGCAAAAATAATGGCAAATAGGTTAATGGAAATTGTACAACAAAGGATTCATACTGACCAGTCTGGATTTATAAAGGGGAGGCAAATGAGGAATAATGTTAGGCAGATAGTGAATTTATTGGAATATTTGGAAAAGAAAAATCAGATTCCAGCAGCGTTTATTTTTTGGGATGCAGAGAAAGCTTTTGATCGATTACATTGGGAATTTTTATTTAAATTAACAGATAAAATGCAATTTGGAAATGGTTTTATAAGAATACTTAGGGCAATTTATGGAGAGCAAATAGCTCAGATAATAATTAATGGTAGTTTGACAGATAGTTTTAAAATTGCAAAAGGAATGAGGCAGGGTTGTCCCTTATCATCTTTATTGTTTATCTTGTCTTTGGAGCCATTATTGGATAAGATAAGACAGTTAAGGGAGATAGAGGGTATTAGAATTAGAAGACATGAATATAAAGTGAGAGCATTTGCAGATGATCTGGTGATTATGTTGATTCATCCTATAAATGCAAGTATATATTTGTTGGAAATAATTAATCAATATGGAAAGGTTTCAGGGTTTAAAGTGAATCAAAATAAAACAAAAGTGATAACTAAAAATATGACTAAGAACCAGAAAGAAAAATTAGAGGAAATAACAGGATTTGAAATTGTAAAAAAGGTTAAATATTTAGGAGTTTTTCTTACCTCATCAAATGTGAAATTGTATAAGAATAATTATGATGTGTTATGGCAAAAAATTCAGAAGGAAATGAATACTTGGAAAAAACTACAATTATCTTTGTTGGGGAGAATAGCAGCTATAAAAATGAATGTTTTGCCTAAATTCTTGTTTTTGTTTCAGATGATACCAATAATTAAGAAAGATAAAAATTTGGAAGAATGGCAGATTGGAATTAATAAATTTATATGGGAAGGGAAAAAAGCGAAAGTTAAAATGAAAATAATGCAAGATATACGGGAAAGAGGAGGATTAAAAATGCCCAATTTAAAACTGTATTATGAAGCAGTTGTTCTCTCTGTAATAAATGATTGGTTTAATTTAACGGAGGAAAGGATTTTGAATATAGAAGTTTATGATTTATTATATGGTTGGCATGCATATTTATTGTATGATAAGAAACTAGATAAAGCTTTTAAGAATCATGTGTTGAGAATTGCTCTTTTGCGTGTCTGGAAAAAAATATTATTATAAGTTAAATTATAAAATTCCTATATGGGTGAGTCCTCGACACACAGTAGAGAATATAAATATAGAACAGGAACAAGAAATGATTACCTACAAAGATCTTTTATATAATGAAAGGGGAAATTTACAACTTAAATCTTTGAATATTAAAAGAAGAAGGGAGGAATTATACTTGGTTTCAATAAGGCTAGATGGAAAGAAGATCAGAAAATTGGTATTATTCAAAATGAAGAAAATTTGGTTAAACAAATTAGAAATAACAGGATTTGAAATTGTAAAAAAAGATTAAATATTTAGGAATTTTTCTTACCTCATCAAATGTGAAATTGTATAAGAATAATTATGAAGTGTTATGGCAAAAAATTCAGAAGGAAATGAATACTTGGAAAAAATTACAATTATCTTTGTTGGGGAGAATAGCAGCTATAAAAATGAATGTTTTGCCTAAATTCTTGTTCTTGTTTCACATGATACCAATAATTAAGAAAGATAAAAATTTGGAAGAATGGCAGATTGGAATTAATAAATTTATATGGGAAGGGAAAAAAGTGTAAGTTAAAATGAAAATAATGCAAGATATACGGGAAAGAGGAGGATTAAAAATGCCCAATTTAAAACTGTATTATGAAGCAGTTGTTCTCTCTGTAATAAATGATTGGTTTAATTTAACGGAGGAAAGGATTTTGAATATAGAAGTTTATGATTTATTATATGGTTGGCATGCATATTTATTGTATGATAAGAAACTAGATAAAGCTTTTAAGAATCATGTGTTGAGAATTGCTCTTTTGCGTGTCTGGAAAAAAATATTATTATAAGTTAAATTATAAAATTCCTATATGGGTGAGTCCTCGACACACAGTAGAGAATATAAATATAGAACAGGAACAAGAAATGATTACCTACAAAGATCTTTTATATAATGAAAGGGGAAATTTACAACTTAAATCTTTGAATATTAAAAGAAGAAGGGAGGAATTATACTTGGTTTCAATAAGGCTAGATGGAAAGAAGATCAGAAAATTGGTATTATTCAAAATGAAGAAAATTTGGTAAAACCAATTAGAAATCAAACTCAGGGGCATATAAAGAGATTGTATAATGTGTTGGTAGAAATAGATTCTGAAAGAGATTTAATAAAGGATTTTATGATAAAATGGGCACAGAATATTCAGGAACCAATAATGTTGGAAACATGGGAAAAAATTTGGGTTAGAAATGTTAAATTTATGCAAGCCCAGAATTTAAGGGAAAATCTTTATAAGATGTTTTATAGATGGCATTTAGATCCTAAGAAATTATCATGTATGTATCCAGATATGCAAGCGAAATGTTGAAGATGTAACTGTGATGATGCTACATATTTTCATGTAGGGTGGACTTGTAAGAAAATTAAGTCTTCAGATAAGAATTTAGTGGATTATGCAGAATGTTTTGAAGAAGAAGATTAAGTTCCAAACACAATTTTTTTTGTTAGGGATTATGAAGGATTGTACAGTAACTGATACTAAATTGATTTTGAAGCAAGACTACTGATTGGACAGTACTGGAAGAAAAAATAATTACCTACAATAGAAGAATGGATATTGAAAGTCTCCAATTTGGCTGAGATGGCCAAAATCTCAGCCTTCTTGAAAGATAGTACTCAAGAAAAATATTTAAATGAATGGAAGACCTGGATTGACTATATTCAAAATAGATATCTGATTAAGAGATATCAGACTGCCTTTGAATGAAGATTGTAATTTTTGATTGTAATGGAGGAAGTCAGGATATGTGAAAGAGAAGGATTATATTGGTGTTAGATTTCAAAAATTTAATGTATGAATGTTTGTTTCTTGAACTATACCTTGTGTTTGCTCAGGGAAGTCTGCGGGGGGAGGGAGGTTTTGGAGGGAGGGGGGATGGGGGGGAAAATTCATTTGTTTTTGTAAAACTTTTTCAATAATAAAAAAAAAGAACCCCATTATATAAGTGGCTATGCAGGGTTTCATTGATCAGCTGGATGAAGACTGCTGGGGCCCCCTGGAGCCCAAAAGACATGACCCAGAACTGGAAACTGCCCAGGGGGCAGTTGAAAGCAGTTTTCCATTCATCCCCTTCATGAATGCGGACCCGGTAATAGGCCTCTCTTAAATCCAATTTGGTGAAAACCTTGCCTTTTGCTAAATGGTTTAATAAGTCCTTCATTAGTGATAATGGGTAGGTGTTTTGTATGCAAAGGTAGTTAAGGTTTCTAAAGTCAATGCATAGCCTTAGAGATCTGTCTTTCTTCTCTTTAAACAGCACGGGTGTGGCCACTGGTGATTTTGCTGGCTTGATGAACCCTCTGGCTAGGTTGGTGTCAATGTACCTCCTTAATTCAGTAATTTCAGCGAGTGTCATTGAGTACATTCTGGGTTTTGGTAGTTTCGCCCAAGGTTGTAACTCAATGGCACAGTCAGTGGGCCGATGAGGGGGGGAGGTTACATTCCTTTTCGCTAAAGGCTTCTGCCAAATCTACATATGCTTTAGGGATGCGTGGTTCACCTGGAGGTGAGCATCCAGTGGCTGCTGGCTCCCCCTGGTGGCTTTTATGGACAGGTTGTTTCTCGGGAAGGGTGATAGGGGCTAACATGGCTCCCAACTTCCAAACGTTCAAACCTTTCTGGGAGACCTGTAAGTGACTGGGATTTTATGGGGGTGGCCAGACTCCATTCCCTTGAATCTCCAGACCCCCCAGGTTTTCCAGTTCTCCATTGTGATTGGAAAGTAAGGAGGGGGGACTTCGCGAGCCTCTGGAGATCTCATCTTTGGTCCCCTTTCAGGAGTCGGGTCAGACTGGCAACTTCTCCAGGAATCAGATCCCTTGGCCGTGCTCCTAGCTCTCAAGCAGTTTCTGCAGCCTCGAGGCCCCACTCCACCTCTTCCGATGGGGAGAATCTGGTATCGATAAGTTCCTGAGCCTCTGGCCCCACTGCCCCCTCCAGGACTTCTTCTTTTCTTTCCATTTTCACTGGGTCTTTGCACCACCTCGGGGTTTTGGCGGATGCTGAGGGTCAGCACCCCTAACGGCCCCCCTGGGGGGGGTGCCGCCATGCTCAAACAGTTTCGGTTTAATGTCAACATTCCAGAAAACCCCTCCTGCAGAAAAGACTCTGAAGCCAACATCTTTCAGAGCTCTTTTACTAGCATAGGTAAACTGGCACAGTTGGATGAAAAACCGATACTGGGGATTCCGGTTTGTCCCTCAGTAATACAAACTCCAAGATCTCCACCCTCATGACCCCTCTGCCAGTCACATGCTCCAATCCGCAACTGTCCCATGTCGAAGCATCACTCCAATCACTACTTTTCCTGATGCGAACCCAGCCTGACCTTGACCGGCAGGAAAAATGTTGTTATGTCTAATCATCCCTTTGCACTACCATCCTCCTCCCCACCTTTCCCACAGAGGAGAATGTGGCAGTGTGTGGAAGCCTTCGGCCTAGTATGGCTTCCAAAGCTGACATTTAGCACACTTCACAATGTGGAAAATGGCGTCCCCTGTTCCTCCTGGAGCCCATTACAACTTGGAGCATCAGCTTCATTCAGGCCAGGCCAGTGTCTTGGGGCAGAGAGAAAGTTGCGCATCTCTCTGAGTGACCAACGTTCCATGTCATAATGGGCTCCAAGAGGAGCAGGGGACATTGTGAAGCACCCTAAATTTAAATGTGCTGTGCAAGGCGCAGTGTCTCAGGGCAGAGAGAAAGTTGCATATCTGGAGCAGGGCCAGCCAGTGATGGAATTCAGTTTGGCAGGGAGCCACAGCAAGGGGCCCAAAGAGCTGCATGCAGCTCCAGAGCCGCAGGTTGCCGACACCCAGTTATACTCTGCTTTCCCTAACCTCCAGAGTTCTTTAGCTATCCCAATAGATGCAGGGGTCAGCAACTTGCAGCTCTGGAGTCACATGTGGCTCTTTGACCTCTCTGCTGCGGCTCCCTGCCAAACTGCAGTTCGGTGAACTGGCTGATCCCACCACTAGCTGGCCCTGCCCCGACCCTCTCCCCGACCCTCCCGGTCACTCCTCATCTGGCCTGAGAAGGTAAGGGTGACCGTGGGGGATGGAGAAGCAGCTGGGGATGATTCTCTGGTGCCTCATCTTTTGCTGGGTCTCACGGGTGCTTCTTCCAGCCCTTGTTGGTGGTGGACATGCCTTGGTCACTCAGGGAGATGTGTGACCTGCTCTCTCCCCTGAGACACTAGCCTGACCCAGCCATGACTGACACCAGCCTCACTAACTGAGGGCTGTGGGGGGGGGGAATGGGACCCAGGTGGTGGGGACAACAGAAAGGGGAAGGGCCCGCAGTGCCCGGTCATGGCTTTAAACCTCGCACAGGGGACTTTCACTGCCCGGAGGATGCTTTTCAATCAACGTCGCTGGTGGCACCACTCTGCTGGAGGAGTAAACAAACTCAGGGCAGCGGGAAAAGGGGGCTGGCCTTGCTGGACCTCACATGCCCATCCCAGGGGTCAGGCTCACAGAAAGCTGGAGCACCCTCACCAAAGACACTTGTCTGTCAGCCAGTCAACCCATCAACTCTGCATGCCTTTGCTGCACTTTGGCTGAGCCCAGCCGCTTGCTTGAGCAACATCTTGCCACTCATCCTCCTCCATGGCCCTCCTGGTTCCACCACAGTTCGCCAGGGGGTAGTGAGAGAAGGAAGAGGAGGAGGTTCATCTTTGGGAAAGCCTCCTCCATGGCTTGAGATTGCTTCTCAGCTAGCCAGGGTTTCTGAAATGTTACCAAGTAGAAAGAAAAGGAGTAGCGAAGTAGAGCTCGTTGGGTCGGTCAAGCCTCAGCTTTTTGAGAGAGAGAGAAAAGACACACACAGAGAGGGAGAGATGCAGAGAGAGAGAGAGAGAAAGAAAGGAGAGAGAAAGTAAGAAGGAGGGACGAGAGAGAGATACAGAGAGAGACAGAGAGACAGAGAGACAGAGAGACAGAGAGAAAAAGGTGAACAACACACTCGAGACTGGGTATGACAAGATGGCTGGGAGGGGAGGTGTGAGGTAGGGCCAGGTGGGGCAAATAATTTAACAATTGGTTCTCTGCCCTAATGACCAGCTGGGTAGGCAAGGCTGGGGCCCACCTAATCACACAGTTGTTAAATTATTGGCTCCCGGTGTTTTCTTTTCTGTGGGAAACAGGCCCAAATGGTTGAATGTTTAAGGTTGCAGACCCCAGCATTAGAGGATTCCCATGCAGTTGCTCTGCTGCAGTTCCCTCTCAGTCTCAACACCTGGAGCACATTAATTGTCTACCTTAGCAATTTCCTTTACTAGCAGAGCAATCAGGCTTGCTGCAAGAACCGAGGTGCCCCAGGTTTCAGCCATTCAACTTTCCCTCAGTTATGGTAACAGCATCATTGCAAGTGGAGAGTGATTTACTTGCAGAGTGATGGCTGCTACAAACATGTCCCTGCAAAAACACAGACATTTGCCTAAGTATAGATGCCCTGTGGAGAAAACCATCCTTATGTTGGATAACCATCTGTCTGAGATGGTGTAGGGTTTCCTGCCTGGGCAGAGGGTTGGACTAGAAGGTCTCCAAGGTCCCTTCCAACTCTGATGTTATGTTATGTTATGTTATGTTATGTTATGTTATGTTATGTTATGTTATGTTATGTTATGTTATGTTATGTTATGTTATGTTATGTTATGTTATGTTATGTTATGTTATGTTATGTTATGTTATGTTATGTTATGTTATGTGTAGCTACCTGATGCTGTAGTCTGCCACCACTCCTCACCAAAATAAAGAGTACAAAAATTATTTTTTTTAAAAACCAATTTTTTAAAAAAAACAAAATAAAACATACAAATCTTTGTTGAAAAAGATATCAGTTGTGTACGTACTCAAACATATTTTGAATTTCATACTCTCATTACATCATTTACCCAATATTTTCCCCTTTTCAAATTTTGAGATAGCCCTTTTCTTTTTAAACCACTTTCCATCTCTTTATGAAAATGTTTTCATCTATATTTTACATGGATACAATTCTCTTTTTAGAACATTTAGTATAAAGGCAGTCAATAATATCCTTTCTTAGAGCAGTCATGCAATCACATCAACCTATCCATCTACATAGGAATAGTCCTAAAATAAAGACTATTCAGTTCCTGCTATCTTCCTCTGTCTCTAGAAATCACTGTCTATTATCATTACAAATCTTAAATAACAATATTTATTTTAGAAATTCCAAATCAAAAATAATTTTCTATAGTCTTTCCCTCATTCCCCAAAATATCCTTAACAATTCTATAGTTATCATTCATATTTTGCATAGTTACAATTATCTCTTAAAATCTTGATATAGATCTGAAGACAGCCTTTTAAAATCCTTTCTTAAAGCAGTCATACAATCAATCCTAGAAAAAGAACTATTCAGTTCCTGCCATCTTCCTCTATCTCTAGAGATCACTATCTAATATATTTCTTTTAAAATTTCAAATCGTCGAAAACAATTTTCTATAATCTTTCCATCATTCCCCAGAACATCCTTCAAAATTCTATATTTATCATTTATCATTTATATTTTACATGAATCTTTTAAACCTTTAATATAAATCTAAAGACAGCCTTTTGACATCCTTTCTTAGAGCGGTTGTGCAATCACATCAACCTATCCATCTATGTGGGAATAGTCCTGAGATCATCAAGACTATTTAGTTCCTACTATCTTCCTCTGCCTATAGAGTCATTATTTAATATAATTACAGAACATAAGTAACAATATATCTTTGAAATTTCAAATCATCAAAAACAACTTTCTCCATAAAATTATTCTACTTAAATTTAGAGTGAGGGAAAAGTAGTCCTAGAAAAAGAAAGTTGTTATACCTTTAAGTATCATACTTTAATAATTATTTAATATCATTTTCCATCTTATTCTTAATATTATCAATCATTAAAAGTCAAACATTCCTTGAGAAATTTGTAAAGCTTCAATCTTTGTATTGCAATTACAGTCCGCAGTTATAATCAAGTCCTTTGCTTCACTTTATTTCAATTTGTTGCTTCTGCATTTCTTACTCTGCAGTTGCAGTCAACAGTTAGCAAACAGTTCCTTTTAAGGTCAGATCATTTATTTCTGCTTTCTTTCTTCTGCCTTTAGGTGTCAACGTTTACAATATGGTTATAATCCAGAATTAGGAGAATCTCCATTTTGAAATACAAATCCTTTGTTTCAGTTTGCTGCAATTTCTTATCCTTCACAAATAGTTATCACAATCTTTTGTATTCAAAATTTATAAAAAAATAGAGGGGTAGAGACAAAGTCAGTTAAAATCCATTTAAAGTCCTGATCAGGTCTGTTTTTCCCCTTCCTCTTTCTTTACATTTCACAGCCAAAATCCTTTGTAGATCCTTTGCTTCAATTTGTATCATTTTCTTGTCTCATTTCCATCTCACCAATAGTTACTGTAATTCCATTTTAAAGCCAAAGTTCTTTAGCTGAGTTTGTTTCAATTTCTTGTAATTACTATAATCCTTTGTAGCCAAGATTTATCAGATATATAGGGATTGAAGTAAAGTCAATTAAAAATCTATTTTAAAGTCTTAGTCCAATCTATATTCCCCTTTCTTTTTTCTCCCCCCCTCTCAATTTTAGATGTTAAAATAGCTAGTAAAAACTTTTACAGGGACATGGTGGCTCAGGGGCTAGGACGTTGAGCTTGTTGATCGAAAGGTCGTCATCTCAGCGGTTCAAATCCCTAGTGCCGCTGTGTAACGGGGTGAGCTCCTGTTACTTGTCCCAGCTTCTGCCAACCTAGCAGTTTCGAAAGCACGTAAAAATGCAAGTAGAAAAAATAGGGACCATCTTTGGTGGGAAGGTAACACCGTTCCATGCGCCTTTGGTGTCTAGTCATTTATTTATTTATTTATTTTATTCAATTTTTATACCGCCCTTCTCCTGAAGGACTCAGGGCGGTGTACAGCCAAGTAAAAAATCACAGTATAAATATTAAAATATTAAATTAAAACAAACATATTATAAGGTGGCCGAATTTAAAACCATTTAAAACATAAAATATAAATAACCCCAATAAAATTTTAGGCCAGTCCCGCTTGAATAAATAGGTGTGTTTTCAGCTCACGGCGAAAGGTCCGAAGATCAGGCACTTGACGTAACCCAGGGGGAAGCTCGTTCCAGAGCGTAGGAGCTCCCACAGAGAAAGCCCTGCCCCTGGGGGCCGCCAGCCAACATTGTTTGGCGGACGGCACCCTGAGAAGGCCCTCTCTGTGAGAGCGTACGGGTCGGTGGTCATGCCGGCCACATGACCATGGAGAAGTCTTCGGACAGCACTGGCTCTTCGGCTTTGAAATGGAGATGAGCACCGCCCCCTAGAGTCGGCAACAACTAGCACGTATGTGCGAAGGGAACCTTTACCTTTACCTAAAAACTTTTAAAATTGTCCAAAGTCAGTTGCAATTGAAGTATTTAGTTGGAATTTTTTTTTAAAGTTAATTAAATCCTTAAAATAAGTTCCAGACTCTCATTCCAGGTTTTAGGTGTCTCTAATTTTCTTAATTGATTCCGCTTTCTTTTCCTGTTTCAATTAGCCTCTGTTTATATTTTTCCTTAACCTTTTTTTGGCCAAATTGCTTTCCATGCCTCCCGGTGAACACCTGGCTTCGATATCCTTTCCAAAAAATTGTGCTTCCACTCCTGCCCAATTCTTGTGGCCGTCTCCGGCTTTGGGGCAGCTGATGTCGGCTGCCATTCCTCCCCGGTGGGGCGGGGGAAAAAGACTGAGACTGCGGGGAGTTTGCTACCTCCCCGCTCGCCCCAGCGAGTATAAAAATTATTGTAATATTTTTGTAACAAGCTGGAACACACACTCTTGTGATATCATTTCTTGTACTTTGTATTCCTTGTGTTTATTACAGCTGGATTGTTTTCTCTCACCATTCCAACATTACTGTTGAGTAGTGTTTATACTAAGTAAATTGGCACAGATGTTTTCAGCTCTGTGTTGAATAAATTGTTTCATGAAACTCTATATACATATGTATACTACTACGTAATTGTGCTATCGAAGCAGTCAATGGAAATTGATTCTTTGACTTCATGTGTTTTGTTATTTGTTTTGTATGGCTACTTAATGTATTTTAAAACTGTAAAATACAGTTTTAAATACAAAAGCTGTATATGGCAAACTATTAATATTTTAATTTTTATTTATTCTTCTGAGTCCATCTTTCTTCACAACAGCAAACAACAGCAAAGCAGCTCACTAACTCAAATCCCCCTGCAACACAGACTAATCTGAGCACAACCAAGCCCCCACCCAAACAGGACACCCCCCCAGCCAATCAGAGCACAAAAAAACCCCATCCAATCAGAGCACAGCCAAGCTCCCACCCAATCAGTTCAAACCCCCACTAGCAGTTAAAAAGGAAGAAACAGCTGCAATCACACATTGCTCCCAGAAACACGAAGCTGAAGCCTGAAGATGACGAATGAGACTTTGTCGAAACATTGCCAAGACACTTCCAATTTTACGCGGGAGAAAACCCAAATAGCCAAAGACCTACATACAAACATGAAAACCTCAGAAAACAAATACATACATACATATATATATATGTATGTATGTATGTATGTATACGTATATGTGTCGTGTCCCACTCCCCCGCTGATGGCCAGGTCAGGGAAATCTGAATCAGGCGTGCCTCTGCAGCTCTGCCAAAGTCCTAGCAAAGTCCTCAGGGCAGGCAGGAGACCAGAAAGTGACTTCAGCAAGATATGTTTAGACTTTGCCTGACTCAGAGACTGCCAGAAAGCAGGTCCTTTATATAGGCCATGGGGTGTGGCTCCATGACTCAGCACTTATCCAGGCCTGCCCCTCCCTTCTTTCTGTTGCCTCCGTCTATCAAGTCTTCTGACGCGAGGGTCACTCCAGTCTGCAGCTGTTGGCAATTGACCTCCCTCAGGCTCACATGCTGTGGAGGAGGGGGAGGGGTCTAGTTGCTCCGTTTGCCTGGGCATGGAGCCAGAGCTGGGGGCTGGAGATACTTCCTCCTCTTCAGCCTGTCTGGGCATGGAGCAAGGGCTGGGGCCGGGAGGCATACTAGGACATTCCTCCATGTTCGGAAGCAGATAAGAAGGCCCCGGCTGTGGTGAGATCGGATGAGACACAACACTATCCCTCACCGCAGGGCCCTTCCCCCGGGGCTGACGATCGGGATGCGGTCGGGCCGGGTTCTGCTCGTGGAAGGCCCGCACCAGGTCCGGGGCGTGTACGTCGGAGACATCGACCCAGGTGAACTCGGTCCCGTACCCTTGCCACGCAACCAGGTATTGGAAGCGCCCCTTCAGCCAGCGGGAGTCGCATATGCTATGCACCTCGTACTCCTCCGCTCCGTCCTCGTTGACAGCGACGGGCGGTGCCGGGTGCCGGAGGGGAGACGGCGGGGCCTCAGGGACCAGCAATGACCGGTGGAAGATGGGATGGATCCGCATGGAACGCGGCAGGGTCAGCCGGCAGGCCACCGGATTGATGACCGCCTTGACGGGGAACGGACCGATGAACCAGTGGTCCAGTTTCTTCGCCGGCCAGTCGGACGGGAAATGCTTTGTGGAGAGCCACACGCAGTCTCCGACCACCATTGGGGGTGTTGCCCATCGGGAACGATCGGCGACCCGCTTGTAGTCCTCCTTCGCCCGATTCAGCTGCCAACGCACCATCTGCTGAACCGCGTGCAACTCGGAGAGAAAGGACTGTGTCTCAGGAACTGGGGAGTCCGGGGACGCCAGAGGGAAGAGCCGCGGATGGTACCCCAAGTTGGCCAGGAACGGGGTGGTCTGGGTGGAGGTTTGTTGGGAGTTGTTAAAGGCGAACTCCACCAGGAACAGGTAATCGGCCCAGTTGTCCTGCTGTTGGTTCACGAAGCACTGGAGGTACTGCTCCAGGACGCCGATGACCTTCTCCGTCCCGCCGTCGGTGTCCGGATGGTGCGCCGATGACAGGCACACCTGCACCTCCAATGCGGCCATCAGGCTCTTCCAAAAGCGAGCCGTGAACTGCGCCCCACAGTCCGACACCACCCTGTCCGGCAGATCATGGAGGTGGAAGACGTGCTGCAAGAAAAGACGGGCCGTCTTGGTGGCGGTGGGCAGCCCGCAGCACAGGATGAAGTGTGCCATCTTGGTGAGCATGTCCACCACCACCAGCACCGTGGTGAACCCTGAGGACGGCGGCAGGTCCATCAGGAAGTCCATGGAAATCGCCCCCCAGGGTCTGTCAGGAGTCGGCAAGGGCTGGAGGAGCCCGGGAGGGGCCCCCGTGGCGGCCTTGGCTTGCTGGCACGGCACGCAGGACATCATGTAGGCGTGGATGTCATGCCGCACCCGGGGCCACCAGAAGGTCCGCGTCACCAGGTTGAGAGTCTTGAAAAACCCGAAATGGCCCGCGGCAGGGTTGTCGTGGCACTGGGCCAGGACGAGGCACTGGAGCAGTCCCGTGGGCACATACAACCGCCCCCGGAACTTGAGTACGTCGCCTTCCAATGTCCACGGAGACGTGGGGCCCGCCTCCGCTCGCCACTGCTGAGACCAGGCGTCTTGGCGCTGCGCATCTCGCACCCGGGCCCGTAAGTCCACCGGTTCCCGGGCAGTGGCCAAGGCTTCCGCCGGCAGTACTGTCCGTGGAGGAAGAGGGTCTTGGGCGCTCAGGTACTCCGGCTTACGGTACAGGGCATCTGCCCTCCGGTTGTGGCCGCTGGGGATATAGGTGACACGGAAGTTGAACCGGGCAAAGAACAGTGACCACCGGATCTGCCGCTGGTTCAACTTCCGAGCCGTGGTGAGATGTTCGAGATTCCGAAGGTCCGTTCGGACCTTCACCTGATGCCGGGCCCCCTCCAGGTGGTGCCGCCATGCCTCGAACGCGGACTTGATAGCCAGCTACTCCTTTTCCCAGATGGTATAGTTGCGCTCGGAAGGGTTGAGCTTCCGCGAGTAGTACGCACAGGGAAAAAGAGTGCCACCATCTGCCGGGGCCTGTAGCAGCACCGCTCCGAGGGCGACGTTGGAGGCGTCCGTCTCCACCACGAAAGTCCAGTGCGGGTCGGGATGTCGCAGGATGGGCTCTATGACGAAAGCCTTTTTGAGAGCCGTGAAGGCTTCCTCCTGCGGGGGACCCCACCGGAACGGGACCTTCTTCTGGAGGAGCTGGGTGAGCGGAGCCGTCAGCATGGTGAAGCCCAGGATGAAGGTCCGATAGTAATTGGCGAAGCCCAGCAGCCGCTGGACATCCTTCACCCAACGTGGGGCTTCCCAGCTGCTCAGGGCCTCCACCTTGCGCGGGTCCATGGTGATCCCCTCGGGTGAGAGGATGTGCCCGAGGAACTCGATGGACGTCCGGAGGAAAAAGCACTTCTCCAGCTTGGCGTAGAGCTGGTGCTCCCGCAGGCGCTGCAGCACCAGGTGGAGGTGCTGGAGGTGACTTTCCCTGGACCGGGAGTAGACCAGGATGTCGTTCAGGTAGATCACCACGAACAGATCCAACTTGTCCCGGAACACATCGTTCATAAAATGTTGGAAGACGGCGGGGGTGTTGGTAAGCCCGAACGGCATGACCGTGTACTCGTAGTGTACTCGTCCCCTTCACGCATCTGCACCAGGTTGTAGGCCCCCCGGAGATCGAGCTTGGTAAAGATGGAGGCCTCCCGGAGCCGGTCCATCAGCTCCGGGATGAGCGGCAGGGGGTAGCGATTCCGCACCGTGATGGTGTTTAGCCGGCGGTAGTCACAACACAGGCGCAAATCCCCCATCTTCTTTTTCACGAAGTGGACCGGGGCCGACAGAGGGGACTTGGAAGGCCAGATGAACCCTCGGGCCAGATTTTTGTCCAGAAAGTCCCTGAGGGCAGCCAACTCGGGCTCGGACATGGAATACAGGCATCCCGTTGGCAGCGGGGCGCCGGGCTGCAGGTCCACGGGGCAGTCGTAGGGCCGGTGCGGGGGCAAGCGGTCCGCCTCCTTTTCGCTGATGACGTCAGCGAAGTCCTGCAGCTCAGGGGGCATGGCGACGGCCGGGGTGAAGACGTCCTGGCCGGTGCAGGTGTGGCAGATGTGGTCGACACACTGCAGGCTGGGGAACGAGATGGCGTTCCGCGACCAGGCCACCTGAGGGTCGTGAGTCCGCAGCCAGGCCAGTCCGAGGATCACCGGGAAGTGGAGGTCCGCTGTCACGTAGAAGCGAATCGCCTCCTCGTGGTCCCCGATGGCGAGGCGCAAGGGCTGCGTGGCGAAGTTAATGGGTCCTGCCACCAGCTCCCTCCCGTCGATGGTCTCGACGCACATCGGAGGGTCTACCGGTACCAAGGGGACCCCAAAATGGTCCACGAAGACCCGGTCCATAAAGTTCGTGGTGGCCCCCGAATCCAACGGCGTGTGCGCCGGGTGTCAAGGTTCCAGAAATACCTCTTCTGCGTAAAAGAAACTCAGAGGCATTTTTTCTTTTTCTCAGAGTCCTTTACTAGCATGAGGAGACTGGCACACGATGAGTGCAATTCCCAAAACTGAAGTTCCGGATTCGTTTCCCCAGTTATACAAACCCCCATAGTCCCACCCCCCTGATGATCACACGGTCCCACGTTCTTCCAGTTCATTCGAGTAACTTCTTGTCACTCTTCCTGCAGACGTGAACACCATCCGACCTTGACCCTTTGAAGAATGTTACCATACCCCTCAACCCCCCCTCCCTCAGGATAAAATGTGGCAGCGCCTGAAACCTAAAGTTTAATATGGTTTCCAGGCCTGACAGGCGCCCCTCTTAGAAAAGAAACTATATCCTAGGAAAGAAAACAAAGAGTCGATAAAGAAAAGTGCCAATGGTCCACACCGGTCCATAAAGTTCGTGGTGGCCCCCGAATCCAACGGCGTGTGCGCCGGGTGTCAAGGTTCCAGAAATACCTCTTCTGCGTAAAAGAAACTCAGAGGCATTTTTTCTTTTTCTCAGAGTCCTTTACTAGCATGAGGAGACTGGCACACGATGAGTGCAATTCCCAAAACTGAAGTTCCGGATTCGCTTCCCCAGGTATACAAACCCCATAGTCCCACCCCCCTGATGATCACACGGTCCCACGTTCTTCCAGTTCATTCGAGTAACTTCTTGTCACTCTTCCTGCAGACGTGAACACCATCCGACCTTGACCCTTTGAAGAATGTTACCATACCCCTCAACCCCCCCTCCTCCCCTCAGGATAAAAATGTGGCAGCGTCTGGAAACCTAAAGTTTAATATGGTTTCCAGGCCTGACAGGCGTCCCCTCTTAGAAAAGAAACTATATCCTAGGAAAGAAAAACAAAGAGTCGATAAAGAAAAGTGCCAATGGTCCACAATTCCCTTCTACCCCCCCTCCCCTCTCCAAGAGGTTTCTTAGGTTTGTCAGGGAAAGTGTCGTGAAATTGTTTAATTAAATTGTCCGCATTCACTTTCCAACTTTTGACCCAAGTAGATTCAGATAATGGCTATCCTTTCCAGTGGACTAAGTATTGTAATTGACCTCTGTAGAGTCTAGAGTCAAGAATTTTCTTGATTTCATAGTGAGTTTCACCTTGGATTATCAAGGGGGGTGGGGGAGCGGTAGGGTGAGGCCTTAGGCGGGATTGTTTAGCAGGTTTTAGTAAGCTGGTATGGAATACCGGGTGTATTCTTCCCAACATGCGAGGGAGTTTGAGTTGGACGGTAACGGGATTAATAATTTTTACAATGGGGAAAGGACCCAAAAATTTTGGACCGAATTTCCTGGTGGGTATTCGTAATCTTAGATACTTAGTAGACAAAAAGACTTTATCTCCAATGCGAAAAGGGGGTTGAAGGGAACGGTGTTTGTCAGCTTGGGCTTTGTAATTTCGAGCTGTTACAGCTGAAGCTTTTTTTGTATTTTCCCAACCTTTTTTAATGAATTCATCCAGTCTGTTAGGGAGACTGAAGTGGGGGGTTGAACGGGGAGTTCAGGCATTGGAACGAAGTCCATGCCGCTGGTTACTTGAAAAGGGGTTAACCTCGTGCTGGTGTGTACCGCATTATTATATGCAACCTCTGCAAATGGTAACAAGTCGGACCAGTTTTCTTGTTGGTAATTTACGTAACACCGTATGTATTGTTCCACCATGGAATTAAGTTTTTCAGCCACTCCGTTAGTTTCCGGATGGAAACCAGAACTAAGTCCTTGAGACGACCCAATGGACCGTAGGAACTCTCCAGAACTTGGCTGTGAATTGAACACCCTGTCGGATATTATCCTTTAGGAACTCCATGCAGTCTGTAGATGTGTTTGAGGAAGAGCTTTGCTAATTTTCTAGCCGATGGCAATCCGCTGCACGCAGTGAAATGGGCCTGTTTAGAGAATAAGTCCACTACGGTCCATATCACTGTATTTCCTCCACTAGGTGGGAGTTCAACAATAAAATCCATGGCAATCTCTTCCCATGGTCGGGTGGGTTCGGCTACGGGTTGTAGGAGTCCAGGGGGTTTCCCTGGTCTGGACTTCATGGTGGCGCAGGTAGCACAGCTCCTGACGTAGTCTTCAACATCTGATTTCATTTTCGGCCACCAGAATTGTCTTCTGGCCAAGTGGAGAGTTTTTAAATACCCAAAGTGACCTCCTAGGCGAGAGTCGTGGCTTCTCTGTAGTATTGACAGCCGCATAGTGACGGGTACATAAATTTTTGTGCCCTTCCAGGGTATCCCATCCCTTAAGGTGAGGTGTGGCGAGTTTTCCTTAAACCAAGCATCATCAGTGAGTGCTGATTTTAAGTCCATTAGCAGTTTGTTTGGTGGGATGTTAGTCGTGCGGTGTGATCGCGGTTGAGTAAGTGCTTGGCTTGCTGGTTCGCTATCGGGGATCATCGCATGTATCACCTCTTCGCGTTGGCTGTCGAATTGTGGTTTCCTAGATAGAGCGTCAGCCAGTAGATTTTGGTCGCCTGGGATGTATTTGAGGGTGAAATGGAAGCGCTTGAAAAACTGAGCCCATCGAACTTGTTTGGGAGAAAGCTTTCGGGTTTTTTTTAAGTATTCGAGGTTTTTGTGGTCAGTCCACACCTCAAATGGTTCTTTCGCCCCTTCAAGGAAGTGCCTCCAGGAGAGGAGTGCCCAACATACCGCAAAGGCTTCCTTTTCCCAAACTGCCCATCTGCGTTCCGTGTCTGTCAATTTTTTAGACACGTACGCGCAGGGCATAAGGTTGTTCTCGGTATTCCGTTGTAATAAGACAGTGGCTATTGCTACATCACTTGCATCAGCTTGGACCACAAAAGGTTTATTTGGATCCGGGTGTTGAAGAATCGGTTCCATCGAGAAGAGGCGTTTCAGGTGTTCAAAGGAATGTTGGCAGTCCATTGTCCAAGGTAGGGGTTGGTTAGGTTTGGGTTTTGTGGGTAATGGTCCAGTTTTTAGTAATTCCGTTAATGGTAGAGCTACTTCTGCGAAAGAAGGAATGAATTTATGTAAAATTTGCGAATCCCAAGAAACTTTGAAGTTGCTTACGTGTGCGTGGCGGTTGCCAATCCAACACTGCTTTTACTTTGCCCGGGTCCATTTCGATACCTTTGTTTGATATCCGGTAACCTAGGTAGTCCAGGGATTCCTTATGGAATTCGCATTTGGAAAGTTTGACATATAGCTTGGCGGCTAGGAGCTTTTTAAGAACTTGTCTGACCAATTTGATGTGTTGTTCCATATTGTCTGAGTAGATAAGAATATCATCTAAGTAGACAAGAACCCCATTGTAGAGATGGGGGTGCAGGGTTTCATTAATTAGTTGCATAAAAACAGCTGGAGCCCCTTGGAGGCCAAAGGGCATGACACGGTATTGGAAACTACCCAAGGGACAATTGAAAGCCGTCTTCCATTCATCACCTTCCTTGATACGGACACGGTAATAGGCTTCTCTTAAATCCAATCTGGTGAAAATTTTGCCTTTTGATAGGTGGTTCAACAAGTCGTGCATAAGTGGCAACGGGTAAGTGTTTTGTATGCAAATTGCATTGATATTTTTGAAGTCAATACATAATCTAAGCGAACCATCTTTCTTTTGTTTAAATAGCACAGGCGCAGCTACAGGTGATTTTGCTGGTTCAATGAACCCTCTGGCTAGGTTAGTGTCAATGTATTTTCTTAGTTCAGACATTTCTGCTGGCGTCATTGAGTACATTTTGGGTTTTGGTAATTTTGCCCCTGGGTGCAATTCAATTGAGCAATCAGTTTGCCGGTGGGGGGGTAAGAGGTTACATTCATCCTCGCTAAAAACATCTGATAAATCCATGTATACTTTAGGGATGCGGGGTTCTTTAGGAGATGGCTTGGACATGGTGGTTGTTGGTTCCATCTGGTGGTCATTTTGGGTAAGGGTTTTTTTTGTTGGCGGGGGGGGGATTTGGTCTAAGGGTCCAAAGGTCCATATAATTTTCCTGAATCCATCCTCCCATTTAATTGTGGGTTCCCATTTGTCCAACCAAGCTAAACCCAGGATGATGGATTCTGACATTTTAGGAATTACTATGAATCTTATAAGTTCATGATGGGCACCAATTTCTAAGCGAACCATTTGTGTGATTTGGGTTGCTGGAACGCCACCAATCAAGGTTCCATCTACCTGGTGGAATTTAATTCGGTGCTTCAAGGGAAATGTTTTTATACGGAGTTGGGCGACTGTGGAGGTTGAAATCAGGCATCTGGTGCATCCTGTGTCCACAATAGCGTCTAAAAGTTTTTTGGCTCCTCCCCCTGGAATTATTAAGTTTACTTTGATGGCAAAAGGAGGAATAGGTGCACTCACCATTGGGTCGTTTTCTGGTTGGGTTGAGTCGTCGGCAGGCGAATTGGACGATGGAAGGTCAGTGAGGAGGTCTGTGGCTTGCCTCGCGAAGTGAGTGGTATTAGGATTCTTTCGAGGGGGGTTGCGTGGTCGGGTAGCAGTTGGTGGTCGATACTGTGGGAGGGGTGTTGGGGCTAGGCAAACTGACGCCCGATGACCTAGTTTCCCACAACGGTAGCATTTGATTATTGTTGAAGGTTGAAAGGTGGAGGGTGTGGTTGGTCTGGAGGG
The DNA here is from genome assembly GCF_028640845.1 of Ahaetulla prasina. Taxonomy (NCBI): domain Eukaryota; kingdom Metazoa; phylum Chordata; class Lepidosauria; order Squamata; family Colubridae; genus Ahaetulla; species Ahaetulla prasina. Next base: position 79,952,749 of record NC_080543.1, on the reverse strand, counting down.
GGAGGATCTTGTAGGTGGTCTTTGTGGAGCTGTAGTTGGTGATTGGCTTTGAGGGGTTGAATTCTCTGTCCAGAGCAATGGACACGTTGTACCAGGCATTCAGTTGTTCTGGGATTCCTCTGGTGGAGCAGGCTTTTCTGATGTTTTGATCAATCGCGTCTTTGAAGTAATGAAGAACAATGGCTTCTGGCCAATGTCTAAGATTGCCAGCAACTCTTCTGAAATCCCATACAAATTGTTTGAGCGGCTTGTTGCCCTGTTTCATTGTTTTTAAGGTGGTTTCACATTCTGCAATTAGGTCATCATCTTGAAACCGGTTGCGAAGCAGTGTTATAAATTCGTGAACATTATTCAGTTCTGGTGCATGTTCATTGTATAGCTGTGCTATCCACTCTGAAGCTAGCCCACATTCATTCCATCTGAGATGGCGTTGATTAGGCTTCTTTCTGATGGGTATAGATGTCTATATTGTTCAGCGTAAGCCTCAATTCTGCTGAGAAAGTAAGTCAGGTGGTGTGGATTCCCATCAAAGGTTGGTTTGAAAGGGGAGGGTTGGTGGGGGTGCAGGGGGTTTAGCTGGCCTGCTTGCGGCTGCAGAGGATTTGCGGGGTGGGGCTGCTGCTGTTGTAGCTGGCTGTTGGGCTGCAAAGGGGGGCATTCCCCCTGGCTGCTGAGAAGAAAGTCCTTGAAACGCTTCAGCAGATGAAACAACCATCGGCGTGAGGCCCACAGGAAAGGAAGGGGCTGAACTAGCTGGTTGCCATTGATACTGAATCCACCCTTGTCCCGGATAGAACACCCACCCAGGCGGGATAGACGCTGCTGGAGGCAGCGTAGGCCTCTGCTGGCGGGAAAGATCAATTGTAGGGGGGAGTTGCGATCCCCCCCAGGCTTCTGGTGCCGCCTGAATTCCCTGCTGTTTGAAAGAGGGAGGGGGGGTTCTCTTGCGTTCATCGGAACGGCTTCGAGCTTCAGTAGTTTCTCTCTCTCTGGTGGGAGGGAAGGTGAATCTAGGCTGAGCTAAAGGCTCTCGAGGTCTCACCTCCAGCCGCTCAAAAGTTTCAGGGAGGTCTAATAGAGACTGGGATTTCAGGGGGTTTCTCAGGTCCCAATCCAGGGACTCTCCCGATTCTCCAGGTTTTATTGCCCCCCAGTGAGGTTGAGAAGAGGGAGGGGGCTCTCCATTCCCCCCCGGGCAAATGTTTTCTCCTGACTGGCAGCTCACCCATGAATCAAAGTCCTTGGGGCGTGCTCCAAGCGGACAAGCAGGCTCTTCCTTTTCGGGGCTTCGGGTCCTGTCGTCAGATGGGAAATAGGTGACTTCTACTAAATCGTTAGAATCCTGTTTCATGGCTCCTTCTATGCTTTCAACTTGCTGCTCTTCCATCTTCACTGGGTCTTTGCACCGCTGTGGAGGTTGCGGAGACTGGGGCCCAGCACCCCTCTAACGGGCCCCCTCTGAGAGGAGGAGAGGGTACCGTTAGCAAAAGAAAGTTTTTAGAGTTTTGGGAATAATGTCAAGGTTCCAGAAATACCTCTTCTGCGTAAAAGAAACTCAGAGGCATTTTTTCTTTTTCTCAGAGTCCTTTACTAGCATGAGGAGACTGGCACACGATGAGTGCAATTCCCAAAACTGAAGTTCCGGATTCGTTTCCCCAGTTATACAAACCCCCATAGTCCCACCCCCCTGATGATCACACGGTCCCACGTTCTTCCAGTTCATTCGAGTAACTTCTTGCCACTCTTCCTGCAGACGTGAACACCATCCGACCTTGACCCTTTGAAGAATGTTACCATACCCCTCAACCCCCCCTCCTCCCCTCAGGATAAAAATGTGGCAGCGTCTGGAAACCTAAAGTTTAATATGGTTTCCAGGCCTGACACCGGGATCCCCTCCGGCCGGTCACCCACCCACACCCGGGTGTCCAAAATCAGGTGCCGAGGGGGCCCGGGGTCCACGTCAGCCATGTCTGGTGGGGGCTTGGTCCGTGCCCGGCCTAAGGTTTCCCCTAGGCCGGGCCTGCCCCGTTTCCCGACTGGCCAGGCCGGGATTTGGGGACGGGCGCACGTGCTCTGCCGCGCTTCCTGGGGCATGCGGCGGCGAAATGGCCGGGCTCCCCACAGTACAAGCACAGCCTCCCTTGGCGCCTCCGGCTCCGCTCCTGGGCCGTCAGGCGAGGCCTGGCCGCTCCTAACTCCATGGGCTCCTCGGCGGCGGCCATGAAGTGTGGGGCGGCACAGGACGGGGGTGGCACGGGTCGAGGGAGTGTGACGGTCTTTGACGGTTGCTGGCAGCGACGGGACGGGTGTTGCTGGAGACGGGTGTCGAGGCGCAGGTAGAGGGGCACCAGGTCAACGAGGGTCCGTGGCGCCTCCAACCAAGCCAGCTCGTCCTGGAGCTCTTCTGAAAGGCCCCTCTTGAACGCGTCCGCCAGTGCCGTGTTGTTCCAGTCCGAATCGTGGCACAGCAACCGGAATTCCGCGATGTACTCCCGGAGGGGGCGGGGCCCTTGTTGGATCTCTCCTAGGCGCCAGGTGGCCGTCTGGGCCCGCACGGGGTCCTCATATATTAGGCGCAGTTGCCCCCAGAACCCCTGGTAGTCCGCCAGCAAGGGGCTGTCCCTGAGCACCAAAGGTGTGGCCCACTGAGCAGCCTGGCCAGACAACAGGTTCATCACGAAGGCCACCCTGGCCCGGTCATCTGGAAAGTCCCCCGGCCGCATTGACTTTGGACATAGGACACGATGTGGCAGAGTTGGTTTTCTCATCAATCAAAAGCTGAAAGACTCTGTAGTAACATTTGAAAGTGTATCAGACAGAATAACCCAATGCTTCATTCAATTGAACAAACACTACAAGTTTCAAATCATCCAGGCTTACATGCCAACAATAAACTATAGTGATGAGATTGAAGAGTTTTATGAAGGTGGCCAGCCTTCAAGACAAAGAAAAATGCTAATACAAAATACTAATGGGTGACTTTAATGCAAGAATAGGAAGAACAATACTTGGAGAAAAAGTGAATGGCCTGTATAGAAGTGGTGAACAAGATAATAGAGGTGACAGACTAGTAGATTTTGCTGAAGGACAGGAACTCATGAATTCATTTTACAATATCATGAACTCATTTTACAAGAAAAAAGCTAACAGAAAATGGATATGGAAGAGTCCATCTGAGTACACAAATGAAATTAACTACATCATGTCAAATGATAATACCATATTCTACAATTGTAATGTCATAAGTTGTTTTAATGTTGGAAGTGACCATAGAATGGTATGAGGTAAAGTCAGTGGTGGGATTCAAGTAATTTAACAACTGGTTCTCTGCCCTAATGATTTCTTCTAACAACCAGTTTGCCAAACTGCTGAGAAAGTTAACAACCGGTTCTCCTGAAGTGGTGCGAACTGGCTGAATTCCACCACTGGGTAAAGTGAAGGTGGACTGTCAAAAAGAATGTATGAAAATGATAAAAACATCACGAAAAACAAAAATAAAGAGTGATAAGCTGCTAGACGATAGCAGTGATTTTGAGATTAATCTATCAAATTGCTTTGCTCTATTACAAGATTTGGAAGAGATGAACATTATGGACCAAAATGAACAAATAATCAAAAGCATCCTTTAATCTGCTACATCTATAGCACCACTGGAAAAACACTTGGTACAGTCAAAAATCTGACGAAACTATTGATTTAATGAAAAAATAATGTACAATGAAGAATACCAGAAGTTTCACTAATAAACTGGCGTACATTTATTTATTTATTTATTTATTTTGTCAATCACATATAAGATAACAGGTAAAAGTATAAACATAATTTGGATACATGAAAACAGTAAGTAAAAAAAAGGAACGGTAGGACAGGGGCGGTAGGTGCACTTATGCATGCCCCTTACAGACCTCTTAGGAATGGGGTGAGGTCAACAGTAGACAGTTTAAGCTTAAAGTTTTGGGGATTTGGGGAAGAAACTACAGAGTCAAGTAATGCATTCCAGGCATTGACCACTCTGTTACTGAAGTCATATTTTCTGCAATAAAGTTTGGAGCGGTTTACCTTGAGTTTGTATCTATTATTTGCTCATGTATTGTTGTGGTTGAAGCTGAAATAATCATTGACAAGTAGGACATTGTGGTAAATAATTTTATGTACTATGCTTAGGTCAGATTGAAGTCTGTGTAGTTCTAAATTGTCTAAGCCCAAAATTTGGAGTCTGGTGGCATAAGGTATTTTATTGCGATCAGAGGAGTGGAGGACTCTTCTTGTGAAATACCTCTGGACTCTCTCAATTGTATTTATGTCTGATATGCAGTGCGGGTTCCAGACAGATGAGCTGTATTCAAGGATTGGTCTAGCAAATGTTTTGTATGCTCTAGTTAGTAGTACAATATTACCAGAAAAGAAGCTACACAAGGTTAGCTTAACAACTCTTAGTGCCTTTTTGGCAATGTTGTTACAGTGGTCTCTGGCACTTAGATCTTTAGAAATGAGTACTCCAAAGTCCTTGACTGAGTGAGGGTCATCTATAAGGTCATGTCCGTCTAATTTGTATTTTATGTTTCGATATTTTTTTTTGCCAATGTGCAAGACAGAGCATTTGTTTGTTGAGATTTGAAATTGCCACTTGTTAGACCAATCTGCCACATAGTCAAGGTCTTTTTGAAGGGTAGTTGCATTGTCTGTGGTGTTGAATAGTTTAACATCATCAGCGAAGAGAACAGTTGCTTTTAATATGATCGCAAAGGTCATTTATACAAAGTATGAAGAGTGTTGGACCTAAAACACTGCCTTGGGGAATATCACTATTAACAGGTACAGAATTTGATAGAGCGCTTCCTATTTTGATCACTTGTTGCCTGTTTGACAGGAAGGCAGCTATCCATTTATGTAGGAGTCCAGAAATGCCATAGGATTTTAGTTTAAGAAGTAATTTGTCGTGTACCACCGAATCAAAAGCTTTACAGAAGTCTATGTAAACTGCGTCTATTGCTTTGCCCTGATCTAGATGTGTAGTCCGTATGTTTTTGCACTGTAGTAGTTGTAGATTACAGGATAATTTTTTTCTGAAACCAAATTGTTTGATAGAAAGTAGATTGTTTGTCTCTAGGTGGAGGGTAATAGATTGGCTAATGAGTGATTCCATGACTTTGCAGGTGATGCAACTTAAAGAGATCAGTCTGTAATTTTCAACTAGGCTAGGGTCTCACTTTTTGAAGATAGGTATGATCTTGGCTTGTGACCAAGGTGGTCAATAGGGCAAGGTGCTGGTACTGAAAGATTTTTCAAAAATTATCCTTAGAGGTTCTGCAATTGCAGTGGAAAGCTTTTTTAAGAAGCATGCACATAGTCCATCAGGTCCAATAGATAGAGATCATGTGAGTGAAGTTTGTTATGGCTGATGTTGGTTTTGGCGATTGAATTTATCGTATGTATGAATATGTGTTTGATGAACTCATTTTTGCAAATTGAACTTTGCAAGATATTTGCAAATTGAACTTTGCAAGACCATAAGAAAATGTATCCAAAAAAACCCTCATCAATTTAATGTAAAATGTGTGAAAAAGGCAATTGAAGAAAACAAAGGGATTAATAGCACAAAATGCAAGCTTATAAATACAAGAAAGTTTTGCATTAAAATGTGAAATGCCTGTGTGTAGAACAAGACAGGAAATGTTAGAAATAATTGGAAAATTCTATGCAGAGCTATACAAACTTCAAGATCACTCAAAAGTAACAACACCATGAAAAAGAAAATGCCAGATATCCTAGCGGAAGAAGTATAAAGTTCTGTAAAATCAATGAAAAATGACAACACTTCAGGAAATGAAAGCTGGGGGTCACAGTTTACACAAGATACTAGTAAAACTAGAGTTGAGATGCCTCATAGAAGAATACTTGATGCATAGAAAAATGCTGAAGTGATTCTTACACAAAAGAAAGGGGCCCAAGATGATTTAAAGAACTATAAGCCTTCTTTCAGTCATCTACAAAGTTTTCACCAAGATAATAGCAAAAAGAATATTGAGAACATTAAATGATGCACAGCCAAAAGAGCAGACAGGATTCAGAAGTGTCTATAGCACAAAGGATCACATCCAGGTTGTTTAGCAAGTCATTGAAAGGCACAACGAGTTCACCATGCCTCTATGCATGGCTTTAATTGACTACAAAAAGGTGTTTGACTCAGTATTCCAGAAAGCAATAATTAATGCATTGCTCAGCCAAGGTCTAGACACTGTTTACATAAACATACTACAATCAATATATGAAAAAACAATGATGACAATTTGCCTTAATGATCTTAAAGTGGAAATCAACATACAACAAAGTGTACAACAAGGCAATGCAATATCACCTGTCTCAGCCTGCCTTAAAAAAGTATTTCACAAACTAAACAGGGCAAAAGATGGAATAAAAATAAATGGCACCTATTTAAATCACTTAAGATTTACAGATGATGTTGTTCTCTTCTCAAAAGACGCAGAAGACATACAAGAGCTGTATGAAGCAGGAGAATCATTTGATTTAAAAATAAACTTGAAAAAGAACCAGATTATGTTTAATAAATTAATTAAAGAAAGAAAAAAATTATATCTGGGTAAGAAGTAGATATAGTAGACTACTACATATATTTTGGCCAACAGATCTCAGTGGAAGATGATTCAATAAAAGAAATTGAATGGTGTGTTAAATGTGGTTGGCAGACATTCAGCAAGCTAAGCATAACTTTCAAAAACTATGTCCCCCGATGTCTGAAGAGAAAAATATTCTCTCAGTGTGTGCTACCTGCTCTAACATATGCTGGTCTAACATGGACACTAACCTCACAAAAGCTATGAGGGGTGCAAAGAGCCATGGAAAGATACATGACCAGCCTTACAAGACAAAATAAAAACACCTGCACATGGATTAGAGAACAAACAAAAGTATACAATATCATCAAGAGAGTAAAAGAATTGAAATGGAAATGGGCTGGTCACATAGCAAGAAGAACTGATGGCAGGTGAACCAAGGCAGTCATAGAATGGATCCCACTTGATAAAAAGTGAAAGAGACCTAAAATAAGATGGATCAATGATATCACTAAATATTGCAAGCCCAATTGGCAAAAGAAAGCTCAGGACCTTATAGGTTGGAAACATGTGAAAGAGGTAGGATTTACCTTTGCAGAATGCATGCTGATCTTAACAAAGCTTGTTCGTCTATAGCAGGGGTGTCAAACTCTATTTCATTGAGGGCTGTATCAGGGTTGTGTTTGACCTTGGCGGGTTTGGGGGGGGCATGGCCAGGTGGGCATGGCTGGGGTGGGCATGGTCAACTTGACATCACTCATGTTGGGAGCACCTGTGGTGGCCTGGGGGAATCCATTGTCCTCAGTGAAGGAAGGTGAGAGCAGGGAGAGTGCCAAACCCTTGTTTTCCAGAGGAGCCTCGCCATCCCTCTCATGCCACATGGAGCACCCCGGACAGCGGCATAGGCTGTCCAGAGCCCTAGGCAGCAGAGGGGCACAGGGGCCCCATAGCCCAGTCCCACTTCCCCCTAGAGGGAGCCCAATTGCATTTACCTCCTCCTCGAGGCTGCTGCTGCTGTTCTCGCATTCCTTGGCTAGGTTGTTCATTGTGTGTGTGGGAGGACAAACTGTTGTGACCCAGACCCAAGTAGGTAGCAACAAACTCAGTCCATGATAAAATAAACTTTATTCGAACAGCTGGGAATTACTTCATTCCCAGTGTCGTTCAACTCAAAGTAAAACAAAGGCTTCCCAAACACAAATTCTTCAGTTATCACAAACCTGAGTCCAATTAGGCAACCTGCCAAAGGTCCTTCCTGATAAATGTCCAGAAATCGTGAAAACACAAGCAGAGGACGCAGCTACAACGTAGTTTTCCAGCAAGCTGAAACATGGGTGCTGGTCTTGTTTTAAGCCTTATGGGAGGGGCCAATCATCTCTTGGCCTTACTCCTGAGTTGTCCTCTCTGCTTGAGCTGCTCTTGTCTTTTGGCAGTTCTTTTCATGCGTGCATTAGGGACCGGCTCCTCCAGTTCCTCTTCCTCACTGTTATCAGTCTCTGGAGGCTCCGAAGACCACCAGGAGAGGTCAGGAGAAGGAGACAAGGGGATGGCGAAAGGGCAGCAGGGCTGCTGGTGGCCAAGTGCTAGCGCAGGACTTCCCTCCCTCCGTCCCTCCGTCCCTCCCTCCCTCCCTCCCTTTTCTTCTTTTTCTTTCCCTCTTCATTCTCCTTTCTCCTTCCTTCCCCTCTTTCCTTCTTTTTCTTTCCTTGCTCTCTTTCCATTTTCCCTTCTTTTTCTTTTTCTTTGTCTTTCCTTTCTCTCCCTCCTTTCCTTGGATGCTAAAATGCAAAAGGGGAAACATCTCTCCTTTTGTTTTGGTTTGCTTTTAGTTTGTTTTGCTAGCCTTCTGCAGCAAAAATGGAGCTTGGGAGGCACATACCTCCCTCCCCCTGCCCTGGCCCTGTTTTCAGTTGCAATGGCCTCCTGCAGCCTTCTGCCAGTGAAAACAGAACTGGGGGGTGCATGCAGGCCCACCAAGTTCCATTTGTGCTGGCAGAGGTCTTCAGGAGGCTATCATGGCCACAAACGGGGCCCAGGTGGCTGCACACCGCCCCCCCCACCTCCATTTTTGCTGGCAGAAGGCTGCAGGAGGCCATTGTGGCTGAAAACAGAGCCTGGGACGGCCACGCATGACTGTCCCTGTTACGTTTGGGCAATGACGAGGCATGAGACGATACAAGTGACAACAGCTCTGTAGTTTATTGTGATCCCAGCAAAAACCAACAGGCAAAAACCCCTCTTTAAATAGTATTTTGGCTGAGGCATCAGCCAATCAGCAACGTGAATTTTCCCGCCCAAATTTCCCTCCTAAAATTCAAATACATTACACTCCTCCCCTCCCAGAACACATTGTACCATATTTACATAGTTTTTTTGCATAACATTTGCATGTTATTTTTCCACATAGTCACGCAGGTAGACAGGGCGTTTCCTAACTCTTTCTGACCTGTGCAATTCATTCCCTGGGAGTGAGTCGAGCTGGTCGGAGGGACTGTTTGTTCCTCCCAGCTCCTCCTCTGGGCCATCCGGCCCTGGATTATTGGCAGAGTCGTCCCTGCTGTCCTCTGGAAGAGCCGGTTGGTGTCGCTGGACTTCTTCAGACTCAGCTAAGTCCTCCAATCGCCTTGGGGTTGAGTTAGCTGTTGGTTCAAATATTGGGTAGTCAGGGTCTGGCTGTTTGGTTTCTGGATTGTTTTGTATTCTTTTTCGTAATTGATCTATGTGGTGTCTCCACACTCGGCCATCCCCCATGTCCACTATGTATGACTTTGGGCCCGTCACTCCTACAATTGTTCCCTTTAGCCACGCTGGGCCCTCGCTATAGTTATGTGCCCATACCGGGTCACCAGTTGTCATTGTTCTGGTTTTTTACTTTGTGCCTTGGTACCCATCAGGGGAGTATGTTGGGTTTAACTGATCTAGGGGGCACCGGAGTCGTCTACCCATTAATAACTCTGATGGGCTGCGGCCGGTGGTCACACAGGGAGTTCTATGTTGGACTGCCAGGAAGGTATCAATTTTGGATTGCCAATCTCCTGGGCTAATTCTAGATAGTGCTTCCTTGGCACTGCGTACGAAACGTTCTGCAAGTCCGTTCGTCACCGGGTGGAAAGGCACCGAGAGGACATGTCGGATGGCCTCTTCTGCCAAGTACCCCTCAAACTGGGTGGCCGTAAATTGTGGGCCATTATTGGATACTAGAGTGTCAGGCAACCCGTGTGTCACAAATAGATGCCTCAATACTGTGATTACAGCTTCCACTGTTGTGGTTTTCATGAGTAAAATTTCTAACCACTTCGAGTAGGCATCTACCACAACTAAGAAGGTCTGCCCATGGAACGGCCCTGCAAAATCTATATGGATCCTGGACCAAGGACCCTGGGGTTTCTCCCAATCCCTTATGGGGGCTGTTGGGGGTAATGGCCTTGATTCTTGACATGCTTGGCATTTCCCTACCCGGTGGCTAATGTCTTTATCCATTTGTAGCCACCACATGTAACGTCTCGCTAGGCTTTTCATCCTTACAATCCCCGGGTGGCCCACATGCAATAGTTCCAACACATGCCCTCATAATTTCTCCGGAATAACCACTCTATCCCCCCATAACAGACAACCCCCTTGTACCGACAGTTCCGAACGCTTTTTTGTAAATTCTTTGAAACGATCCCCCGGTGCAGTGGGCCATCCCCTCTGCACCCAACCGATCACAGTTCTTATGACAATGTCTTTGTAAGATGCCCTAATCACTTCCGTAGATGTGACTGGGCCAGAGTCCAAAGAGTCAATTAACAAGACGGGCATCCCTGGGGTCGGGTCTTCAATAGTCTCTGGCAATGAGCATCTACTTAAAGTGTCCGCATGTCCCAAATCCTTGCCTGGTCGGTGAGACAGTTTGTACGAATATGCTGCCAGGAAAATAGTCCAACGGGTCAGCCTGGGTGATAATGCAACCGGTGTTGGACGGTCCCCCGCCAATAGTCCCAATAAGGGTCTGTGGTCTGTGACTATTTCAAATTGCCACCCAAACAGGTACTCGTGGAATTTTTTAACCCCAGAAACTATAGCCAGGGCTTTCTGGTCTAGTTGGCTATAGTTCCTTTCCACTGCGGACATCGTGCGGGAAAAACATGCAATAGGGGCTTCTGAACCGTTCCGTAACCTGTGGCTGAGGACAGCCCCTACCCCATATGGTGATGCATCACAAACTAGTACTAGTGGCAATGTCCCATTGTACTGAATAAGAAGGCTATCGCTGGACAAGAGATTCTTAACTCCTTCAAATGCCTTAGCCTCAACCCTGCCCCAAGTCCAAACAGCTTTTTTCGTTAGCAGTTTATGTAGCGGTTCGGCTACCGTTGCCTTATTTTTAAAAAATACCGCATAGAAATTTACAAGCCCCAAAAATGCTTGTAATTCTGTTTTGTTTTTTGGGGTTGGGGCCTTTCTAATGGCTCGCACTTTGCTCTCCGTTGGGTGGATGCCTTCCTTATCTATCCGGTAACCCAAGAATTCTACAGATTCAACTCCTATCTGGCATTTGTTGAGTTTAACTTTAAGCCCCGCAGACCTGAAAATGCCCAAAACCTTCCGCAATTTGATCCCTAATTCTTCCAAGTTTTCTGCCGATACCAGTACATTGTCGAAATATGGAACTACTCCTGGTAGACCTTGTGGGAGTTGCTCCATTAAGTTTTGGAATAACCCGGGGGCTACACTAACTCCGAACTGAAGTCGAGTGCATTTAAAAGCGCCCCGATGTGTGACAATCGTCTGTGCTTCAGCCATCCCGTTGTCTACCGGTAATTGTTGGTAGGCTTGAGCCAGATCGAGTTTGGCAAAGACCTGTCCCTGCCCTAACGAGTGCAACAAATGTTGCACTACGGAAACGGGGTAAGCACTCTTTTGCAATGCTTTGTTAAGTGTTGCCTTATAGTCAGCACAAATCCGGACTGATCCGTCCGGTTTGACTGGGGTCACTATTGGTGTCTCCCAGTTTGCATGGTCGACGGGGACTAGTATTCCCTGGCTTACTAATTTGTCTAGTTCCCTGTCAATCTTGGGTTTGAGGGCGAACGGGACCCTTCTAGCCTTTAATCTAATGGGAGCCACCTGAGGGTCCAAATTGAATGAGATGGGGGTCCCCACGTACTTGCCCAGGCAGTCTTGGAAAACGTCCTCGAATTCTCTCAACATTTCGTCGTCTGTGAACCCCGGTTACTTCCATGCCCAAGGCTCTGAACCAGTCCAGACCTAGCAAACTGGGCAGGTTTCTGCTTAAATTTTAAATTATCAAATTGATTTTATGGGTTTTAAATTTTTTGAGGGTAATATTTTATCTATAAGTAGCCATATCAAATAGGTTTTTTAAGGGTTGTTTTTAATTTTGTATTGTTGTTTTCTTTCTGTATTTTATTCTTGGCTGTACACCGCCCTGAGTCCTTCGGGAGAAGGGCAGTCTATAAATAAAAATATTCTATTCTATTCTATTCTATCTACGATGGTGATTAGCAGGGTTTTCTTGAATTGTCCATATTTCACTCTGACGGACGTGACTCCTCGAACAGGGATTCAGTTCCCCTGGTAGTCTTGCACTCTCAGCTTTTGGGGTTGAAGCTGGCGTTTCGCGACGTCTGGCAGGTCCTTTGCGATTGTGTCCCAAGACATAATCATGATTGATGAGCCGGTATCCACCTCCATTTTATACTGCACTCCTTCGATGTATGTCTTGGTGAATATTTTCTTTTCTAGCCGTGTCGATGCGTGGCCCACTCTCACAGTGGTCTGATTCAACTTTGCGCCTTTTTTGAATTGGCCAATCCCTGGCCGCTTCACTGAACTGGCGCCCTGTTGATTGGCCGGTTTGAATCTTTGGCGGGAAGGTTGGGAGGCTCAACAGGCCTGAGCTATGTGTCCTTTCTTTTCACACCGCCGACAAATCGCGTCTTTGAACCTGCAATTCTGTCGTTGGTGTTGGCCTCCGCAACTCACGCACTCGTTCCGGTCGCCCCTCTCTGGCCTCCCGGTGTGGAAAACCTCTTCCTCTTCCTCACCGTCCAATTCGGCCTGGATTTCTTCGCTGTGGACTGGCGTTGCTTTCGCTGTGGCATTCAGCATGTTCGGCTTTTGTAAGGTCTCCGCCGCTTTGGTGGACATCTCGTGTGCCCTGGCCTCATCCAGGGCTATCGCCAGGGTTAGGTTGCTTTTCAACAGCAGCCGCCTCTGTAGTCGGATGTCCCTGACCCCACAAATGAGTTGTTCTAATAGAGAGTCCTCCAAGTCTCTATACTCACAGTGGTTTGCGGCTTTCCTTAATGCGGCCATGTACATGCTTATCGATTTGCCCTCTCGCTGAACTCTTTGCCTCAACTCGAACCATTGTACAAACTTTGATGGCACCGGCGCGTAGTGTGCTCGTAGCATCGTCTGTAGCGTTTGCCATGGCACCAACTGTACCGGCATTGGTTCTGACAGCGATTCAGCGGTATCGAAGACTTCTGGCCTACAGTGGCTCAGGTAGTAAGCACGCTTCCGATTATCCGATACTCCTTGCAGTTCGTTAGCTTTGAGGAAACACTCGAAACGAGCCATGTACGACCCCCATTTCTCCTTGGCTGGGTCGAATGGCGCTGGCGGCGTATAGCTAGACATCGCTATGTATCCGCTCTTAATACTGGCTGGGTTTTAAACTAAGTTGCTCCTTCAGCTCTTTTCCTAGTCTCACTGCCTTCAAAATCCCACCTTTGTCGCCAATGTTATGTTTGGGCAATGACGAGGCAGGAGACGATACAAGTGACAACAGCTCTGTAGTTTATTGTGATCCCAGCAAAAACCAACAGGCAAAAACCCCTCTTTAAATAGTATTTTGGCTGAGGCATCAACCAATCAGCAACGTGCATTTTCCCACCCAAATTTCCCTCCTAAAATTCAAATACATTACAGTCCCAAGCTTCATTTTCACTGGCTGAAGCACTGTGGGCCAGTCCTTTGCTGTTTCCAGGGTGTCCCCATGGGCCAGATCTAAGCATCTTGAGTTTGACACCCCTGCTCTATAGCCTCTATTTAAAAAAAAAAAAGAATTTTACAAATTTTCCTGGGGCAAGAAATTTATCCTAACTGTGCTAAAATTTTCATAAAAACCTTTAAGAAAAACTTGTCATTGTCCACTAACCAGTCTTCTGCCACTGAATGCAACTTGACTGACAAGCCACTGTTTGCAATTTTACTTTTGAACTCTAGGAATCTTGGGTGAGGATCCATTAGTACCCTAATATTTGTTATGGTGCACTGTCTCAAGGTATACTAAAACATCTTCTGTTATTATTTCAATTTATTTTAGTTGCTGTGGCATCCTCCCTGAGAAAGTCAGTGAAGTCTCAAGTATCTGTTATACATCTGTATAGCATATATATGCATATAACTAAAGTTATTGAAAGAATGATGTGGAAGAATCTACTGAATGTATTTCTGCAACTTTTGGAGAAACATGGAGAAGCCAGCCAACCTTACAGTGAATGTGGAAATATAAATGATGAACATGATGATTTGTTTTACAGGTTGTATGTGTTATCTTACCAACTTTACCCATTCCTTGGATTTCTACTAGGTGCAAACATGTGGTCACATTTCTTTACTACCCAGTTTAACAATATATACAATTTATATATAGATGAATACACCCATAATGTACTCTTTGTGAATGACTGTCTGTATTTACCCACTGTTACTGAAAGTGCTAAAATGTCATTTTCTCCTTCTAGTCTCGTTAGGAAAAGTAATTACTGTATTTTTCACACTATAAGACACACTTTTTCCTCCCCAAAAAATGGGTGGAAATGTCTGTGTGTCTTATAGAGCAAATGTTGCTGAAGCCCTGCTCAGCCGCCAGCCCCCACCCTTCAGCCTCTGCCTCCCAGCAATTTGCCTCTTGCAGCAAACAGCAAGCAGCCTGGTCAGGTTCAGCACATCCTGATTTAGCACGAGCAGCTGATTGGCAGTTGGATCTGCCTCCTGGAATACCGCCTATCGGATGTTCCAAGCTGTGGGGATCACCATCACCAATCGCCACCACTGCCCATTGCCGCCTCCACGCACCCCATTTTTGGCTTCTGCGTGCCCTATTTTCAGCTTCCATGCATCCCATTTTTGGCTTCTGGGCATCTAATTTTTGGCCTCTGTGCATCCCGTTTTCAGCCTACCACTGCAGATCGCTGCCACTGCCATTCACCAGTAATAGGGGGCAGCAATCCCCACTGGCTGAAAACAGGATGCGCAGAAGCCAAGAATAGGGTGCTCAGAAGCCAAAAATGGGAGATGCAGAAGCCGAAAATGGGGCATGCGGAGGCCGAAAATGGAGCATGCAGAGGTGGCAATAGGCAGAGGTGTTTGGAGGCAATGGCAGCAATAGGCGGCAGCAATCCCCGCAGTCTGGAACAGGTTATATTCTGGGAGACCAATCCAACTGCCAATCAGCTGCTCGTGCTAAATCCGGATGTGCTGAAGCTGACCAGGCTGATTGCTGTTTGCTGCAAGGAGGCAAATTGCTGGGAAGCAGAGGCAGATTTTTTTTTCTTGTTTTCTTCCCCAAAAGCTAGGTCTGTCATGGTCTGGAGCATCTTATAGTGCAAAAAATACGGTAATGCAACCCTACAGTGAATAATGTCACTTCCTTTTTTGCTCCATATACAGAATTTTCTTCCAAGTTTTCTTGTGTGAACATGGAAAGTTCCAAGCTATCTTCTGGCTCTGCACTACATCCTACAACATCTTGAGTCTCCAAAGACCTATGCAAGGGTCCTTTTTGTAGACTTTAGTTCAGCATTCAATACCATCATTCCAGACATTCTTCTAACTAAGCTAAATCAGCTACAGGTACCGGAACAGACTTGTAAGTGGATCACAAGCTTCCTAACAAACAGGAAGCAGCAGGTGAAGCTAAGCAAGATCACATCAAATACCTGTACAGGGCCCCCCCAAGGCTCTGTGCTCTCCCCACTTCTCTTCTCTCTGTATACCAATGACTGCATCTCCAACGATCCATCTGTTAAGCTACTAAAGTTCGCAGATGACACAACAGTGATTGGTCTCATTCGAGACAATGACAAATCCGCATATAGACGAGAGGTCGAACGACTAGCCTTGTGGTACAACCAAAACAATATGGAACTGAACACACTCAAAACCATAGAAATGGTGGTAGACTTTAGGAAAAACTCTTCCATACTTCCACCTCTCACAATACTAGACAACACAGTATCAACAGTAGAAACCTTTAATTTCTAGGTTCTATCATATCACAAGATCTCAAATGGACAGCTAACATCACAAACATCATCAAAAAAGGACAACAAAGAATGTTCTTTCTGCGCCAACTCAGTAAGCTCAAACTCCCCAAGGAGCTGCTGATCCAATTCTACAGAGGAATTATTGAGTCTGTCATTTGCACCTCTATAACTGTCTGGTTCGGTTCTGCAACCCATCAAGAAAAACACAGACTTCAGAGAATAATTAGAACTGCAGAAAAAATAATTGCTACCAACCTGCCTTCCATTGAGGACCTGTATACTGCACGAATCAAGAAGAGGGCCGTGAAAATATTTGCAGATCACTCGCATCCTGGACATAAACTGTTTCAACTCCTACCCTCAAAACGACGCTATAGAGCACTGCACACCAGAACAACTAGACACAAGAACAGTTTTTTCCCGAAGGCCATCACTCTGCTAAACAAATAATTCCATCAACACTGTCAGACTATTTACTGAATCTGCACTACTTTTAATCGTTTCATAGTTCCCATCCCCAATCTCTTTCCACTTATGACTGTATAACTTGTTGCTGGCAATCCTTATGATTTATATTGATATACTGACCATCAATTGTGTTGTAAATGTTGTACCTTGATGAAGGTATCTTTTCTTTTATGTACACTGAGAGCATATGCACCAAGACAAATTCCTTGTGTGTCCAATCACACTTGGCCAATAAAATTCTATTCTATTCTATTCTATGACATTTTAAGGTACATAATTAGGTCAATACCATAAGCAATATAGCATTTCTGCTCAGCATTTATTCTGAAAATCAAGTAAGATTCATATGCAGAGGATCTTTAAGCATGTGCCTGATTTTTAAAGCTATCTCCTAGGAAACATTATCTACTTGTATTTAGGCCAGAATCCAGATCCTGCTGTTTCTTATGCCACAAATTTGTTATACTCCCACATTTCCATTTTGGGAAAAAAAAAGACTTTTAGTAACCTTTGCATGTTTGTCTGATCTACAAATATTCTACAAGAGAGCATATTTGCATATTTAAATTATTTACACTAGCATTGCAGAATAATAACAAGTTGTGTGAAAATTTTAATACTCTGACATTCTTGGTGAACCTGAAACATTTAGTGTTTGTGAGAGATTTTGATATGAATTTCTATAAACTTTCATTATATGTCAGAATTACATAAAATAAGAAACGTTGTTATTGTTATCCTGTTGTTATTGTTATCATTTTAATATACATCCCATTTTAATGAACTCAGGGTGGCATGATGTAAAGGGCTTCCTTCATTTAATCCCTACATGAAAAATCTATAATGATGGGCCATCTGCTGTAAAAATGTTATGGCATGAACTCGGAAAGGAGGAGATGTGTATTCGCAAGGCCTGCATAACAAAGATAAAGGAAAAGGGAGTATGGACAGGTGGGCCCCTTTTTAATGTAGAAAACAAGAGCTGACTGTCAGGCACATTAGGACATATTGCTAAGATAAGGAATAGGGCTAAACAGAGCCAATAGAAGACTTGCTAAAAGTCTTCTAGGATGCCTATTAGTTTTTAGAAATAGGGTTGAAATAGAGCCAATAGAATACTTGTTACATAACTTTTAAAGTGTTTATTAGTTTTAGAAATAAGGATAACATGGAGCTAGTAGAGGACCCTTTAGATAATTTTCAGAATGCCTATTAGACAAATTTGTTTATCCCACGCTGAAAAATTATATAAAAGCTTGTGAATTCTTTGTTCTGGGTTCTGGCATTTTGCTGGCTGGGGCCTCTTTTGCTGAAGCACTACAATAAAAGGAAGCAAAACCTGCATTTTGTGTATGGTGTTCTCCATCAGCATTGGCACCAGGCTCAGAGCCAAATTGGGAACAACAATATATAGCAGAAAGATCTAATTACTACTCAATAAGCTCTATGTAATGCTTTAGATATGCTCCCTACACGGGTGAGTTCCAATTTTTTTTACTACCGGTTCTGTGGGCGTGGCTTATTTGCTGGGCGTGGCTTGATGGTCATGTGATTTGGTGGCCTTGGCCAACTTGAAGTCACTCAGGGCAAATGGGGCGGCACCTTGCTGTGAGTGACATCAAGTTGGCCACGCCCACTCAGTCACATGACCAATGCTGCAGAGATAGGGCGATTTCTCCCAGGGGACAGCCAGAGCTTTGCTGCCTCCTCTTTTCCTCAGAGGAGATGCCTCCAAGTCCTTGCAAAGGGACACACGGACACACAACACAACACAACACAACACAACAGACTCGCACACAATGTAAAAGCACTTTCACTTCACCCAAAATGGCCCCTGCAACAGCAGGAACCTCACACAGCCACAAAAAGCTCAAAAACCAACTTTCACACTTTACACACTCAACACAACACAACTGATTCACACACACACAAAATGCCACATACAGCTTTGTGAGATTCTGTGTGTTTGTGTAGTTAGAGTGAAACACTACAGAAACACACCAAATCTCAGGAAGCTGCACAAATATTTTATTTTATTATTTTATTTTATTTATATTTTTTAGATCAGGGGTCTCCAACCTTAACACTTTCAAACTTTCAGGTTTGTGGACTTCAATTTCCAGAGTTCCTGAGCCAGCAAAGCAGTTTCTGACTGAGTAGATGGATTTCAGGCAGGCAGATTCAGCTGCTAGCTGATGCAACTGATGTAAAGCATGGCTTTGCCAGCCCAAAAGAAACTGTAATGAGGTAAATAAGGATAGGGGGATTGGGTGGGCCAGAGGAAAAAAAGATTTTAAAAGGCCCCTCTGAGGATCCCAGCTGAAGTTGCCTAATAGCAGCCCAGAAGCTCTTAACTCAGCTGAGATCACCAGAGGAGCCTTTTAAAACCTTTTGTTTTAACAACCACTTTGGCCAAAAAGGTTGTTAAAAAAAAAACTTTTAAAGGGTTCTGATGATCTCTGCTCAGCCACGTGATCATCAGAGGATTTTTTTAACTTTTAAAAGGCCTCTTTTGGCTGAAGAAAAGATGCTTTTAAAAGTAAAAAAGAAAACAAACCTCTGATGATCAGGGAACCAGTTCGGGGGCATGGCCAGCCAGCCATTACTACTGGTTCTCCGAACGCCAGCAGATTTTTACTACCAGCTCTACAGAACCAGGGTGAACCAGGGGCAACCCACCACTGGCTCACTGCTGTCCAATGGCGGAGCAGGGATGCTACCAGCTTGCTGGGAGTACCATGCTATTTTATGTAAATAAAAATGATAGTATTAAACAGAATGTTCTAATCATGAAAATGCCACATCAGAGAGCAAACATCAGGAGCTATTGGAATTGGATAGGTTTTTCTAGTATGTATTTAGGAATTCCAGTTGAATTTTGTGTGTGCATGGGACTTCAAAGCAAGAATTTTAAGTTCAAAAATGAGGAAACAACAAACTGAATTACAACTACTTCCATAGTGAAGTATTTATTTATTTAGCATATGGCATATCATACATGGACCAGCAATATATATTAACATTTCACCTACATTAATGAAACACAACAAAATATACATGTTCAAAAGAGCTATGTTCAAATACCAATATTAAAGCCATCTAACCATTGAAGCGCAGCATCTTTTATATTTAAAAGATCAGATACTGGAACAGTATATGCCCTCAGCTTACAGCCAGTCACAATGTGATCTACAATTTGACATGGGACCCTGCGGTTACACTGAGGGGAGGATACAATGCCCCATTTATATAGAGAGTCCCAGCAGACACAGTGTGAGGTGCAAATCCTGTTCAGGATTGTCCATTGCTGATGTAGTAGTTTAAATCCTGGCACTTTTTTAAAAAAAAGTTTTTTTTATTTTTTTGAAAACATACAAACATAAAAACATCATCCATTCAAATTCCAAATACAATGTGTCGGGGGGGGGGTGTATGACATTTTTGTGCAAACAAGAAATTGCCTATCATTAATTTATTTATTCCTCCATTTTATCATCAAATTGTAATCAAATATTTTGGCTAATCAATCTCTAATAATCCTTCTACAACAACATTTTATCTTATTACTCTATTTTATCCATCATTTTAAAAGAATTATATTGTTCAATAATTTTTAACCTATTAAAAACTACACATTTCTTTATCATAATTTCCCTTCTAACCACTGATAGAATAAGTCCCATACTTTATAAAATTGTTTATCTTCCTGTTCTCTAATTTCAAACTTCAATTTACTCATTTCTGCACAGTCCATAATTTTCTTTATAATTTCATCCTGCAATGGCAATTTCTCATTTTTCCAATTCTTTGCAAATACAATTCTAGCTACTGTAATTACATTCACAATCAAATATCTCAGTTCTCTACTATAGGTTTCAGGTATAATTCCCAATAGAAAGACTTCTAGTTTAAAGTCTATATGTTTCTTTATTATTTTCTCCAACCATATATGTATTTTAGTCCAATATCTTTTAGCTTCCATGCAAGTCCACCACATATGATAGTAGGATCTAGGTATCTGTTGACATTTCCAACATTTTCTGGATTTATTCTTGAACATCCTAGCTATTCTTGCTGGGGGTAAATGCCACCTGTAAAACATCTTATACAAATTTTCTTTATATGCAGTAGGCATTGTCATCTTATAATTTTGTGTCCACAGTTTCTTCCATATTTCTAGGTCAATACCATGCCCAAATTTCCCCCCCAAGCAATCATAGTCTCTTTCACTTGTTCTTCTAATTTAATCTCTAATAAATAACTGTATAACTTTCTAATTAAATTGTCATCCGTACCTGTTAAAATTTTATCTAGGTTGGTCAAATTATTATAGAAATCTTCTATTTTAATGTCTTTATCATATCTAGAATGTATTTGCAAATATGAGAAGCAATTCAATTTTATACCTTGTGTTTCTAGATCCTGAATTGTTTTTAATTCACCCTTTTCATTCAACAGTTCATTATATCTAACAATTTGTTCTTTTTTAAATATTAATGAATATGAGAATGCCTCAATCGTTGATACCCAAAGTGGAATTTTTAGATAGTGGTCTTTCTTGATTCTTTCCCAATTTAGTAATAAAGCCTCTCTTATAAAGTGTCTTCTAAAGTACCCTTGTGTTTTCACTTCTCCATACCACACAAATGCATGCCAATCCAATAGTAAGTCATGACTTTCCAATGTAAGAATTCTAGTATTTCCTAAATTTATCCATTCTTTTATCCACATTAAGCTTGCAGTTTGATAGTATAACTCCCAGTTTGGCAGATCAAAATCACCTCTTAACCTTGCATCTTGCAACAGTTTTAATTTTATCCTTGCTTTCCTGCCCTGCCAAATGTATTTCAATATTATCTTATTCAATTCTTCAAAGTAACCTTTACCCAACTTAATTGGAATAGTCTGAAACAGATATAAAATTCTAGGCAATATGTTCATCTTAATTGTTGAAATTCTTCCAATCAATGTTAATTGCAAATTCTCCCATCTTGCCAGATCAAATATAATTTGTTGTTTTAATTTATTATAGTTATTCTCTTTAAGTGTACTACATCTTGCTGTCAAATATATTCCAAGGTATTTAACCTTGTTTGTAATCTGCATCTCTGAGCGTTCTGCCAATTCAATTTTTTGTTTTGTTAACATATTTTTTTTAAATCTTCATTTTTTAAAAATTTATTTTCAGTCCTGCCACTTTACCGTATTCTCCTATCTTGTCTATCAATCTGATTATAGAATCTAATGGATCCTCCATGAGAAATACTAAGTCATCAGCAAAGGCTTATAGTTTATACTCTTCTTTTTGAATTTTCATGCCTTTTATTTCTTCATCCTCTCTTATCTTTCTATTTAAAACTTCCAGTGTTAAGACAAACAGGAAAGGTGACAGTGGACAGCCTTGTCTTGTGCCTTTTTTGATTTGAATCAAATCTGTCAATTCCCCATTAATCATTATTTTAGCTGATTGTTTCTGGTATATGGCCTCTATAGCCTTAGTAAACTTTCCACCAAAGCCCATCTGTTAATCCTGGCACCTTTTTTGTGGGGTCATTTATATGGCTTTCTATGTCTGGGCATTCAGTGACCCATTTGGCTTTCCAATGGGAACTGATGTTAAAAATGAAGTGAACCCTTAGTGAAGTGGTAGAGATGCAGAGCACTCTGAAGTTCAAAGATGGGATTGAAGGATATTCCCCTTTTCTTTTGTTGTAAAGAAGTATATAACTTCCCAATTTTAGGATATGTCAATACTTTCATAAGTTGTTATTTTATGTGAACTTTTCACAAACAAATTTTATCTAATTTTACTTTTTCTAATCTATTAAAAATCCTTTTCCTTTTTATTTCCAAATTCAGTCCATTTATATTGATTGACATTAATGTAATTTTTTCTTCCATAGTTATTTATAGATAGGTTTTGTCATTCTAGTTCTTATCTCTCTTGGTTATTTTGCTCTTGCTCCCTCTCTTATCGCTATTTCCTCCCGGTCTCTTTTGTCTTTTTTTTTGCATGCTCTTCTCTTCCATCCCTTCTTCTTGTTATCTTGGCTCTTCTTTATCACTTATTCTCATTTCCTCTTGCAATCCAAAATATTGCTCATAAAATTGTTCTGCTTTCTCTTTGGAATCCAATCTGTGTCTTTGCTCCATCCAGGTCACCAGTATTCCCTCTGGAATCAGCCGTCTGAAGTTTACTTAATTAGTTGTCTTGTTAATATAATAATAATAATAATAATAATAATAATAATAATAATAATAATAATAATAATAATAATAATAATAATAATAATAATAATAATAATAATAATAATAATAATAATAATAATAATAATAATAATAATAATATCAGAGTTGGAAGGGACCTTGGAGGTCTTCTAGTCCAACCCTCTGCCCAGGCAGGAAACCCTACATCATTTCAGACAAATGGCTATCCAACATTTTCTTAAAAATTTCCAGTGTTGAAGCATTTACAACTTCTGGAGGCAAGTTGTTCCACTGATTAATTGTTCTAACTGTCAGGAAATTTCTCCTTAGTTCTAGGTTGCTTCTGTCCTTGATTAGTTTCCACCCATTGCTTCTTGTTCTACCCTCAGGTGCTTTGGAGAATAGTTTGACTCCTTCTTCTTTGTGGCAACCCCTGAGATATTGGAACACTGCTATCATGTCTCCCCTAGTCCTTCTTTTCATTAAACTAGACATACCGAGTTCCTGCAACCGTTGTTCATATGTTTTATCCTCCAGTCCCCTAATCATCTTTGTTGCTCTTCTCTGCACTCTTTCTAGTCTCAACATCCTTTTTACATCATGGTGACCAAAACTGAATGCAATATTCCAAGTGTGGCCTTACCAAGGCATTATAAAATGGTATTAACACTTCATGTGATCTTGATTCTATTCCTCTGTTTATGCAGCCCAGAACTGTGTTGGCTTTTTTGCAGCTGCTGCACACGGCTGGCTCATATTTAAATGGTTGTCCACTAGGACTCCAAGATCCCTCTCACAGTTACTACTATTGAGCAAGGTACCACATATACGGTACCTGTGCATTTTGTTTTTTTGGCCTAAATGTAGAACCTTACTTTTTTCACTGTTGAATTTCATTTTGTTAGATAGCGCCCAATGTTCAAGTCTGTCAAAATCTTTCTGTATCTTGAGCCTATCTTCTGGAGTGTTGGCTATTCCTGCCAGCTTGGTGTCATCTACAAATTTGATGAGTTCCACATCTATCCCCTCCTCTAAGTCATTGATGAAGATGTTGAAGAGTACTGGGCCTAAAACAGAGCCTTGGGGTACTCCACTGCATACTTCCCTACATGTGGATGTAGTTCCATTGAGGACTACACGTTGAGCGCGATTGGTCAGCCAGTTATTAATCCATCTGGTGGTGGTGCTGTCTAACCCACATTTTTCTACTTTATCTAGTAGTAGGTTATGGTCTACTTTATCAGTTGCTTTACTGAAGTCCAAGTAAATTATATCGACAGCATTCTTCTGGTCCACTAATTTTGTCACTTTGTCAAAGAATGCAATAAGATTAGTCTGGCATGATCTGTTTTTGACAAACCCATGTTGGCTTTTGGTTATTATTTTGTTTGCTTCTAGGTGTTTGGTGATTCGTTGCTTGATTATCTTTTCCAGAATCTTCCCCGGTATTGAGGTTAGGCTGATAGGTCTGTAGTTTCCTGGATCTGTTTTTTTTTCCTTTTTTGAAGATGGGAACTACATCAGCTCTTTTCCAGTCCTCTGGCAGTTCCCCTGTGTTCCAGGATCTTTGAAAGATATAGTTCAGTGGTTCTGAGATTTTTTCCGCCAGTTCCTTCAGAACCCTGGGGTGTAATCCATCCGGTCATGGTGATTTGAACTCGTCTAGGGTAGACAGATGTTCACTTACAATTTTTTTTCTCTATTTTAACTTGTGTTTCTAATCTGTTTTTTGTGGTGCTGTTTTTGATAGGTTGGATTGTTTTTTCCTTTTGTGTAAAGACAGATGCAAAAAATGAGTTAAATAGATCTGCTTTCTCCCTGTTGCTTGTCACCTTCTTGCCACTTTCTCCCAGCAATGGGCCAATTGTTTCCTTGACTTTTTTCTTGTTTTTAACATGTTGGAAGAAGCTTTTTTTGTTATTTTTTACTTTTGTCCCTAGCATTTGTTCATTGTGAGCCTTAGCTTTCCTCACTTCATCTTTACAGGCTTGGGCTATTTGCTGATATTATTTGCCCCTCTTTCCACTTTTTATATGTGTCCTTTTTGTCTTTCAATTTGTCAGATAGTTCTTTATGCATCCATGCTGGTTTCTTTTGAGATCTATTATTTTTCTTCCTCATTGGTATTGTGCTAGACTGGGCTTTTATAATCTCACTTTTCAAAATTTCCCAAGTTTCTTGAGTTGTTTTCCCCTTGAAAGTTCTCATCCATGGAATCCTTCTCAAGCTCTCTCTGAGTTTATTGAAATTAGCTCTCTTGAAGTCTAAGACTCTAGTTTGACTTTGTTCTACTACTTGTGTTTGCATAATGTTGAATTCTAATATTGCGTGATCACTTGCCCCCAAAATTCCTATAGCTTCAACACCTTCTATCATTTCATCTCTGTTAGTGAGAATTAAGTCCAATATGGCTGATCCCCTTGTTCCCTTCTCTACTTTTTGGGAAACAAAGTTGTCTGCTAGGTTTGTTAGGAACCTGTTGGATTTTCCACTTGGTGCAGACTTTGTCTCCCAGTTGATGTCAGGGTAGTTAAAATCCCCCATTACTACTGTAATGTGCTTCCTACATACCTTAGTTAGCTGACTAGCAAAAAGTTCATCTACTTCCTCTGTTTGGTTGGGTGGCCTATAGTATATGCCTATGGTAATATCATTTTCCCTTCCTTTAATATTGACCCAAATGCATTCAAGATAATTTTCATCATTGTGCTCTATTTCCGTAGAGATGTAGTTATTTCTTATATATAGTGCAACTCCACCTCCTCTTTTATTTGGTCTATTTCTTTTAAATAATTTATATCCCTCTAGCTGTATGTTCCATTTGTGGGTTTCATCCCACCAAGTTTCCATAATGGCAACAATATCATATCTGCCCTCATTTACTTGAATTTCTAATTCACCCTGTTTATTCCTCATACTCTGTGCATTGGTGTATAGACATTTGAGTCCATTTTGATTGACCTTGTATTTATTGTCTACATAACCTGTGTTGTGCATGACTGTCCCTACTTTCTTGTCACCTGTTTGATTAGTGCACATGGTATGGCACTCACTATTAAATGCTTGGTTTTGCTTGATAGCAGGGCTGATAATCTTATCCACACAGACATCTATGTTACATGCATTGATAACCCTATTAATTTTGGATTGCTGGGGACAGAAATGTTCTGTATCAATTAATTCTCTGTCCCCACTGTTCAGTTTAAATGTTTCTCCAGAAAATCTATGAATTTATTGCTAAGTAACCCAATCCCTTTCTTTGATGGATGCAATCCATCTCTTTTGTATAGTTTTTCATTGGACCAGTTGCAGACATCATGACTAATAAAACCAAAACCTTCCCTTTTACACCACTCCTTTAGCCACACATGAAACTCCATTAAACGCTTGCCTTTACCTTTTATACTGGTAAAACCTCTGAAAAGATAAGCCTACAACCTATACTACTAAGTTCATACCCCAAGCTCTGGAAATCATTCTGCACAAAAAGTGCATCCTTTTGGGACAGATCATTTGTGCCAAGATGTATAATAGCATCAACATCACAATCCTTGCTGGCATTCTTGACTATCTTAAGAATACGCCTCCTGTCTCTGCTGGCAGTAGCACCTGGCAGATACCTGACCTCTTTCAAAACCTTCATATCCTTTCCTAAATTTACATCCCTTACAATTGAATCACCAATTAGAAGGTGGCTTCTCTTTTTGGATACTGTGCTCTTCTTGTGTGACCGATGTGTAATACCAGATTCACACTTTCCCCTTTCCAAAGTAAGTTCTTCATCATGGACCATGATCCCCTGCTTGTTTGAGTTATCAGTATCACAACTACCTTGACCTGTCACTTTAGTGTCCCTATTAAGGTCAGCAAGGGCACTATATCTGTTATCCTGGGACACTGCAAAAGCTTTGTGTTTATGATTCACAGCTCTCAGCCTGCCAGATCCCACGGTTGTCCATACTGCCCTTCTCCTGCAGGATCTTTGTAGAAGAGGGGACTGATGGGATGGCAGCTCAATAGAGTGGAATGGCTGAATTGGGCACCTAATTTCTGCTTGGAGAGCACATATTTGAGATTCTAGATAGGTAATCTGTCCACGTAGACTACTAATTTGTTTACAAAGAGGACAGTACCCAAATTTGAAAAGAGTACTGCAAAAGACAGCTGCAAAACAAATATTACATTGAACTATGCCAGTCATTCTGAAATAGAATAAAATCACAATCTCAAGTGGAGTAACCCTGAATATATAGTTCAATTTTTGATTTATAGTTATATGAAGCAGTCTGTTTTTCCTTTGTGCTCACCTTCTTCACTCCCCAGTCACAGTCACCAGCTCCTCCCACGAGCCCCAGCAAAGTGAAAAGGTTAAGAATTGGTATTCTCTCCTTATTTCTCTTACTCTCCTCAAAACCTGTTTTAATACTACAATTTCCTTCTTATATTCTAGAGGCTCATCTCTCGCTCTCTGTAAAACTTCTGCCTTCATTGCTTTTTTTATAAATCTCACATGGACTTCTCTAGGAAATTTGTGTCTTGCTGCATATCTAGTGTTGACTCTGAATATCTTATTGATATCTGCCAGATTATTTTCTTTGTCCACCTCTAAGACTCCTGTCAATAACTCTGTCATTATTTCTGCTAGATTTTCTCCTTTTTCTTCCTCCATATTCTGGAATCTCAGATAATAGTCAGCCCTGTCCATTTCCAGTAAAATTATTGTTCTTTCTTTATTTTTATCTGCCAATGTAAGTCTATCATCAACTTCATTCACTTTTTTCTCTGCATGTTCAAATTTTTCTTCTACTTTCTGTATATGTTGCTCATTATTTGCCATCATTTGTTGGACTTTCTCTAGTTTATCTTCTACTTTCTCTAATTTATCATCTACTTTCATTTTTTTCTTTAACTTCTTTGAAATCATCATGCAGCGCTTGGACCATTTCTTTCAGTTCTGACTGTATTGCATTTACTTTCTCTTGATGAACTAGAGCAACCAAGGTCTTCTGTCCAGAGGGACTCAAGGTTGCTGATGATGGTGCTGACGATGGTGCTGATGCTGCTTTCCTCATCTTGAAACTTTTTGAATCTTTTTAGTATTTGTAATCCACCACAAAAATAAATTATAGTCTCCAATTGTAATAAAAAAACAGAGTAGACAAAAAAAAAAACAACAACAACAACCCACAAATCACTTATAATCCAAAAATCCAAAAAGGTTCCAAAATTTAAATCTTTTGATGCCCTTTTTCTGCTTGTTGTTTTCTTCAGGTTCTTCAGACCCTAATCCTTTAATATCCAGTCAAAAAGGATAGTATATCAATAAATTGTAATCCTCATAGGCCCACCAAACCCAGTTATTTTATATTATCTAGGAAGGTATTCACAGAGTACACAGAGCCAGAAAAAAGAAAAAAAATAAGATCTTTTATTGCATATATCTCCCTTTGAGTTTCCAGAGTCAAGCTATTTAAAAATAACAAGTTTAAGTCTCACACTCTCATCTCACTTCAGTTTTCAATCTGACAAACTTGTAACACCAAGGTTATTTCTAGCAGTCAATTCATATCTTTATTTACTTCCTTCCTGTGGTTGCCCCAGTTTTGGTTCGGCACACAATGGCTGCCTTTTCCATTCCATCAGGTTTGGGAGCCTTCTCTGGATCAAGATCAGCAGACCGTGCTCTCTTCATTCCTCACCCCTTCAAGGTGATTCCTGTCCCAATGGACCATCCAGCAGATGGATTCGGCACTGTCCCCCGGAGCTCCTAAGGAATGTGTTGTCTTACCGCAATGCTAGCCTTTATTTCTTACCACTACAAAAGAAAAGGGGAATAGCCTTATATTTAAAAGAAACAATAAATGTTAAACAAATTTTTAGAGATGAAAAAAGGAGAATTTTGATAATGGAAATAATGATGGATAACAAAATGATACTTTTGGTAGCAATAGATGCACCAAATGTTAACCAAGAGGATTTTTATAGAAAACTTCATAAAAAAATAACAGAATTGGAGCATGAAAATATTTATATTCTGGGAGACTTTAATGCAATTGTGGATGCAGAAATGGATTATAAACTAGAAAAGTAAATAAAAAGGCAAGGAAAACACTTCTTAAGGCTTTTTTAAGAATAGCGGAAGAATTAGCTATTCAAGATGTTTGGCAAGAAATGCATCCCAAAGAAAACCAATACTACTACTACTACTACTACTACTAATAATAATAATAATAATTTAATTTTTATACAGCCCTTCTCTCGAAGGACTCAGGGCGGTGAACAGCCAAGTAAAAACAATACAATATATTACAATAAAAACTATTTAAAAAACTTATTCAATGTGGCCTAAATTTAGATATAAAATACATGATATAAAATAACCCCATTTAAAAACGAATTAAAAACCCCTATCAAGCCAGTCCTGCTTGGAAGAATAGGTACGTCTTCAGCTCACGGCGAAAAGTCCGGAGGTCAGGAAGTTGTCGAAGTCCTGGGGGAAGCTCGTTCCAGAGGGTATATACTCATTTTTCTAAAACAGAAATATGTCTTGGTCAAGGATAGATATGATATGGATTACAGCAAAATTGAAAACTAATGTACAAGCAATAAGTATTGAAACAAGCAATTGGGTGGATCATAATTCAATAAAAGTTATATGGAAAGGACAAAAAAGAGCATTGAGATGGACATTGAACCAAGAAATATTAAAAGAAATGGAATGCTGATACATTCATAAATGTATTCATAAATTGAATACATTCAAAATGAATGTATTCAATTTATGGAAAGAGAATTAGATTTTTTCTTCAAAGAAATTAGAAAAGAAGAAACATCATTACAAGTATGGGATACAGCCAAATATTAGAGGATTAGTTATAACATACAGAGGAAAACAGAACAGAAAGAAGAAACAAAATCAAAGAATATTAGAAGAAGAATATAAAACATTAAAGATAGAATTACAAAAAGATCCACAAAAAAAAGAAAGAAAATAAAGAACCAAACAACGAAACAAACAATGATCTTAATGGACAAAGAAGAATTAGCACAGAAAATTAAAAGTGTTAAACAAAACTTTTTTGAACATGCTAACAAACCAAGTGTCAGATTGCCTCCGATCAATGCTTAAGAAAGAATGACCCTGACTCCATTTGATTTAGAGATCAGTAACTTTTACTAAGCATGTCAGATTGCAATAGAAGCAAAGCTTAAACTCGAAATAGATATGGCTTACAGATACATTTCCCCTTATTTATCCCTCCTCCCTCTAAAGGTCAAACAGTTCTAGTCCATTGCCCTTCTCCTCTTTGGCCATGTGGTACTTTACTTCCGATGTTATCCCTCTGTCAATCTTCTGGTTGGAATGTCTGGCATGCAGTGCTCATTAAAACTGTGCACGTCTGTTTGTTTGAATCCTTCTTCCCTCCCACTTCTCTGATTATGTCAGCCAGAGTGCTTAAAGGGGCCATCAACACATTAATCACACCTAACAACTAGCAGCAATAAAAAGTTTAACACAGTAATAAAACATTCAAACTCTAAGTAAATAAACACTTAAAGTAATAAGTGGAGGCTGACATTCAGCCCTCCTGCAACAAGGACGTTAGTCCTAGAAAAGAAAAAAGAGATGTTAAAGTTTATCAGGATATTGTTCATAAAATTGTGCCAACTTCTTGGGGGCGCAAACAATTTCCTTGTTCACCCATTCAGCTTGGGATAAAGGGAAATGTTTCCAAGCTACTAAATATTGGATTTTATTTCTATATTTTCTAGAATCCAGGATCTCCTTAACCTCAAAATGTTGTTCCCCTTCTATGGGGATAGGTACTGGGGGTTTGGTAGGCTTAGCTCTAATAGGGGATGTGTGTTCAGGCTTCAGTAAGCTAATATGGAAAACCGGGTGAATTCTTCTTAAGGCTTTTGGTAGTTCTAGTTGGACAGTCATTGGATTAATAATCCTCACAATGGGGAAAGGTCCTACATATTAGGTCCCAGTTTCTTTGATTTTTGCATTGTTTGTAAATATTTGGTGGATAGGTAAACTTTATCTCCTACTTGGTACTTCTTTTCAGGAGCCCTTTTTTATCACCTTGTTTCTTGTGCAAACAATGCGCATCATCAATAGCTTTGCAAATTATTTTATAGAGCAGGTACTTTGTATTTGCTCTATCCATTCAGCCAATGATGGAATAGAAGACCTCTCTTGGGGAAATTCGGCGATGGGGACAAACTCTTGAGCAGAAGCTACCTTGAACGGAGTGAAACCCATGCTACTCTGAATGGAGTTATTGTAAGCCACTTCGGCAAAAGGTAGTAGGTGTGCCCAATTATCTTGTTGATAATTAATTCAGTTCCATTTTCTCCACCACCTCTGGGCTGATGACACACCCGGTACATCCTGAGGCTAAGAGGGCTAGCATTTCCCCCTGTGCTCCCGAAGACGGGACATGCAATTTAATTGGGATCGTTAGGGGCCCCCCTTTCCAACTCACCAGAAGATCTTCATCAGATTCGGAAGTAGATTCGCTGTCATCGGAAGTGGTCAGAGTCCCCAACTCTTCCTGGGTGGGAGGAAGAAGGACTGATCGACCACCCCCACCCCCACCCCCATTCCCAGCTATGCTATGCAAAGCACTTTCCTTCCTGAATCCAAAAGCACACCGTGTGGCTGGTGCTGCCACCTGAAAATGCTTTTCCTTCCTGGTTCCCCAAAGCACATTGAAACGAAACCATTTGCCGCCTGAAACACAGCTCTGCAAATTGCATTGGGCCAATGGGTGGTGGTGCTGGAAAGGAGGGATGTTTCGCTTTAGGGGCTCCCGGCTTAGGTGGTGGCAGCAGCTCCTCACATTGCTGGGGAGTGAAGTCACTGTGGCTATTATCGGCCCTAAGCTGCCCGCTGGGCAGCCAGAGGGGGGACCAACCGCAAACCATGGGGCCCTCCTTTTTTGTCGAAGCCACCAGGCAGATTCCCCTGCCCCTAGACCGTCCCAAAGAGGCTCGTTTCTCAGGCTGTGCCCCAATCCCGATCCCCGCCACCTGGAACTGCCCGAAAATGTGACATGTGGAGGTCGAAAATGTCCAAAGGGTGGGGGCTGGTGGGTGGGCAGGGCTACATTCGGACTATAAGATACACCCAGATTTTCACCCTCTTTTTGGGGGTAAAAAGGTGCATCTTATACTCTGAAAAATACTGTATCTCTGGTAGGAAGAATAGCAACAATCAAAATGAATATATTGTCAAGATTTTTGCATTTATTCCAGACAATTCTGATAAAACTGGAAAAGAAATATTTTGAGGAACTTAATAAAATAATACATAAGTATATTTGGCAAGGGAAAAAAGCAAATATTGATTTGAAAATGATGCAAGATATAAGAAGTAGAGAAGGCTTTGGACTACCAAACTGGGAATTGTACTATCAGGCTGCAGTACTAGCATGAATGAAAGAGTGGATTGTATTTAATTGTGTTCTCTTTGCTGATAATTGTGTTCTCTTTGCTGACGATGTCAAACTATTTAACACCACAGACAATACTTCTATCATTCAAAACGACCTTGATCATCTATCCGCTTGGTCTAAAAATTGGCAGCTCCAAATTTCAACCAGCAAATGCTCAGTCTTACATATAGGAAAAAAGAACCCAAAAACTAAGTACATACTAGATGGACATTACCTTACAGACGACCCCCATCCCGTTAAAGACCTTGGAGTTTTCATGTCAAATGATCTAAGTGCCAAAGCCCACTGCAACTACATAGCAAAAAAAGCTCTAAGAGTTGTAAACCTAATTTTGCATAGCTTCTTTTCCAAAAACACCACACTACTAACCAGAGCATATAAAACATTTGCTAGACCAATTCTAGAATACAGCTCGCCTGTTTGGAACCCTCACCACATCTCTGACATCAATACAATTGAACGTGTCCAGAAATATTTTACAAGAAGAGTTCTCCATTCCTCTGAAAACAACAAAATACCTTATCCCACCAGACTTGAAATCCTAGGCTTAGAAAACTTGGAACTCCGTCGCCTTCGACAAGACCTAAGTTTAACTCATAGAATCATCTATTGTAATGTCCTTCCTGTCAAAGACTACTTCAGCTTTAATTGCAATAATACAAGGGCAACCAATAGATTTAAACTTAATGTTAACCGCTTTAATCTAGATTGCAGAAAATATGACTTCTGTAACAGAATCATCAGTGCTTGGAATACTTTACCTGACTCTGTGGTCTCTTCCCATACTCCTAAAAGCTTTAACCAAAAACTTTCTACTATTGACCTCACCCCATTCCTAAGAGGACCATAAGGGGTGTGCATAAGCGCACAAACGTGCCTACCGTTCCTGTCCTATTGTTTTTCTTTTCTTCTTCCTATATATATATATATACTCATACCTCCTAATATTTACTCATATAGATGTTTATATGCTATATAATCTTTTTGTATGATGTTGTGACAAAATAAATAAATAAATGGTTTGTTATTGAGGAATATAAGATTATTGACCTTGGAAGGACATGATTTACAATTGGGGTAGCATGCATTTTTATGGTATGGGAAAAATAAGATACATGGATATTTTTGAGACATTATATAAGTAATGCATTATTATTGGTGTGAAACAAAATTAAAGAACAATATTAGTTGAAAATACCAGTTTGGCTTTCAACAATGGAAGCATTGATTCATCCCAATGTTATTCTTTTTTATATTCTTTTTTATATTTTTAAAAAACAAACAAACATACAAACAATACATTTTTTCTGAATAGAGTATTGACCATTTATACAGCTTGTAACGTATTTCCCAAATATATATATTTTAATTTCTGCCATAATATTATTTTTTCTACTTTTTTATTTTTCATCTCTACTTATATTTAATATATAAACAATATTACCATCCACCTTAACTTCCTATCTTAATCTTATTTAATTTCATTATCTTATTTCTCCATTTATCACACATATTTCTCAAAATCACCACATTTGTAAATTATCAATTTGTTTTCTCTTATTTCCTTTTTTCTATTGAAACCTTTTAATTTAAACATAGTAATTTCCATCCTTAGTTTATATTTTTTTTATTATAGCTTGATATTTCACATTTGTCTCTTAAAGTCAATTATTTTCTAAGGTGGACCAATTTCTCATTTCTTATTTCCCTATTAATTATTTTACCATTTTACAAAAACAATATATTTCTTCAAATTTGTTTTTCACACCACCTTTTTCAGATACAAACATTACCTTAATCTCTTAATCATCTTCTTTTTCTTAATTTCTATTAATATCTTATTCAATTTCAATTTCATTTGAATTTCCATATCTTACTTAACCCCTTCTAAATATGTACAATGCTGATATTAATACAATTCTTTTAATTCTTTAGGTATATAGCATATTTCCTTTCCTCCTTTCCCTTGTTTTTCTCTATTCTACCATTCTGATTACACAATATATTTCATATTACAATCACAAATATTAACAATAATACAGTTCACTTATTAGTATAGGTATATATAATATTACCCTTTCTCCTTTGCATTAATTACTCCTTTTAACCATTTTCTCTTGGTCCATCTAGCAATCCATCTCTTAAAATTTTCCCTCCTTTATCTCATTCTCTCATTTTCTTTTTTTTCTTTTTATAATTATTATATCTTTTCTTCCATATCCTTCCTTTGACTTTTAAATCCTTTACACGTCTAAGGTAAAGGTAAAGGTTCCCCTCGCACATACATGCTAGTCATTGCTGACTCTAGGGGGCGGTGCTCATCTCCGTTTCAAAACCAAAGAGTCCAAAGACGTCTCCGTGGTCATGTGGCCAGCATGACTGAATGCCAAAGGCGCATGGAACGCTGTTACCTTCCCACCAAGGTGGTCCCTATTTTTTCTATTTTCCTATTTTTCTCTCTTGCTTCGTCCTATCTTCTCTATTTTTGCCACTGTTAATCCCAGTGTAATCATTAAAATATTTTCCTTTAGTCTTTTCCCCTTTCCTTTTCTTCCCTTAGTTTGCTTCTTTTTTTGTAGGTTGTTTCCCCCTATCCCTTCTCTTTTTTTCATTGTTACTCCCAATGTAATCATTTAATTTTCCATCATCAATATCTTTATCTTCAGTGTTGTTTTCTTGCTTCTCGTTCTTAGCCTCTTTATCCAATTGAATATGTTCTGACACAATTTCTCGTTTTCTATCAAGATTAAATGATACATGCATCATTTTGACCATCTCAATTAGTTCCTGCCACATTTTGATGTTCTGGAGTTTAACTCCAATTTACAGTTTTGTTATTTTCCACTTCCTTTGGTTGTCGAGATCAAACAGCTTAAAAGAAAACAAATCCTCCTTCAAACTTCTCATGGCTCTTGTAGCTCAAGGTCACTTAATTTTTTCCAAATTTCAAATTGTTCATTGTAGTGCTTTTTTTCTGCCAGCAGATGTCTCTCTCCAATTCATAAGTTTCAAATTAACAGTCACAAAATATCCAATTTGTGTATTAAATCCACTTATCAAATGCTTTTTAAGGTTCTTTCTCTTTTTTATTTATTTATTTATTTATAATTTAATTTCTATACCGCCCTTTTCCCGAAAGACTCAGGGCAATTTACAGCCATATTTAAAAACACAAAATATAAACATCAAGTTGAAAACAAAATTAAAAACAAATATTTAATAGGCCGAATCAAACTAAAACGGTCATAGACCAACGTAAAACCCATTTAAAATTGCAATTTAAAATTACTCTTAGGCCAGTCCCGCACAATGAAATAATAAAGTCTTAAGTTCACGTTTGAAGGTCCGGAGGTCGGGGAGTTGGCGCAACCCTGGAGGCAGCTTATTCCAAAGAGCCGGTGCCGCCACAGAGAAGGCTCTCCCCCTGGGGGCCGCCAACCGACATTGTTTGGTCGACGGCACCCTGAGAAGGCCCACCCTGTGGGAGCGCACAGGTTGTTGGGAGCCTATTGGTGGCAGAAGGCAGTCTCGTAAATAGCCCTGTCCTAAGCCATGGAGCGCTTTAAAGGTAATAACCAGCACCTTGAATTGCACCTGGAAGGCTACCGGCAGCCAGTGCAAGCTGCGCAGGATAGGTGTTATGTGGGAGCAATGAGGTGCTCCCTCTATCACCCGCACAGCTGCATTCTGTACTAGCTGGAGCCTCCTGGTGCTCTTCAAGGGGAGCCCCATGTAGAGACCATTGCAATAGTCTAGGCGGGAAGTAACAAGGGCGTGAGTGACCGTGCGCAAGGAGTCCCAGTCGAGGAAGGGGTGCAATTGGCGAATCAGGCGAACCTGATAAAATGCTCCCCTGGCGACGGCCGTCAAATGTTCCTCTAAGGACAGCCGATCGTCCAGGAGAATGCCCAAGTTGCGCACCCTCCCCCTGGGGGTCAATATTTCACCCCCAACAGTCAGCGATGGCGTAAGCTGACTGTACCGGGACGCCAGAACCCACAGCCACTCCGTCTTGGAGGGGTTGAGCTGGAGCCTGTTCCTCCCCATCCAGACCTGCACGGCTTCAAGACACCGAGCCATCACCTTGACAGCTTCGTTGGGGTGGTTCAGGGTGGAAATATACAGCTGAGTATCATCAGTGTACAGATGGTATTCCACCCCGAAACCACGGATAACCTCACCCAGCGGCTTCATGTAGATGTTGAACAGGAGAGGCGAGAGAACCGACCCCTGAGGCACCCCGCAAGTGAAGCACCTCGAGGTCGATCTCTGCCCCCCTGCCAACACCGTCTGCGAACGGTCCGAGAGATAGGAGGAGAACCATCGATAAACGGTGCCCCCCACCCCCAATCCCTCCAACCGCCGCAGCAGGATACAATGGTCGATGATATCAAAAGCCGCTGAGAGATCTAAAAGGACCAGGACAGAGGAATATCCCCTGTCCCGAGCCCTCCAGAGGTCATCCACTCTTCTTAATTTTATATATCCCAAATTCCAGTTTAAAATCCAATTTCAAATCCAATTGAAAAATTTCCTTTACAGGGCTTTTCTATTTTGAATTTTTCTTTGTTCTTCCTTTAAAGTTCAAAACTTTTAAAATTATGTCCAATCTTATTCAGAAACTATTTTCTTTCAGGTTTCTTTTCCTTATAATAATTTTAATATCTCCAAATCCAATTGCCAATCCAAATACCAAGCTCTGTTCTGGGCTTTATGCTTTAACTTCCATTTTGTTCTTCTCCCTCCATTAACATTCCCCAGTGCCAATTAGCTGCTAGGTCCTTGCTGGGACTTCTTTTGAAAATTTTAAAATACTTCTTTTTTACCTGTGATTTGGCCAATCACTCACCCAGTACCAATACTCCATCCAAAACACCACTCTTGCATAAATCTTATTCCAGTTGCCCAAGCTTCATGATGATTCATCATGATGATTCATGATGGCTGCCACCTCCACCTCCTGATCGAAGAGTTTCCTCCTACCGCCGAGGAACTTGCCTGTTCCTCTTGGTCATCCAAGGTGCCTCTCCTTCTTCACCATCCCTACAAGATGGATTCGGTCTGAATACCCCCTGATAGATTTGTCAGAATGGAGATGTGGGGAGTAGTGTCAATGAAATAGTCAGTCCTGAGAGCAGGACTTGGGACTGGCCAAGCATCACCGACCCCATCTCCATCTCCTCCCCAATGGGTAAGGCTGGGGAGCATGGCCCAAGGAGCTGGGGTCCCCCTAGGACCCCATGGACT
Organism: Ahaetulla prasina; assembly: GCF_028640845.1. Classification (NCBI taxonomy): domain Eukaryota; kingdom Metazoa; phylum Chordata; class Lepidosauria; order Squamata; family Colubridae; genus Ahaetulla; species Ahaetulla prasina. The sequence goes on along the minus strand of NC_080543.1, from coordinate 79,915,507 downwards.
GTTCCCATAACAAAAGGATTTGAGCAGGACAACCAGAGCTGGTTTTGTTTCTTCAGTACCAAAATGGTGTATCCAATCAAGTTTTACTTTTGGGAATTCAAAGCTCCTGAGAGTGTTTCCTTATTTTGGGTTCACTAGTTGGACAGTCAACACAAAGCTTTATAAGGTTGAAGGTGGCAAAAAACTAACTTTGAGGTTCAATTTATAATCTTGTTTTTATCTTTTAAATCATTTGGAAATCACCCAGAGTTGTTGGATTTCAGCCAGCATATACATTTGATTAATTAATTATATATGCCAGAATTCTAATCTCCCTCTACAGATTTTAACTGTCTAAGAAAAGAGTCCACCTGTGAGGTCCAGGGAAGGCTTCTTGAGGAGAGGTCTCACCACCGCCTCTTTCAAGGCAGCGGAAAAGACCCCCTCCCGCAAAGAAGCATTTGTAATCCCCCGGAGCCAGCCTCATGTCACCTCCTGTGTGGCCAGCACCAACCAGGAGGGGCACGGGTCCAGTAAACATGTGGTGGCATTCAACCTTCCCAGCAACCTGTCCATGTCTTCGGGAGTCACAGGGTCAAAACTATCCCAAACAGCCTCAACAAGACGGGTCTCGAAACTCTCGCCTGGATCTACCCAATTTTGATCCAATCCGTCCCAAAGCTGAACGATTTTATCGTACAGATAACCGTTAAACTCCTTGGCACGCTCTTGTAATGGGTCCTCCCGCCCCTCCTGTTGAAGGAGAGAGCGGGTCACCCAAAACAGGGCGGCCGGACGGTTATCTGCCGACGCAATGAGGGAGGAAACGTAGGAACGTTTGGCATCCCTCAATGCCACTAGGTAGGTCCTACTATAGGCCCTAACTAGTGTCCGGTCAGCCTCAGAACGGCTGGATCTCCAGGCACTCTCTAGGCGTCTTCTCCGGCGTTTTATCTCCCTCAGCTCCTCAGAAAACCAGGGAGCTGGTTGAGACTGACGCCAGGTCAGAGGCCGCAAAGGCACAACATGGTCCAAAGCTCCAGCCGCGGCCTGTTCCCAGGCCCCGACTAGCTCTTCAGTCGTGCCGCGGGTCAGATTCTCAGGAAATGGCCCAAGCTCCATCAGGAACCTCTCTGGGTCCATCAGGCGCCTGGGACGGAACCAACGCATTGGTTCCGTCTCCCTGCGGTGGTGAGTAGCGGTCGGAAAGTCCAGACGAAGGAGAAAATGATCTGACCATGACAAAGGTTCAACAACTGAATCATTTAAAATCAGATCATTCAACCACTGGCCAGAGATAAAAATCAAATCTAGAGTGCCTCCCCTGATGTGGGTAGGGCCGTCAACTAATTGAGTCAGGTCCATGGCTGTCATGGAAGCCATGAACTCCCGAGCCGCCGAGGATGCCGCGCCAGTTGATGTTTCAACTGCCAGCCCAGCCAGCAACTCCAACAGCTCGGGCAGGGCTGTTGTCACGCAGCAAGGAGCCAGGTATGTGATCAACAAGCCCACCTGAGTCCTATGACCCCACTTCACGTAGAGCGATTCACACCCAGCTATCTGAGGCACAGTGGTCTCCCTCGGTTCCAGATTCTTCATAATGATAACCGCCACCCCGCCACCCCTACCTTGGGCCCTCGGCTGATGGAATGCTCGGAAACCTGGTGGGCACATCTCTACTAGGGGAAACCCCCCTTCGGTGCCCAACCAGGTTTCCGTAATGCCCATAACGTCCGTGGTCCCCTCCTGAATTAGATCTGAAATCAGGGGGGCTTTGTTAACCACGGACCTTGCATTATATAACATCAGCCGAAGGCCCAAGTTCTGAGTACTCTGGCCACTCGGGGAATGGGAAAATTCTGGGGGGGGCGGAGCGCACGATCGCTCTTAAATAGCAAGGGCGTACCCCCAAAACCTGATGTGCCCCCCCCTTCCACCATATCTGCCTCTCCCACTTACTGTATTGATAACACAGCCCTGATAAACTGGAACGAAACCCTCCCCCGCCACCTTCGGACCTATTAAATTACCACCGCGAACACATGTTGGACTTGGCTCCCTCCCCGACGGGTTTCCCCCCCCACCCATCCTCCCTCCCAACCCAGACCCGTCAATTCCCCTCCTCCCCTTAAAATTCCCATTAAAACTCCCCTTAAAAAGACGATTAAAACAATTTGTTAAAAATCCCCTAAGCCTCATAGATTTAGCATGCCAACTCTCGGGCTTCCAAAACCCATCCTCAAGATGGGCCCTCGATAGTGTGGAGGGCCAAACCTGCGAGAGAGGGGAATCTCGCAGGGCAAGAAGGTCCGCAGTTGAAAATATCCGCATGACAAAAAGTACGGTTAGCAGCCCATCCTTACGGTTAGCAGCCCACACGAGCAAGAAGAACTTATGGGGTTTTTTAAATAGATTTTTTAATAAGGGGTTTTTAAGGGGAGGGAGGGATCTGACGGGTGGGGGTGAAAACCCGTCGGGGAGGGATCCAGCCCCTGTGCTAGTTCGCGGCACTTTGCTATCTTGTCCGAAGGCAGCGGGGGAGGGCGATGTTCCAGGTCCAGAGGGCTTTTCGATCTGTACGGTAAGTGGGAGGGGCAGATATGGGGGGGGGGGGAGGCCGTATCGATAGTTGGGAGCACGTGTTCGATGTCTAAATGCGATCGCGTGCTCCGGCCCCCCAGCCCCCACCCGTTCCTCAGGTGGCCATGATCCTCAGAGCTTGGACCTTCGGCTGATGTTGTGTAATGCCCGGTCCGTGGTTAACAAGGCCCCCCTGATCTGCGATCTTATTCAGGCGGGGTCCGCGGACCTTATGGGCATTACGGAGACCTGGTTGGGCCCAGAGGGGTTCCCTCGTTGAGATGTGTCCTCCAGGTTTCCGAGCATTTCATCAGCCGAGGCCCAAGGTAGGGGTGGGGGTGGCGGTTGTCATTAAGGAAGATCTAGAGCCGAGGAGGCCACTGTTCCTCAGATTGCGGCTGTGAATCCCTCTATGTGCGGTGGGGCCATAGGAGCCAGTTGGGCTTGTTGGTCGCGTGCCTGGCTCCTTGCTGCGTGACCACAGCCCTGCCAGAGCTGTTGGAGGTGCTTGCCGCTGTGGCGGTTGAGACCCCAGACTTATAGTTATGGGGACTTCAACCTGCCGTCAGTTGGCTTGTCATCAACGGCAGCTCGGGAGTTTGAGGCTTCCATGACGGCCTTAGACCTGACTCGAGTAAATGATGGCCCCTCGCACATGGGGAGGCACGCTGGACTTGATTTATATCTCTGGTCAGTGGTTAAATGATCTGGTACTAGATGATTTAGTAACAGAACCAATGTCATGGTCCGATCATTTCTCCTTCGCCTTGACTTCCGAACCGCCATTCTCCATCGCGGGAGACAGAACCTATCGTTGGTTCCGTCCCAGGCGCCTGATGGACCCTGAGAGGTTCCTGACGGAGCTTGGGCCTTCCTGAGGATCTGGCCCACGGCACGACTGAGGAACTCGTCGCGGCCTGGGAACAGGCGGCGGGGCCTGGACCGTGTCGTGCCTTTGCGACCTCTGACCCGGCGTGGGTCTCGTCTGGCCTTGGTTCTCCGAGGGGCTGAGGGAGATGAAACGCCGGCGAAGACGCCTAGAGAGCACTTGGAGGTCCAGTCGCTCCGGAGCTGATCGGACACTAGTTAGGTCCTATACTAGGACCTACCTAGTGGCAATGGGGGAGGCGAGGCGTATCTACGCCTCCACCCTCATTGCGTCGGCAGATAACCGCCCGGCCGCCCTGTTTCGGGTGACCCGCTCCCTCCTTCATCAGGAGGTGCGGGATGACCCTTTGCAGGGACGTGCCGAGGAGTTTAGTGGTTATCTATACGATAAAATCGCTCAGCTCCGGGACGATCTGGACCGAATTTGGGATGATCCAAGCGGGGGAGAGGAGGCACGTCTTGTTGAGTCTGTTTGGGATCAGTTTGATCCTGTGGCTCCCGAGGACGTGGACAGGTTATTGGGGAGGCTCCATGCCACGACATGTTTACTGGACCCGTGCCCTTCCTCGCTGGTACTGGCTACTCAGGAGTGACACGAGGCTGGCTCAGAGGATTATCAATGCTTCTTTGTTGGAGGAGTTTTCCCGCCGCCTTGAAAGAGGCGGTGGTGAGACCCCTCCTCAAGAAGCCTTCTCTGGACCCAGCTATTTTAAGTAACTATCGTCCGATCTCCAATCTTCGCTTTGTTGCGAAGGTTGTAGAGAATGCTGTGGCTCGACAGCTACCCCAGTACCTGGATGAAGATGTCTATCTGGACCCGTTCCAGTCCGGTTTCCAACCCGGATACAGCACAGAGACGGCTTTGGTCGCATTGGTGGATGATCTCTGGAGGGCCAGGGACAGGGGTTATTCCTCTGCTCTGGTCCTGTTAGACCTCTCAGCGGCTTTTGATACCATCGACCATGGTATCCTGCTGCGCCGGTTGGAGGGATTGGGAGTGGGAGGCACCGTATATCGGTGGTTCTCCTCCTATCTCTCCGACCGGCCGCAGACGGTGTTGGCGGGGGGGGAGGGGTGGGCCGCGAGGGCCTCACTTGTGGGGTCCCGCAGGGGTCGATCCTCTCGCCTGCTGTTCAACATCTATATGAACGCTGGGTGAGATCATCAGTGGCTTTGGGGTGAGATACCAGCAGTACGCTGACGACACCCAGCTGTACTTTTCCACCCGGCCACCCCAATGAAGCTGTTGAAGTGCTGTCCCGGTGTTTGGAGGCCGTACGGGTCTGGATGGGGAGAAACAGGCTCAAGCTTAATCCCTCCAAGACGGAGTGGCTGTGGATGCCGGCATCCCGATTCAGCCAGCTGCAACCGCGGCTGGCTGTTGGGGGCGAGTTATTGGCCCCAAAGGATAGGGTGCGCAACTTGGGTGTCCTCCTGGATGATCGGCTGTCGTTTGAAGATCATTTGACGGCCGTCTCCAGGAGGGCCTTCCACCAGGTTCGCCTGGTTCGGCAGTTGCGCCCCTTCCTTGATCGGGATGCCTTATGCACGGTCACTCATGCGCTCGTTACCTCTCGCTTGGATTATTGTAATGCTCTCTACATGGGGCTCCCCTTGAAGTGCGTCCGGAGGCTTCAGTTAGTCCAGAACGCAGCCGCGCGGGTGATAGAGGGAGCTGCACGCAGCTCCCATGTAACACCTCTCCTGCGCAGGCTGCACTGGCTACCTGTGGCCTCTCGGGTGCACTTTAAGGTGTTAGTCACGACCTTTAAGGCGCTCCATGGCTTAGGACCTGGGTACTTACGGGACCGCCTACTGCTACCACATGCCTCCCACCGACCCGTACGCTCTCACAGAGGGACTCCTCAGGTGCCATCCGCCAAACAATGTCGGCTGGTGGCCCCAGGGGCAGGCCTTCTCTGTGGGGCCCCCACACTCTGGAGCGAACTCCCCGGGCTTCGCCAGATATCTGACCTTCGGACATTCCGTCGCGAACTGAAAACATATCTTTTTATTCGCGCGGGGCTGGCTTGAATGAAATTTTAAACTTAAATTTTTAGCAATTTTAATGGGGTTATTGGTTTTATGGTAAATTTCTTAAATTTTTCAGGCTCATTTAATAAGTTTTTAACTGATTTTAATTTTGTATATTGTATATTGTTCTTTGTTGGTTTTATTCTGCCTGTACACTGCCCTGAGTCCTTCGGGAGAAGGGCGGTATAAAAATCAAATAAATAAAAATAAAAATAAATAAATCCTAGCCGGTCAAGATGTCACTACAGCAGAACGAGGTTCCCCGGCTGGCAAAATGGACCGTGGACTTCCAGGACTCCATGGGGCCGTTACTCTACCACCAAACCCAAATTGGCCACCACTTGCCCCAGGTCCAGATGAAACCAGCCACTCTCCTCCGAGCCAATCCAGTAGGCCCAATCCAATATGGGCCAGGGACCCAATACCAGGCACCAAAGAAACCAGAGGTCGGGGGTCCAGGCCTAAATCCAGCCACGGAAAGGCCAACGTCGCTGCCCTCGCCGCCAGCAAAAGTCCATCGCCGATGCCGCCGACACCGACGCCGACACCCCCCCCCGAAGGCGGGGACCAGGAAGAGGGCCCGAACCTGCCTCAAGCCCACTCTTCGGCAGGTTCCACCCTCAGGTTGTTTCCTCCAACCTCCTCTGGCTCTTCAAACATAGCCTTGGTGAGGGCCTCGACCATCCAGGATAGATCCATCAGGAGGAAAGGCTGCCGCACCGCCATCAACTGGAACTCTGTGCTGCCACCACTGCCGCCGCCGCCATCCTGCGCCGAACTGCAGAGGGTCTGTAAAAGGGGCCAGCCTCGACTTCCAACTCCCTCTTCAATGGGCTGGACCCTCCAGATGCCTCGTCTGACCCTCTGCCTCTCCAGCATCGATGAAAGAAAACCTTCAGCCCCTGGGGGAGGCCGCCACCGCTGCCGCCGCCGCCGCAAACCAGAAGTCATGCCGCGGCTGCCGCGGCCACCACCCCAGCAGAAAACCGAAGGCAACGCCGGTTTAGCTCACGCTGGTAAAGCCTGTTATTAAGAACACAGTAGCCTGCAATTACTGCAGGTTCGAGCCCGGCCCAAGGTTGACTCAGCCTTCCATCCTTTATAAGGTAGGTAAAATGAGGACCCAGATTGTTGGGGGGGCAATAAGTTGACTTTGTAAAAATATACAAATAGAATGAGACTATTGCCTTATACATTGTAAGCCGCCCTGAGTCTTCGGAGAAGGGCGGGGTATAAATGTAAACAACAAAAAAAAAACGCTGGGTCTGCCACTCGTCCCAGACCACCAGCTCGGCCAACCTTACCACGAACGCTGGATAAGATGTTCCCCCAGCAGGGTCTGGGACCAGAAGGTCAGAAAACAAACCCCTCTTGGTCCCAACCCCCTAGGAAAGGCCGCCATCCCGTTCAGTCGGAATTTTCACAGCACCATCTTGGAGCATGCGCAGAAGGATATTATCACTGCTCTGCAAACTGCACTGGTTGCGACTGGCAGTTGGCTTCTGAGTACAATTCAGGGGGTAGGTGAAAACCTATAGAGCTTCTTGTGACATACAGCCTGATTATTTGAGGGAGACCACCTGTCTTCAGTGGTCTCAGCAAGATTAAGTAAAATACAGGTGCTCCTGGGTCAATTAAACACATCGTCTGGCATGCTAAAAATAGGAGGCTTAGGGGTTTTTTAATTAGTTGTTTTAATAGATTTTTTAAGGGGAGTTTTAATGGGGATTTTAAGGGTTGGGAAGGGGAGGGGATGTGACGGGTGGGGGTTAAAGGTGGGGAGGGAACAGGGGTATGTCCAGTCCCAGCGTGCGCTCACGGCACTATTTCATCCAGTCCGAAGGCAGCGGGGAGGGGATGTTCAGGCGTAGAGTGTTTTTTTTTATTGAAAAGTTTTAAAAACAAAACATTTCCCCTTTTTCCCCTCCTCCCAGAAAACCCTTCCCCTCCTTCCCCGGCTTCCCGGGTCAATCACAAGGTATTGTTATACATAAACCAAACATAGAGTAAAATTTTCCTTCTAATCAATTAACCTCATCCAAATCTTTTCATCTCCCAACCCCTCCCATTACATAAAATAATACTTCCTAATTATTCAAAGGCAGTCTGATATTTCTTAATCTGATATCTATTTTGTAGATAATCAATCCATTTTTTCCATTCAATTAAATATCTTTCCTGCGTATTGTCTTTTAAAAAAGCTGAGATTTTAGCCATCTCAGCCAAATTAATGACTTTCAATATCCATTCTTCTATTGTAGGTACCTCTTCTTTCTTCCAGTATTGTCCAATCAACAGTCTTGCTGCTGTTATTCAATTCAGAATCAATTTAGTCTCAATCCCTGTACAATCCGTTATAATTCCCAAAAGAAAAAATTGTGGCAGGAACTTTATCTTCTTCTTCAGTACATTTTGAATAATCCACCAAATTCTTATCCAAAAGGCCTTAATTTTCTTGCAAGTCCACCAAATATGAAAATATGTAGCATCATCACAATCACACCTCCAACATTTCACTTGGATATCAGGATACATACATGATAACTTTTTGGGATCTAAGTGCCATCTATAAAACATCTTATAAAAATTTTCCCTTAAATTCTGTGCTTGTGTAAACTTAACATTTCTAACCCAGATTTTCTCCCATGTTTCCAACATTATTGGTTCCTGAATATTCTGTGCCCATTTTATCATACAGTCCTTTACCAAATCCTTTTCCGAATCTATTTCAAGCAACACATTATACAATCTCTTTACATGCTCCTGGGTCTGATTTCTAATTTGCTTTATTAAATTTTCCTCCCTTTGCATTATACCAATTTTTTGATCCTCTTTCCATCTAGCACTTATTTGCCCATCTTGAAACCAAGTATAATTCCTCCCTTCTTCATTTAATACCTGTAATGATTTTAATTGAAATCTACCTCCTTCAGCATACAAAAGTTCTTTATAAGTAATCATTTCCTGTCTCTGTTCTATATTTATATTCTCTATTGCATGTCTGGGACTCACCCATATAGGAATCTTGTAGTCTAATTTATAAGAATATTTTTTCCAGATCCGCAAACGAGCACTTCTCAACACATGATTCTGGCCACTCGGGAGGTTACACGAGGCTGGCTCCAGGAAGTTACCAACGCTTCCTTGTTGGAGGGTGTCTTCCCCGCCGCCTTGAAAGAGGTGGTGGTGAGGCCCCTCCTCAAGAAGCCCTCCCTGGACCCGGCTGTTTTAGCGAACTATCGTCCAGTCTCCAACCTTCGCTTCTTAGCGAAGGTTGTTGAGAGTGTGGTGGCAAATCAGCTTCCTCAACACCTGGAGGAAACTGTCTATCTGGACCCGTTCCAGTCCGGTTTCAGACCCGGTTACAGCACCGAGACGGCTTTGGTCGCGTTGGTGGATGACCTCTGGAGAGCCCGGGACAGGGGTTGTTCCTCTGTCCTGGTTCTATTAGATCTCTCGGCGGCTTTTGATACCATCGACCATGGTATCCTGCTGCGACGGTTGGGGGGATTGGGGGTGGGAGGCACCATTTATCAGTGGTTCTCCTCCTATCTCTCTGACCGTTCGCAGACGGTGTTGGCAGGGGGGCAGAGGTCGACCCCTAGGCGCCTCACTTGTGGGGTGCCTCAGGGGTCTGTTCTCTCGCCTCTCCTGTTCAACATCTATATGAAGCCGCTGGGTGAGGTTATCCGTGGTTTCGGGGTGGATTATCATCTGTACGCTGATGATACTCAGCTGTACATTTCCACCCCGAACCACCCCAATGAAGCCGTTGAGGTGATGGGCCGGTGTCTTGAGGCCGTGCGGGTCTGGATGGGGAGGAACAGGCTCTGACTCAACCCTTCCAAGACAGAGTGGCTGTGGGTGCCGGCGTCCCGGTACAGTCAGCTTACACCATCGCTGACTGTGGGGGAAGAAGTATTGACCCCCAGGGAGGGAGTGCGCAACTTAGGCGTTCTCCTGGACGATCGGCTGTCCTTAGAAGAACATTTGACAGCCGTCACTGACAGCCGGGGTTTTTTATCAGGTTCACCTGATCCGCCAGTTGCGCCCCTTCCTTGACCGGGACACCTTACGCACGGTCACTCACGCCCTCGTCACTTCCCGCCTGGACTATTGCAACGTTCTCTACATGGGGCTCCCCTTGAAGAGCACCCGGAGGCTCCAGTTAGTCCAGAATGCGGCCGCGCGGGTAATAGAGGGAGCACCGCGTTGCTCCCATATAACACCTATCCTGCGCGGCCTACACTGGCTACCGGTAGTCTTCCGGGTGCAATTCAAGGTTTTGGTTACCATCTTTAAAGCGCTCCATGGCTTAGGACCGGGATACCTTCGAGACCGCCTTCTGCCGCCGATTGCCTCCCAACGACCTGTGCGCTCCCACAGAGTGGGCCTCCTCAGGGTGCCGTCGACCAAACAATGCAGGTTGGCGACCCCCAGAGGGAGGGCCTTCTCTGTGGTGGCACCAGCCCTGTGGAACGAGCTTCCTCCGGGATTACGACAACTCCCCGACCTCCGGACCTTCAGACGGGAACTGAAGACTTTATTATTCCAGCGTGCGGGACTACCCTAAGAATAAAATGTTTTAGTTAAATTTTAATGGGGGTTTTATTGGTTTTTATTGGTTTTTATTGTTTTAGTGATCAGGCCAGGATAATATTTAGTTTTAACTGGGTTTTAATGGTTATTTATTATATTGTTTTAATATGCCTGTGAACCGCCCTGAGTCCTACGGGAGATGGTGCGGTATATAAGTTTGATAAATAAATAAATAAATAAATAAAAGCCCTATCCACTTTTTTTTCATAAAATAAATACGCATGCCATCCATATAACAAGTCATAACCTTCTATGTTCAAAATTCTTTCCTCCGTTAAATTAAACCAGTCACTTATTACTGAAAGGGCTACTGCTTCATAATATAGTTTAAAATTAGGCATTTTTAAGCCACCTCTTTCCCGTGAGTCCTGTATTATTTTCATTTTAACCCTCGCCTTTTTACCTTGCCATATAAATTTATTAATCCCAATCTGCCAATCCTCCAGATTTTTCTCTCTCTTAATTATTGGTATCATCTGGAACAGAAACAAAAATCTAGGTTACACATTCATTTTAATAGCCGCAATCCTCCCCAATAACAACAACTGCAATTTTTTCCAGACACTCATATCATTCTGAACTTTTTGCCATAACAAGTCATAATTATTCTTATAAAGTTTCTTATTCGATGAGCTAATATAAACCCCTAAGTATTTAACCTTTTTTACCACCTCAAATCCTGTTATTTCCTCTAGTTTTTGTTTCTGTTGTATAGACATATTTTTGATTATCACTTTTGTTTTATTCTGATTTATTTTAAATCCTGATACCTTTCCATATTTATCAATTGCTTCCAACAAAAATCTACTTGAATTTATAGGATTTGTTAAAGTAACCACTACATCGTCTGCAAAAGCTCTAACTTTGTACTCATATTGTCTAATTTTAATTCCCTCTATTTTCGTTAATTCTCGTATTTTATCTAATAAAGGTTCCAGAGTCAAAACAAACAATAGTGGTGATAAAGGACATCCCTGTCTCGTTCCTTTCGCAATCTTAATAACTTCTGTCAAACTACCATTTATTATAATCTGAGCTGTTTGTTCTCCATAAATCGCTTTAATTATTCTAACAAAACAATCTCCAAATTGCATTTTCTCTATTAATTTAAATAAAAAATCCCAATGCAATCGATCAAAGGCTTTCTCTGCATCCAAAAAAATAAGTGCTGCTGAAGTATTCTTCTTTTCCAAATATTCCAATATATTAATAATCTGTCTAACATTATTCCTCATCTGCCTCCCTTTTATAAAACCAGATTGATCAGTATGAATTCTTTGTTGTAAAACTAACATTAATCTATTTGCTATTATTTTTACAAAAATCTTATAGTCATTATTTAAAAGTGAAATCGGCCTGTAGTTACCGGGTTTAGAGCAATCTTGCTCCTCTTTTGGTATCAGTGAAATCAAAGATGTTTTCCATGACGGGGGTATTCCCACTCCTAGTTGTATCTGATTAAATAATTCTTTAAGTGGGCCTAATATTTCGTCCTGTAATTTTTTATAATAACTTGCTGTAAGACCATCTGTACCAGGGGTTTTCCCCATTTTTAATTGTTTAATTGCCTCCACTATTTCTCCAGTAGCTATCGGCCGATTCAACTCCTCCCTCTGTTCTAATGTTAGAGTATTAACCTTATAATCTTTCAAATAATCATAAATGTCCCTATTCGATATTTTATCTTTTGCATATAGAGCAGTATAAAATTCTGAGAAGGCCTTTTTAATTTTATCCTGTTGATATATCTCTTTACCTTTATATTCTATTTTTTGTATGACACGTGCTTTCTGTTTTTTCCTTAAGTTATATGCCAGCCATCTCCCAGGTTTATTTGCGTTACAGAAGGTATTATGTTTAGCATATTGTATATTCGTTGCCACCTGGTCTGCCATTAACCTATTAAATTGACTCTGTAATATTCTTATAGCCTCTTTAAGTTTGTGATCTTGTGGGTTTTGAATTAATAACTGTTGCTTCTTTTGAATTTCTTCTTCCAAGTACCTACGCTGCCTTTGTTTATTATTCCTCTGCCTATTGTCCAAATATATCAATATACCTCTAATAAAAGCTTTACTCACCTCCCACACAGTTCCTATAGGTGTCCCCTTGTGCATATTAAAATCAAAAAATTCTTTCAGCTGTTTCTTACAATGATTTACATTATCCTCATATCTAAACAGATTTTCATTCAGCCTCCAGAGCGTAGAGTGTTATTCCATCTGTACAGTAAGTGGGAGAGGCAGATATGGCGGAGGCAAGGGGTCGTATCGTTCCCCGGGAGCACGTGCTCGATGTCTAAAAGCGATCACGTGCTCCGGCCCCTTAGTCCTTACTCGTTCCCCGGTTGGCCAAGATCCTCAGAACCTGGGGCTTCGGCTGATGTTGTGCAATGCCCGGTCCATGGTAAATAAGGCTCCCTTGATTTGTGATCTTATTCAGAGGGAGTCCGTGGACTTTACGGGCATTACGGAGACCTGGTTGGGCACAGAGGGGGGTCTACCCCTGGTAGAACTGTGTCCTCTGGGTTTCCGTGCATTCCATCAGCCGAGGGCCCAAGGTAGGGGTGGGGGGTGGCGGTTGTGATTAAAGAAAGCCTAGAGCCGAGGGAGTCCACTGTGCCTCAGATAGCTGGTTGTGAATCCCTCCTTGTGAAATGGGGCCATAGGAATCAGATGGGTCTGTTGATCGCGTACCTGGCTCCTTGTTGCGTGACTACAGCCCTACCTGAGCTGCTGGAGGTGCTTGCCGGGGTGGCAGTTGAGATTCCCAGGCATTTGGTCATGGAGGATTTCAACTTGCCATCGGCTGGCTTGTCATCGACGGTAGCTCAGGAGTTCATGGCTTCCATGACGGCCATGGACCTGATTCAAGTAACTGATGGCCCTACACACACGGGGGGAGGCACACTAGATTTGATTTTTATCTCTGGACAGTGGATTAATGATCTGGAATTAGGAGATTTAGTGACGGAACCAGTGTCATGGTCGGATCATTTTCTCCTTCACCTAGACTTTCGGACCGCCGCTCACCACCGCAGGGAGACAGAGCCAATGCGTTGATTCCGTCCCAGGCGCCTGATGGACCCGGAGAGGTTCCGGATGGAGCTTGGGCCGTTCCCTGAGGATCTTGCCCACGGCACGACTGAAGAACTAGTTGCGGCCTGGGAATGGGCCGCGGCTGGGGCTTTGGACCGTGTCGTGCCTTTGCGGCCTCTGACCCGGTGCAGATCTCAATTGGCTCCTTGGTTCTCTGAGGAGCTGAGGGAGATGAAACGCCGGAGAAGATGCCTAGAGAGTACTTGGAGGTCTAGCCATTCCGAAGCTGATCGGACACTAGTGAGATCTTTTACTAAGACCTACCTAGTGGCAATGAGGTAGGCGAAGCATTCTTACATTTCCACCCTCATTGCATCGGCAGATAACTGCCCGGCCGCCCTGTTTCGGGTGACCCGCTCTCTCCTTCACCAGGAGGGGCAGGATGACCCCTTACAGGGACATGCTGAGGAGTTTAATGGTTATCTATATGATAAAATCGTTCAGCTTCGAGATAGTTTAGACCAAAATTGCAATGATCCAAGTGGGATGATGGAGGCACGTCTTGTTGAGGTTGTTTGGGATGAGTTTGAGTCTGTGGCTCTCGAGGACATGGACAGGTTGCTGGGGAGGTTACATGCAACCACATGTTTACTGGACCCGTGTCCTTCCTGGCTGGTGCTGGCTGCTCAGGAAGTGACACGAGGCTGGCTCCAGGGAATTATAAATGCTTCATTGTTGGAAGGGGTTTTCCCCGCTGCCTTGAAAGAGGCGGTGGTGAGACCCCTCCTCAAGAAGCCTTCCCTGGACCCAGCTATTTTGGGAAATTATCGTCCAGTCTCCAACCTTCGCTTTGTGGCGAAGGTTGTAGAGAGTGTGGTTGCATGGCAGCTTCCCCAGTACCTGGCTGAAGCTGTCTATCTAGACCCGTTCCAGTCCGGCTTCCGGTCCGGACATAGTACGGAGACAGCGTTGGTCGCGTTGGTAGATGACCTCTGGAGGGCCAGGGATAGGGGTTGTTCCTCTGCCCTGGTCCTATTAGATCTCTCAGCGGCTTTCGATACCATCGACCATGGTATCTTGCTGCATCGGTTGGAGAGCTTGGGAGTGGGAGGCACCGTTTATTGGTGGTTCTCCTCCTATCTCTCCGACCGGTCGCAGACGGTGTTGACAGGGGGGGCAGAGGTCGACTGCGAGGTGCCTTACTTGTGAGGTGCCTCAGGGGTCGATTCTCTCACCCCTCCTGTTCAACATCTACATGAAGCCGCTGGGTGAGGTCATTAGTGGTTTCGGGATGAGTTACCATCTGTACGCTGACGACACGCAGCTGTACTTCACCACCCCGGACCACCCCAACGAAGCTGTCGAAGTGCTGTCCCGGTGTCTGGAAGCTGTACGGGTCTGGATGGGGAGAAACAGACTCAAGCTCAATCCCTCCAAGACGGAGTGGCTGTGGATGCCGGCACCCCGGTACAGTCAGCTGCAGCCGTGGCTGACTGTGGGGGACGAGTTATTGGCCCCAATGGAAAGGGTGCGCAACTTGGGTGTTCTCTTGAATGGGCGGCTGTCGTTCGACGATCATTTGGCGGCCATCTCCAAGAGGGCTTTTTACCTAGTCCGCTTGGTTCGCCAGTTGCGCCCCTTCCTTGACCGGGATGCCTTATGCACGGTCACTCATACTTTGGTCACTTCCCGTTTGGATTATTGCAATGCTCTCTACATGGGGCTGCCCTTGAAGTGAACCCGGAGGCTGCAGCTAGTCCAGAATGCAGCTGCGTGGGTAATAGTGGGAGCAACTCGTTGCTCCCATGTAACACCAATCCTGCGCAGTTTGCACTGGCTTCCTGTGGTCTTTCGGGTGCGCTTTAAGATTCTGGTTACCATCTTTAAAGCGCTCCATGGCTTAGGGCCTGGGTACTTACGGGACCGCCTGCTGTTACCCTATGCCTCCCACCGACCCGTACGCTCACACAGAGAGGGCCTTCTCAGGGTGCCATCCGCCAGACAATGTCGGCTGGCGGCCCCCAGGTGTAGGGCCTTCTCTGTTGGAGCTCCTACGCTTTGGAGTGAACTTCCCCCTGGCTTACGTCAAGTGCCTGATCTTCGGACTTTTCGCCGTGAGCTGAAAACGCACCTATTTATTCAAGCGGGACTGGCTTAGAAGTTTATTAAGTTTAACTGGGGTTATTTAGATTTTAGTATTTTAAAGGGTTTTAAATTTTAATATGTTTTAAATTTTGGCCAATTTTATAATAAGTTTTTTAATTGTTTATTTTAATTGTATTTTGTTACTGTTTTTATTTTGGCTGTACACCGCCCTGAGTCCTTCGGGAGAAGGGCGGTATAAAAATCTAATTAAATAAATAAATAAATAAATAAATCGTCTAGTGGGACCCCAGAAGATGTCTTCTCTATCAAAGTGTCTGGCCTCTGGATGCTGTCCCCCCATCCCCTCCATGGAGATATGTGCAGTTCCCACCCTACAAAGGTTCCAAAAGGCTTTGGAAGTGTGGCTTTGCCTGCAAGTTTGGATTTGGTTGCTTGTTGTTTTAATTTTATGCGGGAATGATTTTGAGAGACAGGAGAAAGAGCTGCAGCCTAGACAACAGTCTGATGAAAACTGAGTCAGAGGGGAAGGCATAGTTTAGAGGAAGCACTTCAGAAGGGACTTTCCCAAGTTTTCAGGAGACTAAAAGTAAGGAAGAGAAGAGGTACTTTCAGACTTGAAAAATTATGTTACTATAACCTTCCAATGAAGACAGTGTTAGTCCTCAGGGTTGGCGTTTCTTGTCTGCACTACCCCAAAGGGCTGACACTTGCTGAGCCTCTATGTTCTTTTGCAACACAATGGATAATTTTGTTCAGGTGTTTGTCTTCTTAACTCTATAAGCCACCTTCCAAATCTAAATAAAAAATACCTGTTTGTCCTGATATGAAGACACAACCTACTCACCCACCCAAGTGAAAAGATACATCAAAACAGGTATGGACAAGATTTGGGCAGCCAGAAGTCACACCTTCAGCTTCAACCACAACAATACACAATTTTAATAGTTGGGCCAAATTTAAATAAGTTTTTTAGCTATTACTTTTAATTTGTATAGTACTTGTCCTGATTGTTGTTTTATTTGGCTGTTAACCGCCCTGAGTCCTTCAGGAGAAGGGCGGTATACAAATTAAAATATTATTATTATTATTATTATTATTATTATTATTATTATTATTATTATTATTATTATTATTATTATTATTATTATTATTATATAATTAGTCAATATGGAAAGGTATCTGTATTTAAAGTAAATCAACAAAAGACAAAAATAATAACTAAAAATATGACTATACAGCAAAAAATAGAATTAGAGAGAATAACGGGATTTGAAATAGTAAAAAAGGTTAAATACCTAGGAGTGTATATTGCAGCTTCAAATGTGAAATTATATAAAAATAATTATGAAGTCTTATTGTGGCGGGAGGATTGGAATAATCCATAAATCCATTATTCCTCCTTTCTAATATGATACCTGTATTTTTAACATATCTCTTTATATTCAACTACCTTATATTTTATATCTTATGATTGTCTGCTTTGTAACCTCAATATAAATGAGGAACTGAATGTGCCAGCTGAACAGGAACATTGCTAAATCCTACAAGAGATGGAACATAACAGGAAGCCATATGGGTGATGTATGATACTTGCTCAACCCTTACCGTATTTGGATATCAGGTGCTTTTTGCTGTATGACACGTATTATTAAGACATGAAACTGTACTTTTTGTACTTTTCCATAGTTACTTCTGCTTTTTGAATTAGAGTTTTTAAAACCACCTGCCTGGGCATATCCCAGGCAGTCCAGATTTTAGTGTTTGAACACACTGGGCTCTGATGCATCAATAAAGTCTGATTCTCTCACCTTCCTGGTCTCGAGTCTTTCTCTTGGCAACATGTGGCAGTAACTGGACACTTGGACTTTGCTGCTACATCTCTGGTGCATTGGCTGGGAAACTCTGAGGGGTCTTGGGACCCTCTGGACTGTCCACCCCGGTGTCAGGGTTCATCTTGTCAAGAGGAACTTCCTAGCGCGCACGGACTTGATCCGAGGGACTTCCTGGGGACGGGGTGACTCCGGCAGCGGCGGCTGACATCTCCAAGAACCAGTTGAGAAGGCGCAGAGACCAGGCCCTGTTAGCAGCTAGCTGCGTTGGTGGTGGGACCCCCAAAAGGCAAGTATCTGGGGTTATTGTACTAATCCGTGCTCAGAAGGTAGAGCGGACAGAGAGGCCTGATCTCCCTCTCTCTCCAGGGTAGTACGCATTGGTAGAAACAGATGGGTGGCTTGTCTTTAGGGGTGTGTGTGTGTGTGTGTGTGCGTGAGTGTCATCCGCAGTTCCCAACGGAGGCCGTGATTTCCAGGTCCTTGTGTCGGGTGAGTTTGTGTGGACAGGACACCTTCTTGTTTTCCCGAGAGAAAAGGACCCCTTACCTTTCTCTCATCCCTTTTCCCTTGTTGTTTTGTCTGGGACCCTGGGTGGATCATGGGAGGTGGAGAGAGTGTCCCCTTGACGCCTTTACAATGTATGCTCAAGAACTTTAAGGCAGGTTACATGACTCAGGACTATGGCATTGAGTGGAGTAGGAGCGATTTGAGGCGTTTTTGTGAGGCAGAATGGCCGACCTTTGACCTCGGCTGGCCTGATAAGGGCACTTTAGATCCCAATATTGCCCTTAAGGTCCACCAATTGGTGTTTCATCCAGCTGAGGGCCATCCAGACCAGGCTCCTTATATTGATGTCTGGTATAACCTTCTTAGAAGGCCCCCCTCCTGGCTTTTGAAATGCAAGAACCAACAATGCCTCCTGATGATTCCTAATTTCGCCGTTTTAGCCAAGCCGTTGTATGAAGCTATTAAGGGGGGTGATAAAGAACCATTGAAGTGAGAGAAAGAGGAACAGCAAAGTTTCACAACTCTGAAGTTCGCTTTGACTCAGGCCCCCACCCTTGGCTTGCCTGACTTGGAGAAACCTTTTCAACTTTTTGTCGATACGAAACAAAACATGGCAGTTGGTGTGCTTACGCAGAAGATGGGGACATGGTTTCGCCCCGTCGCGTACCTGTCTAAGCAGCTGGACAATGTTGCGAAAGGATGGCCGACCTGTTTGAAAGCAGTTGCTGGAGCGGCCCTTCTCACGCATGAGGCCAATAAATTGACCTTTGGCCATGACTTGGAAATTCATACTCAACATGATTTACGGGCCGTCTTGGAGAATAAAGGGCATCTCTGGCTTACTAGCCCTCGCATGTTGAAATATCAAGCTATGCTTACACATAACCCCTTAATTCGTCTAGTTCATTCTATTGTTTTGAATCCTGCAACCTTACTTCTGGAACCTGACTCTTGGGTGTCCCATGATTGTCTTCAAACCATTGAGGAGACTTTCTCAAGTCGTCCTGATTTGAAGGATGTTCCCCTTGTTAACCCAGACTATACTCTTTACACTGATGGTTCTAGTTTCTTTCATAATGGTGTCTGGAAGGCTGGATATGCGGTCGTGACATTGGAAGACGTTTGGGAAGCTCAGCCACTGCCCCCTGGCACTAGTGCCCAATTGGCTGAACTACATGCCTTGACAAGGGCCCTTGAAATGTCCTATGATTTGCGGGTCAACATCTATACGGACTCTAAGTATGCTTTTCTTACTGTCCAAGTTAACGGTGCCCTTTATAAAGAGCGTGGGATGTTAACAGCAGGCGGCAAGGATATAAAGTATGGATCTCACATTCTGCGGCTCTTGGACAGTGTATGGGCTCCCCGAAAAGTTGCAATAATGCACTGTAAAGGCCATCAAAAAGGGGTTTCTGATATTGATCGTGGCAATAACAAGGCTGACCGCACCGCTCGCTCTGTCGCATTTGCTTTTTTGCTGGCTCAGACTCTTTGTCCTTTATGGACCCCTCCATCTAATGCCTCCCCATCATATACGCTGGAGGAATTGCGCCAGGCCAAATCTTTGGAGGCCTCCTTCATAGATGGTTGGTGGATCCTTCTGGATGATCGTGTCTTTGTTCCCCAACACCTGGCCTGGGACGTTGCTTCTTCATTGCATCAACAATTACATTTGGGGAAGTCTGCCTTGGCAAAGGCCTTGCTGCGTAAGGTGTATATTGATAAGATCCATAGTCTGGCAGCTAATGTTGTTCTTCGTTGTTCTATTTGTGTCGCCAACAATCCTCGTCACGGACCATCTTTGCCCCAGGGCCACCAACCTAACGGCTGTTATCCCTTTGATTCTCTCATGATCGACTTTACGGACATGCCAAGATCGGGGTTGTTGTGACCCAGGTTCCTGGACCCGGACTCCTGGACTCGGATGATTCAGAAAGTGAGGGAGAAGACCTGGCAAGCCCTGCTTCTCTTGAGCCCTTTCCCTCCCTGGCACCCACTCAAAGGGAGGAGGAGGGGCCGGCAAGACCTGATTCTCTGGAGCCTTCTTCTGATTTGGCAACGCCCCAAGAACAGTTTTGGAGTGATGCAAGACTGCGCAGGCGTGACCGGCGCGCGCAGCAGAAGCAGTGTTGGGATAAAGCCAAGTCATAATTGTCATGCAGTGACATCTGCAGAGACTATAAATAGGAGGCGGGACTTCCTGGTTTTTTGTCTTGGACAAAGCAATGAATTTGCGCGGGCAAACTGTTTCAATGGAGGGAAGAATATATTCGTGAGTAATTCTGGCCTTATCTATAATTTCCTCGTTATCTCCAGAAACTTGGCAGGCCCGTGGGTAGACGTGGCCAGGACATATATCTATGTAAATAAAAGGAGAAAAGGAGGCCTCTGACTGACTCTTTGCTGGGAGTATTGGGGAGAGGGAAACAGAACAGGGGTCCTATATTGCTATGTTAGTTATTGTTTGTACCTATACTGGCTGGCCTGAGGCTATTCCCACGAGAACTAAAAAGGCAGCTGAAGTATTATTAAGACATGAAACTGTACTTTTTGTACTTTTCCATAGTTACTTCTGCTTTTTGAATTAGAGTTTTTAAAACCACCTGCCTGGGCGTATCCCAGGCAGTCCAGATTTTAGTGTTTGAACACACTGGGCTCTGATGCATCAATAAAGTCTGATTCTCTCACCTTCCTGGTCTCGAGTCTTTCTCTTGGCAACATGTGGCAGTAACTGGACACTTGGACTTTGCTGCTACATCTCGGCAAAAAGTGCAGAAGGAAATGGAGAATTGGAAAAAGTTGCAGTTATCTTTATTGGGAAGAATAGCAGTAATAAAAATGAATGTTTTGCCCAGGTTTTTATTTTTTTTCAAATGATACCAATACTTAAAAAAGATGCAAATTTGAAGGAATGGCAGAATGGAATTAATAAATTTATATGGGTTGGTAAAAGACCGAGAATAAAACTGAAAATAATACAGGATACACGTGAAAGAGGGGGTCTTAAAATGCCTAATTTAAGATTATATTATGAAGCCGCTGCCCTATCACTAATTAGTGATTGGTTTAACTTAACAGAAGAAAGAATATTGAATATAGAGGGTTATGATTTCTTATATGGATGGCATGCTTACTTACTATATGATAAAAAAGTGGAGAAAGTTTTTAAAGCTCATATACTTAGAAATTCTCTGTTGCGGGTTTAGAAAAAGTATCAATGTAAGTTAAACTACAAAATACCTATATGGGCAAGTCCCAGGCATACAATAGAGAACATAAGTGCAGAACAAAAACCGGAGGTGATTACTTATAAAGAGCTTCTCTCTATGGAGAAGGGTAAATTACAGTTGAAATCTCTAAATATAATGAAAGAAGAAAGGATAATTCATACTTGGTTTCAGCATGGACAGCTGCAAACTAGATGGAAAGAGGACCAGAAAATTGGTATCATGCAAAACAAGGAAAATTTGGTAAAACAGATTAGAGACCAAAGTCAATCGCATATTAAAAGGTTGTATAATGCATTGCTAGAAATAGATTCAGAAATGGAACTAGTTAAGGACTGTATGATAAAATGGGCACAAAATATACAGTAACCTCTAATGATGGAAACTTGGGAGAAAATTTGGGTGAGAAATGTTAAATTTACACAAGCACAAAATTTAAGATAAAATTTTTACAAAATGTTTTATAGATGGCATCTAGATCCTAAAAACTAGCCTGTATGTATCCGAATTTGCAAGCTAAATGTTGGAGATGTGACTGTGACGATGCTACTTATTATCATATATGGTGGACTTGCAAAAAAATCAAACCATTTTGGATAAGAATTTGGTGGGTCATGCAAAATATTTTGAAAAAGAAGATAAAGTTTACTCCACAATTGTTTTTACTGGGTATAATTTCAGATTGTATGATAATAGAGAGTAAATTGATTTTAAATTTAATATCAGCAGCCAGACTATTGGTAGCGCAATATTGGAAGAAGGAACATCTGCCTATGATTGAAGAATAGATATTAAAAGTTGCAAATTTAGCAGAGATGGCAAAAATTTCAGCATATTTGAAAGACTGTTCACAAGAAAGATACATAGTGGAATGGAGAAGATGGATTGACTATATTCAAAATAAATATTAGACCAAGAAATATCAAATAGCTTTCGAATGAACAGACTGCAAGAATTATATTTATATTTTTCTTTATGTAAAAGGAGAGTTAAGGTCCTGGGGAGGATGAGAGTTTATGGATAGTTAGCATAAGTTTAGCTTATGATTGTTAGATGTTTGTTATACCCTGTATTTTGCTCTGGGAAGTCTGGGGGGGGGGGTTTGGGGAAAGGAGGGTAGGGGGAAAAGGGGGAATTTTGGGGGCGGGGGGAGGGGGAAGGAGGGGAGATATTTGTTAAAATTTTGTAAAAATTTTAATTAAAAAAAAGAAAGTTTTGGGTAATATATTTCTTTTTTTCTTATTATTTTTATCGCTGGCATAGTCTTTTTTGGTTTCCATTATCCCATTATAGTCGCCCACAATGCATATATTCCGATAGCCTGTCATAATTATCTTTTCATGTAGTTTCTTATAGTATTCCCCCTGATTTTTGTTAGGCGTGTAAATAACTACCAAGATTGGTAGTTATTTCCAATATTAATTTATTTAATATTATTTATCTTTATTTCCAATATTAATTATTCTTCCTTTTGGATCCACGTAAATTTGGTTGGCCTTTATTCCTTTCTTAATATATATCACCACCCCTTTCTTCTTCTCTGCCAATGCTATATAAAGTTTCCCTAGTTTAGTGTATTCCAAGTATTTTTCATCCTGCTTTCGGATATGTACCTCCTGGAGGCATACTTTGTCTATTTTTTATTTAATTAGCTTTGTAAATATTTGTCTCCTTTTTGCCACTGCATTTAGTCCATTAACATTTATTGATATTAATTTCAAATCTTTCATTCTATTGTCTATCTACCAAGTATTAGTATCTGTTGGCCCTTGTGACTATTTGGTTTCTTGTTTTTATTCCTCCTACTTCTTGGCTTCCTTTTTTCTCTTTGCTTCTCTCTTCCTGGACTCCTCTTTTGGCTTCCTGATGTTACAGTGATTCGTCTTCTTGACTCACAGTCTCCAACTCCTCCTTACTACTCTGATCTTCTTCATTTCCCATCAGTTGGTTGAAAAAGTCTTGTGCCATCACTAAACTATTGATTTTAACCTTTTTTTTCTTCTTCTTGCTTTTCTTCTTGCTTTGCCATGATACAAGCATTCCTTCTGGAAGTATCCACCTAAAGAAAATAGTTCATTTATTCAATTGTATTGCCAAGAAACGATAGTCTTTATGCTGTTCTCACACTCTTCTAGGGATTTGCTTCAATGTGACTATTTCCTTCTCTTTGTACATCAATGGTTCTTCTCAGGTGATACTGTAGGCTATATCCCGGATTTTCTTTCTGACAAATCTAATATGGACCTCTCTAGGCAATTTGTGGCATCTAGCATAGTTTGTTTGGATCCGATATACCTCGTCTAATTCATTCATAATTTCTTATTTATACCTTTGTAGAGATTCTGCTATAATGCCTGCCATAATCTGTCCTAGGTCTTCATCCTTTGTCTCGACCACATTTTAGAATCTTAAATAAAATGATGCCTGGTCCATTTCTAATTGGATTACTGAGTCTTGGAGATCTTTATTTATTGCCATCATTTTCTGATCTACCATGTCTATTTCTTTTTCATTTTGTTCTGTTTTGGCTTCTACTATTTTTATTTTTTGTTCATTCTTTTGAATTGTTTCCTGAATTAAATTCATTTTTTATCCAATTTCTGAATATCGAGTTTCATTTCTCCGTGATTGCAAAACAATGTTTCTTGCATCTTTGTCATTGTTTCCTGGATCAATGTCAGAGTGGTTTGCATTGTTTGCATGTTTGGGGTCGTATTAGTTTTTTCCACCTTTGGTAATCCCTCTGTCAACTGTTAGTTTAGTGGGGAAGCCGTCATTATCGTTGGGTTTGATGCAGTTTTTTCCCCCTGATTTCAAAGTTGTTGTTGTAAGACTGGTCATCTCTTTCAATACCCTACTTTGTTCTCCCAGTATTCTATAGATGTTTTTCCACACTATCATCAACCATTGACTATATGTCTTTTTATAGTTATTGTTGTATATATATATATCCCATTTTTTACCCTTCTTATGATGTTAAATATTAGCTATTAGGTAATCAATTCCACTAATGTGAACTATCTCTATTCTTAATCAACCTTGACAACTTAATCAACGTATATAACAACTAACTATCAACAAAGACAGAAGCAAAGACAGAAGCAAAACCAAAACCAATGGCTATCTAACTATCAAAGGAGATCTGAGTGTACATATAAATATCAATATTAATACGTATTAATATTAAGATAAGAGTAGATATAAATAATGAATACAGTAGTAAAGTTTAGCTGTTATGACATAAATATTACTATCCATAATCTATGTAGATTAAACAGAATATACCAACTAGGGTTTTAAATTATATCAATATGCAGGCCTGTATAGATATAAAAGTGGGTGTTGATAATCAATTAATCAGTATATATCTAAAGTTAATTCTAAATATAGTTATCAATTTGCACAGAAATGTAGTTACAATTATTAAAGTGTTAACAATTCAGAGTATCTATAGAATTGAATAAAAAATACCAGGTTATAAACAAATAAATATATCCAAATATAAATATATTATACTTAAACTCTCCCTAAAATACATCTTTTATCAATATTACTGATTCATAAGTACTTACAATTACCACTATTTTTTGTATATGAAATATATAGGTATAATTGCTCCTTTAGTTCTTCTAAGTTAGCTTGGAAATAGTCAATAAGAGATAGTAAATATGCCTTAAATGCAGAGTTCAAACATTTGATTCTAAGAGAGTATGAATCGTTGTATCTTCTCCCGATTATAACTCTTTTTATTCCTCCTGAATCTTTACTGTCTCAATTATATTTATTATAAATTATTATTGTCTTTCTCCACCTTTATTCAGCCTTGGAGTTTTCTGATTCTTCTGTTCAAAAGTTCTGTTAAAGCGGCAGGTTCTTTCTCAACTTTCTGGCTTGGGTACTCTTCTCCTCAAGCCTCTCTTGCCATCATGGCGTGCTGTTGTCTGCTCTCACTACTTCTGTTCCTCTCCTTTCTTTTCCTGTCGCTCTAGGATGGCAGCTACCTCAACTTCTCCTTTCCTTCAATTTCTCACCAGAATGTCTCCCCTTCTCACCGCTGTATCACTGTCACAAACATTTTTGTCTTTCCTTTTCTTCACCACTTTAGTGGTTAGATGTATTCACTGCTCCTCCCGCTGAGTTGCCGCCCACTCTCACAACAGGAGTTTTCTTTTAACCAAGTAAACAGACTCACTTTTCCAAGCAATTGTCAGCCTTGCAGTTTTCAGGTTAATCAGTCATTCCAAATGTCACAGTCTGCTATGAAAATCTTCTCTTCCCTTTGCTCTCTGGATCATTGCAGCCTTGGGTCTGCCATAACGTGATGGCAGGCAGATTCACATTGGTTTGACAGGGGTGCCCTTCCATGCAACAAGTGATCGCCATTCACTTTGTTGCACTCTGGACTTCCCCTTCCACACACACACCTCAAGGTACCAGCACCAGAAGGTACACGTGAGGTGTGTGTGTTTGCTCACATTATGGCCAAGAAGGAGGAGAAGACTTGGCCAAACTTTTCTGTATCCCTCTCTTCTGAAACTGGACAGTTGAGCAGTGTTGCGTGGGGCAAGAGTCCTTCCAGCCAGCGCGAGCTTCCTGGCCAGACAGGCAAGCCTCTTTCTGGCTAACATGGCTATGTAGCCTCCTGGCTCTGGCTTTCCCCACTCAGGTTAGCTGTTTTTTTACCTGCTGGGCCTGGGCGTGCTCTACCACCTTTACTTGGGCTTTCTAGCTGGCCACTTCACCTCCTTTGGACTGGGTGTGCCAGGTGCTCCAGGTGGTGATGGCAGCAGCCTAAT
Organism: Ahaetulla prasina; assembly: GCF_028640845.1. Lineage (NCBI taxonomy): Eukaryota > Metazoa > Chordata > Lepidosauria > Squamata > Colubridae > Ahaetulla > Ahaetulla prasina. The sequence continues at coordinate 79,889,921 of NC_080543.1, read as the reverse complement.
GGATCTGCATGAGCTGCTGGTGGCCTCTGTGGTGGCAATGGCCCACAGTGGTGCCAAGGTGCATCGGGTGCATGAAGGGAATACGCTCCGCGCATGGGCCAAGGGTCAGACCCACGAGGGGGCCAAGATGACCAGTAGTGACCTGTTCTCCAACCGCAAGCAAAAAAAGCTGGGACAGATTAGGTGAGTTGATGGCGTCCGGCATTAGCCGCCCCACCCCCTGCCTTACCTTGCCTTGGCCCATGGCAGTGGCAGTAGCTGGAAGCAGAGGCCTGGGGGGAGGCATGCAGTCTGGTCTGCTGGATGCACCAGGCAGCTGCCTGCCACATCCCAGCCTTGTGGGATGGAGCACGTGCATCCAGTGGTCTGCATCACATGCCTCCTCTGACTCTGCCTGCTGCTGGTACTGCCCCCACCATGCCTGCTTCTTGGAGGACCAGCCCAGTGGCTGGACATGGCCCAGAGAACACCCAGCTGGTTTTTGCACATGCCAGAACACCAGAAACCCAAAGACCAGCTGGCCTGTACACGCATGCCTGTTTTTTGGCCATTTTTCAGGCCATTTTCTGGCATTCCGGCTGGTGGTTACGCATGTGCGCACTAGAAATCAGAAGAGCAGCTAGCGATGGCGCGCGAGCCACAGTTTTGCCATCACAGGTATAGTACATGGATACATATTAAACATGATAAAATGCTATGAAGAGCCACGGATCTGGCTGTGACACATAGCCCTGGAACATTTGTTTATTGTATCTCTGACACACAGCCCTGGAACATTTGTTTATTGTAAAGTAAATTTACATAATAGAAAACCACAAAATTCACTAGCATTAATATTCAAATACATATAGATTATGTTCCAATCAATTTAAACTCGTGCAGTTTGAAACTTAATTGCTTCAATAGGATATGAAGTTGAACTCTCTGCTTGTTTACTCATAAGTAAGTTCTGCTGTGTTTACTATGTGAAAGATTGCAGTTTTAATCACAAGAAACTTCAGCTATTTTACTACTATCATATTTAATATTCTGGCTTTTGGAAAACCTGATTCTAAATGGTGATAATAAAAGGTTATAATAAAAAGATAATAAAAACCCAGGATTACCTCTCTAGCTTAATAGAGGAACCCATTTTGAGGCTACTTGGTAGAGGAGTCCTAAAAAAGCTATAAGTCATATACAGGGAAGGAATGAACATGGCATCATGAAGAATTCAGATAAACTTGTTTTTCAGTATAAATCTCAGTATAATAATCTGAAGGCCTTTAAGTATTATGATCCTATATGTGTTGTTCCCTTTTCTTCAATTATTTTTTTCTCTTCTGGTCTTAGTTACTTTTTTTCCACTCATCTCTTTCTCCTTCTCCACTGAACAAATACATTCCTTGTAAGCCAATGTAGCATTTCATCTTTATTCATCCCATACTTTTATTTGCATGTTATGGCAGATAATTAAGATTGCATTCTTCAAGATCTCATCCTTGTTCCACCTCTTTCGTGCCGCATCTTTTCCCTCCACTTTTGATCCTCTGAATTCACTTTTGGAAGTTAACATGCACTTACAATCAGGAATTTAGTACGTAATGAAATCTGCCGACTTCCAAGAATTTGGCGAATCCATATAGTACCAGTGGGAATATCTACTGTTGAATTTTAGCAATAGGGTCTGCTGAAAACGAAGTCCTCAATAACGGCAAGGATATGTCTCCTCGCGTCAGAACCGTTGAAAGACAGCATTTGTTTAAAGTCTGGGTCATGCTGAGCATGGGAAAACAGTTGATTCTTTCAAGTCTCGTTTCTCTAGACTAGTTTTATATATATAAACACAAACACACATACACCACATTCTCAGTGACAAGTTTAAAAATACTACAATCCCCAATCCGCCGGCGGGACGCCGATCCCCTCCTCCTTTCTCTTTGGAAGAGCAGCAGTCAGGAAAAACCGGGACTAAGTAGGCGGCTCGCTCCGTCAAATGTAACGAAACAGGTGCTGTACCTACCCCCACCGCTTCTGAACAGTTTTTGATCAGAAGCTTTCGCTCAGTCGGGGATCTTTCCCCCTCCCCACCCCTCAAATACGGGCAGGAAGGTTGGATCGCCCGTGTGATTTGCGAACGGCAGCCTTTCAAAGGAAGAGAGGCATGGCTAGAAAAGCGCCCCTCTCCCGCCGACTGCTTTCTCCACGCGGCGGCGGGAGAGGGACGCTTTTCTAGCCCTGTCTCTCTTCCTTTGAAACGCTGCCGCTCGCAAATCACACGGGCGACCCGCTCCCCAAGAAGCACAAGAGGGGCCGCTTGGCTTCAGATATTTTCGGCTCCAATCCTCGTCATTTCCGCCAGTGGGGGAAAGGTGGGCGCTGTGGAGGGGGAGGGGAGCAGAGAACGTGCGACAAGCGGGCAGCTCCGGAGGGAAAGCTGGCGAGGGAACAGTACGGGGGGGCCATTCATTGCAGGGAGAAAAAAGGCGCGAAGAGAGCCGGACTCGAGCGGCGGACTGCGCCGCGGGGTGGTTAAGTCTCGTGAGCCTTCAGGCTTTCACAGCCGCGGTCGGAGCAGCGCCAGGACCCATTTTCAGCATCCTGGCTCTGCAGGTCGCGTGTGGGGGCGCGGCAGGCTGTAGGCGGCGGAGCGTGCAGCAGCCGCTTTCTCCGGCTCCCGCTGAAGCACCAACAGGAACTGAAAGCTCCAGAGGCACACACTCATCCACACGCACCGCGCGCCCACGGAGGCACGCAGAGGAGCCTGGAGAAGAAGAAGGCTATTTCGAGGCGCATTTTACAAACGCGACGTAGTCTTGTAAACGCTGGGAGCTGTATTGAACGCCCACCGTCCTTCGAGCCCAGCCGGACGCTGCTCGCTTCCATCGCCCTTTCCGCGGCCCCCTAGAAGTGCTTCTCGTAGTCGTCCCCCCCCATGGCGCTCATTATGGAACCTGTCAGTAAATGGACGCCGAATCAAGTGGTGGATTGGATGAAAGGTAAAGAGAGAGCCTAGACGGCGGGGTTTCGCCTGTTGCCGAGAGGGTGGCTTGTGGTTATCGTTTCCTGCTACTAGTCTTTGGCTTCTAATTATTATTTTTTCTTGCCATACCTGTTACGTGTTCGGTATCATTCGGTTGTGAGAGTTGAAACCTCGATAACAAACGGGTTGCAGACAGTGTGCGGAGCAACTCTTCGCAGGTTTTCTCAGCGTTAGATTATAAGTAGAAGGCAGAGTGCAGGCGAGCGCTCTGCTCCGGGAGAAATGCATTGCATTCCATTTTGCTTAGTTAGGGTTCCCCCCCCCTTCCTTTGGGCGCCCACGACAGATAGACAGACACCTTGCGGGAAGATGAGCGGAGCCCTCCCAACATTTTAAGATTATTTTTCTGTATCTTTTTTTATGTCTCTTATTTTACTCGAGAGCACAATATAGGGGTCCCCCACTCAACAATTCTCTGCCGTTGCCGCGCCTTGTTAGGCAGTGATCCAGCAGTTAAATTGGCTGGATTATTAAAACTTTTCACGAAGGCATAGTCGAATCCTGCAAAACGACAGTTCAGAATAATGGGATGAAAAAGAATGCAGTGTTGCATTCTAAAGACAGGGAAGAAATAACCGTGGGAATATTTGTAAGGGGTCTTGCAGCTGATGAGGTGATGTAAGCCATGGGAGAACGACCAATCCCTAAAGCCAATAGGGATTGCACATTGCACAACGATAAAACAATCCTTGAGGTGGGGTGGAGGAGGAGGAGGAGGACTTGCGAGATAATAGAGACCAGGTACCAGGACACAGCAGTGCCTCTTGAGGAGAGGGGCTGAAATGGCAGCATGTCATCCTGTCAGGGAACAGTGAATCCAGTGTCAGCATGACCTAGCAAGAAGCTGAAACAACGATCAACATGGTTGTGACAACCAGAAAACAGTGTTCTGGAATATTGTGGGGACAGTGTTGGATTGGAAGCTTAGTGGCATCACAGATCTTGGAGGCAGGTCCTTAGTGTCAACATAAAGAAGTGCTGTGTGGTGTTAATTTCTCTAGGTATGTTCTCTAGGTAGGCAGAATATTCTGCAATAAGTGACAATCTGTATGGCATTCATTAGAACCTTACATGGAACGATTTACTTTGCTACTGTTGAATATGCCACTTGTTTTCCTTTGCAGTCAGTCATTCTGTTGATGCACTTGTAGCTTGAGAAGAAGCCAGGCTGTCATTTCACTCTACTTTTAAAGCAACAACTGACTCACTGTGACTCACTTTCAGCAACTGTCCTGTTTTAACTTTTAGCCCAGCTGACATTCCTCCACTTCTAATAGTAGCATACTCTTTCTTTTAAAATCTGTATCAGTCAGCTTTCTTTATTTTTAATCTCTAAAACTTTTCCAGTAATTCCATTTTTTCTGTTTTATTACATCAACCAGAAACTGTTCCACCAATTGTAATCAGCATGACTTTTTAATAACTGAAACATTGATCCCAGGCCATTGCAACCCTTATTAATGAGGGTAGTAATTGCATAATTAGCACAAATATTTTGCCTTTTCTGACATGAAATTAGGAAAGTGATTCCATTTCTTACCACTTCAATGAAACAGCTGAAATGTATATTTGTTCATGGTTAATGTATAGGCAAAATTAAATACCGCTAAATTGTATCTGGCTGCTTTGTAACCATAGTAGCAAATATTAAATTAGTGGCTCAAGGCACTAGGCTAGAAACTCGGAAATCATTGGGTTGTAATCCTACTTTAATCATGAAACTAGTTGGATGATTGGAAGAGTCACTTTTTGTCAGTCCTAGGAAGAAGGCAATGGCAAACCACTTCCAAACAAGAAAACTGCGTAGACTTGGCCTGATGGAAAGGCATAAACATGCACACATACAAACATAAATTGGGAAACTCTGGAAGTGACTAACATAGTAGCTATGGAGAGTGATACATTTGCTTTTTTTTGCATTTATTTTTTTTAAATTCTTTCTAATACTTGTTTTCATGACCAGTGATTTCAGAATATCAATAGGATTTAATGCCTTTTGAATAAAAAATAAAATTAATGTAAAATATTAAATTTTCATAGAAAATACCACTCAAATAATGTCAGTTAATTTCTAAAACAATATTCATCATTAAAAGCTGCTAGCTGAAGCAAGCTTAACTATTTCAAAAAATTTTATTTATATAGATAGAGAGAAGGGGGGAGGGAGAAAGGGAGGGAGGGAGAGAAAGGGAGGGAGAAATCCTATAAGATTTGCTTATGTTTAGCCTACTCAAGATGCAACAAAGAAAGGCAATTTAATTTATATTTTTGAATTGGATTTTTGGGTTAACATAATTTTGGTAAGTGGCAAAATTAAGCCTTTCATAATTATACCCAAAAAGATATCTGGTTGAATATAACGGGGGTTTAACTTTTTAAACATTTCTTCATTTCATGTTTCCATTTTTCATTTTTAAAACTGCTTTCATTTTTCAAATGTTTTCTAAAAGTGTTAAGATTTAATATTTATTATATTGATTTATGTTTGGTTAGTTAAGATCAGTTTCATCTTACGTGTTTCATAACAAGGTGCTTCTGTTTTATAGTAAAGGGAAGGATTGGAAACCAATATTTGGTTATGAAATGTATTGCTGAATATAAAATTATGCCTCCCAGGTAGATGCAAGGTACTGTGAAACTTCACAAAATGTGAAAGCATTTTAGACTAGAATAAAAAAAATCTAGAATAAAATAAAAAAATGATAGGGGATAGTGAGGAAAACCACTTAGTATTTGATAATTGCCTAAAATAGATCAATATGAGCTTCTAATGCAGGGGTGTCAAAGTCACTTTCATTGAGGGCCACATCAAGGTTGTGGTTGACCTCTGGGGTGTGCGTGTGTGTGGCTGTGGCTGGATGGTCACATCTGATTGGGGGGGGCGTGGTAAGGTAGGCATGGCCAGCTCAGTGTTGCTCGCATGGGGGGGGGCTGTAGTGGCTGGGTGGGGCTGGAGGGATCCATTGTCTCCAGTGGGGGAAGGTGAGACCAAGGTGAGTACCAAACCCTTGTCCACCAGAGAAGCCTTTCTGTCTCTCTCAGGCCACATGGCGGAGGCCCCTGATGGCAGTGCGGGCTGCCTGGAGTCCTGGGCAGTGGAGGGCAAACTGGCCCCTGAGCTCCCAGGGTACTGAGACCCAACAGCCCAGCCCTGCTTCCTTGAGGGGTGACGGTCTGCATTTACCTCCTCAAGACTACTGCTGCTGTGCTCGCTCTCCTTGTCCAGGTTGCTCATGGTGTGTGAAGGAGGGCAAAGTGTGTGGGTCAGAGGCCCACTCCCTCTCCTTGCAAGAAGATCCACCTTTGTAACCAAAACAAGCTATAGGATGGGAGACCACAAGAAGAGGAGGGGCAGTACGTCTGCTGGTGGCCAAGTGCTAAGGCAGGGCTTCTCTCAGACTCTCCCTCCCTACTCTCATAATCTTCCTTCCTTCCCTCCCTCCCTCCCTCTCTTCCCTGCTTCTCATTCCCATCTCTTTCTTTCCTCCATGCTCAGGAAAGTACAAGGGAAAGATTGGCCATGCTGCTTGCAGCTGTGGCTTTCCCACATGGTGGGGGCAGTCCTGGTGAAAGGGAAGCCTTGCGGGCTGCAAGGCCAAGCCAGAGAGCAGGGCATGGTGCCACTGGTATGGGCACAGCACTGATCTACAACTTGGTGGTGTCCATTTGGACCAGAACACAGTTAGCCTTTGATCTGCCTCCCAGAGCTGGCCTGGAGCCAGCGAGAGGCTACCCTGCCACCTCAGCCCAGCTCCCTGGGTGTGTGCACAGGAAGTGGCGAGTGTGCTGCAGCTGGTATCCTGGGTGAAATGGATGTGCTCAGAATGCAGTCAGCCTGCAGGACTAGATGGTCACCAGGGATGTGAGGCTCTCCATACTCACTGCCTATTGTGCATGCGCCCAGGGGGCTGGATAGGTGTGGCCCTTGCTGGTTCCAGGCCAGCCCCATGGATCTAAGGCTGATTACGTTCTGACTTGGATGGTCACCACCAGATTGCAGATAAACGCCCAGTCATCGTGAGCTCGGCTGAGGTGCTGTGGACCAGTCCTTTGCTGTTTCCAGGGTGGCCTCATGGGCCAGATCTAACCATATAGTGGGCCAGATGTGGCCTGCTGGCCTTGAGTTTGACACCCCTGCTCTAATGGATAAAAGAAACTTGCTCCCACATCATCTACAAGTATCACTCTTCTTCTCCTCCTCCTCCTCCTCCTCCTCCTCCTCCTCCTCCTCCTCCTCCTCCTCCTCCTCCTCCTCCTCCTCCTCCTCCTCCTCCTTCCATAGCCGTCATTGGACGTTGGTGATCATGTTGGACATCCTATTTTTATCAACAGCCGCACAAAAAAGTGCTGTTGAGTTTTGTCCAAACCAGTCCCTTAGATTTTGAAGCCATGATGTTCTTCCTCTGCCTGGACTTCATTTGCCTTCAATCTTTCCTTGGAGGATTAAGTGAAGTATGTCATATTTTTTGGAGTGTCACATCACATGTCCAAAATATTCTAACTTTTGCTTTTTTATGGTTTTAATGATTTCCCTTGGCTTTCCCAGGCAGCTTATCACCTTCTCATTTCTGATTTTGTCAATCCAACTTATATGTAACAGCTGCCTGTAAATCCACATTTCAAATGCTTCTAGTCTCTTCAAGTGGCTTTCTGTCAGAGACCAACTCTCTACTCCATAGAGCAGGATAGAAAAGATGTAGCATCTAACAAGCCTGATATTTCTGAGAAGCTGATGTAGTTGGCTTCAGATCTCATAATATGTGTTAGCATTTTCAAAATGAATCTTCCAGTTTCCATTTGCATAATTTACATTGTTGACAAACATGAACAAAAAAAGATAACATTAGTTTCAATATTGAATTCACTTCTACAAATGAGCATTAATGGTAATAACTTCTTTAGAAATACTGTACAATATATTAATTTCATTGTCTTCACTAGATTTTGTGTAAATGCATTTATAAAATTTAGTTAAACCTTTTTATTTAGCTAAATAAGCATTATTTCTGCAAATAATATCATTTATTATTAAATGTATGAAAGAAATGATTGCAGGTTTTAATTAAATACTTACCATAGTTTTCAGACTATAAGATGCTCCAGAGTATAAGACACACGTAGCTTTTGGGGAGGAAAGCAAGAAAAAAAATCTGCCTCTGCCTCCCAGCAATTTGCCTCCTTGCAGCAAAAAGTCTGGTCAGTTTTAGCTGACAGCCTAATTTAGCAGAGCAGCTGATTGGTGGTTGGATCGTTCCAGGCTGCAGAGATCGCCACCATCTATCTCCACTGCTGCTGCCCATCACCACAGCTGCCTATCACCACCTTTGCGTGCCCCATTTTTGGCCTTTGTGCATCCCGCTTTTGGTCTCTGCACACCCCATTTTTGACCCAGGTGGTGGGGAGAGGCAGTGGCGCAAATGGGGTGTACAGAGGCCAAAAACAGGATGTGGGGAGGCTGAAAAAGGGAGTATATGCGGAGGCGGTGATAGGTGGTGACAGTGGTGACGGGCGGTGGCAATCCCCACAGCCTGGAACAGCTGATAGGTGCTATTCCGGGAGGCAGATCCAACCACCAATCAGCTTCTTGTGCTAAATCAGGCTGTGCTGAAGCTGATCAGGCTGTTTGTTGCAAGGAGGCAAATTGCTGGGAGGCAGAGGCCAAAGGGTGTGGGGGCCAGTGGGTGGGTGGGGCGTTGGCAACATTTGCTGTATAAGACACACAGACATTTCCACCCACATGTTTTTTTTGGGGGGAACTGCGTCTTATACACCAAAAAATACAGTAGTTAAGCTAAATTTCTGTTATATGAATCTGTAGAGAAAGATTAAATGAAATTTATGCCATGTTTCATGCATCCCCTTATAGAATGCAAGAGTTCTAATTTTTTAAGTCTCTGCTGTAAGTTTTACATTGTTTGACAGTAATAACAATGTTTTCTTCCTAGTAGCAATGCTCTCCTCCCATTGTTCTATGTAATATGATTATTTCTACTTAGAAATAAAGTTTGCTGAATTTTGGACTTATTCCAGGTGAATGGCATTGTAACTAAAGTTTCCTTTCTGAAACATTTCAGTCAAGAGTATTTCTCTGACAATAAATCTTATTCTACAAAACTATTCTAGTTTCTGTCTTAGTAAATCATTTGGCTGAATAGAATGAAAAAATGAATGAAAGTGTTTCCATCGCTATTCATTAGAAATGTTATTGTTGGCTTCAAACCTAAGTCTGGATATACCATTGATATAAACAGTTATTCTGTCCTCATGCTATACAGCTTTGTAATTTTTTTTTTTTTAGAAATAAGAATTTACCAAAAAAAGTTTTTATTTTTCCATAATAATTCCAACAATTTGACCAGTGTACAGTACAATCACTTATCCAACGATCAATTGTATACTTGAATTATGCTCAATAGGGTCTGCTCAGTCGCTACTCCCTTCCTTAATCCTTTCTACCCTTCTCATCCTTCTTCTACTTTCCCCACCTTCCTCCTCCTCGCTTCCCTCCTTCCCCTCCTCCTTCCCACTTCTCACTTCCATCCTTTAACCTTCTATCTTCCCCTCCTTCTGCTCCTCTATCCTTTCTTCCCCCTCCCTTCTCTCCTACCTACCTACTTTCTTCCTTCTTTACTCCTCTCTCCTTACCCTTTCCCTTCCGGAGTGGTTACTGAGCAGCCCCGACTTTACACCATTCCAACTTATTTAATTCTACAATTATTCCTGTACAATGGCAACCAATCAATTTATAATCTTCCCCCTCCCCCCATTTCCCCTCCCCCGAGACTTCCCAGAACAGAATACAGGGTATAGTATCTAACAAACATAATCTAAACTATAACATAAAACATAATCCTCAGTCATTTCACACCATCACCCTATCATTTCCCTTCTTTCTTAAACTCTTTTTTTTTTTTAATTCAAAAAGTTTTACAAAATTTTCCCCCTTTCCCCTCCTCCCCTCCCTTCACAACCCCCCCCCGACTTCCCGCAACGAGCACAAGGTATAGTTAAAAATAAAACAAACATATGCTAAAAAATTTTCGTCCCAACTTAATTATACCCCTACAATCATCAATTCCTAACTTCCCCCGAAAACAATCAAAAATAATACATCATAATCATTCAAAAACAGTCTGATAACTCTTAGTCTGATATCTACGTTGAATATAGTCAATCCATTTTTTCCATTCCTTTAAGTATCTTTCTTGCGTGTTGTCTTTCAAAAAGGCTGATATCTTCGCCATCTCAGCCAAATTGGCAACTTTCAATATCCTTCTTTCTTAAACTCTAATACATAGCAAATCCTAACTTCACTCAAAAACTAATTGGTATTTTTTGATCTGGTACTTATTTTGAATATAATCAATCCACTTTCTCCATTCCAAAATATATTTTTCTTGTGTATAGTCTTTCAAATAGGCAGAAATTTTTGCCATTTCTGCTAAATATGATACTTTACTAATCCATTCTCCAGTTGTAGGTAAGTCTTCTTTCTTCCAATATTGTGCAATCAATAATCTCGCAGCAGTTATTAAGTTCAAAATCAATTTTGTCTCTATAACAGTGCAATCTGGAATTATTCCTAATAAAAAGAACTGTGGAGCAAACTTGATCTTCTTCTTCAAAATGTTCTGCATAATCCACCATATTTTAATCCAAAAAGCTTTAACTTTTTTGCAAGTTCACCATATATGAAGTAGCATCCTCACAATCACATCTCCAACATTTTGCTTTCATATTTGGATACATGCACGACAGTTTTTTCGGATCTAAATGTCATCTATAAAACATTTTATAAATTTTTTTTCTTAAATTTTGTGCTTGCGTAAATTTAACATTCCTTACCCAAATTTTTTCCCATGTTTCTAACATTATAGGTTGTTGAAAATTTTGTGCCCATCTTACCATACAATCTTTGACCAACTCCATTTCTGAATCAATTTCTACCAATACGTTATATAATCTCTTTATATGCTGTTGACCTTGATCTTTTATTTGTTTTACCAAGTTATCATCACTTTGCCTAATACCAATTTTCTGATCTATTTTCCATCTAGATTGCAATTGTCCATACTGGAACCATGTATAATTTCTCCCTTCATCCTTCAGTTTCTCCCTGGATTTTAATTGTAATTCCCCCTTTTCCATAATCAAAAGCTCTTTGTAAGTGATAACCTCCATTTTTTGTACTATATTTATATTTTCTTTCATATGTCTGGGGATTGCCCATATTGGTATCTTACCATCTAACTTATATTGATATTTTTCCCAAACCCTCAACAAAGCATTTCTAACCATATTATTCCTAAATATCTTACCAGTTTTCTTATCATATAATACATATACATGCCAACCATATAACAAACCATAACTTTCTATATTCAAAACCCTTTCCTCTGTTAAATTAATCCAATCAGAAATTAAAGATAAAGCAACTGCATCATAATACAATTTCAAATTAGGCATTTTTAAACCCCCTCTTTCCCTAACGTCTTGCATTATTTTTAACTTTATTCTCGGTTTTTTACCCTTCCATACAAAATTATTAATCCCTTTTTGCCATTCTTGTAAATTTGCATCTTTCTTCAATATTGGAATCATTTGAAACAAAAATAAAAATCTAGGCAAAACATTCATTTTTATAGCTGCCACTCTTCCCAACAATGATAATTGTAATTTCTTACAATTCTCCATTTCTTTAGTTACTTTTCCCCACAATACCTCATAGTTATTTTTATATAATTTTACATTCGATGCTGTAATATATACACCTAGGTATTTGACCTTTTTAACTACTTCATATCCAGTTATTCTTTCTAGTTCTTCTCTCTGATGTGTATTCATATTTTTAATTATCATTTTTGTCTTCTGTTGATTCACTTTAAACCCAGATACCTTGCTATACTGATCTATTGTCTCCTTTAGATATACGGTTGAATGTATTGGTTGAGATAAAGTAACAACCAGGTCATCTGCAAACACTCTTAATTTATAATCTTGATTTTTAATTCTACTTCCTTTTATTCGATCTAAACCACGTATATTGCTCAATAATATTTCCAAAGTTAAAATAAATAATAACGGTGACAAGGGATATCCTTGTCTAGTCCCTTTCTCAATCTTGAAAGATTCTGTTAATCCACCGTTTACTATTATTTGTGCTGTTTGCTTTTGATATATAGCCTTAATTGCTTGAGTAAAATAATCCCCAAATTGCATTTTTTCTATTACTTTAAACAAAAACTGCCAATCCAATCTATCAAAAGCTTTTTCCGCATCTCAAGAAAAGAGTGCTGCTGAGACCTGGCTGTTTCTTTCCAAATATTCAAGTAAATTTACAATTTGTCTCATATTATATCTCATCTGTCTCCCCTTAATAAATCCTGTTTGATCATTATGTATTAATTGAGTCATCAGTGGCATCAATCTATTCGCTAATATCTTAGCAAATATCTTATAATCAGTATTTAAAAGCGATATTGGCCTATAATTCTCTGGTTTAACACCATCTCGATCTTCTTTAGGTATTAATGAGATAAAAACTGTCTTCCATGAGGGAGGAACTTCTTCCCTTTGTATTCTATTAAATAACACCTTAAGTGGTTCAATCATTTCATTTTGTAAATTTTTATAATAAGTAGTTGTCAAACCATCTGTACCTGGTGCTTTATTCGCTTTGAGCTGCTTAATTGCAAACATTATTTCCTCTGAAGTAATTAGTTGGTTCAACTCTTCCCTTTGATCTGCTGTAATTTCTAAGATACCTTGATCTTGTAAATATCTATCTATATCTTCATCATTAATCACATCTCTGGCATATAACTTAGTATAATATTCTAAAAAGGCTTTTTTAATCAAGTTTTGCTGCTATACTTCCTTACCTCTATATTCTATTTTATCAATTATACGTTGTTTCTGTTTCTTTCTTAATAAATATGCTAACCACCGTCCAGGTTTATTAGCATTATTAAACAAGTTATGCTTTGCATATTGTAAATTAGTTGCCACCTGATCTGCCATTAACATATTAAATTGACCTCTTAATATATTTATTGACTCTTTTATTTTACTATCTCCTTGATTACATACCAATAACTGTTCCTTCCTTTTAATTTCCTCTTCTAATTCCTTTCGCTTTTTCTGCAATTTATTTCTATATTTATTATTCATATCCAATAAAATTCCCCTCATATAAGCCTTGCTAGTGTCCCAAACTATGTCTATAGGTGTCCCCTTATCCATATTCAAAGAAAAAAATTCCTTCATTTGAGTTTTACATTCATTTACATTTTGTTCATATTTAAACAAATTCTCATTCACCCTCCACGATCTCCTGGCTTCCTTTTCCCGATCAAGCTCAATCCAAACTGGACTGTGATCAGACAAAATTCTGGAACAAATTTTAATTTTTTGCACTCTAAAAAACAAATCATTAGTAATTAAAATAAAATCAATCCTAGAAAATAATTGATGTCTATCAGAAAAAAAAGTAAAATCTCTTCTTCATTACGTTCTCGCCATACATCTCTCAATTCGAAATCTTCCATCAAATCAAAGAAGGCCTTTGGCGATTTAACACGACTGGAAATATTTCTAAGACTATTTTATCTTTCTGAATATCCATCACTCCATTCTAGTCACCCATTAATATATGAGTTTTATAGTCCCAAGATGTTATTCTTTTATGTAAAAACTTATAAAATTTTTCTTGTTGATTTGGCGCATAACCTCCTATTAAAAATATCTTTCTCCCCTCCAATAAAAGTTCAATGGTGATATATCTTCCTTGATTATCCGCCTCAATTAATGTTGCAGTTAAATTACTCTTAATATAAACAACTATTCCGTTCTTGTTTTCTGTAGCAGAGGCAACAAAATGTTTTCCTAACCGTGCGTTTATCAAATATTTCTGATCTAATATTCTAATATGTGTTTCTTGTAAGCATACAATATCATTTTTAAATGGCTTCAAATAATGAAATGTCTTTCTTCTCTTTTGTGGTGAGTTTAGACCATTAACATTCCATGATAAAAGTCTAATTGCCATTATCAGCAACCGGAAACTTTTGAAGCACCAGCCGCAAATCATATCTTTCTTTGGGCCTTGCTCCTCCCACTATTTCCGTCTTAGTAGTTGCAAGTTGAGCCTGTTGGGCCTTTTCTTCATGTTCTTTACGTTTAACAGCAGCTCTTGTCAATCTTTGCTCTCTTGGAATCTCTGGTGCCTTCTTAGAGGCATCCAGCGCTTGTAAAAGATCTTCTTCCATCACTATCACTTCTTTTTCCTTAATTTCACCTTCCTTTCTCCTACCATCCGAAGATGGTGGACTTCCAGCCTTAAGCACATAAGGATTAAATTCTCGTGCTTTGCCAACTGTATTAAGACGATGTGCTTTCCCTTCATAGTATACTATTATACCAGTTGGAATATCCCATCTGTACTCAATCTGACATTTTTTAAGTTCATTCACCAAAAAAGCAAATTCCTTCCTGCCTCTCAGCATTTTTGGAGGAATTTCCTTTAATATTAAAATTTCTTGACCAGCCGCTTGAACCTTCTCTCCTTTAAAAGAAGCTTGCAAAATCTCATTTCTCACTGTTCTAGTAGTGAAGTAAATTACAATGTCTATTGGAAGATTCCTTTGTCTTGCTGTCCTCGAATTCACACAATAAATTTTATCAATGTAAAAAGCCACCTCTGCTGGGCAAACTGCCAAATCTCTGCAAAGGCCTCAGAAAAAAATTCTTTTAAGTTTTCTTCTTTATTCTCTTTTAGTCCGCGGATTCTTAATGCAAATTCCATAGCTCTATATTGTACCAAAACAATTTCATCATCTACTTTGTCCATTTTACTTTGAGCTTCCTCCATCTTACTTTTCAAATTTGAATTAAATTTCTTTATTTCTTCTACTTCCTCTTTCAATAAAATCACATTTGATGCCAAACCCTGTACAGCTGACACTAAACCTTCCTTGACTTCTTTGTTTCCAATTTGAATTTCTAACATCTGGTTTTTCATTTCTGTCATTTCATCTGTAATTAATTTAAGCTTTTCTTCTATCAAAGTGGTTTGCAAATTAATAGCATCATTAAAGGATTCTCTCATAAAGTCTTTCAAATTATCCTGAAGTGCTTCCAAATTTAGTGATTTTGTATCTGCTGTGTGTGCTGGAGAAACTCCCAGTGTAGATGTTCCTGGGGTTTTTGTTATAGTTGTCTTTAATTGTTTTGCAGCCATCTTCTAAAAAGTTACTCTTTAACTAAATGTTACTAATAAATCTTCTAGGTCTTTCAAAAAAAACAGTCTCAGTATCTCTTCCCCCTTCTTGTTACAACGTTTTAAAAAGTCTCCAGCAATTCTTCAGCAATACACAGCAGGCAGTGAGAATTCTAACAGTTTCGTTTTCATCTCGTTAGCTCGTTAAGAGCCCGTAGCCATTTTCACTTTGAAATCAGCTTCCAACACTTAAATGGAATTGATTTTAGTTACTTACTTTTATATTTAGAGTTCTCTTGTTTCTGTTCAGTCCGGTATTTTCTTCTATAAACTAAAGTTGGTCCCGGCATTGGTCGTGGCAATTAGATCTGCCTAAGCAGAAAAAAAGCCTCGGAACTGGAGCGCTTCGGAGTTCTGAGGGGGCTTAACCCTTTGAGCCCCCTGATGTCTTCCAGGGGTTCTAGGGAAGCTCTACCTCTGTTCCTGCCACTCACCTCCTCTTCTTCGCCCGAAAAGGGGGAATTATGAACCGCTGGGCAGCTGATTGTCGCTGTCTTAGCGGTTCAACACGATCCAGAGGTTGGTGATCAGAAAGATCACCTCCATTGCCAACGGAGCCAACCGGAAGTCTCTCACAGCTTTTTAATTTCTTGACTTTTCGGTTGTGTAATATTCATTAGGTTGAAATGGGTAATCTTAAACACTTTTTACGTAACTAAATTAATTCGTTTTCAGAACATCAGGTTTCATTACACAAAATGAAACAGCTTGGTTTCTAATAAAGACTGTGCAGAAAACATTTTAAGCACAGCTTAGTTAGTATTTTAAGTTATTTATGCACTACTAAAACTCTCATGTTTGTTTGATAAACTTCAACCTAACCCTAACACCACCATAGTTACTGGAAGAAATGACATGGCTTTATGTATACATTAGATAGCACGAGAAACTAAAATAAAATTCTGAACCAAGATCTTGAATCGCTACCTTTTGAAATCATCTCTTCAGGAAGGACAGAGCTATTTTAAAATTATACCTTTAAGTAAAGTTAAAATTGATTGGCACAAAAATACTGTAGTTAATTGTCCTGGAATTAATGAAAATTCCCTCTAAAATCAAATAAACTGAATCTGTTTAGTTCATGGTATATATCAAGAATAATCAGATTCATCATTCAACAAACTGATTTGAAGATACATTCAAGTTACATCTTGATAATCTTTCATATTAAGAAAATCCCGGAACAAATCTAAGTACAGATTAATGATTTTGAGGATAGGTTTACCTATCTAATGTATTCAATGCTTTCTGTACTTTAAGGATTGGCAGATATTAGTACATATGTATATCTAATCTCAGTGATCTAATAACTTTATCTAAATAAGTAGGAAAACATTTCAGTTGTTTCATTTCAACAAGAGAATCCTTGTTTTTCTGCTGTAAATCATCTAGTACTAGTAAAGTCCAGATTTTTTTTTATACTCCTGCATTAATTCTTGCTCCCAGAAACTTTAAAAAAAGTTTGTTTTGCATTGCATTTCTTAGTGTGTGTACAAGTTTAACCTCCAGCATTTTCACTAAACAAACTAGCCTGCTATGTCCAATTTGGTTTTCATTAGCAACTATGACCCAGATTTGTACCGGGAAAGAAGATTAATTTTTGTCTATTCTATTATGTGACATGGAGGCTGCAGAAAGGAAGTATAGTCACCAAAATTTGTATCCCAAACAGTCTAATTATGAAAATGTCAACTATATTGAGCAGTATTCATAAATACAATGATACTAGTTAGATATACTGTTTATCTTATATAAGATCGGTATAAAAATGTGATTAAATAAATAAATAAATAAATAAAATCTTAATATTCTGATCTTTTGTTCTTCAGTACTAAAAATGTATGCTATAATTGCCATAAATATTTCACATGAAACAATTAGAAAATCTTGATTAATAGCTAAAGTTATGTTTTGAAATTCATAAAAGCAGATTTTAGGTTTATATTTTACTAGAACTGCAAATAGTTTTTCTTTAATGTTATAAAGATTTCTGAAATATGTCAGTAAATGAAATAATGCTAAAACATGATCTTTAGAGCCCAAATGAATTTCGAATCATTTAAACATTGAAACTGATTTGTGAACCACATTTTGTACTATTTGTGGTTGCCTTTGTACTAATTGTGGTTTGACATTATGTCTGGATTTGTATATTTGAAGAAGCTCAAAATTCTAAAATACACTGAGACATGAGTTAATTTTCGATTATTAACTGATCACTAAACAGGTGGAAAATGGAGGCGGAGAATCAGTTCTAAATTGCTGTTTGTCTTTGCAGGTTCCTAAGTAATTTTGTATTGAAATTTGTTTTCCAATTTCCTGAAAGTTTTCTTTCTAAAAAAACAAGTTTTTTAAATCAATCTTATTGTTTCAGTTTTTAAGAAATTTACTGGATTTTATTTCAAAGTTTCGAAGCAGTAGAGGGAACCGATGTTTTTTACTGTTACACATTTTTCTGTTATCTTCTCTGTTTTAATTTTGGTTGAAGCATTTCTGTTGGAATTCAAGAAATGTCCAATTTGATTCTGCTACAATTTGGTTTTTAAGTAAATTTTAAAAAGGTTTCTTTTTTTCTCTCAATTAAATTATTTCCCTACTGTGTCTTTTGATTGCATAATAGTCTACTTCGTCCTCTTAAAAGTGATTGTATTTACACAAACTTAATATTATCTTCTCCCACGTTTCCACCTGTCCAATTTAGTCCAGCAGGTTGGGCATGTTACAGGTCCTGGTAGGTCCAGGGAATTTTGGCTGAAGGGTGCTTGGAGGCCTATGGCAGAGAAATATATATGCCCTCTGCAACATTCTCTTTCCAGAGATCAGGATGGGCATAATGTTGTTGGCCTTTCATAAGACCTTGAAGACCTGGTTATGTGTCCAGGCTTGAGGCCCTGACAGTTAAAGGCCCCATTTCCTGGTTATATTGAGATTTATAATTTTTCTTGGCTACTATATATTATTTTTCTTCTCTTCAGTTGTGTCTGGTTCTCAGAGATTGCATCTAGTAGTCCCTGAAGTTTTCTTGTCAAAGTTTTTCCGACATGATGTGCCATTGCCTCCTTTCTAGAGCTGAGAGCAAGTAACTGAGCCAGTCACATAGCTGGCTTTCTTGCTAAGATCTCTGTCTTTCTCTCTGTGTCTCTGTCTTATCCCTCTCTTCTGTATTTCTGTTATTTCTATAGGTAGTATTTGACATACATTTGTTTAGGGGCTGTTCAAAGTTACTGTGGGAAGCCACTTCCCTCCTAGAAGAATGAAGTATTTTGAGGAATATTAAAAAGGCAGAATATTATATTTCTCTAAAGGAGGAATGGAAAAACATGCTCTTGGAGACAGAAAGCAGCCCCCACCTTTCTTAATAATCCTCAGCAGATGTTAGCACTTAAGAGATAAAGAGCTTATGAAAACTAGACAGCTCTATTCATAAGCAAATACCCTCATCCAAGAGCCAAACCAGGATTGAGCTACAGTAGGAATTACCCAACACCCTTTCAGATATTGCATCACCCCCAGCAAACTTCAACCAAACCTGGGAGCTCAGACAAACACCTGGGATTTGTACTTTGCCTATACAGCCAGCTATGACCTGCATGGCCCCATGGGAGTCTGACAGCAGCCAATAGAAGACATGTTCTTGCACAGGAACAGGAAGCCCAAATACAAAGCCCAGAGAAGGTATAAAAGCCACCCCCTCTCAACTCCATGTGGTCAGCTGCCCAGAATCACATGTGTTTGGTGGTTCTGCTTCATCAATAAATGGATCCTCTTTCCAATCAGTCTCCAGTCTCCATTTTGTCTCCAGTGCTTTTCTCCCAGTTTGGAACTGAACCAGATGGATATTTCTTCCCACATTACAATGGCAGTGAACAAAGGGACTTATGACCATTTTTCACACTTATGACCATTACAGTATCTCCATGGTCATGTGATCAAAATTTGGATGCTTGGCAATTGGCATGTATTTAAGACATGTGATCACCATTTGTGACCTCAGCTAGCTTCCAACAAGCAACATCAATAGGAAAGCCAGATTTGCTTAATGACCATGATTCATTTAACAACTGAAGTGATTTGCTTAACAACCAAGAAAAAAGGTCTTAAATGGAACAAAATTCAGTTAACAACAGCCTTGCTTAATAATGGAAATTTTGGCTCAATTGTCGCTATAAGTTGAGGACTACCTATATCCAGTGGTGGGATTCTACCAGTTCTAGACGGTTTGGCCGAACCGTTTGTTAAATTGCCGGTTCGCCCCGCCCCTTGCCCCTCCCCTCCCCACCATTACTTACCGGTGTCTGTCGGCCGCGTGGCGCTTGGATCGGGTGGGCGGTGAGGACGCCAACCGAAGCAGGCCTCCGTTCAGGCGTCTCTCTAGCCAGCGATTAAGGAGAGAGACGCTTGTATGGTGGCCTCACAGCCCACCCGATCCAAGCGCCACGCGGCCGCCAACAGACACTGGTAAGTAATGGTGGGGAGGGGCACCTTCATCCCAGCTTTTTCCATTCAATTTCCCCCCCACAATTTAGCAGCCACTTCCATCACCCTGACAAACAGGGAGCTGCTGCAGCTTGTACACTCCGCTAGGCTGTGAGCCCTCAGCACGGTAAAAACCCTCCCCCCTCCTCTCTCCCCATAGCATTTGGCGCCATCGGCCGCATGAGCAGCCGCTCGTGCTCCCTCCTTCCTGCCACCGCCGATTCCCCGCCCCTTCGCCTGTCAAGATGTGTTCGGCTTCATCTCTGATGTAGCGAACCCGGCCTCAGCATGACGGGGATGAGCTGACTCGGTCATGGCCCAGCCCAGGGAGACCCCGGCTTCAGGAAGGGAAGGGAAGGCCGGTGGTGGTGATGGGGGCGGGGGCGGGAGGAGGAGGGGGAGTCGGCGCTGGCCTGCTAATTCTGCCTCGACCTGGGTGCGAAAGGGGGGCGTGGGAAGCGGAGAGGAATGCAGGCCACAGAGGGAGTGAGGGAAGGAAGGGAGGAAGGAAGGAAGGAGGGGGTGGTGGGCATAGAAGGAGCGAAGCCCCTCGCATTCCTCCACCAGCGCTTCTTCCCTTCCCCGCACCCATCCTGAACCAAGCCCTCCCTTTTCTTCTACCGTTCGTCGCCCCTCTCCTCGCCCCCTCCTTTCGAAGCCCCCCTTTCACTATTTCTCTCCCCCTCCTACCCAGCCCCTCGTCCTCCTGCCCTCCCCACACTTTTCCCGTTCTCCCCCCACCCCTTCTCCTTGGCCCAGCGGCGTCGCCAGCTCCTTAGGCAGCATCCCTTTTTGCAACAACTTCTGGCTTCAGCCACCCATCACTCACTGCAGCCTCATCTCTGTCCCCATCGTAGCCCCCATCTCTTCTCCTGCATTTCTTTCCCTCCGTTCTTCCCAAACGGTGCTTCTGCTCCCTCCGGCAACACGAGTTTTCTTTCTTCTCCCTTCTTATCTTTGTTTCTTCGTAAACCCCCCCCCCCCCCCTATTTGATTCCTTGCTCATATTTCTCTCCCGCTAACACACACACCCTTTAGCTTTCTCCAGCTTGGAGTTGTAACTGGATGCAAGTAAAGTTTTTGGAGGGCTCAGAATGTGGCGTGAACTCAGCCGATTTATTGTTAAGAAACTGAGTTAACTTAGAGGCCAGGTTATAAATTCAGCCACAACAATTGTGGAAGAACTGAGATGACTCTTTGGTGTAATTGACAATTACTGTGATGCATTTTAAATAAAAAATCGTACATAACTGCTTGATTGGGAAAACAGTGTCATTTTATGAGAGTCCACAACAGGATTCATATACAGGAAATTCTCAGGCAAGAAATGTTAGAATACCAGGGTAGGGCCAGCCTATCCTACCCCATTTGGAGAAAGAGTGATGGAGAGAAAGAGGGGGGCAGAAAATGATGAAGGAGAGAAAGAGAGATGAAGGATAGAAGGGGGAGAAAGATGAAGGAGAGAAAGATGGAGAGAAAGAGAAGGAGGGAGAAGGAGAGATTAAGGAAAAATTGAGAGAAAGAGGGGGGAGAAAGATGGAGAGAAAGAGGGAGGGAGAATGGATTTGTTCTGGTAATTGGTTTAACAAGCATGGCACTGAAAAAGTGACTTATGACCGTTTTTCACACTTATGAACATTGTAGCAAACTGTCATTAGGGCAAAGAAGCTATGTTACATGACCACCTGGCCACGCCCACCCGGTCACATGAAGCACCGCAATTGTGACATGAGTGACATGGCTATTAAAAATGCTGCAACAGGCATAAATGATGACCGGTCATAAGTGTGAGGACTGGTTAAAAGTGTGAGAACCTGTCAGAAATCACTTTTTTCAGTCCTCTGGGTAGTCCCTATGTGCATAGGGATTACCGAGAGGGCTGAAAAAAGTGATTTTTGATAGGTTCTGACACCTTTGAACAGACCTCGCATTTATGACCATCTTCACATTTATGCCTGTTGCAGCATTCTTAACCGTGTCACTCATTTCACAACTGCTTCTCTTCACTACGGTTACAAGATAGGGTGCAAAACATAAAATGTGAGGACAGTTGTAAGTGCGAGGACTGGTCAAAAGTGCGAGGACAAGTCAAAAATAACTTTTTCAGCCCTCTGAGTAGTCCCTTGCACATAGGGACTACCCAGAGGGCTGAAAAAAGTGATTTCTGACAGGTTCTCGCACTTTTGACCAGTCCTCACACTTATGACCGGTCATCATTTATGCCTGTTTGCAGCATTTTGTGCATAGGGACTTCTCAGAGGGCTGAAAAAGTTATTTTTGACCTGTCCTCACACTTTTGACCGGTCCTCACACCTACGACTGCACATTTTACATTTTGCGCCCTGTCTTGTAACTGTGGTGAAGAGAAGCAGTTGTGAAATGAGTGACATGGTTGCTAAAAATGCTGCAATGGGCATTAATGTGTGAATTGTCATAAGTGCGAGGACCGGTCAAAAGTCCGAGGACTGATCAAAAGTCCGAGGACTGGTCAAAAATGACATTTTTTAGCCCTCTGAGTAGTTTCTATGCCCATAGCCACACCCACCCAGTCACATGACCAGCCGGCCACGCCCACCTGGTCACATGACCAGCCGGCCACGCCCTCCCGGTCACATGACCAGCTAGCCACACCCAAAAATAAGCCACGCCCACAGAACCGGTTGTTAAAAATATTAAATCCCACCACTGATCGTATATCGCTGTTATTATCTCTGTCTCTATTCTTTCTCTCCTGCTCTCCCTCTATATTGCGTTTGTATTTGGTTTTAACTGATGTTATTATTATTTTTTTCTACCCTCTCCCTCCCTCCCCCCTCCCCCCTCCCCCCGGACTTCCCAGAGCAAAATACAGGGTATAACATCTAACAATCATAAGCTAGAATACGCTAACTATCCATAAACTCCCATCCCTCCGCTAGAGCCTTAACTCCCCTTTTACATAAAGAAAAATATACAAATACAATTTTTACTTTCTATTCATTCATAAGCTATTTGGTACTTCTTGATCTGATATTTGTTTTGAATATAAGCAATCTATCTTCTCCATTCCAGTATATATCTTTCTTGTGAATAGTCTTTCATATATGCTGAAATTTTTGCCATCTCCGCTAAATTCGCTACTTTTAATATCCACTCTTCCATGGTAGGCAGATATTCCTTCTTCCAATATTGCACTACCAATAGTCTAGCTGCTGATATTAAATTAAAGATCAATTTAGTCTCTATTGCCGTACAATCCGTAATTATACCCAATAAAAACAACTGCGGAGTAAACTTTATCTTCTTTTTCAAAATATTTTGCATAACCCACCAAATTTTTATCCAAAATGCTTTGATTTTTTTATAAGTCCACCATATATGATAATAAGTAGCATCATCACAATCACATCTCCAACATTTATCTTGCAAATTCGGATATATACAGGCCAGTTTTTTAGGATCTAGATGCCATCTATAAAACATTTTGTAAAAGTTTTCTCTTAAATTTTGTGGTTGTGTAAATTTAACATTCCTAACCCAAATTTTTTCCCATGTTTCCATCATTATAGGTTGCTGAATATTTTGTGCCCATTTTACCATACAATCCTTAACTAATTCCGTTTCTATTTCTATCAACACATTATATAATCTTTTAATATGCGATTGACTTTGATCTCTAATTTGTTTTACCAAATTTTCCTCATTTTGCATGATACCAATTTTCTGGTCTTCTCTCCATCTAGCTTGCAGCTGTCCATACTGAAACCAAGTATGAATTATTCTTTCTTCTTTCATTATATTTAAAGGTTTCAATTGTAATTTACCCTTTTCCATAAAAAGAAGCTCTTTGTAGGTAATCACCTCTTGTTTTTGTTCTATATTTATGTTCTCTATCACATGTCTGGGGATTGCCCATATAGGTATTTTATAATTTAACTTATATTGATACTTTTTCCAAACCCGCAACAAAGCACTTCTAAGTATATGGCTTTTAAAAACCTTATCCACTTTCTTATCATATAATAAATAAGCATGCCATCCATATAACAAATCATAACCTTCTATGTTTAGTGTTCTTTCTTCTGTTAGGTTAAACCAATCACTGATTAGTGACAGGGGCAGCTGCTTCATAATATAATCTTAGATTAGGCATTTTAAGACCCTCTCTTTCACGTGTATCCTGTATTATTTTTAACTTTATTCTCGGTTTTTTCCCCTTCCAAATAAAATTGTTAATACCTTTCTGCCATTCCTGCAAATTTGCGTCTTTTTTAAGTATTGGTATCATTTGGAACAGAAATACAAACCTAAGCGAAACATTTATTTTTATTAGTGGTATTCTTCCCAATAAAGATAATTGTAGTTTTTTCCAGTTCTCCATTTCCTTCTGCACTTTTTGCCATAAGATTTCATAATTATTTTTATATAATTTCACATTTGAAGCTGAAATATATATTCCTAAATATGTAACCTTTTTTACTATTTCAAATCCTGTTACTCTTTCTAATTCTTCTTTTTGATGTTTGATCATATTTTTAGTTATTATCTTTGTCTTTTGTTGATTTACTTTAAATCCGGATACCTTCCCATATTGACTAATTATATCCATCAGGTATATAACCGATTGTGTTGGTTGAGATAAAGTAACAACCAAGTCATCTGCAGATGCTCTTAATATATAATCTTGGTGTCTAATTTTAATTCCCTTTATTTTGTCTGAGCCACCTATTTTATTCAGTAAAAGTTCTAGAGTTAAAATAAACAGTAATGGGGACAAGGGACATCCCTGCCTTGTCCCTTTTTCAATTCTAAAAGCTTCTGTCAATTACCATTAACTATTATTTGTGCTGTTTGTCTCTGATATAGTGCTCTAATTGCTTGTGTAAAATATTCCCCAAATTGCATCCTTTCTATTATTTTAAGTAGAAATTGCCAGTTCAATCGATCAAATGCCTTCTCAGCATTCAGGAAAAAGAGCACTGCTGGGACTTGGTTGTTTCTTTCCAAATATTCCAATAGATTTACAATTTGTTTTATGTTATATCTCATTTGTCTCCCTCTTATAATCCTGATTGGTCACTGTGAATCATTTGACTCATGACTAACATTAATCTATTTGCTAATATTTAACGAAAATCTTGTAATCAGTGTTCAAAAGCGATATCGGCCTATAGTTTTCTGGTTTACTACAGTCTTGGTCTTCCTTTGGTATCAATGAAGTAAATGCCATTCTCCATGAAGAAGGCACATCTCCTCCAGATTGAATTTTGTTAAATAAGTCTTTAAGCGGTTCTACCATTTCAAACTGTAAATTTTTATAATAGACACCTGTTAGTCCATCTGTTCCTGGGGCTTTACCCGTTTTTAACTGTTTAATTGCTAAAATAATTTCCTCAGAAATTATAGTTTGATTCAGTCCTTCCCTTTGTTCTGGTGTAAGTTCACAAATATTTTCTTCCTGTAAGTATCTATCTATATCTATACCTTGCATTGGATCACTAGCATATAATTTTGCATAAAATTCTAAAAAAGCTTTTTTAATCATATTCTGTTGATACCTCTTTACCTTTATACTCTATCTTTCCAATAGTACGTAATTTCTGTTTTTTCCTTATTACATATGCTAACCACCTATCTGGTTTATTAGCGTTACAAAATTTATTATGCTTAACATATCGTAAGTTAGTTGCCACCTGGTCTGCCATCAACATATTAAACTGCCCTCGTAGTATATTTATTGTTTCTTTTACTTTTTTATCTCCTGGGCTAAGTATAAGTAATTGCTCTTTCTTTTTTATTTCCTCCTCTAGTTCATCCGCTTCTTCTGCTTTCTAATTCTATGTTTGTTATTCATATATATTAAAATTCCCCTCATGTATGCCTTACTTGCATCCCAAACCATTTCCATAGATGTACCTTTATGCATATTCATAACAAAAAATTCTTTCATTTGTCTTTTACATTCTTTTACATTTTCTTCATATCTAAACAAATTTTCATTTAACCTCCAAGATCTCCTAGCTCCCTTATCCTGATCAAATTCCACCCATACTTTGATCGGTCAAAGTTCTTGAACATATCTTCGTCTTCTTCACCCTAGAAAGAAAATCGTTACTAATTAGTATAAAATCAATCCTAGAAAAAGATTGATGTCTATCAGAAAAAAAAGTGAAATCTTTTTCTTCAGCATTCCATTCTTGCCAAATATCTTTCAGCTCCAAATCTTCCATCATATCAAAAAAAGCTTTGGGCAATTTCGCATGGCTTGAAATATTTTGAGATAAGCCTTTTTTATCTTTTCGGGTATCCAATACTCCATTCCAGTCACCCATTAATATAGACGATTTATAATTCCACTGTATCATTTTATTATGCAAAATTTTTTCTTGCTGTTGGTTAGGTGCATATTCTCCAAGTAAAAGTATTTTCTTCCCTTCCATTAGAAGCTCAATTGCAATATATCTTCCTTGAGCATCCGGCTCAATTAACTTAGCTGTTAGTTCTTTCTTTAAATATATCACTATATATATATATATATATATATATATATATATATATATATATATATATATATATATATATATATATATATATATATATATATATATAGAAGCCTGAAGATTATCAAGCTGGAGAAAATCCATTAATCAATATGAAAACAAATACTAGAAAATAAATATATATATATATATATATATATATATATATATATATATATATATATATATATATATATATATATATATATATATATATATATATATATATATTTTCTGAGGTTTTCACGGTGTTTGTATATAGGTCTTTGGTTGTTGGGTTTTCTCCCGTGTAAAATTGGAAGTGTCTTGGCGACGTAAGTCTCATTTGTCATCTTCAGGCTTCAGCTTCGTGGTTCTGGGAGCAATGTGTGATCGCAGCTGTTTCTTCCTTTTAACTGCTAGTGGGGGTTTGAACTGATTGGGTGGGAGCTTGGCTGTGCTCTGATTGGATGGGGTTTTTTCTGTGCTCTGATTGGCTGGGGGTGTGTCCTGTGTTGGTGGGGGCTTGGTTGTGCTCAGTCTGGTCTGTGCTGCAGGGGGATTTGAGCTGGTGAGCTGCATAGCTGTTGTTTGGCTTTGTGGTTGTGCTACATCTTCATAGTGGGTGTCAGTCTGCTGCATGAATGGATTGGAGGGGTTTGAAATGGCTAATGTTGCAGCTGCGGTCTGGCTTCTGGTCCTTGGTCGTGCTTCATGATCAGTGTGGGTTTGGGTCTGCTTTCTGGGTGGATGTGCGGTGGTGACATCCTGTGTGGACCTTGTGAGTGTGGGTCTGGTGTCATTCCTCGTGTTAGGGACTTGTTTGTCAATAAGGGCGGGTTTCCAAATGGCTGGTAGGCGGGAGGTGTCATCTCGTTTGTTCATGCTGTGTGGGCGTTTTTCTATCTCAATGGCTTCTCTGATTATTCTGTTGTTAAAGTGAAAGTTTCGCCAATATATAATAGGAGCCTGAACATTCCAGGGTTTCAGATTGAACGATCAGACAGGATTCCAGAAACATCTGGTAAAAAGAAAGGAGGAGGCTTATGCCTATATATTAATAGAAACTGGTGTCAAGATTTTAAAATAATTTACAAATTCTGTGACAACAATTTAGAGATTTTAATTATCAACTGCAAACCTTACTATTCGCCTCGTGAATTTTCCTCATTTCTTCTAATTGCTGTTTATGTCCCACCACAAGCCTGTGTAAACAAGGCATTACGAACTCTAGCTGACCAAATCATGGAGGCTGAAGCCAAACACCCTGATTCACTGGCCATTGTTTTGGGAGATCTAAACAAGGCAAACTTAAGGAAAGAGCTACCAAAATACTTTCAGCATGTCAACTGTCCCACCAGAGGCAAGAATACTCTAGACCATTGCTACACAACACTAAAAGATGCTTATCGGTCTTTATCACGTGCAGCTGTAGGACACTCTGATCATTGCATGATTCACCTTGTACCTGCTTACAGGCAAAGACTTAAAGCCACAAAACCAATAATTAAATCAGTGAAGACCTGGACGGAGGAATCAAAATTAAAGCTACAGGCATGTTTTGACTGCACTGATTGGAATATTTTTAAAGATACCTCTGCAGACCTGGATGAACTCACAGATACTGTAACATCATATGTCAGCTTCTGTGAAGACCTATGTGTTCCTACAAGGAACTTGCGAATATACAGTAACAACAAACCTTGGTTCACACCTAAACTTAAGCAGCGACGACATTCCAAAGAGGAAGCCTACAGAAAAGGTGATAAAATGCTGTACAATCAGGCCAGAAATGCACTAACAAGGGAGATAAGAGCAGCAAAAAGAAGCTACTCTGAAAAGCTAAAGAATCAATTTTCAGCAAATGAACCAGCAAACATGTGGAAAACTCTTAAAAATATCACCGGCTATGGCAAACCTCCTTCCCAGGCTGAAGGTAATCAACAACTGGCAGATGACCTGAATGAGTTTTACTGCAGGTTTGAAAGGAAACTACAGCCACCTATCTCCACAACCCCATCTCAGACACACCAACAACAGCCAAGCCTCCTACAACTGACCCCATTTCATTGGGTTCACAACCCCTAGTGATCACAGAAAAGGAAGTGCAGGACCTATTTCACAGACAAAAGCCAGGAAAAGCTCCAGGCCCAGACAAGATAACTCCTTCTTGCTTAAAAGTCTGTGCTGACCAATTGGCCCCCATCTTCACCCATATTTTCAATAAATCACTAGAGATGTGCTATGTTCCTTCTTGCTTCAAACGCTCTACCATCATCCCAGTGCCGAAGAAGCCCACCATCAAGGAACTGAATGACTACAGACCAGTTGCTCTAACATCTGTAGTCATGAAAACCTTTGAAAGGCTAGTGCTTTCCTACCTGAAAACCATCACGAATCCGCTCTTAGACCCCTTGCAATTTGCATACTGAGCAAATAGATCAACAGATGATGCTGTTAATATGGCTCTGCACTACATCCTACAACATCTTGAGTCTCCAAAGACCTATGCAAGGGTCCTTTTTGTAGACTTTAGTTCAGCATACAATACCATCATTCCAGACATTCTTCTAACTAAGCTAAACCAGCTACAGGTACCGGAACAGCTTGTAAGTGGATCACAAGCTTCCTAACAAACAGGAAGCAGCAGGTGAAGCTAAGCAAGATCACATCAAATACCTGTACAATTAGCACAGGGTCCCCCCAAGGCTGTGTGCTCTCCCCACTTCTCTTCTCTCTGTATACCAATGACTGCATCTCCAATGATCCATCTGTTAAGCTACTGAAGTTCGCAGATGACACAACAGTGATTGGTCTCATTCGAGACAATGACAAATCCGCATATAGACGAGAGGTCGAACGACTAGCCTTGTGGTGCAACCAAAACAATCTGGAACTGAACACACTCAAAACCGTAGAAATGGTGGTAGACTTTAGGAGAAACCCTTCCATACTTCCACCTCTCACAATACTAGACAACACAGTATCAACAGTAGAAACCTTCAAATTTCTAGGTTCTATCATATCGCAAGATCTCAAATGGACAGCTAACATCAAAAACATCATTAAAAAAGGACAACAAAGAATGTTCTTTCTGTGCCAACTCAGAAAGCTCAAACTGCCCAAGGAGCTGCTGATTCAGTTCTACAGAGGAATTATTGAGTCTGTCATTTGCACCTCTATAACTGTCTGGTTCGGTTCTGCAACCCAACAAGAAAAACACAGACTTCAGAGGATAATTAGAACTGCAGAAAAAATAATTGCTCCCAACCTGCCTTCCATTGAGGACCTGTATACTGCACGAATCAAGAAGAGGGCCGTGAAAATATTCACAGACCCCTCGCATCCTGGACATAAACTGTTTCAATTCCTACCCTCAAAACGACGCTATAGAGCACTGCACAAAAGAACAACTAGACACAAGAACAGTTTTTTCCCGAAGGCCATCACTCTGCTAAACAAATAATTCCATCAACACTGTCAAACTATGTACTGAATCTGCACTACTATTAATCGTCTCATAGTTCCCATCACCAATCTCTTTCCACTTATGACTGTATGACTATAACTTGTTGTTGGCAATCCTTATGATTTATATTGATATTTATTTATTTATTTATTTATTTTGTCACAACATCGTACAAAAAGATTATATAGTATATAAACATATATATGAGTAAATATTAGGAGGTATAAGCATATATATATATATATAGGAAGAAGAAAAGAAAAACAATAGGACAGGAACGGTAGGCACGTTTGTGCGCTTATGCACGCCCCTTATGGTCCTCTTAGGAATGGGGTGAGGTCCATAGTTGAAAGTTTTTGGTTAAAGCTTTTAGGATTATGAGAAGAGACCACAGAGTCAGGTAAAATATTCCAAGCACTGATGATTCTGTTACAGAAGTCATATTTTCTGCAATCTAGATTAAAGTGGTTAACATTAAGTTTAAATCTATTGGTTGCCCTTGTATTATTGCAATTAAAGCTGAAGTAGTCTTTGACAGGAAGGACATTACAATAGATGATTCTGTGAGTTAAACTTAGGTCTTGTCGAAGGCAACGGAGTTCCAGGTTTTCTAAGCCTAGCATTTCAAGTCTGGTGGGATAAGGTATTTTGTTGTATTCAGAGGAATGGAGAACTCTTCTTGTAAAATATTTTTGGACACGTTCAATTGTATTGATGTCAGAGATGTGGTGAGGGTTCCAAACAGGCGAGCTGTATTTTAGAATTGGTCTAGCAAATGTTTTATATGCTCTGGTTAGTAGTGTGGTGTTTTTGGAAAAGAAGCTACGCAAAATTAGATTTACAACTCTTAGAGCTTTTTTTGCTATGTAGTTGCAGTGGGCTTTGGTACTTAGCTCATTTGACATGAAAACTCCAAGGTTTTTAACGGGATGGGGGTCGTCTGTAAGGTAATGTCCATCTAGTATGTACTTAGTGTTTGAGTTCTCCTTAGTGTTTTTCTATATGTAAGACTGAGCATTTGGTGGTTGAAATTTGGAGCTGCCAGTTTTTAGACCAAGCGGATAGATGATCGTTTTGAATGATAGAAGTATTGTCTGTGGTGTTAATTAGTTTGACATCATCAGCAAAGAGAACACAATTACTTGAGATATGGTCACAAAGATCATTAATGTATAGTATAAAGAGTGTTGGTCCAAGTATGCTGCCTTGAGGAACGCCTTGAGGAACGCCTTGAGGAAAGCCTTGAGGAACGCCAAGGACGCTGCCTTGAGGAACGCTGCCTTGAGGAACGATATATTGACCATCAGCTGTGTTGTAAATGTTGTACCTTGATGAACATATCTTTTCTTTTATGTACACTGAGAGCATATGCACCAAGACAAATTCCTTGTGTGTCCAATCACACTTGGCCAATAAAAAAAAAATTCTATTCTATTCTATTCTATTCTATTCTATTCTATTCTATTCTATTCTATTCTATTCTATTCTATTCTATACCATTCTTCTTCTTCTCTGGAGCCGATGCGACAAAGTGTTTACCTAATCTTGAATTTATCAAATATTTTTGATCTAATATTCTAATATGTGTTCCTTGCAAGCAAATTACATCGTTTTTGAATTGTTTCAAATAATAAAATATCTTCTTTCTCTTTTGTGGTGAATTTAAGCCATTAACATTCCAAGTTAAAAATCTATTTGCCATTCTTGGCACCTCGAAGCTTTTGGGGCATCAGCTGAGTATTTTCCTTAATCTTCCTTTTCGGCCTGCCCCCCCCCCCCAGCTTCTGTTTGAGTAATGTCTTGAATTATCGCTTGAGATAGTTGCATCTTTTCTTCTTGTTCTTTGCGCTTAATGGCTGCTCGAGTCACTCTTTGTTCCTTTGCACCTTTTGTTTTTTCCTGTGGTTCTGGAGCTTGAGGAGTATCTGGAAGTTGCAATGAACCTGCAGCCCCAGCTTGAACTTGTGCCTGCTCTCCTTCCTTCTCCTGCTCTCTTGCCATCTCCACTTCTCTTCTCCTCCTGGCCTCTGACAATGGTAGACTTCCAGCGTTTAATACATTAGTGTAAAAATCTCTTGCTTTCCAAACTGTGTTGAGACGATATCTTTCTCCTGCATAATTCACTATTAGTCCAGCTGGAACATCCCATCTAAACTGCATCTGTCAGTTTCTAAGTTCGTCCACCAAAAAAGCTAACTCCTTCCTATTTCTTAAAATTTTTGGAGGAATTTCTTTCAGCACTAATACTTCTTGACCTGTTATTTGGATTTTATTCTTGTAAGATGCTTGTAAAATTTCATTTCTAATCCTCCTGGTTGTAAAATAAATCGCAGCATCTCTTGGCAACTGTCTCTGTCTAGCAACCCAGGAGTTAACACGATAAATTTTATCAATTTGGAGTACAAAATCTGCTGGTTGCTCTCCATCTGTGCAAAGGCGTCTGAAAAAATCTCTTTTAAGTTCTCTCGGTTGTTTTCTTTCAATCCTCTCACTCTCAGGGCAAATTCCATCAATCTGTATTGTAACAAAACCACTTCATCATCTGCCCTTTCCACCTTAATCTGAACCTCCTCCATCTTATTTTCCAACTTCAAATTAGATTGATTAATTTCCTCCACCCTTTTGTCCAGCTGGATCATATTTTTGCCAAACCTTGAAATGCTACCACGATGTCTTCTCTTGTTTCCTTATTCCGAGCCTCAACGACATCTTTAACTTCCAATATCTCTTCTGCAATTTCCTTAAATTTTTCCTCGATAACAGAAGTTTGCAACTCTAAAGCTTCTTTTAGAGATTCCTTTAGAAATTCTTTCAAGGATTCTTGTAAAGCATCCAAATTTAATGCTTTTGGGTCAGCCGAATGAGCTGGGAAACCTCCAGCACTCTTGGAAATGCCAGGCTTTATTTGCTTAGATGCCATCTTACTTTAAATTTGTGGTTTGCAACAATAAAATCAAGAAGTCTAGTTCTCCTTAAACCTTTTCTTTTTGTATAATTAATTTTTATTTCCATTTTCCAACATCATATTTATGTGCAAACTATTATCTATCATTAATCATTAATCATACTGATTCAGGCCTGCCCGATTGCCACTTCCTTTCTTCACCTCCCTCTACCCTACTACTTTCATCATCTCTTCACTTTACTACTTCCTCTCCTCCTTCTCACTCCTCCTTCTTCCTATCTAACCTTCTTATTCCCTCCTCCTTCTCTACTCTTTCCTACCTACTTTCTTCCCTCCTTCTACCTCTCTCCTTTTCTTTCTGAAATGGCAGTCGAGCATCCCCAATATCATTTTAAATTTTAATTTCATATCTTCAAAATTACTGTACATTAATAATCAATCCATGTATCATTTCCCCCTTCCCCCTCCTCCCCTTCCCAGACTTCCCAGAGCAAATACCGGGTATTATAACCAACAATCACAAGCTAAAGTATACAAAATAAACATAACCTCCCACCTTTAAAAATTTAAAACTTTAGATCCTCACAATAAAATAAAGAGATAGGAAAGAATAATAAAAGAAAAAGAAAAGAAAAAGCAATACCAACTTCACATATTACTTCTTCTTACAGTCCATTTTAAAATTAATCCATCTTCTCAAATTCAATTTTTTCCACTTGTATATTCCTTCAAATTTCATAAGTCCATTTCTCAAATTACAGTCCATCTTCTCGAACTCAAATTTTCATCACTTATAATTCCATAACATTTAATGTCCATTCTTCTTACAGTCCATTTTAAAATTAGTCCATCTTCTAAGTTCAATTTTTTCACCACTTGTATATTCCTTCAAATTTCATAAGTCCATTTCTTAAATTACAATCCAGCTTCTCAAATTCAATTTTATCACTTATATATTTCTTCAATTGTCATAACATTTAATATCCAATCTTCCAATACTACTCCCAATCAAATATCATTGAATAAAATCTCTCAAATATAATATTTCCAACTTAACTTCCTAACTTTTACTATCTAT
Organism: Ahaetulla prasina; assembly: GCF_028640845.1. NCBI lineage: Eukaryota > Metazoa > Chordata > Lepidosauria > Squamata > Colubridae > Ahaetulla > Ahaetulla prasina. The sequence goes on along the minus strand of NC_080543.1, from coordinate 79,856,197 downwards.
AAACATATCAATTAACAAATAATCATTTAAACTACATCACAATATAATAAACAATTAAAATCATTACATCCACATTATCTAAATTCATAAATTTCACTTTCCATCCTTCACAATTGATAATATCATCCCATAGATTTATACCATACAAATAGCAAATAACAAAATCCTATAATTTATATCCTAAACAAATCAATTCCAAAATTAACCATAATCATCATATTCACATCTTAAACATTCCTCTCTCATTCTATTTTCCATCATTTCCAAACCAATTAACAGCATCTAACAACAAAGATTCCCACTCTTTAAAACATTAATATAAAATGTCTGCTTTCATAACTGAATTAAGTACTTTCTGCTCTAAAATTCACTGACAAACCCATTGGACTTCCATCTAAAATATATCTGATGTTTCTTAAACTCATCCACTAAAAAGCAAATTCTCTTCTTTCTTAACATTTTAGGAGGAATTTCCTTCATCATTTTTATATCTTGTCCCAATATTTGGAATTTATTTTTATAAAAGGCTTGCAAAATTTCATACCTAACCTTTTTAGTTGTAAAATAAATAACCACATCCCTCGGTACTCTATTTTGTCTTGCCCACCAAGAATTAACATGATAAATTCTTTCAATATTAATCTCAAAATCTTCTGGCTCCACACCCTTTATCTAAGCAAAGGCTTGCGTAAAAATCTCTTTTAAATTTTCCTTCCTATTTTGTTTCAACCCCCTCACCCTTATAGCATATTCCATTAATCTATATTGTAATATTATTCTTTCTTCATCTGCCCTATCTACCTTTGCCTGTATATCTTCCATCTTATTATCTAAATTCCAATTGTTTTGATTTTTTTGAATTTCCTCTATTTTCCTTTGCATTTCTAAATTAGCTTTATTAATTTCTGCCAGATCATCCACCATCTGAATACAAGAGCTTAATATTTGCACAATTGCATCCTTTACCATTTTCATTTCCCTCTTCTGCTCTTCCACCACTTCCTTAAAATCCAACATCTCTTTCTCTATTTCATCAAATTTTTGATCTATTTCTAAAAAATGACTCTCCAAAAACTCCTGTAAAGAATTTCTTAGTTCCTTTTTGATTTCTTCTTTTAATTTTTGAATCTGAACTGAAGAAATTTCAAAGTTTTTAATAACTTTTGGCACTATTTGCTTAAAAGCCATTTTTTTAAAAAAATATAACTTAATAACAGACCAAGAGGAAAAAAAATATTTAGAAATTTTTTTTAAAAAAAACTTTTCTTCTAAGTCACTATAATCCCAAAGAAAAAGAAAAAATATAAATCATAAAATTCTCATGTCTTCCGTTTAGTCAGTATCTTTCTATGTATCTTCTTTCTTCTATTTCAACACTAGCCGTTAGTAAGCATTTCTACTTTCGTTTTCAGTACACACATTCCACAAAACCGCCATTTGCTTTCTTCTCTCCTATCTTCGCAGCAAATATATCCTCAGGGGCTTACAGTCTTCTTACAAACAAATGCTGGAGCTCCAGTTTCTGCTCCGTCCACGTTACAATCCATCATAAATCAATTCCTGCCGTGGAAATTGGACGCTTCGTTTGTTTGCCATAAAGGCAAATGCCTCCCCCAGCCAGGAGCTTATCAGGCTATGGAAGGAGATCTCCCTGTAAGCCTTTAAAGCTTATTAGGGTGTCTCGACTTCAGCCTGATTGCTCATCTTTCCCTCTTTGCCCGAAGGAAAGAATTCCAAGCTGTCGGACCCAGATTTACGATGTCCTGACAGCTCTACTGACTAGGGAGTGAGCAGCTAAATCATAGCTGCTCTCCACGAAGCGGAGCCATACCGGAAGTCGAACCGCTGATCCTCCTTAAACCTTTTCATAAACACAGTTCTTTTTTTTATTTTTTATTTTTATTTATTTATTTATTTAAATTTTTATACCGCCCTTCTCCCGAAGGACTCAGGGCGGTTCACAGCCTGATAAAAAATACAAAATAATACAATATAAATACGATTAAAATATAACAATAACAGACCAAGAAAAAAAAAATAAAATTCAAAAACTTTCTTCTAAATCACTATAATCCCAAAGAAAAGAAAAATATAAATCATAAAATTCTCATGTCTTCCATTTAGTCAGTATCTTCTATGTATCTTCTTTCTTCTATTTCAACACTAGCTGTTAGTAAGCATTTCTACTCGTTTTCAGTACACATTCCACAAAAGCCATTTGCTTTCTTCTCTCCTATCTTCGCAGCAAATATATCCTCAGGGCTTACAGTCTTCTTACAAACAAATGCTCTCCAGTTTCTGCTCCGTCCACGTTACAATCCATCATAAATCAATTCCTGCCGTGGAAATTGGGATTTGTTTGCCATAAGGCATGCCTAGCCAGGAGCTAATCAGGCTATGGAAGGAGATCTCCTGTAAGCCTTTAGCTTATTAGGGTGTCTCAACTTCAGCCTGATTGCTCATCTTTCCTCTTTGCCCGAAGGAAAGATTCCAAGCTATCGGACCCAGATTTCGATGTCCTGACAGCTCTACTGACTAGGAGTTAGCAGCTAAATCATAGCTGCTCTGAAGCCATACCGAGTCAATGATCCTCCTTAAATTTTCATAAACACAGTTCTTTTTTTTTTTTATTTATTTATTTATTTAAATTTTATACGCCCTTCTCCCGAAGGACTCAGTTCACAGCCTGATAAAAATAAATAATACAATATAAATACGATTAAAATATAATTTAAAACTTATTAAATTGGCCATATTAAAATTTAGAATAAAACCCATTAAAACCCATAATTTAAAAACTAACCCAGTCAGCGCAGATGAATAGGTGAGTTTTAAGCTCATGACAGGTTGGTCGGAAGTTGATGAAGTCCTGGGGAGTTCGTTCCAGAGGCGGAGCCCCACAGAAGGCCCTTCCTGGGTGCCAGGCGACACTGTCGCGGCACCCTGAGTCCCTCTGTGAGCGCGGGTCGGTGAGAGGTATTCGGTAGCAGCAGGCGGTCCGTAGATAGCCCGGCCCTATGCCATGGGCGCTTTGAAGGCGTTCACCAACACCTTGAAGCGCACCGGAAGGCCACAGGTAGCCAGTGCAGCCTCGCAGGGATAGGTGTCACGTGGGAGCCACGAGGCTCCCTCTATCACCAGCAGCTGCATTCTGGACTAACTGAGCCTCCGGATGCCCCTCAAGGAGCCCCATGTGAGAGCATTGCAGTAATCCAGGCGAGGCGTCACAAGGCGTGAGTGACTGTGCATAAGGCATCCCGGTCTAGAAAGGCGCAGCTGGCGCACCAGGCGAACCTGGTGGAAAGCTCTCCTGGAGACGGCCGTCAGGCGGTCTTCAAAGACAACCGTTCATCCAGGAAACGCCAAGTTGCGCACCCTCTCCATCGGGCCAATGACTCGCTCCCAACAGTCAGCCGTGGACTCAGCTGACTGTACCGGGATGCCGGCATCCACAGCCACTCCGTCTTGGAGGATTGAGCTTGAGCCTGTTTCTCCCCATCCAGACCCGTCGGCTTCCAGACACCGGGACGCCTGATAGCTTCATTGGGGTGGCCGGTGTGGAGAAGTACAGCTGGGTGTCATCAGCGTACAGCTGGTACCTCACACGAAGCCACTGATGATCTCACCCAGCGGCTTCATGTAGATGTTGAACAGAAGGCGAGAGAATCGACCCTGCGGCACCCACAAGTGAGGCGCCAGGCGACCTCTGCCCCCGCCAACACCGTCTGCGACCGGTCGGAGAGATAGGAGGAGAACCACCGATAAACGGTGCCTCTCACTCCCAATCCTCCAGCCGGCGCAGCAGGATACCATGGTATCGAAAGCCGCTGAGAGCTCTAATAGCACCAGGGCAGAGGAGCAACTATCCTGGCCTCCAGAGATCATCCTGCGACCAAAGCCGTCTCAGTGCTGTAACCGGGCCGGAAGCGGACTGGAACGGGTCTAGATAGACAGTTTCCTCCAGGTGCAGAAACTGATATGCCACCATACTCTCTACAACCTTGCCACAAGCAAGGTTGGAGACCGGACGATAATTACCTAAAACAGCGGGTCCAGGAAGGCTTCTTGAGGAGGGCCTCACCACCGCCTCTTTCAAGCGGCGGAAGACTCCCTCCACCAAAGAAGCTCGTAATCCCTGGAGCCAGCCTCGTGTCACCTCCTGGTGGCCAGCACCAGCCAGGAGGACGCAGGTCCAGTAAACACGTGGTGGCATTCAATCTACCCAGCAACCTGTCCATGTCCTCGGGAGCCACAGGGTCAAACTCATCCCAAACAATATCACCAAGACCGCCCTCAGGCCCCGTCCGAATACAATTTTGGTCCAGACCGTCCAGCTGAACGATTTTATCGTATAGATAACCGTTAAACTCCTCAGCACGTCCCTGCAGCGGGTCATCCCGCTCCCCTGGTGAAGGAGGAGCGGGCCACCAAACAGGGCAGCTGGGCAGTTATCTGCCGACGCAATGAGGGAGGCGTAACAACGCCTCGCTTCCTCAGTGCCACTAGGTAGGTCCTAGTATAGGATCTAACTAGTGTCCGATCAGCCTCTGAACGGCTGGACCTCCAAGAACTCTCTAGGCGTCTTCTCCGGCGTTTCATCCCCCTCAGCTCCTCGGAGAACCAAGGAGCCGGTTGGGATCTGCGCCGGGTCAGAGGCCGCAGAGGCACGACACGGTCTAAAGCCCCCGCCGGCGCCCGCCCCCCGGCTGGCGCCAGCTCCTCTGCCGTGCCGTGAGCCAGACCCTCAGGAATGGCCCAAGCTCCGTCCGAACCTCTCTGGGCCCATCAGGCGCCTGGGACGGTACCAACGTAATGGTTCCGTCTCCCTGCGGTGTTGGGTAGCGGTCAGAAAGTCCAGGCGAAGGAGAGAGTGATCTGACCATGACAAAGGCTCTGTGACTATATCTCCCAAGTCCAGATCCTTCAACCACTGACCAGAGATAAAAATCAGGTCCAGTGTGCCTCCCCCGATGTGAGTAGGGCCATCCACTACTTGAGTCAGGTCCAGGCCGTCATGGAGGCCATGAACTCCCGAGCTACTGTCGATGACGAGCCAGCAGATGGCAAGTTAAAGTCCCCCATGACTAAAAGTCTGGGGGTCTCCACTGCCACCCGCAAGCACCTCCAGGAGCTCGGGCAGGGCCGCTGTCACGCAGCAAGGAGCCAGGTACGACCAGCAAGCCCATCTGACATCTATGACCCCACCTCACAAGAGGGATTCACACCCGCAATCTGAGGTACAGTGGTCTCCTCGGCTCTAGACTCTCTTTAACAACCCCCCACCCCTACCCTGGGCCCTCGGCTGATGGAATGCACGGAAACCGGTGGGCACATCTCAACCAGGGCACCCCTTCAGTGCCCAGCCAGGTCTCCGTAACGCCTATAATATCCGCGGCACCCCTGAATCAGATCATGTATTAGGGGCCTTATTGGCCACGGACCGTGCGTTGCATAACATCAGGCGAAGGCCCAGGCTCTGAGGGTCTTGACCATCCGGGAACGGAGAAGTCTGGGGATCGGGCACGCAATCGCCTGTATACATCGAACGCGTGACCCCTAAACGATCGATCCCCTTCCGCCATATCTGCCCCTCCCACTTACCGTGCAGATGGACTCACCCTCACACAAAGGAACACACTCCCCATAACCTCCGAACCGATTTGATAGTCGCCACGAGCATGCGCTGGAACTGGTTTCCCTCCCGACGGGCTACCCCCATCACCCCCCCTAACCTCCCACCCACCCCAACCCAAACCCGTCGGTTTCCCTCCCCCCCTTAAAATTTCCATTAAAACTCCCACCCTAATAATTTTAATTATTATTATTATTTATTGCTTTTTTCTAACAAACAAAAAAGAAAATACATTATTGCACCCTTGTGCTATACATAAAAAAGGAAGATTTGGGTCTTCGGATATGTCCTCATGATTGCCAAAATCCACGTTCTCGAGGTACAGGTACCGAGGCGTCCAATTTTCCAAGCGCATAGTCCACGAATGGTTTCCAAGTCTTCCAGAAAATATCTTCTTTATACACACCACTTCTAATTTTAATATCACATGTCATTTTATCATTTAAGGCTAATTTCCACATTTCAGAATTCCACTCTTCTATTCTAAAAATCACATCTAATTTCCAATATCTAGCTATTATAATTCTACCTATTATAATCATAATTCTAATCAATTCTTTTTCATATTTTGTTAATTCTATTTCCTTAATTACCAACAATAATATAGTTTCCACTCTCAATATTATTACTTTCCCCATCATTTCAAATATCATTTTCTCCAATTGTTGCCAAAACTTTTAACCTTATCACATTTATACCACATATGTTCATAAGTCCCCAATTCCATCTCACATCTCCAACATTTTTACTAATTTTTTATCCATTTGTGACAATCTTACTGAGTCAAATACCATTTCAAACAACTTTATAATTATGCTCTTTAATCCTTATAGATAAAGTTCTCATAATTCTACTATTCCAATTCACATTCCAATCTGACTCTGGTATTTCAATATTGAGATCTTTTTCCCAATTTGTCCTCATCACTCTTTGTAATTTTTCATCAGAATTTATAATCTTATAAACCCTACTAACGAGTCCCTTTAGCCCAATTTCATCTTTCATAATCCGAGATACTAAATATTCAAATTCAGTTTCACATCTATTTATCGAATAATTTTCCTTAATTTTTTGTCCATTTTCTATCTGTATTTTTCAAACCAACTTAACCCTAATTTTCAATAATTTCTTTATTCCTCCTTTCATTTCCATAACTTTTATCCAATCTCTAATAATTTCTATATTTTCCTCTTTAATCACTTCATTACGCTTTTATATTATTTTTAATCGCCAATTTTCCAATTGTCTTCCCCAAAAAGATTATATCCGGAATTAAAATGTTAACAAATTTATTCCACATTTTACTTAATCCCTTTAACCAATAACTTCTAATTACACATTTTAAGTTTGCTTTATCTAAAAACCACCTTGATCCAAATTTCTCTATATCCCTTAACTCTAAGTCTCTCCAATAGTTATCTTCACCTTTAAGTATTTTTACCACTATCCGGATACCATACGCACAGTAATAATTAAATAATTTGGGGATTCCTAATCCACCTTCCTTTTGATTTTGATACCACATTTTCTTCACTAATCTAGGTCTTTTCCCACCATTGCAAAATTTGTCCAATTTTTTCTGATATCCTTCAATATCTTTCTCTGTCAAACTTAGCGGTAGCATCTCGAATAAAAAGTTAAACTTGGGCAGTAACATCATCTTACACATTGCAATTCTACCAAACCAAGACAACTTTAACATTTTATATTTGTCTATCTTCTTCTCAATTTCATTGATCACCACATCATAATTAAGTTTTTTCAATTCTTTAACCTTGAGTGAGAGCACTATACCCAAATATTTCAATGTATTTTTAATCCTTATCCCGAATTGCTCTTGCATATTCTCGTGCTCATTACCATTACTATCCATCAATAATTCTGACTTTGACCAATTTACTTTCACACCTGTCATTTCCTCAAATTCTTTCAAATGCTTATATATCTTTTTCAGGTCTTTCTCTATATTTTTCAAAATAATTTAAGTATCATCCGCATACAAATTTATCTTACACCCCTTATATCCTTCTAATTCTTCATCTTTTTCTATCATTTTTGTCAAGATTTCCATAGCCAATAAAAATAATGTTGGGGACAAGGGACATCCTTGTCTCATACCTGCTTCTAATTTTATCTCTTCAGTTAATATTCCATTCACCTTCACTCTTGCACTACTTTTTTGATACAATTTTGAAATAACATGTATAAACTTGTTACCAAAGCCTAAAACCTCCACAATTACTTTAATAGCTTCCCATTGTACAGAATCAAAAGCTTTAAAAATGTCCAATGATACTATACCAATTTTATCACCATTATGTTCAGCTACATCTATAATATTTAATACTCTTCTAACAATATCACTCATGTATCTGCCCTTCACGAAACCTACTTGGTTGTAACTTATATATCTATCTATAAATCTATTTAATCTATTACTTATAATAGCAGTAAATATCTTTGCATCCTGATTAATTAAAGAAATGGGCCGATAGGACTCAATCCTTTCTAAATCTTTATCTGGCTTAGGAATTAGGGATATCACCGTTCTATTCCATGATGAAGGTACTTCTCCACCATGTAATATTCCATTAAATAATTTTTGCAATCTTGGTATTATTAATTCTTTAAATTCTTTATAAAACTCAACAGGTAATCCGTCCTCACCTGGAGCTTTCCCTAATTTTATTTTTTGTATAACTCCATTAATCTCATCTTGTGTTATATCTTCTTCCATCGATTCCTTATATGTTTGATCAATTTTCACCACATATTTTTCTAAATAACTTTGCAATTTCCCCCGATTAACTGGTTTCTTTGAATATAGATTCTGAAAAAAGTTTCTAACCACTTCACATTTCTCTAATTTTTTATAACATCTTATACCTCTGTCATCTATCAAAGCTCCAATTTCTCTCTTCTCTCTTTTATTTTTCACCATTTTTGCCAATAACTTGGAGTTTCTGTTACTAAATTCAAAAAAATTCCTATTTAAATATCTCAAATTTCTTTTTACCAACTCTGTATCCTCTTCTATCATTTTATTTCTTAACATATTAAGCTCCTGAAGAATTTTTTTTCTTTAGTAAGCAAAAATTGATTTTCCAATTCTTTAATCTGATTTTTATCTCTTTCCATTTTATTTTTATAATTTTTATATTTCCTACTTGATAATTTAATACTCTCCCCTCTAAACACCACATCCCAAACAATTTCAAATTTAACCTCCCCGTTATCATTTAGTCTCCAACTTTCCTCCAATTTTTTAAGTATCCATTTTTTATCCTTTTCATTTTTATACAGTTTCTCCTCATATCTCCTCATATCTCCTCATATCTCCAATAACTTCTTTTTTTCTCAAAATTAAAATCTAAATCCACCATAACTTCTGCATGATCAGAATCTTTAAAAATTCCCACATCTACCTTATCCACATTGTTCAACAAATCTTTAGAAAGAAAAATATAATCAATTCTAGAATATGTATTATATATCTTAGAGAAAAAAGTATATAGTCTTTCAATTCCTTTGACCTCTCTCCACACATCCACCACGCCGTTTTGAAGCATCCACGTATTTAAAATCCCCATTTTATTTGCTCCTCCACAACGGGTGAGGTTAGTACTATCAATTTTATCTCTGATTAAATTAAAATCCCCAGCCACAATTACTTTCCCTGCACTTTCATTCTCCAAAATTTTTGTTATTTTTTCAAGAAATTCTCTTTGTTTCTCATTCGGTAAATATAAATTAACAAGTGTCACTTTTTCCTCATTAAGATTTCCAACAATTATTACATATCTTCCATCCTCATCCAAAATTACCTGATGTTTTTCAAAATACACCCTATCTGATATCAATGTTGCAACTCCTCTGGCTTTTGAAGTTCCAAATGCTTTTTCATATATTTGCATACCTTTTATATACATTCTATTTGAATCTTCAGATTTCTGATGGGTTTCTTGTAGAAATAAAATATCTGGTATTTATTTCTATCTCCTTAAACCTTTTCATAAACACAGTTCTATAGTCCTTTTCACTTAAGTTTAAAATCCAGCAACCTTGAATAGCGGTAAGGGCGCTAACAACATTAACAAGAACTCTCTTCACTTCCATTTTTATGCCCTCTTAAATCACGAGCGCCATTTCCTTTGATCTTTTTAAGTTGTCTCAGCAGGAAACAACGTAGCTACAGAGTTAAGGTTTATTACTTGCAATTGCCAGCGCTCCTGTCTTTGCTCCGTCTGCTTTAAAGTCCAGTTAAGATTTAATGTAGCAGAGGTGGTCGCGATGTTTTTTTCTGCTTATTTTAAAGCAGAAATGTCCCGGATGCGGAGTCTGTCAGGGTTTCCAGGGAGCTCTCACCCTTCAAGCCCCTAGAATTATTCCTGGGGCTTTCGGGGAGTTCTTCCTTCACCCGACTACTCACCTTTCCCTCTTCTCCCGAGGGAAAGGTTTCCAATCCATCAGACAGCTGATTTACGCTGTCTGAATGGCTCTTAATGTGGGGCTGGCGGTCTAAAAGACCGTCTTCAACACCTATGGTGCCACCAGAAGTCTCAACTGACGTTATTATTGTTCACCATAGAAAAGATGGAGAAATTGCACTGAATCTTAAACATATTCATTTGTACATAGAAAGCAGAAAGAATGAACTTGGCTTTATTGTAGAGCAGACCTGGCATTTTAAAGCCCTCAAGTCACATCTGACCCTTTGGCTGTCCCTGTTCATCCTATGTGGCTTTTATTTACTGTTCATCCTATGTGGCTTTTATTTACTCCCCCCAATTTCATATGCATGTCTCAGCATGCCTACACACCTTCACAGCCCAATTTGTTCTGGCCTCCACAGCAGTCCCAGTTTCTCATGGGCCCCCTTGAGGAAATTAATTGCCCACCCTGCTGTTGAGAGTAGCTGAGTAAAAAGTAAAGGATGATGATTATGATGCCTTACAAAAGCAAAAGGCAGGATTCTACAAAAATTGTACTGTTCCTGAAGTATACAGTAGTGGGCAAAATTGTTGAAACCTTTTGGGAAAAGTTTATTTTCTAAAACTAGTTAATAACACAACTTTTTTTTGGAGTACTACCATAACGTTATATATTTATGGAAAGATAATTTAATCAAGAATGTAATGCAGTAACTTTTATGAAGGACTTGCTAGAAGAATAACAGTTACAGTATAAAGAAGAAAGTGAAACACGTAGAAAAAATAAGATATACAAAAATTTTCTATATCACCATAGAAAAAACAAGATATACAAAAATTATCACGTCAGTTAATACTTAGTTGGGTAACCTTTAGCATAAATTACAGCTTTACAACATCTTCCCATGGAGTGAACCAAGTCTTTTAGTTCTGCAGCTGTTATAATCTAAAACCAAGATTGAATGATTGCTTCTATTAAATGGGTTGCTCCTGACTAACAGGTTTCTTCAGTTGGCTCCATATATTTTCAATTGGGTTAAGACCTGGGCTATTCCCAGGCCATTCCAACAGTGGAATATGAGTATCTTGAAACTCAAAAAAAAAAAAAAAAAGTGGTGTTATTAGCCATCAAACCTCAAAAATACACTTTTCCCAAAAGGTTTGGCCACTATTGTAATTATCCCAGCATTTATTGAAAAGCAAACTCTGCCAAATGTGATCTTTGTAGAAAATTTCTCACTTATGTTGATGAAACTTTCTCCGTTGGAGTCTTTATCTTGATACTAATAGGAAGCCTTAATTGAGAAAACTAAAACTAGAGATGTATTCAGGGAAAGTGAACAAATAAACTGCACCTCTTAATTGCCAGGTTGTTCTGTCTCCTCACTCACCTCTCCAATGAATACACGCCAGCCGAGGCTTTCTGCCAACAATTTATTTACAATCGGCCGAGTGTCATTTGGCAGATAACAGTTCTGGCACCGTTTCTTCACGTGCCTGCCAAGTCTTTTATCAAGTAGCAGAGTGCTGACAATCTGTTGCCAAAGCAACCAGGAGCCCGCAGAATAATCCAAAAGTTACTCACAAAGAAATCCCAGCCTTCAATCCAAGAGCAAGAAGCAGTTCACCCTAGTAGCTTGTAACTTTGTCCGACACAAGAGCCTACAGAGCAACCCCACCCGCTTTTATCCCTTGTGGGGTGTGGCTCCATGACTCAGCACACCCTGGGCCTGCCCCACCTCTTTCTCTGCTGCTCACGCCTATTTCAACGTCGCTGTCTCAGATGGAGCCAAGATTGGTCCTCAGCAGCTGGCTCTTGGGGCGTTGCCAGGGAGGAGGAGGGGTCAGGGGAAAGAGGCCTTGTCAGCTCCTCCTCCTCCTCCTCCTGGCCTGCAGCTGGAACCTGGGATGGTACCAGGAAGGAGGAGGGTCCAGGGGGCGGAAGGAAGCCTTGTCAGCTCCTCCTCCTCACTCTCCGAGTCATCTGGCTCCAGGAGGCCAGGCCCGGGGGGCGGAGCCACCACACAGGTAAGGTAAATATGGTAACAGAAGCTAATGAGAAAACAAGCTCTCATTTCAAACAACTACATTCCATTCCTTAAAAAATGGAAGGGGGCAAAAAAAGTTAATGTGGCTACACAAAAGGCTTAGTAAAAATGTTGGCAAAAAAAGACGCAAAAATAAAATTAAAAGGCTAGGTCACAAATGAAGTGGACAGGTATCCTGGAACTTTATAGCTTGTAGCATGAAAGCAAAGAAGGTTATTGTAGGATAGTAAGAATTAAAAAAGGACTTTTTTGATATTGTTATAATAAATGGAAAAGAAAAAACAGTATGTATGTATGTATGTATGTATGTATGTATGTATGTATGTATGTATGTATGTATGTATTTATATTGGTATCCAGAGAAGTACACAAGCTTCTCAGTGAAGAAAGTAAAATTCTAATAGTTACCTATGAAAGGGCAGAGCTAAAGTCCTGTTTTGGATCACTCTTCATAAAAAGTATGTTTTCTCTATGAGGAAACCGAAGAGCAGATTAAAAGGTGAGGATCAAAGTTTTGGACTGATATTGTAGAAATATGTACAGAAAAATGTTTAGGTCTTGTTTAAAGTACAGTGCAACAATTGTATTCTGTAAGTTCTTTCAATCCATTCAGGGTTGGCTAAAGGTATCACAAATCCCAGAATGTTTTGATATTCGAGGTTCATCAAAGAAAGAATTTAAACAGAGACTACGTTTTGGATTTTAGAATTGAACATCAATGCATTGTATAATATACACTGGAATCAATTATTCATATTCCTCCAAACTATTGCTAATGGTTCATGGACTGCTCAGTTATTTACCTTAGCTTGGATTGTTTTAGTGTATATTGAGAATGATGAGTAGAAATTGTACAGTGTTCATATGAAGTGGGCAACCTGTAAATAATTAAATAAAAAAGCCTGAAAATTTTTAAAGAAGAATTCAGGCAAACTCGAACAGCACCAGAGAAAACCAATAAGGAGTGTTATATTAGAAGCAGGCCCATGAAGAGAAAATGAAAGAATTTAAACTGTTTAGCTTTCAGAATAAATACTGAAGGGTTTATGATACATGTCTAAAATATTTGAAAAGATGTTATACAGAGGAAGGAAATGCCACAGTGCAGGATATGCCATAATGGATTTAAATTTCAGGAAGGCAGATTCCAACTGAATATTATAAAAACATTTCTAGAAGATTAAGAGAATTTCTAATAGAGAATCAACTTCCCAGAACACAAAACTGGATGTATACAGGAAGGCAACATTAGCTACCAGTAATGCTTGAATTAATATTTCTGTACTGAGCAAGTTAGTTGGATTGGATGGCTTAAACCAGGTGTGTGAAACTCAATTTAATTGAGGGCCACATCATGGTTGTGTTTGACTTTGGAGGGCCAGTGTGTGTGTGTGGTGGTGTGTGGCCTGGGTGGGCGTGGCAATGGTGGACATTTGACACAGGCTCAAGATGCATTTTTCCCCTCCGTCTTTCCATAGTTCTTTACTATAAACATTTTCCCATCTCCTCTACCAGATATTACTGGCAAACATTTATTCTTCATACTCCACTAAACTTTTTATTTCTAAATTTATACCCCATTGTTTAATAGTAAATTGCTTTTCCAGGCAGAAAAGCTATTTATACTATTGTATTTTTATTATTCAACTAATAATAAAAATACAATAGCATAAATAACACGATAATACAAGATCCAACAGCAGAAATAAATTTCCAGGATAATAAATAGAAATGGCTGCCAATTATAGATTGCTGATTGTAGATTAAGTGGACCTATAGTATTTAAAATCTGGCTTTAAACTGAAGTATTAACATAGGATGTTGCTTGTTTTCTATCCAGATCAAGCACTTACTTGAGGCCACATAATTGTAATCTAGTCCAATCCAGTCATCCTGCAGCATGCTGCCAGCTGAAAATGGGCTGCATGGAGGCCTTGCATTTTGGCCGACAGAGGCACCATGGGCTGGTCCTTTGATATTCCCCCTCAAGGCGGAGACAGCATCCAGGATGGGTTGACTTTGTGTATTCAGCTGGAGGACTGAGTCTGCAAAGTTGTTAAGCTCCGCCTCTGTTGCTAGGTATCCCCAGCCTTCGACTCAGTCCATTCAACCTGGACACACGTGTCAAGGTGGTCTCTCTTCAAAAAATTTCTGATCTTTAAAATTTGAGTGAGCATTCAAGTTTTTTTCCTTGCATATTGAGTCTATCAGCACTTTCCCTGCTAGAAAGAGAAAGTGCTGAATTTCTGATACTTTTGTTTCCCTCAGCGGCGAAAGCTTTGGCTCGAGCCATTGACAGGACCCCCTGTGGTGATCTTTGACAGCTAGCTGTCAGATCACTGAAAAGCCTTCTGTTGAGTAGAAGGCACTCCAGACATACTAAGAGTGGAGTCCAGCACTCCCCACTGAAGCAGGGGGTTGAGGAGTGGAGCTCCGTGCTCCCAGGAAAAGCGGAGGAAGCCGCTTTTTTGACAGCTGCTGCTTTGAGCCGGTGTGAGTCAGGCGGCCATTTTTTTTACTGCTCATGGCCGTCTGACCTTTTAGAGTACATTTAGTGGAGCTGTGTGCTCCCAAAACGCCTTGTCTGCCTCAAGGTTGCAGTGGAGCTTACTAAAATCCGCAGCAGAGCGCAATAGGGGCTTTTAAGCTTCTCAGGTGCTGTTTGGAATATCGCTGAGGGCTAGAGCTGCTGAGAGGAGCATTGTGCCTTTGGCGGCAAGTTCCCGCCTTTTTTGACAGCTGCACTGCTGATTACCTGAATGTGAGGGAGCTGTTCTTTACATTTGCCCCTCTGCTATTGCCCAGCGATTTTTGATCTTTGAGAGCTTCTGCGCTTTCAATTACAGAAAAAATTATCTGTTGGCAACAGTTTCATCTGAACAGAATGCCTAAAGCCCTATTTAAATCAAAGCATGGCAAGAAAGCCGGGGCTGATGATATGTCAGGGGCTGGATCAGTCCCTTCTGATTTGCCTGTTTTGGCATCCACTAAGACCAGAGACCAGATTTCCTCCTCTAATAAGGACTGCAGGTAGGATAAGCATGTTAAGACCTCTGTGGCATCCAAAAAGGATGAGAGGCGGGCTCTGCCAAAGACTTGTACTAAAGCAGGCAAAAAGACTATTTCTTCTATAAAGAAAGCCTCTGAGCCCTCTGTTCACAAGAGTCATACCAGCAGAGATTTGTCATTAGATGGGGCTCCTGACCAAGTATCTCTGCAGAGTTTTCCTATACATCTTTCAGATGTGAATCTATGGGGTTCTTCTCCCAATGATTGTCACTCTCACAGTGAACTCCCTATAGCAACCACTTCTGCCAAAGTTGCTTCAGTGACTACAGAGAGGCACCCAAATGAGGGCAGGGACGATCACCTGTCTGTCAATATAAAATATTTTATTATGGAGGCTATCAGAAGCAGCTTAGCTGAATCTGGCCAGCAGCCTGCAAGGGCTTATTCAGACATTTCAGCTTATCCCAACAGCCTAGCAGGTGCTGATGAGGAAGATTTCATTCCAGATCATGGCCAGGCTTCGCCAGCTCCATCTCTGACAAATTTATCATCTGTATCAGGGAGGAGGCACAGCGGGAATTTGACCTTTCAGATGACGAAGGTCTCACACCTGAACAGCCTGCCTTCACAGGACTGTTTCCTCCAAATGTTTTTAAATCTCTCCTATTTAAGGCAACCAATGCGGCTCATCTGAGGTCGCGGACGGAGAGTGACATTGATAAGGACGGTCAAGACTCCGCTGATCCACCTTTTTCAGAGCCTGGCAGGGCGGTAGACACAGTTCCAGTCCCACGCCTATTTATAGATGTGGTCGAGAGACAATTGTCTGCTCCAGGCACTGCTCCTCTGCCTACACCTCTGGACAGACATTACTTTAATGTGGTCAGGACATGGCATCCATGTTACAAATGCCTCAGGTGGATCCACTAGTGGCAGCTCTGGTTTTGGCTTCTATTCTCCCTGGAGATCCGGAGGAAGGCCTGCGGCCAGATGACAAACACGCAGAACACTCATTGCAGAGAGCCCACCAGGGGAATGCCTGGGCTACCATGGCTTCCTTTTTTAACAGGGCCACGTTAGTCTGGCTGAGCCAATTGGAGGAGAGGGTGTCAGCAACAGATGTCCGAATGCAACAGGACATCAATAAGATAGTAGCGGCTGTCCAGTTTTCTGCTGACGCCACATTGAATTCGGCCAGGTTTGCTGCTAAGGCCATGGCATCTTTGATGGTGGCTAGGCGTCTACTGTGGCTTAGACAATGGCAGGCAGATGCCCGCCATAAATGGCGATTGGCTTCTGCACCCTTTACTGGGAGAAAATTGTTTGGAGAGGCGCTGGACCCATTATTAATAGAGACCAGGGATAAGCGCAAGATTTTGCCTTCCACCCAATGCAGGGGTGATTATCGTTTCTACCCTTTTTACTGTAGAAGCCCTTTAGGGGATTGGAGATGGGGGCCAGTCACAGGGAAATTTTTCCCAATGCTTCAGATTCCAGCAGGACAGGGCAACTAGGGGTAGACCTTTCCCAGCTAGATGGCCCTTTAGAGGGGGAGGAAGTCACGTCTTCCAGCGTCGCAAGTAACTGCACAGTCCTTCCTCCCATTGGTGGCCATTTAAAAATCTTTGCCAACCGATGGGGAGAGCTAACATCGGAGGCTTGGGTTAGGAAGATGATAAGATCTGGTCTCCCTCTAGAGTTCCTCTCTACCCCACCCGAGGTTTTTCATTAGGTGCCCGGTATCGTGGGACCCTTCAAAAAAGGCAATTATGGAGGCGGTTATCATTCATCTGCTCAAGATTAGAGCGATTCAACTGGTACTGGCAGCACAACAGGGGCAAGGATTCTACTCTAACTTGTTCGTTGTGCCTAAAGCCTCGGGCAGGTGGAGATCTATTCTAGACATCAAGAGACTGAACCACTATATCATCTACAGATGGTTTAAGATGCAGTCCCTTTTGTCTATTTTGGCCTCTGTGCGGCCTGGCGACTTCCTCAGCTCCATTGATCTTACGGAGGCCTACTTACACATACCAATTCTGCCCTTACACCGGCAGTACCTTCGTTTCTATTACTCAGGTAATCATTACCAATATAGGGCCTTGCCCTTCAGACTGTCTTCAGCCCCTTGGGTATTCACCAAGGTTCTGGGCCCTTGCAGCCCATCTCAGAACTAAGGGCATCTGCAGACAATGTTATCTGGATGACATTTTGATCCAGTCATCCTCCATTTCCAATGCCAGGGAGGATCTCCAGATAACAGGGCTCTCACATGGCATGGCTTCTCGATTAATATTCAGAAGAGCCATTTGACACCGACTACCCATATTTTACGTCTGGGGGCTATGATAGATACCATTGAAGGCAGAGTATATCTGTCCCAGGAGAGGCTGGACAGCTTACGAGACCTAGCAGGTAGAATTCAGAGAGAGTGCAGGGTGTCAGTGGCCTTACTGTCACAGCTCTTGGGGAAGATGGTCTCCACCATCTCGATCACACCCTGGGCACGGTTACATGCTAGGGACCTTCATTGGTTTCTTTTGCCTTTCCAGAAAGCAGGCAGAAGCAGTTCTACAACCAAGATTCTGGTGCCCAAAGAGGTTATTCGGTCGCTCAACTGGTGGTGATCAGCGGCCGTGGCCCAAGGTTACCTCTTTCAGGAGCCTCAGCATCTAGTAGTTACAACTGATGCAAGTCTCTCTGGTTGGGGAGCACATTGCCAATCCCAGGTAGCGCAGGGCACATGGTCCCATCAAGAACGCAGGGCAAACATCAATTGGCTGGAACTACGAGCAGTGTCCCTGGCTCTCCTCCAATTTTGTCCATTAGTAATGGACCAGCAAGTACTGGTGCTTACAGACAATGTAGCTGTAAAGGCTCATATAAATTGCCAGGGGGACACTAGGTCAAGGGCCTTGATGTTAGAGGCCAAGAGACTATGCCTTTGGGCAGAGCGTCACTTGCAGTTGCTAATGGCAGAACACATCTCGGGTATCCAATGTGCAGGCGGACTGGTTAAGTCGCACAACGATTGACCACGCGGAGTGGCGCCTGCATCCAGCTACTTTTCAGGAGTTGGTAGACCGATTCGGAAACCTGGAGATAGACTTGTTTGCCACCCCAGAAAATTTGCAGCTCCCGAGATTCTTTTTTTGGTTCCCAACACAAGGTGCAGAGGGGGTGGATGCTCTTCATACCAGATGGCCACCGGGCCTGTTGTATGCATTCTCACTCTTCCTCTTCTTCCCCGTGTCATCCGGAAAATTCTACTGGAGAGGGCGGAGGTGTTGCTTTAGGCTCCACATTGGCCCAGGAGGTCGTGGCTCTCAGACCTCATGACTCTATCAGTGGCCCCACCCTGGAGGATTCCTTGGGGCAAGCTGTCACTCAGCCAGGGGGCATTGGTCCACCCGGACCCGCAGTGGCTCCAACTGACTGCCTGGCACTTGTGTGGCAAGCCCTGAGGGGGGACAATATTTCTTCCAGGGTAATCAAGACTATCCAGGTCTCTAGGCAGCCTTCCACTGAACGCATTTACTCAGCAACCTGGTGGACCTTTTGCAAATGGTGTAATCAGATTGGAGTGTCTCCTCTCCATGTCTCCATGGGTCACATTTTAGATTTTCTACAGAACGGAATAGATGCTGGTTTGGCTCCTAACACCATCCGGAGACAGGTGGCAGCCTTGTCCTCCGTCTTGACTTACGGGTCGCTAGATTCTCTGGTCCAGCATCCCACTATCCTTTTTATTATTATTATTATTATTATTATTTATTGAAAAGGTTTTACAACAACAATTAAATTTTTCCCCCTCCCTTCCCCCCTCCCCCTCCTTCCCCCCTCCCTCCAAAACCCCCCTCCCCCCGACTTCCCGGAGCAAACACAAGGTATAGTTCAATAAACAAACAATCATACATTAAATTTTTAAAATCTAACACAATTATAATCCTTCTCTCTCACATAACCTGACTTCTTCCATTAAAATCAAAAACAACGTCCTTCATTCAAAGGCAATCTGAAATTTCTTAATCTGATATCTATTTTGAATATAATCAATCCAATTCTTCCATTCTTTTAAATATTTTTCTTGAGTATTGTCTTTCAAGAAGGCTGAGATTTTAGCCATCTCAGCCAAATTGGAAACTTTCAATATCCATTCTTCTATTGTGGGTAGTTCTTTTTTCTTCCAATATTGTCCAATCAACAGTCTTGCTGCTGTTATTAAATTCAAAATCAATTTAGTCTCAATCACTGTACAGTCCGTTGTTATTCCCAAAAGGAAAAATTGCGGTAGGAACTTTATCTTCTTCTTCAGAACATTCTGCATAATCCACCAAATTCTTATCCAGAAAGACTTAATTTTCTTACAAGTCCACCATACATGAAAATATGTAGCATCATCTCAATTACACCTCCAACATTTCGCTTGCATATCTGGATACATATATCCGTCGTTTTATTAGAGGGGTGACTAATTTAAGTCCACCTGTCATACATAGATATCCATCCTGGGACGTGACCAAGGTTTTGAACTCGCTTACTGGAGCTCCTTATGAGCCATTACAAACCGCCAGCCTAAGCCTATTATCTTGTAAGGTGGCCTTTCTAGTCGCAGTCACGTCAGCTAGATGAATTTCGGAGCTGGCGGCACTAACAGTGCAAAGTGATCTCTGTGTCTTTCACATGGATTGAGTAGTGTTAAGATTGGACCCCTCCTTTTTGCCCAAGATTAACTTGCCATTTCACAGGGCACAGGAACTGATTTTACCAATTTCTGTCCTCACCCTGTCCAACCCTTGGAAAGACGATGGCATAAGCTAGATGTGAGAAGGGCACTCCATATTTACTTGAAACGCACTGCTAACCTGAGACGGACAGAATCTTTGTTTATATCTTTTCAGCCTGCCTCTTTAGGTTCCAAGGTATCTTCTGCTACCATTGGCCGCTGGTTACTTCTGACCATCTCCAAACCTACGACCTGCAGTTGTTGCCAAGGTCTCCACGAGTGCGGCTACAACAGCAGCATGGGCCACGCAGGCATCGTTAGCAGAGATTTGCAGAGCAGCTACATGGACATTGCCTTCTCCCTTCATCAGGCACTATAAACTTGACATGTATGCTTTGGTGGAGGCAGCATTTGGCCATTGGGTCCTACAAAGTGTCCATATGGAGGGAGTGACCACCGACCAGACCGGGGCCCACCCGTAAGACTTGGGACAGTGGCTTTGGTATGTCCCATCCTGGATGCTCTCTCCACCTTGAGGGAGAAGGGGCATTGGTCTCACCTGACTCGCACTCTCTCATCAGATGGAGACAGCATCCAGCCCCACCTTTAAGATTCATTGCTCTGGTCTTAATGTATATGACTATTCTTTTCCTTTTATTGACACGTCGAGTCTGCCCTTATGCTTCGTCAAAGGCTGGGGATACCTAGCAACAGAGGCAGAGCTTAACAACTTTGCTGACTCAGTCCTCCTGCTAGACCCGTTCCAGTCCGGCTTCGGTCCGGATATAGCACGGAGACAGCTTTGGTCGCGTTGGTGGATGACCTCTGGAGGGCCAGGGATAGGGGTTGTTCCTCTGCCCTGGTCCTGTTAGATCTCTCATCGGCTTTTGATACCATCGACCATGGTATCCTGCTGCACCGGTTGGAGAGTTTGGGAGTGGGAGGCACCGTCTATCGGTGGTTCTCCTCCTATCTCTCTGACCGGTCGCAGACGATGTTGACAGGAGGGCAGAGATCGACCGCGAGGCGCCTTACTTGTGGGATGCCTCAAGGGTCGATTCTCTCGCCTCTCCTGTTCAACATCTATATGAAGCCATTGTGCGAGGTCATCAGTGGCTTTGGGGTGAGTTACCAGCTGTACGCTGATAATACTCAGCTGTACTTTTCCACCCCGGGCCACCCCAACGAAGCTGTCGAAGTGCTGTCCCGGTGTCTGGAAGCCGTACGGGTCTGGATGGGGAGAAACAGACTCAAGCTCAATCCCTCCAAGACGGAGTGGCTGTGGTTGCCAGCACCCCGGTACAGCCAGCTGCAGCCGCAGCTGGCTGTCGGGGGCGAGTTATTGGCCCCAATGGAAAGGGTGCGCAACTTGGGCGTCCTCCTGGATAGGCGGCTGTCGTTTGACGATCATTTGGCGGCCGTCTCCAGGAGGGCTTTTTACCAAGTACGCTTGGTCCACCAGTTGCGCCCCTTCCTTGACCGGGATGCCTTATGCACGGTCACTCACGCTCTTGTCACTTCCCGTTTGGATTATTGCTTTGGGGTGAGTTACCAGCTGTACGCTGATGATACTCAGCTGTACTTTTCCACCCCGGGCCACCCCAACGAAGCTGTTGAAGTGCTGTCCCGGTGCCTGGAAGCCGTACGGATCTGGATGGGGAGAAACAGACTCAGACTCAATCCATCCAAGACGGAGTGGCTGTGGATGCTGGCACCCCGGTACAGTCAGCTGCAACCACAGCTGATTGTTGGGGGCGAGTCATCGGCCCCAACAGAAAGGGTGCGCAACTTGGGCGTTCTCCTGGATGGACGGCTGTCGTTTGACGATCAGTTGGCGGCCATCTCCAGGAGAGCCTTTTACCAGGTCCACCTGGTTCGCCAGTTGCGCCCCTTTCTTGACCGGGATGCCTTATGCACGGTCACTCATGCTCTCGTCACGTCTCGTCTAGATTATTGCAATGCTCTCTACATGGGGCTACCCCTGAAGTGCACTCGGAGGCTCCAGTTAGTTCAGAATGCAGCTGTGCGGGTGATTGAGGGAGCCACATGTTGCTCCCGGGTAACACCGCTCCTGCGCAGTCTGCACTGGCTACCTGTGGTCTTTCGGGTGTGCTTCAAGGTGTTGGTTACCACCTTTAAAGCGCTCCATGGCTTAGGGCCCGGGTACTTACGGGACCGCCTGCTGTTACCTTATGCCTCCCACCGACATACGCTCACACAGAGAGGGTCTTCTCAGGGTGCCGTCCGCCAAGCAATGTCGGCTGGCGGCCCCCAGGGGAAGGGCCTTCTCTGTTGGAGCACCTACCCTCTGGAACGAACTTCCCCCCGGTTTGCGCCAATTACCTGACCTTCGGACCTTTTGCCGTGAATTGAAAACGTATCTGTTTATCCAAGCGGGACTGGCTTGATTTTTAAATTTTTGATTTTTAATAATTTTAACTGGGATATTTTAGTATGGGTCAATTCAACGGTTTTAATTCTCGGTCACTTATAGAATATGTATTTTAATTGTTGTTTTAATTTGTATATTGAATTGTTTTAATCTGGCTGTACACCGCCCTGAGGCCTTCGGGAGAAGGGCGGTATAAAAATCTAAATAATAAATAAATAAAATAAATAAATAAATAAACACACAAAGTCAACCCATCCTGGATGCTGTCTCCACTTGACGAGAAGGTGCGTGTCAGGTGAGACCAATGCTCCTTTCCAGGCTGGCCCCACGGGCCAGATTTAAGGCCTTGAGTTTGACACCCCTGGCTTAAACTTTTCAGTTCTTTGAATATTAAAAAAAAAATCTTGTTCTTTTTGAGACCTATATTTCTTTCTTGTATATATTTATGTGATCCTAATTCATTAACGCTGCCTGCTAATAAGTAATAAGTTTCTAAGCAGCTGTTAAATTACAAGTACCATTTTTAATGAAATTACATGTTTGAATAAAACACAGCTTATGTTTATTCATATATAGCTGGGTTGCCATAGCAAAATTAATATTGTATATTTCTTATTTAGAGTGAAATAAAAACATTAAAGATAACATGAGGCATGGAAAGTTAATTATATGCACATTTGGAATAAAATATTGAATGCAGAAAGGTTAGGTTTGAGAAAATAAAATAAAATTGACAATTTGATGAGGACTTTACTTTTAAATCGAAGAATTTTTACTTTCTTAAATCAATGCTTACATTTTTGGTTTGGATAAATGTTAATATTTATAAAATATTGATTGGCTTTAGTATGATACCACATAATGTTTTCACAAAGGAATAAGCAGAAGTTCAGCATCTTTTCTTATTTATTTAATTAAGTATGTTAAACTAAAATAAGATAAACTAAAATAATATAGAAAAATGTGGGTTAGACAGCTTCACTACCAAATGGATTTGTAACTGGCTGACCAACTGCACTCAACATGTATCTGCATCTACATGGAAGGAAGTATGCAGTGGGGTACCCCAAGTCTCTGTCTTAGGCCCAGTACTCTTCAGTATCTTCATCAATGATTTAGATGAGGGGATAGAAGGGGGACTCATCAAATTTGCAGATGACACCAAGCTGGCAGGAATAGCCAACATTCCAGATGATAGGCTTAAATACAGAAGAATCTTGACTGATTTGAACATCGGGCCCTATCTAACAAAATTAAATTCAATGGTGAAAAGAGCAAGGTTCTATATTTAGGCAAGAAAAACCAAATGGACAGGGTAGTATACGTGGTATCTGGCTCAATAGGAGTAATTGTGAGAGGAATCTTGGAGTCCTAGTGGACAACCATTTAAATATGAGCCAGCAATGTGTGCAAGAGGATAGAATCAAGATCATGTGAAGTGTTTGGTAAGACCACACTTGGAATACTGCACCAAGTTTTGGTTGCCACAATGTAAAAAAGATGTTGAGACTCTAGAAAAAGTGCAGAGAGGAGCAGCAAAGATGATTAGGGGACTGGAAGCTAAAACATATAAAGAATGGTTGCTGTAATTGGGTATGTCTAGTTTAATGAAAAGAAGGACATGGGGTGACATGATACCACTGTTCCAATATCTAAGGGGTTGCCACAAAGAAGAGAGAGTCAACTTATTCTGCAAAGCACCTGAAGGCAGGACAAGAAACAATGGATGGAAACTTATCAAGGAGAGAAGCAACCTAGAACTGTTTTTTTTTTGTTTTTTTTTTATAAAAAAAGTTTTATTTTTACAATCTTATCAAATAATTCATCCAATGTACAGTTATATACAATTAGTCGGGCCTGCCCAGTCACCACCCCCCTTTTTAACCTTCTTCCCTCTTCTACCTTCTTTTACTTTCCAAACCTTCCTCTCCTTCTCTTATCTACCTCCTCTCCTCCCTCCACCCTCCACTCTTCTCCCTCTTCTACCCCTCTTCCTTCCTCTTCTCCTCTTTCCTACCTCCTACTCTCTTTTTCCCTCCCACCGTTCTAAAATGGCAACTGGTCAGACCCGACCCTACATTAATTATATTTATACATCTTCAATAATCCTGTACATTAACCATCACTCCATCACTAACCTCAACCCCCAATTCCTTCCCTTTACCCCCACCCCCCACCCGACTTCCCAGAACAAAATGCAGGGTATCAAAACTAACAATCATAATCTAAAGTCCTAAATTATAATCTCTAGTCTCTCCACGCTTATTCACACTCTCAATTCCCTCTCCTTCAAAATATATCTAATACAAATTATTTCCTAAATTTACTCATATGCTATTTGATATTTTTTATCTGATACTTATTTTGAATATAATCAATCCACATTTTCCATTCTAAAATATATTTTTCTTGTGTATAGTCTTTCAAGTAAGCAGAGATTTTGCCATTTCTGCCAGATTTGATACTTTAAGAGTCCATTCTTCAATTGTAGGTAATTCTTCTTTCTTCCAATATTGAGCAATCAAAAGTCTTGCGGCTGTTATTAAGTTCAGAATCAATTTAGTCTCTATAGCTGTACAATCCATAATTATTCCTAGTAAAAGAACTGCGGGTAAACTTAATCTTCTTTTCAAAATATTCTGCATGATCCACCATACTTTAATCCAAAATGCTTTAACTTTTTGCAAGTCCACCATATATGATAATAAGTAGCATCTTCACAATCACATCTCCAGCATTTAGCCTGTACATTAGGATACATACATGACAATTTTTTGGGGTCTAAATGCCATCTATAAAACATCTTATAAAAATTTTCTCTCATATTTTGCGCTTGTGTAAATTTAACATTCCTCACCCAAATTCTTTCCCAAGTTTCCAACATTATTGGTTGCTGATAATTTTGTGCCCACTTAATCATACAATCCTTAACCAAATCAGTCTCTGAATCTATTTCTACTAATACATTATACAACCTCTTAATATGCTGTTGACCTTGATCTCTCATTTGTTTTAACAAATTATCCTCAATTTGCTTAACACCTATTTTTTGATCTAATTTCCATCTAGCTTGTAGTTGTCCATATTGGAACCATGTATAATTTTTCCCTTCTTCCCCCATCTTTTCTCTAGATTTTAATTGTAACTCCCCCTTTTCCATACAAAGAAGTTCTTTATAAGTAACTACCTCCATCTTTTGATATATATTTATATTTTCTATCATGTGTCTCGGGTTTGCCCATATTGGAATCTTTCCATCTAATTTGTATTGATATTTCCTCCAAACCCTCAATAATGCATTTCTAATTATATTATTTTTAAATATTTTATCAACTTTCTTATCATATAATAAATAGGCATGCCACCCATATAACAAACCATAACCTTCTATATTCAGAACTCTTTCCTCAGTTAAATTAATCCAATCAGTAATTAATGATAAAACAACTGCTTCATAATACAATTTTAAATTAGGCATTTTAAGACCCCCTTTCCTTATATCCTGCATTACTTTTAATTTTATTCTTGGTTTTTGCCCATCCATACAAATTTACTAATCCTTTTGCCATTCCTGTAATTTAATATCATTCTTAAACACGGTATCATTTGAAACAAAACAAAAACCTGGGCAAAACATTCATTTTATAGCGCTATTCTTCCCAGCAAAGATAGTTGTAACTTCTTCCAACTCTCCATTTCTTTCCATACCTTCTGCCACAATACCTCATAATTATTTTTGTATAATTTAACATTTGAAGCTGTAATATATATTCCTAAATATTTAACCTTTTTAACGATTTCAAAACCTGAAGTTCTTTCTAACTCTTCTTTTTGTTGTATATTCATATTTTTAGTTATCATCTTTGTCTTTTGCTGATTCACCTTAAATCCAGATACTTTACCATACTGACCAATTATATCTTTTAAACCAGTTACTGAGTATATTGGTTGAGATACAGTAACAACCAGGTCATCTGCAAAAGCTCTTAATCTATAATCTTGATGTTTAACTCTAATTCCCTTTATTTGATCGGAACCACGTATGTTATTCAGAAGAATTTCTAAAGTTAAAATAAAAAGTAATGGGGACAAGGGACATCCCTGTCTCGTCCCTTTCTCAATTTTAAAAATTTCTGTTAACCCACCATTTACTATTATTTGTGCTGTTTGCTTCTGATATATTGCTTTAATTGCACGAATAAAATAATCCCCAAATTGCATTTTTTCTATTACTTTAAACAAAAACTGCCAATCCAATCTATCAAAAGCTTTTTCAGCATCCAAAAAGGAATGCCGCTGATACTTGGTTGTTTCGTTCCAAATATTCAAGTAAATTTACGATTTGCCTCACATTATATCTCATCTGCCTACCCTTAATAAATCCTGACTGATCATTATGAATTATTTGATTCATCACTGGCATTAATCTATTAGCCAATATCTTGGTAAATATCTTGTAATCAGTATTTAAAAGTGATATAGGCCTATAATTCTCTGCTTTAATACCATCTCGATCTTCCTTGGTATTAACGAAATAAAGGCTATCCTCCATGAAGGGGAACATCTCCTCCCATTTGAATTTTATTAAATAACTCTTTAAGTGGTTCAACCATCTCATTTTGTAAATTTTATAATAAACAGCTGTTAAACCATCTGTTCCTGGTGCTTTACCGATTTTAAGTTGTTTAATTGCTAAGAAAATTTCCTCTGAAGTAATTAATTGATTCAATTCTTCTCTTTGATTTTCTGTAAGCTCACAAATATTTTGTTGTTGTAAATATCTTTCTATCTCTGTATCATCAACCATATCCCTAGAATATAACTTACTATAATACTCTAAAAATGCTTTTTTAATCAAGTTCTTTTGATAAACTTCCTTACCCCTATATTCTATTTTATCAATCGTTCGTGATTTCTGTTTTTTCCTTATTAAATAGGCAAGCCATCTTCCTGGCTTATTGGCATTATTAAACGTATTATGTTTTACATATTGTAAATTAATTGCTACTTGATCTGCCATTAACATATTAAACTGACCTCTCAATATATTTATTGATTCTTTTATTTTACTATTTCCTGGGCTATTTATCAATAATTGTTCTTTCTTTTTAATTTCCTCTTTCTTTTTCTTTTTCTGCAATTTATTTTTGTATTTAATATTCATTTGTATAAGATTTCCTCTCATATAAGCCTTACTGGAGTCCCAAATCATCTCTATAGATGTCTCTTTTTTCATATTCATAATAAAAAATTCTTTCATTTGTTTTTTACATTCATTTACATTTTGTTCATATTTAAACAAATTCTCATTCAACCTCCATGATCTCCTAGCCTCCTTTTCCCGATCAAATTCAATCCAAACTGGACTATGATCAGATAAAGTTCTTGAACAAATCTTCGTCTTCTTCACTCTAGAATACAAATCATTAGTAATCAAAATAAAATCAATCCTCGAAAATGATTGGTGCCTATCAGAAAAGAAGGTAAAATCCCTCTCTTCTGTATTATGTTCTCTCCAAATATCTCTTAATTCCAAGTCCTCCATCATTTCAAAAAGCCTTTGGTAATTTACTTGATATCTTCCTTAAACTTTTTTGTCTTTTGAGTATCCAACACACCATTCCAATCACCCATTAATATATATGATTTATAATCCCAAAATACTATTCTTTTATGTAAAACTTGAAAAATTTCTTGTTGTTGATTCGGAGCATAAACTCCTATTAATAATGTTTTCTTTCCCTCCAACAAGAGTTCAATAGCAATGTATCTTCCTTGCTTATCCACCTCAATTAATTTTGCTGATATATCCTTCTTTATATATATAACTAAACCATTTTTTTTCTCCAAAGAGGAGGCAACAAAATGTACTCCCAGTTTTGAATTTATCAAATATTTCTGGTCTAAAGATCTAATATGTGTTTCTTGTAAACAAGTAATGTCATTTTTAAATTGTTTCAAATAATGAAATACTTTCCTTCTCTTCTGCGGTGAATTCAAACCATTAACATTCCAAGATAATAGTTTAATTGCCATTATCGGCCAAAGGAAACTTTTGGAACACTAGCCGCAAATCACATTTTGCTTTAGGCCTTGCTCCTCCACTGTTTCCGTTGTAGTAGTTGCCAGTTGTTGTTGTGCCTTCATCTCTTGTTCCTTGCGTTTAGCTCTTGTCAGCCTTTGTTCTTTTGAATCTGGACCCGTCATAGGTATTTCCAACACTTGTAATAAATCTTCTTCCATCGCAATCTGTTCTTGAACCTGCTTCACTTCTCTTTCCTTCACTTCAGTCTCCTTTCTTCTAGCATCCAGTGGAGAAAGACTTCCAACTTTAATGCCTCAACATAAAATTCTCTTGCTTTTCCAACTGTATTGAGACGATGTACTTTCCTGCATAATATACTATTATACCAGTTGGAATATCCCATCTATATTCAATCTGACGTTTTTAAGTTCATTCACCAGGAAGGCAAATTCCTTTCTAGCCCTTAACATTTTGGTGGAATTTCCTTTAATATTAAAATATCCTGACCAGCAATCTGAATCTTCTCCCCTTATATGAGGCTTGCAAAATCTGATTTCTCACTGTTCTATTTGTAAAATAAATAACAACATCCCTTGGCAACTTTTTTGCCTTGCTATCCAAGAATTCACACGATATATTTTATCAATTTGATAAGCCACATCTGCTGGACGAGCTGCTAATATCTCAGCAAATACTTCAGAAAAATTTCCTTAAATCCTCTTCTTTATTCTCTTTCAGACCACGAATTCTTAGAGCAAATTCCATATTTCTGTATTGTATCAAAACTATTTCATCATCTGTTTTTCCATTTTACTTTGAAATTCAGCCATTTTATTATCTAATTTTGAATTATGTTGCTTAATTTCTTCAACCTCCTTCCAATAAAATCACATTATTTGCCAAACTTTGTACTGCAATTACAAATCCTTCCTTAACTTCTTTATTTCCCACTTGAATTTCTGATATCTGCTCTTTCATTTCCAACATCTCCTCAGTTATTACTTTAAATTTTTCTTGCATAAAGTCTTTTAAATTCTCTTGTACCGCCTCTAAGTTCAATGTTCTAGTCTCCACTGTATGAGCTGGAGAGGCACCAGCTGAGGAGATTCCAGAGCCCTTTGTTACAGTAGACTTTAATTGTTTGGCTGCCATCTTCTATAAAATTATTTATTTATTTCCAACTTAATATTCAGTTTAAATCTTCTTAACCTCTGGGAAACACAGTCCTTTAAAGCTTTTTTATAGCTATATTTACAAAGACAATCTCACCTAGTTACTAAGCAGCAATGAGTTGTAGAGTTAAAGCAGCAAGTTACATGCTAAATACCAACTGCAGACCAACGGTGAAAGTAACACTTTCGCTTCCACTCGTTAACTTGTTAACAATTCGCCTCCATTTTCTTGCTGTTTTCAAACTTGTTACAAAGTATCGGGAATCGCTTGGCTACTTGCATAAAGTTCTCCCACTTCGCTCTGTCCGGTATAATCCTTTATTGTCCAAAATAAATCTCGGCGTTTGGTCGTGGTGATTGGTTCCGCCCAAGCAGAAGAATCCTCGGATCTGGAGCTCTTCGGGTTGCTGGAGGGAACTTAACCCTTCAAACCCCTTTTTTCTCAGGGGCTTTAGGGAAATTCAACCTCTGCCCTCAGCTCACCCCCTCCTCTTCTCCCGAAGAGAGGGTTTTTCGAACCGCTGGACTGCAGATTTAAGCTGTCCTAGCGATTCCACAAAATCCAGAGGTTGGTGATCGTAAAGATCACCGCCATCACCTACGGTGCCAAACCGGAAGCGCCTAGAACTGTTTTTTAAACTCCGACTTTAATTATGTTATTCAAATATAAAATATAAAGTAAAATAGAAATAGGAAATTAGGGGAAGGAAAAAAAAGGTGGGAAAAGAAAATATGGGGTACAAGGGAAAAAAGAAAAAAGTGTTGACTTCCAACTCTTTTTAGCACAGTAGAAGATAACAACATTACAGCCTTTTACTATCATCATTTGTATTAGCAAAATTCATTGTATTCTTTCAGATTCTTTAATCTTAAATGGAAAATACTTTTAAAATCTATTTGAAAACACTAAACTTTTCTTTAAAAACATCCTTTTAACTTTCTTTTTAAAGTGCACTTTCAGTTAGACTAATAAAGTTCCAATTCTCATTAAATTTAAACCACCTCAAGTTACCCTCAAAATAAAATTTTTTTTGTATATATCCTTTTAAAAACTTTTCTTTAACCTAATACATCTTTTTCTTTAACTTTCTCTTAACATAGATACTTTCAAATACATTTTCACTAATATTTTACAAGCTTTAAGAATCATTTTATCATTATATATAAAGGGGAAAACCCACATTTTCAGACCTACATTACATAAAAAAATTCTTTCAATTACAAATATTACACTGACAAAAATCCATCCTTAATAAAGATTAATAATCCTTAAAATGATTAAGAAATAAAACGACAACTTACTGTCCATTTGAAAAATAAATTCCAAACCTGCTTCTTCAACAACAAACTGACTTCAGTCCTGCCCCCTCCCTTCCAGCTATCAGCACACAGGCTGCTTCAAACCACAGTTCCTGAAGCTACTTGCAGACCTTTGCTGTATTGGAAGATCTTGTGGATGATTCTAGGAATTTCTCTAATCCAGGATAGTCATATAAACTAAAGGAATATCAGTTCCTTCTGCTGGTAAGTTGAAAAGCAATATTTAAAAAGAAAATCTCTCCTAGATTCTAGGCAGCAAAGAGTTAAAGAGTTAAAGCAGCAAGTAACATGCAAATTACCAACTGCAGACAAACGGTGAAAGTATCACTTTCGCTTTCCACTCGTTAACTTGTTAACAATTCGCCTCCATTTTCTTGCTGTTTTCAAACTTGTTACAAAGTATCGGGGAATCGGCTTGGCTACTTGCATAAAGTTCTCCCACTTTCGTTCTGTCCGGTATAATCCTTTATTGTCCAAAATAAATCTCGGCGTTTGGTCGTGGTGATTGGTTCCGCCCAAGCAGAAGAATCCTCGGATCTGGAGCTCTTCGGGTTGCTGGAGGGAACTTAACCCTTCAAACCCCTTTTTTCTCAGGGGCTTTAGGGAAATTCAACCTCTGCCCTCAGCTCACCCCCTCCTCTTCTCCCGAAGAGAGGGTTTTTCGAACCGCTGGACTGCAGATTTAAGCTGTCCTAGCGATTCCACAAAATCCAGAGGTTGGTGATCGTAAAGATCACCGCCATCACCTACGGTGCCAAACCGGAAGCGCCTAGAACTGTTTTTTAAACTCCGACTTTAATTATGTTATTCAAATATAAAATATAAAGTAAAATAGAAATAGGAAATTAGGGGAAGGAAAAAAAAGGTGGGAAAAGAAAATATGGGGTACAAGGGAAAAAAGAAAAAAGTGTTGACTTCCAACTCTTTTTAGCACAGTAGAAGATAACAACATTACAGCCTTTTACTATCATCATTTGTATTAGCAAAATTCATTGTATTCTTTCAGATTCTTTAATCTTAAATGGAAAATACTTTTAAAATCTATTTGAAAACACTAAACTTTTCTTTAAAAACATCCTTTTAACTTTCTTTTTAAAGTGCACTTTCAGTTAGACTAATAAAGTTCCAATTCTCATTAAATTTAAACCACCTCAAGTTACCCTCAAAATAAAATTTTTTTTGTATATATCCTTTTAAAAACTTTTCTTTAACCTAATACATCTTTTTCTTTAACTTTCTCTTAACATAGATACTTTCAAATACATTTTCACTAATATTTTACAAGCTTTAAGAATCATTTTATCATTATATATAAAGGGGAAAACCCACATTTTCAGACCTACATTACATAAAAAAATTCTTTCAATTACAAATATTACACTGACAAAAATCCATCCTTAATAAAGATTAATAATCCTTAAAATGATTAAGAAATAAAACGACAACTTACTGTCCATTTGAAAAATAAATTCCAAACCTGCTTCTTCAACAACAAACTGACTTCAGTCCTGCCCCCTCCCTTCCAGCTATCAGCACACAGGCTGCTTCAAACCACAGTTCCTGAAGCTACTTGCAGACCTTTGCTGTATTGGAAGATCTTGTGGGATGATTCTAGGAATTTCTCTAATCCAGGATAGTCATATAAACTAAAGGAATATCAGTTCCTTCTGCTGGTAAGTTGAAAAAGCAACAGTGAAGGAAAAGCCCTTCATGGATCTTTCCCTGGGCATGTTGTTTATTTTGCTATCTCCACTGAAGTCAGAAGCAACCTAGAACTAAGGAGAAATTTCCTGACAGTTACAACAATTAATCAATAGAACAACTTGCCTACAGAAGTTATGAATGCTCCAACACTGGAAGTTTTTAAGAAGAGATTGGACAACAGTTTATTTGAATTTGTATAGGGCTTCCTGCCTGAGCAGCGGGTTGGACAAGAAGACCTCCAAGATCCCTTCCAACTCTTATTCTGTTACTCTGTTAAACTATTTATTAAACTATTTTAAAATCTATTGTTTTAAGATATTGGAGAATTAACTCCTATACAGACCTCAGAGACAATCCCAATGTGTAGTGGCAGGTTGTAAAGATGTAGGCAGAAACAGTATACACTGAATAGCATAACCAAGTAGCTGGCATTGTATACAGCATGGGTGTCAGACTTGATTTCATTGAGGGCCACATCAGGGTTGTGGTTGACTTTGGTGGGCTGGGGCCATATCAAGTGTTGGGAGCATGTGCTCACTGTCTTAAAGCGATCACGTGCTCCGGCCCCTCAGTCTTTACCCGTTCCCCGGGCGGTCATGGTCCTCAGAGCCTTGGTCTCCGGTTGATGTTATGTAATGCTCGGTCCGTGGTTAATAAGGCCCCCCTGATTGGTGATCTTATTCAGGGTGAAGCCGCGGACCTTATGGGCATTACGGAGACCTGGTTGGGTCCGGAGGGGGGGTTTCCCCTTGTGGAGTTATGCCAGCCAGGTTTCCGAGCATTTCATCAGCCGAGAGTCCAAGGTAGGGGTGGGGGGGATAACGGTTGTTATTAGGGAAAGTCTAGAGCCGAGGGAGGCCACTGTACCTCAGATTGCCGGTTGTGAATCCCTCTTTGTGAAGTGGGGCCATCGGAAACAGCTGGAATTGTTGATCACATACCTGGCTCCTTGCTGCATGACTACAGCCCTACCTGAGTTGTTGGAGGTGCTCGCCGGGGTGGCGGTTGAGACCCCCAGACATATAGTCATGGGGGACTTTAACCTGCCATCGACGGGCTTGTCATCGACAACGGCTCGGGAGTTCCAGGCTTCCATGACGGCCTTGGACCTGATTGAAGTAATTGATGGCCCCACGCACACAGGGGGTGGCACACTGGACTTAATTTATATCTCTGGTCAGTGGCTAAATGATCTGGAATTAGATAAGTTAGAAACAGAACCTGTGTCATGGTCAGATCATTTTCTCCTTCGCCTAGATTTTCGGACCGCTACCCACCACTGCAGAGAGACGGAGCCAATGCGTTGGTTCCGTCCCAGGCGCCTGATGGACCCGGAGAGGTTCCTGATGGAGCTTGGGCCGTTTCCTGAGGACCTGGCCCACGGCACGGCTGAAGAGCTAGTTGCGGCCTGGGAACGGGCCGCAGCTGGAGCTTTGGACCGTGTCGTGCCCTTGCGGCCTCTGACCCAGCGTAGATCTCGACCGGCCCCTTGGTTCTCTGAGGGGCTGAGGGAGATGAAATGCCGGAGAAGACGCCTAGAGAGTGTCTGGAGGTCCAGCCGTTCCGAAGCTGACCGAACACTAGTTAGGTCCTATTCTAGGACCTACCTAGTGGCAATGAGGGAGGCGAGACATTCCTACGCTTCCACCCTCATTGCATCGGCAGATAACCGCCCGGCCGCCCTGTTTTGGGTGGCCCGCTCCCTCCTGCATCAGGAGGTGCGGGATGACCCATTGCAGGGCTGTGCCGAGGAGTTTAGTGGTTATCTTTACGACAAAATCGTTCAGCTCCGGGATGGCTTGGACCGAAATTGGGATGATC
This sequence comes from Ahaetulla prasina, assembly GCF_028640845.1. Classification (NCBI taxonomy): domain Eukaryota; kingdom Metazoa; phylum Chordata; class Lepidosauria; order Squamata; family Colubridae; genus Ahaetulla; species Ahaetulla prasina. Next base: position 79,821,918 of record NC_080543.1, on the reverse strand, counting down.
CAGGTGAGAGGGCGGAGTCCCGTCTTGTGAATGTTGTTTGGGATGAGTTTGATCCTGTGACTCTCGAGGACGTGGACAGGTTGCTGGGGAGGCTGCACACTACGACATGTTTACTGGACCCGTGCCCTTCCTGGTTGGTGCTGGCCTCCCGGGAAGTGACACGAGGCTGGCTCCAGGGGATTACCATTGCTTCTTTGTTGGAGGGAGTTTTCCCTGCCGCCTTGAAGGAGGCAGTGGTGAGACCCCTCCTCAAGAAGCCTTCTCTGGACCCAGCTATTTTAGGTAACTACCGTCCGGTCTCCAACCTTCGCTTTATTGCGAAGGTTGTAGAGAGTGCTGTGGCACGGCAGCTACCCCATTACCTGGATGAAGCTGTCTATCTAGACCCGTTCCAGTCCAGCTTCCAACCCGGGTACAGCACGGAGACAGCTTTGGTCGCGTTGGTGGATGATCTCTGGAGGGCCAGAGACAGGGGTCATTCCTCTGCCCTGATCCTATTAGATCTCTCAGCGGCTTTCGATACCATCGACCATGGTATCCTGCTGTGCCGGTTGGGGGGGTTGGGAGTGGGAGGCACCGTTTACCGGTGGTTCTCCTCCTATCTCTCCGACCGGTCTCAGACGGTGTTGACGGGGGCAGAGGTCGACCGCGAGGCACCTCACCTGTGGGGTGCCACAGGGGTCGATTCTCTCGCCCCTCCTGTTCAACATCTATATGAAGCCGTTGGGTGAGATCATCAGTGGCTTCGGGGTGAGATATCATCTGTACGCTGATGATACTCAGCTGTACTTTTCCACCCCGGACCACCCCAACGAAGCTGTCGAAGTGCTGTCCCGGTGTTTGGAAGCCGTACGGGTCTGGATGGGGAGGAACAGGCTCAAGCTCAATCCCTCCAAGACGGAGTGGCTGTGGATGCCGGCACCCCGATACAGTCAGCTGCATCCGCAGCTGACTGTTGGGGGCGAGTTATTGGCCCCAAAGGAGGGAGTGCGCAACTTGGGTGTTCTCCTGGATGCACGGCTGTCGTTTGAAGATCATTTGGCAGCCGTCTCCAGGAGAGCCTTTCACCAGGTTCGCCTGGTTCGCCAGTTGCGCCCCTTCCTTGATCGGGATGCCCTATGCACAGTCACTCATGCTCTTGTTACCTCCCGCCTGGATTATTGCAATGCTCTCTACATGGGGCTCCCCTTGAGATGCACTCGGAGGCTTCAGTTGGTCCAGAATGCAGCTGTGCGGGTGATAGAGGGAGTCTCACGTAGCTCCCATGTGACACCTCTCCTGCGCAGACTGCACTGGCTTCCTGTTGCCTTTTGGGTGCATTTCAAGGTTTTGGTTACCACCTTTAAAGCGCTCCATGGCTTGGGGCCTGGGTACTTATGGGACCGCCTGCTGTTACCTCATGCCTCCCACCGACCCGTACGCTCACACAGAGAGGGCCTTCTCAGGGTGCCGTCCGCCAGACAATGTCGGCTGGCGGCCCCCAGGGGAAGATCCTTCTCTGTGGGGGCTCCTACTCTTTGGAATGAACTTCCCCCTGGTTTACGTCAAATACCTGACCTTCGGACCTTTCGCCGCGAACTGAAAAGATATCTGTTTGTTCGCGCGGGGCTTTCTTAAATTGTCTAGATTTTAAATTTTAAATTTCATTTAGTTTTAATTTGGGGTCTTTTAGATTTTTAACTATTTTATTTTATTTATTTATTTATTTATTTTATTTGATTTTTATACCGCCCTTCTCCCGAAGGACTCAGGGCGGTGTACAGGCATAATAAAAAACCGACAATACAATATACAGATTTAAAATACGATTTAAAAAACTTATTTAAATTAGCCCAGTGATTAAAATTTACCATACTAAAACCCCGTTTAAAATTAATAAATTTAACATTAAAATCCCGATTTAAGCCAGCCCCGCGTGGATAAAAAGATAAGTCTTGAGTTCACGACGAAATGTCCGAAGGTCAGGTATTTTAATTTTAATTTCGGCCACACTGTATAATAAGTTTTTTAATTTATTTTTAACTGTACATTGTTTCTTTTTACCTTGGCTGTACACCGCCCTGAGTCCTTCGGGAGAAGGACGGTTTATAAATCTAATAAAATAAATAATAATAAATAATAAATAACACGGCTGCTGATGGCCAAGTGCTAAGGCATGATTTCCCTCAGACCCTCCCTCTCATAATCTTCCTTCCTTCCTTCCTTCCTTCCTTCTTCCTTCCCTCCCTCCCTCCCTCCCTCCCTCCCTCCCTCCCTTTCCTCTCATTCCCATTTCCTTCCTCCCTCCCTTATTCTCATTTTCCTTCCTTCCTTCCTCCCTCCCTCCCTCCCTCCCTCCCTCCTATTCCCATCTCCTTCCTTCCTCTGCGCTCAGGAAAGGATGAGGGGAGGGGGAGAGATTAGCAGCACTGCCAGTGGCTTTGCTGCCAGCAGCTGTGGCTTTTCCATGTGAGGGCAGGGAAGTCCCGGTGAAAGGGAAGCCTTACATACTGCAAGGCCAGGCCAGCAAATGGGGCATGAAGGCTTGTGGCAGCCATCTGGGCCAGAATGTGGTCAGCCTTAGATCTGACCTGTGTGGCCACCCTGGAGCCAGTTAAGGACCACCCTACAACCTTGGTGTGCACACAGGAGGTGGCAAGTGCTGGCATCCTGTATGAAAGGGAAGAACGCAGTCAACCTGTGAGGCAAGACGGTCCTCAGGAATGCCAGGCCCCACGTGCTTGCCACCTCCTGTGCACACGCCCAAGGCGTGGGGTGGGGGTAGCCCTTTGCTGGTTCCAGGGTGGCCCTGCCAGTCAAATCTAAGTCTGACCATGTTCCAGCCCGGATGGTTGCCACCAAGTTGTCGATCAGCGCCCAGGCCTAGGCCAGGCCAAGGTATTGCGGACTGGTCCTTTGCTGTTTCCAGGACAGCTCTGCAGGCCACATCTAACCACATCATGGGCCTTATGTCAGGGTTCCAAGGAACACCGCCAACGAAATAAAGCTCTGAGGCCTGAGGTTCCTCAAAGTTCCAATTTATTAGACATGTCATGTTGGCACATCTGGAAAAACCCGATTCTGAAAGCTTCCAGGTTTTCCACACCCAGCTAACATGTCACAGCCCTGCCCCACACCCACAAGTTCATCACATTGTCCAATCAACTCTTCACACTCAACCGGATACAATCTTCAGGCAGTCTCCATCAGATGCAGGCAAAAGTCCTTGAATACGGAATGTTGTTATGACTAACTTTCTACCACTCCAACAACAACCCCCTCCCAACTTCCCCAGCTAAAGTATGTGGCAGTTAAGCAAAAAAGAAAATTGTTTTCCAAAACTGACAGGCTTCCCCCGCCCCTTAGGAAAGGAATGCATCCTGGGACAAGACTGAAGTCAGGGGTTAACACAATTAGCACATTAACCACCTCTCCCCTCCCAAGGAGGACCCTTAGGCTTATCAGGGAATTTATCATGAAATTGCCTAACTAAGGTGTCTGCCTGAACATCCCAACTCTTCACCCACGTGGCTTCAGACAAGGGTTATCCCTTCCAATGAACCAAATATTGCAAATGTCTCCTCTGCAATCTAGAGTCCAAAATCTTCTTCACCTCATAATGAGTCTCACCCTGCACCACAATCGGCTTTGGGGGAACAGCAGGTTGGTGTCTCAATTTAGATCCCACAGCAGGCTTTAACAGGCTGCAATGGAAAACAGGATGAATTTTTCCCAGTATGTGGGGGAGATTTAACTGTACAGTCACTGGGTTAATCACTTTCACTTTGGGGAAAGGACCTAAATATTTCGGTCCTAACTTCTTACTCTTCAAACTCAAACATATATATTTGGTGGAAAGATACACACGTGCTCCTCGATTGCCAGCAGTCAGATTAGGGAGTGACTCATGCCTGATGATGACTGAGTCTGCCAGATGAGAAGCTCCTCCTCTTCCTTCTGCTTCCCATCTTTCAGACTCAGTCATCAACTTTAGACATATTTGGCTGAGCTGCTCAGTGTTTTTCTTTAAAATCGCCTTTTATCTAGATTTTAATTCTTTTTTTTAAAAAGTTTTATTTTTACAATCATATCAAATAATGTATATAATTGTATATAACTGTACATTGGATGAATTATTTGATTTTAATTCTTTTTGAGGCTTCCCCAAGCTGATTTATCGGGCTGCCTATTTCCAGTGAGAAGGGCTCACGCCTGAAGCTGCTTCAGGCGGGGAAACAGAGCCCTCAATACCAGGCTGCAGGCTCTGCTTTTTAACAGCGGGAATTGCTCACGCCGCAGACCGCTCGGAGTGCAAGACCAGCGGCTGCTCTACCGGCTTTTTTGGGCTTTTCCCTCACGCCCGATAGCCACGTGGGCGTCTGGAGGCTTCTGCGCCCAGCTGATTGCCGGCACCAGCTTTTACCGTGCCAGAGCGCAAACTGCCCTTGGCTTTTTTTCTGAGCCTCGTGGGTGGCCGGCTGCATTCCTCTTCGGAGGAGGAGATTGGAATGCCAGTTTTGGGCTGCTCCTGGGAGCTATCTCACACTCGGCTTTGCTACAAGCCTCGTGGGTGATTGGCGGTTTCCCTTGGCTGAGGAAAAGCTTCGGAAGTGCTGCATGGCTAAGAATTAGCCTATTTACCTGGAGGGTCGGAAGGACAGAGCCAGATGAACTTCCAAAGGTGAGATCCTCCCAATTACACCCCAGTTGGGGTATTCAGGCATTTGGGGGTATATTTAAAGTTCTTTTATCTTCAATTTTGCTGGCCTGGTAGGAATAGTTAGAGCGGGAGCCGGCCGCCATTTTGGATTGCCACGTGGCAATATAGAGGCCTACCGTAATTTCAAAATGGCCGATCCTGCCACTCATCGCTCCAATAAGAGGGATTCTAGAGAGTCCCTGGGACCTTCTCAATCAACAAAGATCTTCCAAGTCACAGTCCTCCAAGTCATCCAAATCTTCTGCAGTTGACAAGGACTCCCTTAAGCGCCATAAAGCACTTGAAAAGCCCATAGAGAAGGTGGTCCGTCTATTTGCCCTCAAGGAGACCCCTCCTCATCAGACAAACCCAATTTCTTTTGCATCAGCTTTGGTTCCTTCAACACAGAGTCCTGTGGCTATCACAGGGATAGAAGTTCTCCCAGCCATGTCCCCAGATGGGGGCGATGCATCTCTCCCACAGACTGGGGGGATAAATGAGAGGCTTTTTGGGCCTATTTCACAGACCAATCCATCTCCTTCACAGGCCCCACCCCCCATCCCTCATCAGTCTGATTCTAAGAGGGTTGAGGAAAGGGAAGCCAGGGGGGTACCCGAGACTGAGCCTATTATTCCACCTGAATTGGCCACTATGATCCAGGCTGCTATCCAAAAAAGCTTAGCTACAGAATTACAGCGCAGAACGGAGTCCTGGGTATCTGAATGCGATAGTGCTGCAGAATGCCAGTCACATTTATCTCTAGATCAGTCCCGCTCCCGGGGACATGTCTTCCCTGGAGATTCCCCCAGTCAGACTTCTTCAGAAGTGGGGGATATGAGAGATCTGGATTTATCGAACGATGAGGATCTGACACCAGACCAGCCATCGTTTGTAGGCCTTTTTAAGCCCCAACTATTCCAATCTCTCTTACACAAGGCTAAGGCTACCACGGGTCTGGCTACTCCTCGTACTTCTGACCAGGTTGGTAAATCTGATCAACCTTCACTTCCTTTGTTTGAGGAACCTACTCTGGAATCAGAGGAGATCCCAGCCCCCAAATTATTCCAAGATGTAATTCACCGCAATGGAAGGCACCATCATCGGGCCCTAATCCCTCTCCTTTAGATAGTAAATTGTATAATTTGGCCTCCGAACTTTCTGATCTCCTTCAAGTACCTCCAGTAGACACCCCAGCGGTGGGGTTGCTTTCACCCACGGTCACTACGGGACCACCTGAGGAAAATCTGAGGCCAGAAGATAAACGGTCAGAATATTCCCTAGTCAAGGCTCACCAAGCGTCTGCTTGGTCAGTTAGGTCCTCCCTAGCTTCTTCCTTCTTCAACAGGGCAGCTCTCCTATGGCTTAAGCAATTGCAGGACAGATTACCCAGTTCTGATGTAAGATCCCATCAGGATATAAATAAGATTGTGGCATCATTGGAGTATTCAGCAGATGCCACTATGAACGCTTCACATTTCTCCGCTAAGGCCATAGGTGCCACTGTAACTTCACGTTGCCTTTTTATTTTATTTATTTATTTTATTTATTTATTAAATTTTTATACCGCCCTTCTCCCGAGGGACTCAGGGTGGTGTACAGCCAAAAGGTAAAAAATATAAAAAATATACAATTAAAACAACAATTTAAAACCGAGCAAATTAGAAAAAATGGCCAATATTAAAAATTAAAAATTTCAAACCCTAAAATGATAAAACCCCAGTTAAAAATAAAAAAATATTAGGCCAGTCCCGCTTGAATAAATAAGTGTGTTTTCAGCTCATGGTGAAAGGTCCGAAGATCAGGCACTTGACGTAATCCAGGGGGAAGTTCGTTCCAGAGCGTAGGAGCTCCCACCGAGAAGGCCCTGCCCCTGGGGGCCGCCAGCCGACATTGTTTGGTGGACGGCACCCTGAGAAGACCCTCACTGTGTGAGCATACGGGTCGGTGGGAGGCATAAGGTAGCAGCAGGCGGTCCCGTAAGTACCCGGGCCCTAAACCATGGAGCGCTTTGAAGGTGGTGACCAGGATCTTAAAGCGCACCCGAAAGACTACAGGAAGCCAGTGCAAGCCACGCAGGATTGGTGTTACACTCGTTGCTCCCACTATTACCCATGCAGCTGCATTCTGGACTAGCTGTAGCCTCCGGGTGCACTTCAAGGGCAGCCCCATGTAGAGAGCATTGCAATAATCCAAACGGGAAGTGACAAGAGCGTGAGTGACCGTGCATAAGGCATCCCGGTCAAGGAAGGGGCGCAACTGGTGGACCAAGCGTACTTGGTAAAAAGCCCTCCTGGAGACGGCCGCCAAATGATCGTCAAACGACAGCCGCCTATCCAGGAGGACGCCCAAGTTGCGCACCCTTTCCATTGGGGCCAATAACTCGCCCCCGACAGCCAGCTGCGGCTGCAGCTGGCTGTACCGGGGTGCCGCATCCACAGCCACTCCGCCTTGAGGATTGAGCTTGAGTCTGTTTCTCCCCATCCAGACCCGTACGGCTTCCAGACACCGGGACAGCACTTCGACAGCTTCGCTGGGGTGATCCGGGTGAAAAGTACAGCTGCATATCATCAGCGCATAGATGGTAACTCACCCCAAAACCACTGATGACCACCCAACGGCTTCATGTAGATGTTGAACAGGAGAGGCGAGAATCGACCCCGCGGCACCCCACAAGTGAGGCGCCTCGGCCCATCTCTGCCCCTGTCAACACTGCGCATCGTCGGAGAGATAGGAGGAGAACCACTGATAAACGGTACCTCCCACTCCTAAACCCCCCAACCGGTGCAGCAAGATACCATGGCCGATGGTATCGAACGCCGCTGAGAGATCTAATAGGACCAGGGCAGAGGAACAACCCCTATCCCTGGCCCTCCTGAGGTCATCCACCAACGCGACCAAAGCTGTCTCTGTGCTATGACCGGGCCGAAAACCGGACTGGAACAGGTCTAGATAGACAGCTTCATCCAGGTACTGGGGAAGCTGCCATGCAACCACACTCTCTACAACCTTCGCCACAAAGCGAAGGTTGGAGACTGGACGGTAATTACCCAAAATAGCTGGATCCAGGGAAGGCTTCTTGAGGAGTGGTCTCACCACCGCCTCTTTCAAGGTGGCGGGGAAAACCCCTTCCATCAAAGAAGCATTTATAATTCCCTGGAGCCAGCCTCGTGTCACCTCCTGAGTAGCCAGTACTAACCAGGAGGGACACGGGTCCAGTAAACATGTGGTTGCATGTAACCTCCCCAGCAACCTGTCCACGTCCTCGAGAGTCACAGAATCAAACTCATCCCAAATAACCTCAACAAGACGAGGCTCCGTCATCCCACTTGGATCATCGCAATTTTGGTCCAGACTATTCTGGAGCTGAATGATTTTATCGTATAGATAACCGTTAAACTCCTCGGCACGTCCCTGTAAGGGGTCATCCCGTCCCCCCTGATGAAGGAGGGAACGGACCACCCGAAACAGGGCGGCCGGGCGGTTATCTGCCGATGCAATGAGGGTGGAAACGTAAGAACGTTTCGCCTCCCTCATTGCCACTAGGTAGGTCTTAGTAAAAGACTTTACTAGTGTCCGATCAGCCTCGGAACGACTAGACCTCCAGGTGCTCTCTAGGCGTCTTCTCCGGCGTTTCATCTCCCTCAGCTCCTCGGAGAACCAAGGAGCCAATTGAGATCTGCACCGGGTCAGAGGCCGCAAAGGCACGACACGGTCCAAAGCCCCAGCCGCGGCCCGTTCCCAGGCCGCGACTAGTTCTTCAGTCGTGCTGTGGGCAAGATCCTCAGGGAACGGCCCAAGCTCCGTCTGGAACCTCTCCGGGTCCATCAGGCGCCTGGGACGGAACCAACGCATTGGCTCCGTCTCCCTGCGATGGTGAGCGGCGGTCCGAAAGTCCAGGCGAAGGAGAAAATGATCTGACCATGACACCGGTTCTGTCACTAAATCTCCTACTTCCAGATCATTAAACCACTGTCCAGAGATAAAAATCAAGTCTAGTGTGCCTCCCCCGATGTGTGTGGGGCCATCAATTACTTGAATCAGGTCCAAGGCCGTCATGGAAGCCTGGAACTCCTGGACCACCGTTGATGACAAGCTGGCCGATGGCAAGTTGAAATCCCCCATGACTAAGAGTCTGGGAATCTCAATTGCCACCCCGGCAAGCACCTCTAGTAGCTCAGGCAGGGCTGTAGTCACGCAGCAAGGAGCCAGGTACCCGATCAACAAGGGATTCACAACCGATCAACGAGGGATTCACAACCAGCTATCTGAGGCACAGTGGACTCCCTTGGTTCTAGACTTTCTTTAATCACAACCGCCACCCCCCCCACCCCTACCTTGGGCCCTCGGCTGATGGAATGCACGGAAACCTGGAGGGCACAGTTCAACCAGGGGTACACCCCCCTCTGTGCCCAACCAAGTCTCCGTAATGCCCATAAAGTCCGCGGACTCCCTCTGAATAAGGTCACAGATCAAGGGAGCCTTATTAGCCACGGACCGGGCATTGCATAACATCAGTCGAAGACCCAGGCTCTGAGGATCCTGACCATCCAGGGAACGAGTAAGGACTGAGGGGCCGGAGCACGTGATCGCTTGTAGACATCGACCATGTGCTCCCAGAGAACGATATGGCCCCTTGCCTCCGCCATATCTGCCTCTCCCACTTACCGTACAGATGGAATAATACTCTACGCTCGGAACATCCCCTTCCCCCCTATCTTCGGACCAGATAAAGTGCTGCCATGAGCTGGCGCTGGGACTGGACATACCCTCCCTGACGGGCTTCTCCCCCTACCCGTCACACCCCTCCCCCCCTTTAAAAACCCCTTATTTAAAAACCTATTAAAAAACCCCCAAAGGTTCTTCTTCAATGCATGCCATCTCTCTGGGTCCCAAAACCCGTCATTAAGGTAGGCCCCCGATAACGTAGAGGGCCATTTCTGCGAGGCGGGGGCACCTCGCAGATGACGGAGTTCCAACGGAGAATATCTCATATCTCATATCGGGCATAACAAGAGTTTGTCCAATGTCACTGATGGTAATACAGCAGTCATTTTTTTGAGGACGGGAAGCGTGAAGCCCACAGAAGATAAGATGATAAAACAAGATGAAAAAGCAGGATAAATGCTCTCAAAGCAGTCCTTGAGCATAATCTCTTCCGCAGACCATCAAGGTAGAAAGGTAGAAATAGCCGGTCTAATAAACATCCCATCCCAACGGCCCAGATGACATCCTCCACTCCACAGGGCCCATGGGGGGGGCCTCGACGGGATGTTGAAAATCCGAAACTTAAACCAAAGTTAAACCCAGGTTAAGCCGGAATTCCTGAGTCGAGTTGTTAAGGGGCAGTTCAAGATTACCCTCATCCAAACTGCAAATACCGTCGCCCCAAAAGGCCGGAGAAGCTGGGATAAACGCTGCCTGAGAACGGGCTGGAAAACAGGTTGGACGATAGGCCGGGCATCACCGCCCCACCCCATCGAAACCGCCGCCATTTCACCGCCCCGCTTCCGCCGACTCTGCTCTGTTCCTGGCCCGGAACTCGGTGACCGCAAATACCTCGAGGGCAAAACCCTCCCATGGTCGCCAAGCAGATCATCCATCCAGCCAGGCAGGCAGGTCGGTCCGATCGATTTCCAGCATAATACCAGCCTCAGCAGTCGGCGAACAGGAAATCTCTGCCGGGAAAGAAGGTCGGGAAAGCAGGCCGGAGCCTCGCAGCCCCGCCCCAACAGAGCCGTCCACCATTTCACCGCCCTTCCGCCCTTTCTGCCGACTTGATTCGACTGGCTCGGTACTCAGCAACCGCGAACTCCTCGAGGGCGAAAAACCCCTCCTGCGGTTGCTGAGTAGATGATCTATCCGGCCAAACAGAGCCAAGTCCGCTAGAACGTCCAACGCTGCTTCTGGACACGGGACATCTCACCAACGCCCGCTCCGAGACCTTGTTAGGCGGCCATCTTGGGCATGCGCAGAAGAAGAATCTTTTGTGGCTTCGTCAGTGGCAAGCGGATGCCAAAAGCAAATGGTGCCTAGCATCGGCACCCTTTCAAGGAGATAAGCTCTTCGGAGCTCCTCCCGAGCCTCTTCTTATTGAGACCAAGGATAAGCGGAATATTCTGCCCAGTCTATCTCGCAGAAGGGAGGCCCGTCCATCCACCTCCACATCATAATGGCCCTTTCGAGCCTCAGACCAGGGGAGTTCACGTAGCAGAGTCCAACACTATTTCCCTCCCAGTCAGGGTCGGCCGCAGGATAGGCAAGAGAGTTCTGGCCAATGTGGGTCCTCCAAATGCCCATTTTGGGGTGGCAGAGGGCACCCTTACCAACGCTACCATTGACAGATTAGCAGATCTTCCCATTGGGGGCCACCTGGCCTTGTTTGCCAGCCAGTGGGAAGTCACAAGCTCAGATGCCTGGGTACTGGAGATGGTCTGCATGGGCCTCTCTCTGGAATTCATCTTCACCACCACCACCCCCGTGACTCGATTTCTGCAATGCCCTCTCTCGGGGGATCGGTCCAAGCGCTTCTTGCTGGAATCGGCTATAAACCACTTGCTAGAAGTTCGGGCAATTCAGCCGGTTCCTCAGGAACAGCACGGACAAGGCTATTACTCTCGCCTGTTCGTTATCCAGAAATCCTCGGGGGGATGGAGGGCAATTCTGGACCTCAAATCCTTGAACCATCGGATAGTTTATCGGCGGTTCAAGATGCAGTTACTCCAGACCATCTTGGAGGGACTTCGCAAGGGGGACTTTCTAACATCGGTCGATATGACAGAGGCCTACCTCCATGTCCCTATTCATCCCGCTTACCAGAAGTTTCTGAGGTTTTGTTATGCGAGTTGGCACTACCAATATTGGGCTCTACCATTCGGTCCGGCCTCGGCTCCTCAAGTGTTCACCAAACTGATGGTCGCGCTAGCGGGCCACCTTCGTATGCTGCTCATAAGGATTCAGTTCTACTTGGACGATCTCCTTATCCAGTCCAGCTCGGAGAGTCTAGCACAGCAAGACCTGACTACAACCATTCGGGTCTTGAGAGCCCACGGTTTTTCCATCAACATGGCCAAGAGCCACTTGGTACTGACTACTTGCATCCAACACCTGGGAGCCATAATAGATACCTCAATCAACACAGTATTCCTCTCCCAGGAACACCTGGACAGTTTGCGGTCACTGGCCAGGTCAGTCACGTCGGGGAGACCTGTCTCCCTGAAGTCACTGTCACAGCTCCTAGGGAAGATGGTCTCTTGCATAGGGATTGTCCCATGGGCATGCCTCCACTGCAGGGCCCTGCAGCAGTTTCTTCTCCCCTTCCAACGGAAGCGTCAGGGGACATCCCTTCGCAAGGTCATCATTCCACCCAAGACACTTCTTTCTCTACGCTGGTAGTTCTCCCCAGTGATTTGCAAGGGCACGATTTTCAAGGAACCAAGTCGGTTAGTCCTCACCACCGACGCCAGCCTTTACGGCTGGGAAGCACACCTAGAGACAGAGTTAGCTCAGGGCAGGTGGACAGCTCAGGACTTAGCTCACAACATCAATTGGTTAGAGTTAAGGGCCATACATCTTGCGTTGCGGGTATTTCAGGACAGGATCCAGGATCAGGACATTTTAATCTAGACAGACAACATGGCTGCCAAGGCCCATGTCAACCGCCTTGGGGGCACCCACTCCCGCCACCTGATGCAGGAAGCAGAGAGCCTGGGTCTCTGGGTGAAGAGAAATCTGAAATCCATAAAGGCCACACACATTTCAGGTGTGGCAAATGTTAGGGCAGACAGGCTCAGCTGAGCCACGGTGGACCACGGGGAGTGGCGTCTTCACCCGGACCTGTTCAGGGAGGTATCAAGTCAGTTCGGCACTCCACAGGTAGATCTATTTGCCACTCAGACAACAAGGTTCTTTTTTTTTTTTTTTTTATAAAAAAGTTTTATTTTTACAATCATATCAAATAATTCATCCAATGTACAATTATATACAATTAGTCGGGCTTGCCCAGTCACCACCCCCCTTTTTAACTCTCTTCCCTCTTCTACCTTCTTCTACCTTCTTTCCAAACCTTCCTCTCCTTCTCTTATCTACATCCTCTCCTCCCTCCACCCTACACTCCTTCTCCCTCTTCTACCCCTCTTCCTTCCTCTTCTCCTCTTTCCTACCTCCTACTCTCTCTTTTCTCCCTCCCCACCGTTCTAAAATGGTAACTGGGCAGACCCGACCCTACATTAATTCTTCAATAATCCCTGTACATTAACCATCACTCCATCTCTACCCTCAAACCCCCCCCAGTTCCCCTCTTCCTTACCCCCCACCCCCCCACCCCGACTTCCCAGAACAAAATGCAGGGTATCAAAACTAACAATCATAATCCAAAATAATTCCTAAATTATAATCTCTAGTCACTCCACACTTAATCACACTCTCAATTCCCCTCTCCTTCAGAAATATATCTAATACAAAATATTTCCTAAATTTACTCATATGCTATTTGATATTTTTTTATCTGATACTTATTTTGAATATAATCAATCCACATTTTCCATTCTAAAATATATTTTTCTTGTGTATAGTCTTTCAAATAAGCAGAGGTTTTGCCATTTCTGCCAGATTTGATACTTTGAGTGTCCATTCTTCAATTGTAGGTAATTCTTCTTTCTTCCAATATTGAGCAATCAAAAGTCTTGCGGCTGTTATTAAGTTCAAAATCAATTTAGTCTCTATAGCTGTACAATCCATAATTATTCCTAGTAGAAAGAACTGCGGAGTAAACTTAATCTTCTTTTTCAAAATATTCTGCATGATCCACCATACTTTAATCCAAAATGCTTTAACTTTTTTACAAGTCCACCATATATGGTAATAAGTGGCATCTTCACAATCGCATCTCCAACATTTAGCCTGTACATTAGGATACATACATGACAACCTTTGGGGTCTAAATGCCATCTATAAAAGATCTTATAAAGATTTTCTCTCATATTTTGCGCTTGTGTAAATTTCACATTCCTCACCCAAATTCTTTCCCAAGTTTCCAACATTATTGGTTGCTGAAAATTTTGTGCCCACTTAATCATACAATCCTTAACCAGTTCAGTCTCTGAGTCTATTTCTACTAATACATTATACAACCTCTTAATATGCTGTTGGCCTTGATCTCTCATTTGTTTTAACAAATTATCCTCAGTTGCTTAACACCTATTTTTGATCTAATTTCCATCTAGCTTGTAATTGTCCATATTGGAACCATGTATAATTTTTTCCTTCTTCTCCATCTTTTCTCTAGATTTTAATTGTAATTCCCCCTTTTCCATACAAAGAAGTTCTTTATAGGTAACTACCTCCATCTTTTGATATATATTTATATTTTCTATCATGTGTCTCGGGATTGCCCATATTGGAATCTTTCCATCTAATTTATATTGATATTTCCTCCAGACCCTCAATAATGCATTTCTAATTATATTATTTTTAAATATTTTATCTACTTTCTTATCATATAATAATTAAGCATGCCACCCATATAACAAACCATAACCTTCTATATTCAAAACTCTTTCCTCAGTCAAATTAATCCAATCAGTAATTAATGATAAGACAACTGCTTCATAATACAATTTTAAATTAGGCATTTTAAGACCCCCCCTTTCCCTTATATCCTGCATTATTTTTAATTTTATTCTTGGCTTTTTGCCCATCCATACAAAGTTATTAACCCCCTTTTGCCATTCCTGTAATTTGGTGTCATTCTTAAGCACCGGTATCATTTGAAACAAAAATAGAAACCTGGGCAAAACATTCATTTTTATAGCCGCTATTCTTCCCAACAGGGATAGTTGTAACTTCTTCCAACTCTCCATTTCTTTTCATACCTTCTGCCACAATACCTCATAATTATTTTTGTATAATTTGACATTTGAAGCTGTAATATATATTCCTAAATATTTAACCTTTTTAACGATTTCAAACCCTGTAGTTCTTTCTAACCCTTCTTTTTGTTGTATATTCATATTTTTAATTATCATCTTTGTCTTTTGCTGATTCACCTTAAATCCAGATACTTTGCCATACTGACCAATTATATCTTTTAAACCAGTAGCTGAGTATATTGGTTGAGATACAGTAACAACCAAGTCATCTGCAAAAGCTCTTAATCTGTAATCTTGATGTTTAACTCTAATTCCCTTTATTCGATCGGAACCACGTATTTTATTCAGAAGAATTTCTAAAGTTAAAATAAAAAGTAATGGAGACAGGGGACATCCCTGTCTCGTCCCTTTCCCAATTTTAAAAGTTTCTGTTAACCCACCATTTACTATTATTTGTGCTGTTTGCTTCTGATATATTGCTTTAATTGCATGGATAAAATAATCCCCAAATTGCATTTTTTCTATTACTTTGAATAAAAACTGCCAATCCAGTCTATCAAAAGCTTTTTCAGCATCCAAAAAAAAAACAACGCCGCTGAGACTTGGTTGTTTTGTTCCAAATATTCAAGTAAATTTACAATTTGCCTCACATTATATCTCATCTGCCTACCCTTAATAAATTCTGACTGATCATTATGAATTATTTGATTCATCACTGGCATTAATCTATTAGCAAGTATCTTGGCAAATATCTTATAATAAGTATTTAAAAGTGATATAGGCCTATAATTCTCTGCTTTAATACCATCTCGATCTTCCTTCGGTATTAACGAAATAAAGGCTGTCCTCCATGAAGGGGGAACATCTCCTCCCATTTGAATTTTATTAAATAACTCTTTAAGTGGTTCAACCATCTCATTTTGTAAATTTTTATAATAAACAGCTGTTAAACCATCTGTACCTGATGCTTTACCGATTTTAAGTTGCTTAATTGCTAACAAAATTTCCTCTGAAGTAATTAATTGATTCAGTTCTTCTCTTTGATTTTCTGTAAGCTCACAAATATTTTGTTGTTGTAAATATCTTTCTATCTCTGTATCATCAATCATATCCTTAGTATATAACTTACTATAATACTCTAAAAATGCTTTTTTAATCAAGCTTTTTTGATAAACTTCCTTACCCCTATATTCTATTTTATCAATCGTTCGTGATTTCTGTTTTTTCCTTATTAAATAGGCAAGCCATCTTCCTGGCTTATTGGCATTATTAAACGTATTATGTTTTACATATTGTAAACTAATTGCTACTTGATCTGCCATCAACATGTTAAACTGACCTCTTAATATATTTATTGATTCTTTTATTTTACTATTTCCTGGGCTATTTATCAATAACTGTTCTTTCTTTTTAATTTCCTCTTCCAATTCCTTTTTCTTTTTCTGCAATTTATTTTTATATTTAATATTCATTTCTTTAAGATTTCCTCTCATATACGCCTTACTAGCGTCACAAATCATCTCTATAGATGTCTCTTTTTTCATATTCATAATAAAAAATTCTTTCATTTGCTTTTTACATTCATTTACATTTTGTTCATATTTAAACAAATTCTCATTCAACCTCCATGATCTCCTAGCCTCCTTTTCCCGATCAAATTCAATCCAAACCGGACTATGATCAGATAGAGTTCTTGAACAAATCTTCTTCGTCTTCACTCTAGAGTACAAATCATTAGAAATCAAAATAAAATCAATCCTCGAAAATGATTGATGCCTATCAGAAAAGAAGGTAAAATCCCTCTCTTCTGTATTATGTTCTCTCCAAATATCTCTTAATTCCAAGTCCTCCATCATTTCAAAAAAAGCCTTTGGTAATTTCGCCCGGCTTGATATCTTCCTTAAACTTTTTGTCTTTTGAGTATCCAACACACCATTCCAATCACCCATTAATATATATGATTTATAATCCCAAAATACTATTCTTTTATGTAAAAACTTGAAAAAATTTTCTTGTTGTTGATTCGGAGCATAAACTCCTATTAATAATGTCTTCTTTCCCTCCAACAAAAGTTCAATAGCAATGTATCTTCCTTGTTTATCCACCTCAATTAATTTTGCTGATATATCCTTCTTTATATATATAACTAAACCATTTTTTTTCTCCAAAGAGGAGGCAACAAAATGTACTCCCAGTTTTGAATTTATCAAATATTTCTGGTCTAAAGATCTAATATGTGTTTCTTGTAAACAGATAATGTCATTTTTAAATTGTTTCAAATAGTGAAATACTTTCCTTCTCTTCTGCGGTGAATTCAAACCATTAACATTCCAAGATAATAGTTAAATTGCCATTATCGGCCAAAGGAAATTTTGGAACACTAGCCGCAGATCACATTTTGCTTTAGGCCTTGCTCCTCCCACTATTTCCGTTGTAGTAGTTGCCAGTTGTTGTTGTGCCTTCATCTCTTGTTCCTTGCGTTTAGCAGCAGCTCTTGTCAGCCTTTGTTCTTTTGAGTCTGACCCCGTCGTAGGTATTTCCAACACTTGTAATAAATCTTCTTCCATCACAATCTGTTCTTGTACCTGCTTCACTTCTCTTTCCTTCACTTCAGTCTCCTTTCTTCTAGCTTCCAATGGAGGAGGACTTCCAACTTTTAATGCCTCAACATAAAATTCTCTTGCTTTTCCAACTGTATTGAGACGATGTACTTTCCCTGCATAATATACGATTATAGAATAGAATAGAATAGAATAGAATAGAATTTTATTGGCCAAGTGTGATTGGACACACAAGGAATTTGTCTTGGTGCATATGCTCTCAGTGTCCATAAAAGAAAAGATACGTTCATCAAGGTACAACATTTACAACACAATTGATGATCAATATATCAATATAAATCATAAGGATTGCCAGCAACAAGTTATAGTCATACAGTCATAAGTGGAAAGAGATTGGTGATGGGAACTATGAAACGATTAATAGTAGTGCAGATTCAGTAAATAGTCTGACAGTGTTGAGGGAATTATTTGTTTAGCAGAGTGATGGCCTTCGGGAAAAAACTGTTCTTGTGTCTAGTTGTTCTGGTGTGCAGTGCTCTATAGCGTCGTTTTGAGGGTAGGAGTTGAAACAGTTTATGTCCAGGATGCGAGGGATCTGCAAATATTTTCACGGCCCTCTTCTTGATTCGTGCAGTATACAGGTCCTCAATGGAAGGCAAGTTGGTAGCAATTATTTTTTCTGCAGTTCTAATTATCCCCTGAAGTCTGTGTTTTTCTTGTTGGGTTGCAGAACCGAACCAGACAGTTATAGAGGTGCAAATGACAGACTCAATAATTCC
This sequence comes from Ahaetulla prasina, assembly GCF_028640845.1. Classification (NCBI taxonomy): domain Eukaryota; kingdom Metazoa; phylum Chordata; class Lepidosauria; order Squamata; family Colubridae; genus Ahaetulla; species Ahaetulla prasina. The sequence goes on along the minus strand of NC_080543.1, from coordinate 79,804,034 downwards.
TCTGTAGAATTGGATCAGCAGCTCCTTGGGCAGTTTGAGCTTACTGAGTTGGCGCAGAAAGAACATTCTTTGTTGTCCTTTTTTAATGATGTTTTTGATGTTAGCTGTCCATTTGAGATCTTGCGATATGATTGAACCCAGAAATTTGAAGGTTTCTACTGTTGATACTGTGTTGTCAAGTATTGTGAGAGGTGGAAGTATGGAGGGGTTTTTCCTAAAGTCTACCACCATTTCTACGGTTTTGAGTGTGTTCAGTTCCAGATTGTTTTGGTTGCACCACAAGGCTAGTCGTTCGACCTCTCGTCTATATGCGGATTCGTCATTGTCTCGAATGAGACCAATCACTGTTGTGTCATCTGCGAACTTCAGTAGCTTAACAAATGGATCATTGGAGATGCAGTCATTGGTATACAGAGAGAAGAGAAGTGGGGAGAGCACACAGCCTTGGGGGGCCCCTGTGCTAATTGTACAGGTATTTGATGTGATCTTGCTTAGCTTCACCTGCTGCTTCCTGTTTGTTAGGAAGCTTGTGATCCACTTACAAGTCTGTTCCGGTACCTGTAGCTGGTTTAGCTTAGTTAGAAGAATGTCTGGAATGATGGTATTGAATGCTGAACTAAAGTCTACAAAAAGGACCCTTGCATAGGTCTTTGGAGACTCAAGATGTTGTAGGATGTAGGCAGAGCCATATTAACAGCATCATCTGTTGTTCTATTTGCTCAGTATGCAAATTGCAAGGGGTCTAAGAGCGGATTCGTGATGGTTTTCAGGTAGGAAAGCACTAGCCTTTCAAAGGTTTTCATGACTACAGATGTTAGAGCAACTGGTCTGTAGTCATTCAGTTCCTTGATGGTGGGCTTCTTCGGCACTGGGATGATGGTAGAGCGTTTGAAGCAAGAAGGAACATAGCACATCTCTAGTGATTTATTGAAAATATGGGTGAAGATGGGGGCCAATTGGTCAGCACAGACTTTTAAGCAAGAAGGAGTTATCTTGTCTGGGCCTGGAGCTTTTCCTGGCTTTTGTCTGTGAAATAGGTCCTGCACTTCCTTTCTGTGATCACTAGGGTTGTGAACCCAATGAAATGGGGTCAGTTGTAGGAGGCTTGGCTGTTGTTGGTGTGTCTGAGATAGGGGTTGTGGAGATAGGTGGCTGTAGTTTCCTTTCAAACCTGCAGTAAAACTCATTCAGGTCATCTGCCAGTTGTTGATTACCTTCAGCCTGGGAAGGAGGTTTGCCATAGCGGTGATATTTTTAAGAGTTTTCCACATGTTTGCTGGTTCATTTGCTGAAAATTGATTCTTTAGCTTTTCAGAGTAGCTTCTTTTGCTGCTCTTATCTCCTTGTTAGTGCGTTTCTGGCCTGATTGTACAGCATTTTATCACCTTTTCTGTAGGCTTCCTCTTTGGAATGTCGGAGCTGCTTAAGTTTAGGTGTAAACCAAGGTTTGTTATTACTGTGTATTCGCAAGTTCCTTGTAGGTACACATAGGTCTTCACAGAAGCTGACATATGATGTTACAGTATCTGTGAGTTCATCCAGGTCTGCAGAGGTATCTTTAAAAATATTCCAATCAGTGCAGTCAAAACATGCCTGTAGCTTTAATTCTGATTCCTCCGTCCAGGTTTTCACTGATTTAATTATTGGTTTTATGGCTTTAAGTCTTTGCCTGTAAGCAGGTATAAGGTGAATCATGCAATGATCAGAGTGTCCTACAGCTGCACGTGGTAAAGACCGATAGGCATCTTTTAGTGTTGTGTAGCAGTGGTCTAGAGTATTCTTGCCTCTGGTGGGACAATTGACATGCTGAAAATATTTTGGTAGTTCTTTCCTTAAGTTTGCCTTGTTTAGATCTCCCAAAACAATGGCCAGTGAATCAGGGTGTTTGGCTTCAGCCTCCATGATTTGGTCAGCTAGAGTTCGTAATGCCTCGTTTACACAGGCTTGTGGTGGGACATAAACAGCAATTAGAAGAAATGAGGAAAATTCACGAGGCGAATAGTATGGTTTGCAGTTAATAATTAAAGTCTCTAAATTGTTGTCACAGAATTTTTAAATTATTTTAAAATCTTGACACCAGTTGCTGTTAATATATAGGCATAAGCCTCCTCCTTTCTTTTTACCAGATGTTTCTGGAATCCTGTCTGATCGTTCAATCTGAAATCCTGGAATGTTCAGGCTGCTATTTTCAATTGATTCATTTAACCAGGTTTCAGAGAAGCATAGGACTGCTGAATTGCGAAAATCAGAATAGTATTTGTTTAAGAGGAGTATTTCATCCATCTTATTTGCAAGTGAGCGTATATTTGTTAGGAAAATTGAAGGCAGAGGAGTTTTAGTGCGAGTTCTTAGCTTGATTAAGATCCCAGATCGTTTACCTTCGTTTCCGTCGTTTGGTTTTTTTAGTAATCCATGGCTCCGTGGGAATTGCCTCCTCCTGTGTTAGAATCTCCTCCGTGTTTGTACCAGTTTGTACCAGTTTGTACCAGATATACCAGTTGGAATATCCCATCTATATCCAATCTGACGTTTTTTAAGTTCATTCACCAGGAAGGCAAATTCCTTCCTAGCCCTTAACATTTTTGGTGGAATTTCCTTTAATATTAAAATATCTTGACCAGCAATCTGAATCTTCTCCCCATTATATGAGGCTTGCAAAATCTGATTTCTCACTGTTCTATTTGTAAAATAAATAACAACATCCCTTGGCAACTTTTTTTGCCTTGCTATCCAAGAATTCACACGATATATTTTATCAATTTGATAAGCCACATCTGCTGGGCGAGCTGCTAATATCTCAGCAAATACTTCAGAAAAAATTTCCCTTAAATTCTCTTCTTTATTCTCTTTCAGACCACGGATTCTTAGAGCAAATTCCATATTTCTATATTGTATCAAAACTATTTCATCATCTGTTTTTTCCATTTTACTTTGAAATTCAACCATTTTATTTTCTAATTTTGAATTATGTTGCTTAATTTCTTCCATATCCTCTTCTAATAAAATCACATTTGTTGCCAAACTTTGTACTGCAATTACAAATCCTTCCTTAACTTCTTTATTTCCCACTTGAATTTCTGATATCTGCTCTTTCATTTCAGACATCTCATCAGTTATTACTTTAAATTTTTCTTGCATAAAGTCTTTTAAGTTCTCTTGTACCGCCTCTAAATTCAATGTTCTAGTCTCTGCTGTATGAGCTGGAGAGGCACCAGCTGATGAAATTCCAGAGCCCTTTGTTACAGTAGACTTTAATTGTTTGGCTGCCATCTTCTATAAAATTATTTATTTATTTATTTCCAACTTAATATTCACTTTAAATCTTAACCTCTGAGAAACACAGTCTTTTAAAGCAATATTTAAAAATCTCCCCTAGATTCTATCAACAGGCAGCAGGCAGCAAAGAGTTAAAGAGTTAAAGTAGCAAATAACAATACCAGCAACAGACGGCACGCTAAAAGTATCACTTTCGCTTTCCACTCGTTAACTTGTTAACAATTCGCCTCCATTTTCTTGCTGTTTTCAAACTTGTTACAAAGTATCGGGGAATTGGCTTGGCTACTTGCATAAAGTTCTCCCACTTTCGTTCTGTCCGGTATAATCCTTTATTGTCCAAAATAAATCTCGGTGTTTGGTCGTGGTGATTGGTTCCGCCAAAGCAGAAAAATCCTCGGATCTGGAGCACTTCGGGTTGCTGGAGGGAACTTAACCCTTCAAACCCCTTTTTTCTCAGGGGCTTTAGGGAAATTCAACCTCTGCCCTCAGCTCACCATCTCTTCTTCTCCCGAAAAGAGGGTTTTTCGAACCGCTGGACAGCAGATTTAAACTGTCCTAGCGATTCCACATAATCCAGAGGTTGGTGATCGTAAAGATCACCGCCATCCCCTACGGTGCCAAACAGGAAGTCCCGACAACAAGGTTCTTGAGCAGGTTTCCAGCTCTGGGGTCGGAAGGCGTGGACGCTCTATGCACCCAGTGGCCTCCCGGCCTTTTATACGCCTTTCTGCCCCTTCCATTGATAGCCAGGGTAGTCAGGAAACTGATAGAAGAACAGGCAGAAATCATCTTGATAGTGCCCCATTGGCCTCGTTGGCCCTGGTTTGCGGACCTTCAAGCTCTATCGGCGCAGAGCCCATGGAGGATTCCCTCTCATAGAGTAGTGCTCACTTGGATCCCTCACTCACCCATCGGCCAGTTGGCTTCAGCTAACCGCTTGGCGGTTGTCCGGCGCCTTCTGACGGAAGCAGACGTCTCATCGCGGGTAGTTTCCACGTTGCAATCAGCCCGAAGGCCATCCACGAACCGGATTTACGACTCCACATGGTCTATGTTCACGGCCTGGTGCACCAAGAAAGGTTTGGTTCCCTCAGAAGCTCCCACCACTCGAATATTGGATTTTCTTCAAGACGGACTGGACGCAGGACTGGCTCCGAATACATTACGCAGGCAAGTCGGCGCACTTTCATCTATTCGGTCCTGCAGGTCAAAGGGTCCTCTTTCGCAAGTTCGTCTCATCCGGGAATTTCTATGGGCCACTTCCAACCTTAGTCCATCGCCTATCCACCGCTATCCTTCGTGGGACCTCCCCAAGGTCCACAATGCCCTCACCAAGACTCCCTTCGAGCCTTTATGGGAGGTGGGACTAAAGTTCTTATCCTATAAGGTGGCCTTTTTGGTGGCTATCACATCGGCACGCTGGATCTCAGAACTGACAGCCCTCTCCATGAGGCTGGACCTTTGCATATTCCACACAGACAGGGTCATCCTCAGGTTGGATCCCACGTTTGTACCCAAAGTCAACACACCATTCCACAGAGCCCAGGAACTGATTCTTCCCAATTTCTGTCCCAATCCATCGCACGCCCTGGAACGCGCGTGGCACAAGCTGGATGTCTGAAGGGCCCTCTCTATATATCTTAAATGGACCTCTTCTCTTCATAGGATGGAGGCACTCTTCATTTCATTCCAGCCGGCGACCTTGGGTCAGAAGGTATTCTCTCCCACTATAGGTAGATGGCTTCGGGCAACTATCGCCACAGCCTATACTTCCCAAGGCCTTCCCGCCCCTCGGCACATGACAGCACACTCAACTCGCAGTGCCGCTACCTCGGCTGCCTGGGCCACGCAGGCCTCCTTAGAGGAAGTCTGCAAAGTGGCTACTTGGGCCTCTCTGTCCCCGTTCATCCGTCACTATAAACTGGACAGATTTGCTTCAGGCGAGGCAGCATTTGGCCGTAGGGTTCTCCAAAGGGTTCTTCAGGGATCTGCCCCGTCGGACCCAGTTCATCCCTCCCTATAGGGTAGGAGCTTTGGCATGTCTCCAATCTGACTGCTGGCCCGGCAATTGAGGAGAAAGGGCGTTGGCTTACCTGAACGCATCTTCTATCGATTGCAGGGCCAGCAGTCAGCCCCACCCTGTTTTGTTTTTTCTGGTCCTCCGGGTCAGGAGGGGGCCCCGGATAGATCTTGCTTGGAGGGGTGGGTGGCACTAACAATATCATTGCAGCTCAGCATGTCAGTCAGCCGTATCTCCTTCATCTGAAAGATGGGAAGCGGAAGGAAGAGGAGGAGCTTCTCATCTGGCAAACTCAGTTGTCATCAGGCATGAGTCACTCCCCAATCTGACTGCTGGCCCTGCAATCGATAGAAGATGCGTTCAGGTAAGCCAGTGCCCTATCTCCCACCCGAAAGGTGGGTTGGAGAGATTGGTGTTTGTCGCTTGCTTTTTGTATGCTTTGGCTGCTTCATTCAGGGCTTTTTTGGTATTCTCTCAGCCTTTCTTTAATGACTCCATCCATTCATTCAGAGTCATAAAAGAAAGCTGTTCTCTCAGCAGTTCTGGCATAGGGACAAATTCCATGCTGCTCGTAATCTGAAAAGGTGTCAGTCCCGTACTACTATGCACCGCATTATTGTAAGCCACTTCTGTGAAAGGAAGCAAGTCAGCCCAATTATCTTGCTGGTAATCTGCATAACATCTGATGTATTGTTCCACCATGGCATTAGTACATTCTGCGGCTCCGTTTGTACTCAGATGGAAAGCTGAGCTAAGCCCCTGAGATGACCCGATGGACCTCAGGAACCCCCTCCAGAACTTAGCGGTGAACTGAACTACTCGATTGGGGATCACCCATTGTGGAACTCCATGCAGCCAGTAGATCTGTTTGACAAACATCTTGGCTAATCTCTTAGCTGAGGGAAGTCCAGAACAAGGAATAAAATGGGCCTGTTTGGAGAACAGGTCTATCACAGTCCATATTACAGTATTTCCGCCACTTTCCGGGAGCTCTACTATAAAGTCCATATCTTCCCACAGGCGGCTGGGCTCAGCTACCTGTTGAAGTAAACTGGGAGCTTCCCCGGTCTTGTCTTATTGCTGTCACATGTGACACAACTTTTTACATAGTCCTCCACATCAGCTTTCATCTTTGGCCATCAAAACTGTTGTCTAATCAGATGAAGGGTCTTTAGAAATCCAAAGTGACCAGCCAATCGAGAATCACGCTGTATTCTCTACAGTGCTTGCCTGGTGCTACGCTGGAGCACCATGAGTCTCATGCTGTTGGGGACGTAAATTTTCGAACCTTTAGAAGGTCGTCAAAGTGTCTCGATTGTCAGCTAGCCATGGATCAGTAGATAGTGCTGCCTTCAAGTCAGCAGTTAGCTTCCCATCGATGGGAACAGTCTGCCTGCTGGCCTGACTCCTGGTAGTGACTTGTGCCACACTCTGCGTATCCGGGATGATGGCATGGATGATGTCCTCCCTCTGGCTGTTATATTGGGGTTTCCTTGAGAGAGCATCTGCAAGCAGGTTCTTTCCCCCTGGGATGTATTTCAGCTTGAAATCAAACCGCTTGAATTACTGCGTCCAGCGGACCTGTTTGGGGGAGAGCCTTCATAGGGTCTTTAAGGCTTCAAGGTTTTTATGGTCTGACCATACCTCAAAGGGGATCTTGGCTCCCTCTAGGAAGTGCCGCCATGATAGAAGAGCCCAAGAAACAGCAAAGGCTTCCTTCTCCCATACTGCCCATCTCCGCTCGGTGTCCTTGAGTTTTTTGAACACATATGTGCTAGGAAGCAGCCGTCCCTGGGGTCTTTCTGGAGGAGCACTGCTGCCACTGCAACGTTACTGGCATCAGCCTGGACAATGAACTGCCTATCTGGGTCCGGGTGCTGAAGGATGGGTTCCTCTGCAAACAGTCGTTTCAAGCTTTCAAGCGCTTTTTGACAGCTTAGCATCCAGGCTAACGGCTGTGTTGGCCGTGGCTTTGTGGGGGAGGGTCCTGTCTTTAGTAGTTCGGTAAGCGGCAGAGCCACTTCTGTGAAGGCTGGGATGAATTGCCAGTAGAAGTTAGCAAACCCCAGGAAACTTTGAAGCTGTTTCCTGGTGTGAGGGGGCTGCCAGTCAAGTACAGCTCTCACTTTCCCGGGATCCATCTCAATGCCTTCGTTCAACACTCGGTAGCCCAGGTAGTCCAGAGAAGTTTTGTGAAACTCACATTTGGACAGCTTCACATAAAGTTTTGCGGCTAACAGTTTCTTTAGTACTTGTTGGACTAGTTTCACATGTTCTTCTAATGTCTCACTGAATATGAGAATGTTGCCAAGTAGACTAGAACCCCCTTGTATAAATGTTCATGCAGCACTTTAATCAATTGCTTGAATACAGCAGGGGCTCCTTGGAGACCAAAGGGCATGACTTTGAATTGGAAGCCTACCTAATGGGCAGTTGAAAGCAGTCTTCCATTCATCCCCTTCCTTTATGTGCACCCTGTAGTAAGCTTCTCTCAAGTCAAGTTTAGTAAACACTTTTCCTTTTGAAAGGTAGTTCAGTAGGTCTTTCATGAGGGGAAGGGGGTAGATGTTTTCCATGCATACCACATTTATTCCATGAAAATCCACACAGAGTCTCATTCCCCCATCTTTCTTTTCCTTAAATAGCACCGGGGTGGCTACTTTGGATTTTGCAGGTTGGATGAACCCTCGGGCTAGGTTAGTATTGATGTACTTCCTCAGCTCAGCCATCTCTTTGGGGTCATTAAATACATCTTTAGTTTAGGGAGTTTGACCCTGGGCTCGATCTCAATTGCACAGTCAGTGTGGCAATGAGGAGGAAGGATGTTGCATTCCTCCTCACTGAATGCTTCAGCCAGGTCCCTGTATTCCCTGGGGACCTGGGGAGTCCCAGGTAGGTCTTTGATGGCTGTTGTGGCTGCCTCTCATTGGTGGGGCCCCTGAGGGCTCGTCTCAGTGGGTTCGGCTTTAAGAGGGATGGGTGGCAAGGGCCCCACTATCATATCTTTTCAGTAGCTGTCCTCCCATTTGATTGTAGGGACCCATTTGTCTAGCCAGGTGAGTCCCAGGATGATTGACTCTGCCATTTTTTGGGCTACTACAAATCGAATGAGTTCTGCGTGGATCCCCAGTTCCAATCTGACAAGCTCAGTGACCCATGTAGCAGGGATGCCACCTATTAAGGTACTGTCTACTTGCTGAAAGCATATGGGGCGGCTTAAGAGGTGTGGCTTTATGACTAGCTGCTCAACAATGGGGAAGGTAATTAATCAATGGGTGCAGCCGGTGTCTATTATTGCTGCTATCTTTCCATGCACCCCTGTCTCTAGCACTGTCAGCTTGACTTTGACCACAAAGGGGTGGATGGTTCCACTTACTATTGGGTCGTCTTCGCCGCTGCTACTGCTGGGTGGCAGGTCTTTGGTTGAGGTCTCTTCGCTCTATCCAGGGGAAGGGGAAGTCATGACTGGCTGCTGGGCAATTCTGCTGGCATCGGGGGCTTTTGTGGGTCCCTTCTACCTCTTGCTGATGTGGCAGGGTGCGGTTGTGGAACTGGCACAGGTGCCAGACACTTTGCAGCTCAATGACCCACTTGTCTGCAACGGTAGCATTTGATTACCCCTGTAGATTGAGCAGGAGGGGTTTCAGTAGGGTTTGTCAGAGGATGTCTACCCAAAGTTCTCCCTTGGGACCTCTCCATTGAGGAGTTGTGGCATGGGTGAACTTCTCTATCAAGAGCTATTGACATGGTATACCCGTCTTGCAGTCACCCTGGCACCCGCCAGATTCCACAGGCAGTTCTGACTTCTTGATCAATGGCTTCTTTAAAATAATGCAGAAATATTCTGTCCAGCCAATGTCCAAGGTTCCCCGCGACCTGTCTAAAATCCCATACGAAGTCCTTTATGGGTTGATTTCCTTGACCATCATCTTTATCTTGGCTTCACTCGTGTTGATTTGGTCTCGGTCTTCGAATCTGGCCCAGAGCAGCTCAACAAAACCTTCAGCATCATTTAATTCAGGAACCCCCTCATTATGCAGCTGGGCTATCCAGTCAGCAGCATCTCCCTCATTCATCCCCTCTGAGATCGCTGATATTAAATCGTGATCAGTTTTATATTGCTTTCCATACAGATCTATATGCACCCATACTCATGTGAGGAAATAGGCCATTGGTAGGCTTGCTGTCAAACGTCGCTCTAAAACGAACTGGCAGAATCACCACAGTGACTAGAGGTGGGGCAGGGACCTGTTGGGGTGCTGCGGCGGGCGGCAGGGTGAATGTCGGCGGCTGAACTGGAACCTGCAGCGGCAGCGCTGCTGGCTGTTGGCACAGACCCCACAGCAGTGCTGGGATCATTGGGGCAAATTTGGCCATGGTGATCCCGTAAGAGGAGGAGCAGAAGGCGCTGGCGTGCACTGGCACTGGGCCCACACCTGGCCGGGATAGACTCCCCAGCCTGGGGGCATAAATTCCGCAGGGGGTAGCATGAAGGCAGGTTGATGAGGGCTGGATATAGGATGATATCCGGGTGATCATTCTTTCAGTCCCATCTCTGGAATTGGATCAGACTGGCAACTTTTTCCAGAATCCATCTCCCTGGACTGAGTGCCTAGGCTTTGCATCACCTCTGCAGCTTCAAGGGCTCGTACCATGCCTTCAGAAGGAGAATACTGGATCTCAATAAACCTTCCGGTATGTGCTCCTATGGCTCCCTCTGCAATCTCCTCTCTCCCTTCCATCCTCGCTGAGTCTTTGCATCACCCAAGCCTTAGGTTGGTGCTGGGGCTCAGCACCCCCATTCATCCCACTTTCAGGATGCTGCTTAGTTATTTAGGAGATTCGGGTTAATGTCAGGGTTCCAAGGAACACTGGCAAGAAATAAAGCTCTGAGGCTTGAGGTTCCTCAAAGTTCCAATTTATTAGAGATGTCATGTTGGCACATCTGGGAAAATTTGAATCTGAAAGCTTCCAGGTTTTCCACATCCAGCTAACATGTCACAGCCCTGCCCCACACCCACAAGTTCATCACATTGTCCAATCAACTCTTCACAGTCAACCGGATACAATCTTTAGGCAGTCTCCATCAGACACAGGCAAAAGTCCTTGAATACGGAATGTTGTTATGACTAACTTTCTACCACTCCAACAACAACCCCCTCCCAACTTCCCCAGCTAAAATATGTGGCAGTTAAGAAGCAAAAAAGAAAATGGTCTTCCAAAACTGACACCCGATCTGGCCTGTGGGCCTTGTCTTTGACATGTCTGGTATATAGGAATATCTACACAGTGTATGAGCTAGGCCTTTGTAAGTCTAGGGAGATGGGCTATTCCACAAAGCGTCAAGGAAATAACATGGCTACTATCCTGTGGGAGTTCCAGATCCAGATGGACAGGCATAGTCATGGTATTCAAATAATTTAACAACTGGTTCTCTGCCTAATGACCAGCTCGGTAGGTGTGGCTGGGTCATCATGTGACTGGATAGGTGTGGTCAACTCGACATCACTCACATTGAGGGGGGCTTCTCCTTGCCCGGTGTCTCATGACCGTGGGGATGCTGCAACGGTCGTAAGTGTGAAAAACAGTCATAACTCATAAGTCACTTTTTTCAGTGCCATTGTAACTTTGAATGGCCACTAAATGAACTGTTGTAAGTCAAGGATTACCTGTACAAAAATACAAAAAGCTTTTTTGCTTGCAAAAAGTTACCTTAAATACCAATCATTAATTAGAAATACCTGCAAGCTGGAGTTACAAATCAGGCAGGGTGCCAGAGAACCTTGAGAAATTAAAATGCAATGATAACTATCAGAAGCCAACTCTTGCTCATTAAGATAAACCCTTTAGCAGAGAGGTAATTTAAGCTCTCAAGAAAATGGGTGGGCTTATTTGGGCTACCAACTGCTGAGCTAAAGAGACAAATTAACGAATTATGTAGAGGACCCAGGTTCAATTCTCTGCCCTCCCAAGTTTGTCAAGCACAGCTGGTCTCACCTCACAAAATATCGTAATCCAGATTTAAGGAAAGATCACATGTCCCCCAGAAATGCAGTAAAAAAATCAATGCCAAGCTAGCATCCTGCATCTTGGAAGTACACCCCAGAAAGATAGTGCCAGGAATCACTAAGCTGGTTCTTCTGCGCATGTCCAAGATGGCCGCTTGCTGAGATCTTGGAGCAGCAGAATGAGCGATCCCCGGCCGACGGAACATCTTGGCCGCCGACCTGGCCGATTCTCCCCTCAGGCCCAGCGATAAGATCATTCAGGCAACCGCGGGAGAGGTTTTTTGCCCTCTCAGGGTCCGCGGCTGCCGAGAACAAGGCCGAGGGGAGTGAACGGTGACTGGCAGCGGCCATTTTGGTGCAGGGCCTGGAGGGGGCGGTGCCTCAACTGAGAACCACCTCAATGGAATTGTTTCCCGGCGTTTTTGCCGGGAACGACGTATGGAGCCCTTCGGTCCATCGTAGAGGGCTGCGGGGGCGGAGGAGGCAGAAGAGGCTGAACTCCGCCACAGCAGCGTTTTTCCCAGCTTCTTTGGCCGGCAACGACGATGACGGCGCCCTCCGGTCCAGCATGGAGGGCAGCAGCGACGGATTCGGTGGAGGAGGCAGCCCCAGTAAGGTCCCCCATGCGGAGAGAGCGTGTTGGAGGGGGGGATACCGAGGCCACAGCTGGGGTGGTGAAGATGGCCGCGGCATCATCTGGGGAAATTAGCCTCTGGGTGGTGATGGCGGCTGTGAAGCTCCCTCGGCTGTGGTTCCGGCTAATTACCTCCTCTTCGCCCTTCCCCTGGGTATATTTTCCATCTGGCCTTACATTGCTATCTGCTTGCCTATGTTCCGGACTTTTGGACCAAATGGACCAGGCTGGGAGAGAGGTGATAGGAATTGGTGTGCTCTGCCTCAGTGGTCTCCCTTCCTTCCTCCCCCTGGACTCTGGATTCCAGATTCTGTGTTGGCGTCTGGACTCTGGGGTTTGAGGGAGGGTTTGACCATCAGGACTGCCAGCTCAGGGTCGTAAGATCTGTAGGACCCGGCTGAGGTTGGACTATTTCCCGGTGCCTGCCTGGACCTGCTCCCCTCCCCCTTCTTGTGGAGTGGGTTGTAGGGTGGAGAATGCTGGCTTGAAGGGGGCCTACCATGGAGGAGCTGCCATCCTAATGACATCAAATGCTGGTTCTTTCAAGATCGGTTCAATCCGGACTGTTTTAACATCGTGGTCAATAGGGATGAACTCATTCGTATGCTGATTTGCGTTATATGCGCTACTCTCCGATCGAACTTCTTGGCCTATGGGATTCCCCCATCTCGCGGGAATGGCCCTCCTCTCTATCGAGGGCCTACCTCTACGAGGGGTCTTGGGACCCGGAGAGGTGGCATGCGTCAAAGAAGAACCTTTGGGGTTTTTTAAAGAGGTTTTTTTAAGGGGGGAGGGTAGTGATGGGTGTTGGGGGGAACCCGTCGGGGGGGGGTATGTCCAGTCCTGGCGCGCGCTCACGGCATTACTTTAGTTGGTCCGAAGACGGGGGGGGAGGGGAGTGTTCGGAGCAGAGAGTGTTATTTCATCTGTACGGTAAGTGGGAGAGGCAGATATGGCGGAGGCAAGGGGCCGTATCGTTCTCTGGGAGCACGTGGTCGATGTCTACAAGCGATCACGTGCTCCGGCCCCTCAGTCCTTACTCATTCCCCGGATGGTCAAGACCCTCAGAGCTTGGGCCTTCGGCTGATGCTTTGCAATGCCCGGTCCGTGGTTAATAAGTTCCCCTGATTTGTCATCTTATTCAGAGGGAGTCCGCGGACTTTACGGGCATTACGGAGACCTGGTTGAGCACAGGTTTCCATGCATTCCATCAGCCAAGGGCCCAAGGTAGGGGTGGGGGGGTGGCGGTTGTGATGAAAGAGAGTCTGGAGCCGAGGGAGTCCACTGTGCCTCAGATAGCTGGTTGTGAATCCCTCCTTGTGAACTGGGGCCATCGGAATCAGATGGGTCTGTTGATCACATACCTGGCTCCTTGCTGCGTGACTACAGCCCTATCTGAGCTACTAGAGGTGCTTGCCGGGGTGGCGGTTGAGATTCCCAAACTTTTGGTGTTGGGGGATTTCAACTTGCCATCGGCTGGCTTGTCATCAACGATGGTTCAGGAGTTCCAGGCCTCCATGACGGCCTTGGACCTGATTCAAGTAACTGATGGCCCTACACACATTGGGGGAGGCGCACTAGACCTGATTTTTATATCTGGTCAGTGGGTTAATGATCTGGATTTAGGAGATATAGTGATGGAACCGGTGTCATGGTCAGATCATTTTCTTCTTCGCCTAGACTTTCAGACCGCCGCTCACCACTGCAGGGAGACGGAGCCAATGCGTTGGTTCCGTCCCAGCCGCCTGATGGACCCGGAGAGGTTCCTGACGGAGCTTGGGCCGTTCCCTGAGGATCTTGCCCACGGCACGACTGAAGAACTGGTTGCGGCCTGGGAACGGGCCGCGACTGGGGCTTTGGATCGTGTTGTGCCTTTGCGGCCACTGACCTGGCGTAGATCTCAATTGGCTCCCTGGTTCTCCGAGGAGCTGAGAGAGATGAAACTCCTAGAGAGCACTTGGAGGTCTAGCCGTTCCGAGGCTGATCGGACACTAGTGAGGTCTTTTACTAAGACCTACCTAGTGGCAATGAGGGAGGCGAAATGTTCTTACGTTTCCACCCTCATTGCATCGGCAGATAACCACCCGGCTGCCTTGTTTCGGGTGACCCGTTCCCTCCTTCATCAGGGACGAGCTGAGGAGTTTAATGGTTATCTATACGATAAAATCGTTCAGCTTCGGGATAGTTTGGACCAAGATTGCGATGATCCAACCGAGATGACGGAGACACGTCTTGTTGAAGTTATTTGAGATGAGTTTGATTCTGTGGCTCTCGAGGACGTGGACAGGTTGCTGGGGAGGTTACATGCAACTACATGTTTACTGTACCCGTGCCCTTCCTGGTTAGTGCTGGCTGCTCAGGAAGTGACACGAGGCTGGCTCCAGAGCGGGCAAGATACAACACCAGGGGATTATAAATGCTTCTTTGTTGGAAGGGGTTTTCCCCGCCGCCTTGAAAGAGGCGGTGGTGAAACCCCTCCTTAAGAAGCCTTCCCTGGACCCAGCTATTTTGGGGAATTACCGTCCAGTCTCCAACCTTCGCTTTGTGGCGAAGGTTGTAGAGAGTGTGGTTGCATGGCAGCTTCCCCAGTACCTGGATGAAGCTGTCTATCTAGACCCGTTCCAGTCCGGCTTCCGACCCAGTTATAGCACGGAGACGGCTTTGGTCGCGTTGGTGGATGACCTCTGGAGGGCCAGGGATAGGGGTTTCTCCTCTGCCTTGGTCCTATTAGATCTCTCAGCGGCTTTTGATACCATCGACCATGGTATCCTGCTGCGCCGGTTGGAGGGATTGGGAGTGGGAGGCACCGTTTATCGGTGGTTCTCCTCCTATCTCTCTGACCGGTCGCAGACGGTATTGACAGGGGGGCAGAGGTCGTCCGTGAGGTGCCTCACTTGTGGGGTGCCTCAGGGGTTGATTTTCTCGCCTACCCTGTTCAACATCTATATGAAGCCGCTGGGTGAGGTCATCAGTGGTTTCGGGGTGAGTTATCATCTATACGCTGATGACACTCAGCTGTACTTCTCCACCCCGGATCACCCCAACGAAGCTATCGAAGTGCTGTCCCGGTGCCTGGAAGCCGTACAGGTCTGGATGGGGAGAAACAGACTCAGGCTCAATCCCTCCAAGACGGAGTGGCTGTGGATGCCGGCACCCCGGTACAGTCAGCTGCATCCGCAGCTGACTGTTGGGGGCGAGTTATTGGCCCCAAAGGAGGGAGTTCGCAACTTGGGCGTCCTCCTGGATGGACAGCTGTCCTTTGATGAACATCTGGCGGCCGTCTCCAGGAGGGCCTTTTACCAAGTTCACTTGGTCCGCCAGTTGCGTCCCTTCCTTGACCGGGATGCCTTATGCACAGTCACTCACGCTCTGGTCACGTCTCGGTTGGATTATTGCAATGCTCTCTACATGGGGCTGCCCTTGAGGTGCACCCGGAGGCTACAGTTAGTCCAGAATGCGGCTCTTGCGGTAATAGTGAGGGCAGCCTTGTGGCTCCCATGTAACATCCCTGCTCCGCAGTCTGCATTGGCTTCCTGTGGTCTTTCGGGTGCGCTTCAAGATTTTGGTTACTACCTTTAAAGTGCTTCATGGCTTAGGACCCGGGTACTTACGAGACCGCCTGCTGTTACCTTATGCCTCCCACCGACCCGTACGCTCTCACAGAGAGGGTCTCCTCAGGGTGCCGTCCGCCAAACAGTGTCGGCTGGCGGCCCCCAGGAGTAGGGCCTTCTCTGTTGGAGCATCGACGCTCTGGAATGAACTCCCCCCTGGCCTACGCCAAGTGCCTGATCTTCGGACCTTTCGCCGTGAGCTAAAAACACACTTATTTATTCAAGCGGGACTGGCATAATAGTTTTTAATATTTTAAACTGGGTTTTTTATTGTTTTGGGGTTTTAAATTTTTTAAACTTTAAATTTAAATTTTTAACTATCGGCTTTTTTGTAATATGCTCTATTTTAAATTTTGATTTTAATTGTATATATATTGTGTTTTATTTTGGCTGTACACCACCCTGAGTCCTTTGGGAGAAGGGCGGTATAAAAATTTCATAAATAAATAAAAATAAATAAATAAAGCAGTGAAGGAAGACCCCCTCCCCAGATAGAAAAAGAAACCATGAGGCAGGAAGAAATTCAAAAACAATACAAATAATTAAATCACAACAGTTTAAATCCTTTTAAAACTAAAATACTAGCCTTGTCTGGCTCATTGCCAGATCTCACACCCTAGGCAAACTCAAGTTTAAACACTTGAGATAAGCCTAGCTATAAAGAAAGCAATTAGCACTAGAATGTAGGGGGGAAAAAGCAAACACAGTAACTGTTGCTTGTTAACAAATAGACACAGGAACTAGCTAGCCAGATTTCTGAACCCTGCTTCTCTTCAGGGACAGAGATTAACCGTTTTCCTTCCAAACGAAGCTGAATAGGGAAAATTATATCATCAATAAGCACAGGATTAAAGGTCACCAAGCACAGATTAAACTTCACCAAAAACCAGTTTTAAACCAAAGTCACGTACCAGCAAAGAAAAAAAACCCTCAGGAGAAGCTCAGATGACAGTAAGTCTGGGCATACTGCCAAGAACCTTTAGCTGTTATCAGCAATAAGAGTTAACTGAGAGGCAGTTTCTGTAAACAGGGCAATAAGGATTAGGCTAGAAACACCACCAGAATGTTTCCTTCCTGCCTTCCTTACAGGATTAGCCCTGTAAAGTGGAAAAAACCAAAATATTTCTTCCAACAAACGGTTCTCCGAACTGCTTAGAAAGTTAACAACCGATTCTAGTGAATAGGTGTGAACTGGTTGAATTCCACCATTGGACAGGCAGGTACTGGCCAATGAACCAGACATTGTGTTAGTAGATTAGAAGAAGTTGGAGAAATACTGTCTGAAGGAAGAAGGAAGTCTGAAGGAAGAACTAATTAGGATAGGGAAAGTAAAGGCCAGACTGATCTCAGTGGTAGTAAAAGCAACTGGGATGTGACTCCTAAGTGGGGAGAATGACTCCAACAGACCACAGGAAAAGCATTAGAGCTCTCTGTCTAGAAGTGTTCAGTGCCTCAAACTCCCAAGCTTCATATACATACATACATACATACATACATACATATATATATTCTGAGGTTTTCATGGGTGTTTGTATGTAGGTCTTTGGTTATTCGGGTTTTCTCCCGCGTAAAATTGGAAGTGTCTTGGCAACGTTTCGACGAAGTCTCATTCGTCATCTTCAGGCTTCAGCTTCGTGCTTCTGGGAGCAATGTGTGATTGCAGCTGTTTCTTCCTTTTTAACTGCTAGTGGGGGTTTGAACTGATTGGGTGGGAGCTTGGCTGTTCTCTGATTGGATAGGGGTTTTTTTGTGCTCTGATTGGCTGGGGGTGTGTCCTGTTTGGGTGGGGGCTTGGTTGTGCTCAGATTAGTCTGAGTTGCAGGGGGATTTGAGCTGGTGAGCTGCATTGCTGTTGTTTGGCTTCATGGTCGTGGTCGTGCTACATCTTCATAGTGGGTGTCAGTCTGCTGCATGTATGGATTGGAGGGGTTTGAAATGGCTAATGTTGCAGCTGCGGTCTGGCTTCTGGTCCTTGGTCGTGCTTCATGATCAGTGTGGGTTTGGGTCTGCTTTCTGGGTGGATGTGTGGTGGTGACATCCTGTGTGGACCTCGTGAGTGAGGGTCTGGTGTCATTCCTCGTGTTATGGACTCGTTTGTCAATAAGGGCGGGTTTCCAAATGGCTGGTAGGCGGGAGGTATCATCTCGTTTATTCATGCTGTGTGGGCGTTTTTCTATCTCGATGGCTTCTCTGATTATTCTGTTGTTAAAGTGTTCAGTTTTGGCGATAGTTCTGGTCTTTTTAAAGTCAATATCGTGTCCTGTGGCTTTAAGGTGTTGGACCAGGGAAGAAGTTTGTTCCTCTTTTTTGACTGAGTTCTTGTGTTCTTCAGCGTGTGCACTTATTCTTCTGTTGGTCTGTATGTGGTGAGGCAGGCGGTGCATGGGATTTCATATACTCCTTGATTTTCTAACTTAATTTTGTCTTTGGGGTTTCTTAGGATGGTGGATATTTTTTGGTTTGTGCAGAATGCTGTCTTGATGTTGTGTTTGTGGAGGATCTTGCTGATTCTGTCTGTGGTGCCTTTTATATATGGGAGGAGGGCTGTGCCGTTTTCTTGTTCTCTGTCTTGGATTTTAGTGGGGGGTTCTTTTTGGATTAGTTTGGTAATCTTATTTCTCTGGAATCCATTGGATGTTAGTACGTTAGTGAGAGTGTGTAGTGAGCGGTTTTTAGGTGTTGTTCGTCAGCTAAGCGTTTTGTTCTGGAGATGAGTGTCTTGGCTACGGAGTTGATCTGTGCTGGGAGGTGGTGTGAGAGTGCGTGCAGATAGCGGTTTGTGTGTGTTTTCTTCTGGTAGATAGTGTGTCCTAGGGAGCCATTGGGTTTCCTGTAGACTAAGACATCTAGGAAGGGAAGTTGGTTGTTAAGTTCTGTTTCCATGGTGAACTGTATTTTGGGATGTAGGCTATTGAGGTGTGTGAGGAAGTTGTCAAGTTTTTCTTTCCCGTGTGGCCAGATTTTGAAGGTGTCGTCTACATATCTGAGCCAGAGTTTGGGTTTGTGATCAGATTTTTCTAGAGCTTGGGTTTCAAAGTGTTCCATGTAGAGGTTGGCAATGACAGGTGAGAGGGGTGATCCCATGGGTGCTCCTTCTATTTGTTTGTATTTTTGTCCGTTATAGATGAAGTATGTGTTGGATAGGCAGTGGTTGGTCAGATCTAGGATGTGCTTGGGGGGGTTATATTTGTTTCAAATTTGTGATTTATATTGTTTATTTTATGTATTTTTAATATGGCTGTAAACTGTCCTGAGTCCTTCGGGAGAAGGGCAGTATAGAAATTAAATTATAAATAAATAAATAAATAAATAAATAAATAAATAAAAAATATGCAAATAATACTAGACAATCTGAATTATTTATCAGAATATGTTTGACAGAATATTTATTTTTGATATTTTTTAATGTGGTATATTTTGAAAGCAGGGTAATTGACAAATTATTGTTTCTGATGAAGGGATGAATTCTGAGATTTACATAATGCAATTTTTTTTTTAAATGTACAGGCATGATCACTTGAAACAAAATGTACAGGCATGATCATTTGAAATAATAAAGATTGAATACAGTCAGTCCTTGTTTAGCGAGCTCAGTAATGATTTGCAAATATGATGGTCATAAATGATAGCAAACAGCAAAAAATAATTTTTTGATCAATATGTGCACTTATAGTTAAATTTCTATGCCTGACAACACACACTAAAATGAGAGTAACAATAACATTGCTGCATGAGTGAATTCATCTAAATGTATGTATATAGCATGTGTATATGTTTACAGATTACAGATTAACAGAGTTGGAAGGGACCTTGTAGGTCATCTAGTCCAACCCCCCACCCAAGCAGGAGACCCTACACCATTTCTTACAAATGGCAGTCCAATCTTGAAAGTCTCCAGTGATGAAGCTCCCGCAACTTCCAAAGGCAAGCTGTTCATATTTCTAGGTTGAATCTCTTTGATCAGTTTCCATCCATTATTCCTTGTCTGGCCTTCAGGTGCCTTGGAAAATAGCTTGACCCCTTCCTCTCTGTGGCAGCCCCGCAAATATTGGAACACTGCTATCATGTCTCCTCTGTCCCTTCTATTCCCTAGATTAGTCATGCCCTGTTCCTGTAACCATTCATTGTATGTTTTAGCCTCCAGTCTTCTAATCATCCTGTTTGCTCTTTGGAGTTTCCGGTTGATGTCTCGGCAGGACGGTAGTAGCTAGTGGAGCTCCGCAAAGCTCACCTGATTTCTGCTTGCTTGGAGGTCCTATGGGGCCAAAGTCACCCTTAAGATAGGAAGGACTCTATTTTGATCACAAGGGAATGGCGGTCCCCTTGCTAGATCCAGAGAAACTTTCTTGACAGGCAGAGAAGAGGACACCCATTATGGTTGAACTGAGGCTGTGACAACCATAATGAAGGAAGCATGAAGAGATGAAGAAGAAACAGTGTATTCAATCTGGGTAAGAATTGTCTAATTTCTACCCAGAACTATGTCCTCCAGAAGTAATTCTTTAAAAAAACTGGGACTCTAGAGAGTAGGAGGGAAGGGATTGTTTTTCCTCCTCCTAAGAAAAGCGGCAAGTGAAAGTTAGAGCTGATGACAGATCTGTGTGAAGAGAGAAGTGAATGGGAAGTTAAACTTAAAATTAAAGGGGAAAATGGGACTGGTTGTTTCAACAAGATAAATTTACTTAAAATATGGACAATATTTCCTTTTTTGAGCCTTTTTTTTTACTTTTGGCCATAGGGCATGGAAGATTCTTTTTTCTCTCTTTTAGTCTTTAAAAGTTTGTAGTAAAGACAGAGAAAAGGAATAAGGAATAAGGGTGACAGCTATTAGCCAAAGACAGTATACAAGGAAAATGGGGCACAGAACAAAGAAAAGGAAAGAAAATATTTTGAAAGTGACAGACAGATAAAAGACTGAAGCCAAACAACAGCTGTAAATCTGCATAATTGGGAAATTGCCACACCTGGTGTTTAGAGATAGATATTGAAGCCGGAATTTGGGAAAGTGACTTGAAAAAAGGAGGAGATAGATGGTGGCTATAATGAAAACTTTTGACTCTCTGTGGATTATAAATATTTCTGACTGACTGAAACAGTGGAATGACCTGAACTTGTTGAGAATCTGGGAAAAGACCTTTGGACTAGCCAGATACTTTGGATTATTGGATTATTAAAAGCTGGGGACTCAGCAGGCCTTTTGGATTACAAATACTAACTGACAGAGGACAAGATAGAACAATGGTTGCCTCCAAAGACAAATATTTTATTCTCTCTTTTTTCTCTTTTTATAACAGAGTGAATTGACTTTGTGGAATACAAATCTAATTGATTGTGACTTTAAAGAATGGTCGATGTGACTTCCTGCTTGGCACCGTAGGTGATGGCAGTGATCTTTACGATCACCAACCTCCGGATTATGTGGAATCGCTAGGACAGCTTAAATCTGCTGTCCAGCGGTTCGAAAAACCCTCTCTTCGGGAGAAGAAGAGATGGTGAGCTGAGGGCAGAGGTTGAATTTCCCTAAAGCCCCTGAGAAAAAAGGGGTTTGAAGGGTTAAGTTCCCTCCAGCAACCCGAAGTGCTCCAGATCCGAGGATTTTTCTGCTTTCTGCTTGGCCAATCACCACAACCAAACACCGAGATTTATTTTGGACAATAAAGGATTATACCGGACAGAACGAAAGTGGGAGAACTTTATGCAAGTAGCCAAGCCAATTCCCCGTTACTTTGTAACAAGTTTGAAAACAGCAAGAAAATGGAGGCGAATTGTTAACAAGTTAACAAGTGGAAAGCGAAAGTGATACTTTTAGCGTTTGCCGTCTGCTGCTGGTAAATTGCATGTTATTTGCTACTTTAACTCTTTAACTCTTTGCTGCCTGCTGATCGAATCTAGGGGAGATTTTTAAATATTGCTTTAAAAGACTGTGTTTCTCAGAGGTTAAAAAGATTTAAAGTGAATATTAAGTTGGAAATAAATAAATAATTTTATAGAAGATGGCAGCCAAACAATTAAAGTCTACTGTAACAAAGGGCTCTGGAATTTCATCAGCTGGTGCCTCTCCAGCTCATACAGCAGAGACTAGAACATTGAACTTAGAGGCGGTACAAGAGAACTTAAAAGACTTTATGCAAGAAAAATTTAAAGTAATAACTGATGAGATGTCTGAAATGAAAGAGCAGATATTAGAAATTCAAGTGGGAAATAAGTTAAGGAAGGATTTGTAATTGCAGTACAAAGTTTGGCAACAAATGTGATTTTATTAGAAGAGGAAGTTGACGAAATTAAGCAACATAATTCAAAATTAGAAAATAAAATGGCTGAATTTCAAAGTAAAATGGAAAAAACAGATGATGAAATAGTTTTGATACAATATAGAAATATGGAATTTGCTCTAAGAATCGGTGGTTTGAAAGAGAATAAAGAAGAGAATTTAAGGGAAATTTTTTCTGAAGTATTTGCTGAGATATTAGCAGCTCGTCCAGCAAATGTGGCTTATCAAATTGATAAAATATATCGTGTGAATTCTTGGATAGCAAGGCAAAAAAAGTTGCCAAGGGATGTTGTTATTTATTTTACAAATAGAACAGTGAGAAATCAGATTTTGCAAGCCTCATATAAGGGGGAGAAGATTCAGATTGCTGGTCAAGATATTTTAATATTAAAGGAAATTCCACCAAAAATGTTAAGGGCTAGGAAGGAATTTGCCTTCCTGGTGAATGAACTTAAAAACGTCAGATTGAATATAGATGGGATATTCCAACTGGTATAATAGTATATTATGCAGGAAAGTACATCGCCTCAATACAGTTGGAAAAGCAAGAGAATTTTATGTTGAGGCATTAAAGTTGGAAGTCTTCCCCATTGGAAGCTAGAAGAAAGGAGACTGAAGTGAAGGAAAGAGAAGTGAAGCAGGTACAAGAACAGATTGTGATGGAAGAAGATTTATTACAAGTGTTGGAAATACCTACGACGGGTTCAGACTCAAAAGAACAAAGGCTGACAAGAGCTGCTGCTAAACGCAAGGAACAAGAGATGAAGGCACAACAACAACTGGCAACTATTACAACGGAAACAGTGGGAGGAGCAAGGCCTAAAGCAAAATGTGATCTGCGGCTAGTGTTCCAAAAGTTTCCTTTGGCCGATAATGGCAATTAAACTATTATCTTGGAATGTTAATGGTTTGAATTCACCGCAGAAGAGAAGGAAAGTATTTCACTATTTGAAATAATTTAAAAATGACATTACCTGTTTACAAGAAACACATATTAGATCTTTAGACCAGAAATATTTGATAAATTCAAAACTGGGAGTACATTTTGTTGCCTCCTCTTTGGAAAAAAAATGGTTTAGTTATATATATAAAGAAGGATATATCAGCAAAATTAATTGAGGTGGATAAGCAAGGAAGATACATTGCTATTGAACTTTTGTTGGAGGGAAAGAAGACATTATTAATCGGAGTTTATGCTCCGAATCAACAACAAGAAAATTTTTTCAAGTTTTTACATAAAAGAATAGTATTTTGGGATTATAAATCATATATATTAATGGGTTAATTGGAATGGTGTGTTGGATACTCAAAAAGACAAAAAAAGTTTAAGGAAGATATCAAGCTGGGCGAAATTACCAAAGGCTTTTTTTGAAATGATGGAGGACTTGGAATTAAGAGATATTTGGAGAGAACATAATACAGAAGAGAGGGATTTTACCTTCTTTTCTGACAGGCACCAATCATTTTCGAGGATTGATTTTATTTTGATTACTAATGATTTGTATTCTAGAGTGAAGAAGACTTAAGATTTGTTCAAGAACTCTATCTGATCATAGTCCGGTTTGGATTGAATTTGATCGGGAAAAGGAGGCTAGGAGATCATGGAGGTTGAATGAGAATTTGTTTAAATATGAACAAAATGTAAATGAATGTAAAAAGCAAATGAAAGAATTTTTTATTATGAATATGAAAAAAGAGACATCTATAGAGATGATTTGGGACGCTAGCAAGGCTTATATGAGAGGAAATCTTATACAAATGAATATTAAATACAAAAATAAATTGCAGAAAAAGAAAAAGGAACTGGAAGAGGAAATTAAAAAGAAAGAACAATTATTGATAAATAGTCCAGGAAATAGTAAAATAAAAGAATCAATAAATATATCAAGAGGTCAGTTTAATATGTTGATGGCAGATCAAGTAGCAATTAATTTACAATATGTAAAACATAATACGTTTAATAATGCCAATAAGCCAGGAAGATGGCTTGCCTATTTAATAAGGGAAAACAGAAAATCAAACGATTGATAAATAGAATATAGGGTAAGGTGGGTTATCAAAAGAACTTGATTAAAAAGCATTTTTAGAGTATTATAGTAAATTATATACTAGGGATATGATTGATGATACAGAGATAGAAAGATATTTACAACAACAAAATATTTGTGAGCTTACAAAAATCAAAGAGAAGAACTGAATCAATTAATTACTTCAGAGAAAATTTTGTTAGCAATTAAGCAACTTAAAATCGGTAAAGCACCAGGTACAGATGGTTTAACAGCTGTTTATTATAAAAATTTACAAAATGAGATGGTTGAACCACTTAAAGAGTTATTTAATAAAATTCAAATGGGAGGGGATGTTCCCCCTTCATGGAGGACAGCCTTTATTTCGTTAATACCGAAGGAAGATCGAGATGGTATTAAAGCAGAGAATTATAGGCCTATATCACTTTTAAATACTGATTACAAGATATTTGCCAAGATACTTGCTAATAGATTAATGCCAGTGATGAATCAAATAATTCATAATGATCAGTCAGGATTTATTAAGGGTAGGCAGATGAGATATAATGTGAGCAAATTGTAAATTTACTTGAATATTTGGAACGAAACAACCAAGTCTCAGCAGCATTCCTTTTTGGATGCTGAAAAGCTTTTGATAGATTGGATTGGCAGTTTTTGTTTAAAGTAATAGAAAAAATGCAATTTGGGGATTATTTTATCCATGCAATTAAAGCAATATATCAGAAGCAAACAGCACAAATAATAGTAAATGGTGGGTTAACAGAAACTTTTAAAATTGGGAAAGGGACGAGACAGGGATGTCCCTTGTCCCCATTACTTTTTATTTTAACTTTAGAAATTCTTCTGAATAAAATACGTGGTTCTGATTGAATAAAGGGAATTAGAGTTAAACATCAAGATTACAGATTAAGAGCTTTTGCAGATGACCTGGTTGTTACTGTATCTCAACCAATATACTCAGTTACTGGCTTAAAAGATATAATTGGTCAGTATGGCAAAGTATCTGGATTTAAGGTGAATCAGCAAAAGACAAAGATGATAACTAAAAATATGAATATACAACAAAAAGAAGAGTTAGAAAGAACTACAGGTTTTGAAATCGTTAAAAAGGTTAAATATTTAGGAATATATATTACAGCTTCAAATGTTAAATTATACAAAAATAATTATGAGGTATTGTGGCAGAAGGTATGGAAAGAAATGGAGAGTTGGAAGAAGTTACAACTATCCTTGTTGGGAAGAATAGTGGCTATAAAAATGAATGTTTTGCCCAGGTTTTTATTTTTTTTTCAAATGATACTGGTGCTTAAGAATGATATTAAATTACAGGAATGGCAAAAGGGGATTAATAAATTTGTATGGATGGGCAAAAAACCAAGAATAAAATTAAAAATAATGCAGGATACAAGGGAAAGGGGGGGGTGTCTTAAAATGCCTAACTTAAAATTGTATTATGAAGCAGTTGTCTTATCATTAATTACTGATTGGATTAATTTAACTGAGGAAAGAGTTTTGAATATAGAAGGTTATGGTTTGTTATATGGGTGGCATGCCTATTTATTATATGATAAGAAAGTAGATAAAATATTTAAAAATAATATAATTAGAAATGCATTATTGAGGGTCTGGAGGAAATATCAATATAAATTAGATGGAAAGATTCCAATATGGGCAATCCCGAGACACATGATAGAAAATATAAATATATATCAAAAGATGGAGGTAGTTACCTATAAAGAACTTCTTTGTATGGAAAAGGGGGAATTACAATTAAAATCTAGAGAAAAGATGGGGGAAGAAGGGAAAAATTATACATGGTTCCAATATGGACAATTACAAGCTAGGTGGAAACTAGATCAAAAAATAGGTGTTAAGCAAATTGAGGATAATTTGTTAAAACAAATGAGAGATCAAGGCCAACAGCATATTAAGAGGTTGTATAATGTATTAGTAGAAATAGACTCAGAGACTGAATTGGTTAAGGATTGTATGATTAAGTGGGCACAAAATTTTCAGCAACCAATAATGTTGGAAACTTGGGAAAGAATTTGGGTGAGGAATGTTAAATTTACACAAGCGCAAAATATGAGAGAAAATTTTTATAAGATGTTTTATAGATGGCATTTAGACCCCAAAAAATTGTCATGTATGTATCCTAATGTACAGGCTAAATGTTGGAGATGCGATTGTGAAGATGCCACTTATTACCATATATGGTGGACTTGTAAAAAAGTTAAAGCATTTTGGATTAAAGTATGGTGGATCATGCAGAATATTTTGAAAAAGAAGATTAAGTTTACCCCGCAGTTCTTTTTACTAGGAATAATTATGGATTGTACAGCTATAGAGACTAAATTGATTTTGAACTTAATAACAGCCGCAAGACTTTTGATTGCTCAATATTGGAAGAAAGAAGAATTACCTACAATTGAAGAATGGACAATTAAAGTATCAAATCTGGCAGAAATGGCAAAAATCTCTGCTTACTTGAAAGACTATACACAAGAAAAATATATTTTAGAATGGAAAATGTGGATTGATTATATTCAAAATAAGTATCAGATAAAAAAATATCGAATAGCATATGAGTAAATTTAGGAAATATTTTGTATTAGATATATTTTTGAAGGAGAGGGGAATTGAGAGTGTGATTAAGTGTGGAGACTAGAAATTATAATTTAGGAATTATTTTAGATTATGATTGTTAGTTTTGATACCCTGCATTTTGTTCTGGGAAGTCGGGTGGGGGTGGGGAGTAAGGGGAGGGAATTGGGGGTTGAGGCTAGAGATGGAGTGATGGTTAATATACAGGGATTATTGAAGATGTATAAATATAATTAATGTAGGGTCAGGTCTGCCCAGTTACCATTTTAGAACGGTGGGGAGGGAGAAAAGAGGAGAGAGTAGGAGGTAGGAAAGAGGAGACGAGGGGTAGAGGAGGGGTAGAAGAGGGAGAAGGAAGGTGTAGGGTGGAGGGAGGAGAGGATGTAGATAAGAGAAGGAGAGGAAGGTCTGGAAAGTAAAAGAAGGTAGAAGAGGGAAGAGTGTTAAAAAGGGGGATGGTGACTGGGCAGGCCTGACTAATTGTATATAACTGTACATTGAATGAGTTGTTTGACATGATTGTAAAAATAAAACTTTTTTATGGAAAAAAATAAAGAATGGTCGATGTTTGGGGGAATTGGATTTTTGATCTGATCTTTTTCTATTTGACATATGGGATATTGAAGGGTTGGTGGGTTGTTTGTAGATAGGTTGTTTGGGACGTTGGTGCCTTTGGTGGGTTTCCCCTTCGTGTATTTAAAGGGAAAAAACAAAAAAATATTAATATTAGGTGCTAAGATGACAAGTGTTCCAAATCTAACCAGAATAGGAAAGAAAGCATCATCTACACTGTCATCAGCTGCCTCAAATCCATCGAGTCAGAGGTCATTAGAAATTATGTTGCAGCAAGATAAAATAAATACATTTCAAAAGAAAATGCAAACAATGCTTCATTTGATACAGGAGGCGATGACAAAAAAGCCATAACGAGATGAAAAAGGAGATGAAGAGATGAAGAATGATATGGGAGAGATAAAAGAAAAAATTCAAAATACGGATGGAAAATTAGAGAACTTTCAGCAAATGATAAAAAATGAACAAAGGATTCAGAAAATGGAGGAGAAATCAGAACAAGCAGAGAAAAAGTTGATGAAATACACTAAAGATTGACTCAAGCAAACAAGAAAATACAACGACAATGTTGGAACAGAGAAGGCAACCCACTTTTTAAGATTCCAGAACATAGAAGAGGAAAAAAGGGAAGACCTACCAGACACCATGAAAGAGCTGTTAGCGAATGCATTAAGGATTGATAAGCAGGAAATGGATGCAGAGATAGATGAAACTTTTAGAATACACACAAGTTATGTGAGAAGATATAAATTTCCAAGAGAGGTACATGTGAGATTTTTGAAAAAGTCAATAAGAGATGCCTTCTTGCTCTCAAGAAGGCAAGAGATGAACCATTACAATACAAGGGAAAAGAATGGGTGGTCTTGAAGCAGGTTCCTAGGAGAGTGAGAGAACTACAGAAACAATATCAATTCTTGACTGCAGTGCTGATTAAATATAATGTAAACTTCAGATGGCTGATATCTGAGGGAATCCTAATCAATTGGAATCATAAAAGATACATACTGGATTCGCTAGACAAAGCTATGAAATTTTATGATCACCATTTTAATACAAATGAAGTTCAAGAAGTGAGGGGAGAAGTAGAATATAAAAGTCAAGAAAAATTAACAACAGAAGAAAGGAGCACACAACAAGAAGAAAGCAAAGTGAAGAAAAAAGAATGAGCAGAGCAAGAAAGAGCAAGAGCTAAAGACCAGAGAGAAATATGAAACAACTAGGAGAACAAGACCTATATACAAGTGAAATGATGGAAGAGGAAACAAAGATGCTGTTAACCAATATAAATGGACTGAACTCCCCCATGAAAAGGAAAAAAAAATCTTTACAAAGCTACAAAAACTAAAACTAGATATAATTTGTCTACAAGAAGTGCATATTAAAAAACATAATAATAAACTATTGGAGTACCCCAAACTGAGGAAACTATATTTTTCACTTGTGCAACAAAAAGGAGGTGTGGTGTTATATGTCAAGGCAACAATAAATGGTAAGCAAATTTTTATAGATGAAGATGGGAGAATTTTGATGGTGGAAGTGACAGTAACAATATATGCACCAAACAATAGACAGGAAGAATTTTTAGTAGCAATATATGCACCAAACAATAGACAGGAAGAATTCTACCAAAAATTACACAGAAAGATATTTGAAACGGAGCATGAGAATTTTTGTTTTATAGGAGATTTCAATGCAATTGTAGATACAAAGCTTGACTACAAAAATAACAAATAAAGTAAAAAAGTAAGAAAGATTTTACCTAGAACCTTTTTTTAACATGGTGGAAGAAATGTATATACAGGATATTTGAGGAAAATCCAGGGAAAAATCAATATACCGTATTTTTCGGACTATAAGACACACTTGACTATAAAACACACCTAGGTTTAGAGGAGGAAAACAAGAAAAAAAAATTCTGAACCAAATGGTATAGTAATATATTTAATTAAATGTAGCAGAATAATATTTCAACCATGTAAAGTCAACAGCGGTATTAAGAACCATCATCACTGACATTAACAAATTTAAGGTTTAAGCACTCTTCTAATTTTCTAGAAACCCCAAGAAATCATCATCGCTAGTGTCAGAATTTAGGAAGCTCAGTTGCTCACAATCACTGGTATCACTTTCTTCACTATCTTCAGTTCCATCTAAGGAATTGCTAATGCCACAATTTTTGAATGTCTGTGCAACGATTTCGTCCTTCACTGAGTGCCATAATGTTTTAACCCATTCACAAACTTGAGTGATAGTGGGCCTCTTCATTCTTCCAATAGATGTCAGATCATGATTAGCAGCAGCCATCCATTTGTTCCACTCTTCTCTCATCTAGACTTTAAATGGTTTGTTAATGGAAATGTCAAGAGGTTGCAACTGGCTGGTAAGACCCCAGGAATTACAGCTAGATGAGTCTTCACTTCTTTACATCTCTTTTTGTGGTTTTGCTAATATGTGCTTTAAACTGGTTAAGCAATAATAAAGCAGTTTTTTTCAGAAGCTGTCCAGGATGTTTGGACCACACTTTTTCAATTCATACTCTCATTCCATTTTCATCCATCTTTTCTCATGAACATGCATAATAACGACTTTTGGAATTGGCAAGGAAAAAAAAGCAAGAATAAAGTTGAAAATGCTACAGGAATGAAAAAGGAATGGGGGTTATGGGCTACCGGACTGGGAGCGATATTATCAGACATCCAGGGGTGAAATCTAAAATTTTTTGCTACCTGTTCTGTGGGTGTGGCTTGGTGGGTGGTGTGTCCTGTGACTGAGTGGACGTGGCCAACTCAATGTCACTCACAGCCATGCCCACTCAGTCACAACCCTCCCCACCAAGCCACGCCCACAGAACTCAGTAGGGAAAAAAAATAATTTCTATTCTGCCTTTTCCCTTTCCCTCGCCACCTGTTCTCCCTTCACCTAGGCCCTGGAGCTGCCACCTGCCTCAATGGGGTCAGGGAATGTACCATTCCCCAACTCCGGCCTTTCTCCGGAGCTGTCACCCACTCACCACCCGCTCGCCGCCTGCTCGCCCTTCGCCTTTGGTCAGGGGCCGGGGCCCAGGGACGCCCCATTCCCTGAGGCCCCGGAGTCACCCCCTGCTCACCGCTTCCTCAACCAGGTCGGGGAATGCACCATTCCCCGACACCAGCCTTGTCCCGGAGCCGCCGCCCACTCTTCCTTCACCACACGGCATATACTTACTTTCCTCCAGCAACTGGCTGCCAGGAAAGGCAAGCATCCAAAAGTTACCGGAGTTGCTCTCCTTGAATATGCCGCCTTGTTCTGTGCGCCGGCTGCGCAAGCGCACACCCAACCTGCTGCTGATAAATAAATGAAATAAATGGTGTGCGCTTGTACAGCCAGTGCATGGAACAAGCAGCAATGGTGGTGGCATATTCAAGTAGAGGGACTCCAGTAACTTTTGGACACTTGCCTTTCCTGGCAGCCAGCCACTGGAAGAAAGTAAGTATACGCTGCGTGGCGAAGGAAGAGTGGGTGGTGGCTCTGGGACAAGGCTGGTGTCGGGGAATGGTGCATTCCCCGACCTGGTTGAGGCAAGCGGTGAGCAGGGGGTGGCTCCGGGGTCTCAGGGGAATGAGGTATCTCTGAGTCCTGACCAAAGGTGAAGGGCGAACAGGCGGCGAGTGGGCAGCAAGTGGGTGAAGGAAGAGCGGGTGGCTGCTCCAGGGAAAGGCTGGAGTTGGGGAATGGTGCGTTCCCTGACCCGGTTGGGGCAGGCAGCAGCTCTGGGGCCTCGGGGAATGGGCCCCGGCCCCTGACCTACAGGCGAGCAAGTGGCGAGCTGCCTTCCTGGTTTCCCAGTGTTCAGCTTGCGAAGGCTGGATTGCGGGCCGTGGACTGGTTCGGGGGCATGGCCAGCTAGCGATTGCTACCGGATCGCTGAACCAGAACCAATCTCCGCTGCCACCCGATCCGGTCCCATCTGATCGCATTTCACCTCTGCAGACATCTATACTTACATGGGTAAAAGAATGAATAAATTTGAGACATACTGGAGGGACATGATCTCCAATTAGGGTGGCATTCCTTTCTATGGTATGGAAGGAGTGCGGTAAACAGATATTTTCATAGACACTATGTGACAAATGCTTTACTTTTAGTATGGGAAAAAATTAAATCACAAAATTATATGAAAATACCAGTTGGGCTTTCTACAATGGAAGCATTGTCACATCCAAATGTTGTCAACTTGGAAAAAATTGTATCTTATAAGGACATTTTAAATGAGAATGGGGAATTTAAAATCAGACAGGAATTACAAAATCAAGGGGTTGATATAGTGGCCACACTTGCAAATACAATCAAGATATGCGAAAGATGCAAAAACAGGTTTTTTATAAAAAACCAACAATACAATGTAAGGTTTGGTGATATGCTTAAGTTAACAATGAGCCAAAAGAAGAATGTAAGTGGAGGCTTGAGAAAGAATCAGGGTTTATTTTGAT
The DNA here is from genome assembly GCF_028640845.1 of Ahaetulla prasina. Classification (NCBI taxonomy): domain Eukaryota; kingdom Metazoa; phylum Chordata; class Lepidosauria; order Squamata; family Colubridae; genus Ahaetulla; species Ahaetulla prasina. The sequence continues at coordinate 79,772,541 of NC_080543.1, read as the reverse complement.
TAAAGCAAAAGGCTGGGTAGACAGTTCCAGGAACATACAGACAAGGTGCATGTAAGGAAGGCCACACTTTGGGGAAGGTATGGCATCCTTTTATACCTTCAGAGACATGAACTTAGTACCCAGTTCTGGCCCTCTGGCCCATGCCTTCCTTGTAGCCCTGCATTGGCTGTACACAGTGGTAGGATTCAGCCAGTTTGCACCCCTTCGGGAGAACCAGTTGTTAACTTTCTAAGCAGTTCGGCAAACTGGTTGTTGGAAGAAATCATTAGGGCAGAGAACCGGTTGTTAAATTACTTGAATCCCCCCACTGGCTGTGCAGCAAGAAACGGGGGCACTGAGTGCTTAGCAGCAGAGGGGCTGGGTGCTTAGTAACACAGGTATTTGCCCAATGTAACCCTGCCAAGCCATGACATGATCCGCACCAGGCTCTGAGTTGTACACAAAAACAAGATAACAGAAGTGAGATCACTGGTAGAAGCAAATGGCAGAGGCAATTCCAATTCTTAGCAAAGTAATTCTTACAGAAGCAAAACAGCAAATCAAACCAATTCTACTGACTCTACTATTATGTCCCACTAATTCTACATATCCTATTATTATGTCCCTTCAACTTGATAAGATGTTATTAGGGACAGATGAAAAATTGATAAGAAAAATATATAACAATTAAATTTTAAAATGGAAGATGAACTAGTAAAAGAAACAATGATAGTATGGGCAAGAAACTTTGGCTATACCATAGAATTAGACAAATGGCAAAAACTTTGGGATAGAAATTATAAACTGACAATAGCTACTGCATATGAAGAAAATCTTTATAAAATGTTTTATAGGTGGCATTTGCCACCGGCAAGACTAGCAAAAATATTTAACAACATGTCCACCGAATGTTGAAAATGCAACCAGACTCCAGGAATTTATTATCATATGTGGTAGACATAGAAAATATTGGACAAAAATACACATATGGTCGGAGAAGATGACTAAGGAACATATAGACTTAAAACCAGAAATATTTTTGTTAGGTATAATACAAGAAAGTTACGACAAAGGGACTATATATTTAATGTTACATGCATTGACAGCAGTGAGAATTGTATTTGTATGATATTGGAAAAATGAGAACACCCCACCAGATGAAAATATAATCTGGAAAATATTGGATTGTGCAGAAATGAATAGATTGACATTGAAAATAAAAGATAAAGGGGACAGGGGCTCCAGTGACGTCACCCTCCTGCTGGGTGCTCAAACAGAGCACTCCGTGTTAGAAGATTGTAAAAGTCAGTGAAACAGAAAATAAATCACTGTTCACTGAGCTTAGCATAATCTCTGGGTGAAAGAGATTATCAGAATTGTGGAAGAGTGGCAGGTCTGACAGGGGGTTTGCTCTCAAGAGCGAATTTTCCTGGATTTATGACCCCACCGAATTCCACTCCTTCCAACTTCAGCACGCCCCTGTTTTTATCAGGGAAAAGGAGAGGAATGTCGCTTCTGCTCCAGAGGACTTATTAAATTGATTGATATTCCAAGCAGACGGGAATTTCACAAGCGTTCAATCTTTGATGCAGAATCAGCATGGCAAGTACCGACTCCCTTTTTGAAATTTGAAACCTTTCTTTGTCTTTGATTAATTGACTTTTAAAATGGCGTCTAAAAGTGAAAGTAAAAATTTTTTAGTACGATGAAGCAGGGTTACTTGTGGATTGTTACAAACGGGGGTTTTTTATACTGAAAGGAGGAAGGAGAGTTATTAAGTTTGAATTCCTGATTCTTTTGAAGACAGAATGGCAGCTAAACCTTTAAAGCCTTCTGGAAGAAGGGGATCTGAACCAAGTCTTGAGGAAATATTGAAAGAACAATTAAAACTTTCTGAAGATAGGCAAAAAGAGATGATGGAGAATTTTAATGCAAAAATAAGAGAAGATATTCTTATGGCAGTTCAAGGACTGAGTAAAAAAATTGAAGGATTGGAAGTGGAAATGCAACAGATCTCTCAGTCAAATAAGCATTTAGAAGACAAAATGAAAGGTGTTCAGAAAAAAGTGGATCAAAATGAAGATCAGGTTGTGATATTACAATATAAACTTATGGAAGGAGCTCTTAGAATTCGTGGTATGCGAGAAGAGCGTGAGAAGACTTAAGAAAAATTATATCAGAAGCATTGGCTGAATTTATTGAAGCGGACCCCAAGAGGTAGCTTACCAAATTGATAAAATATATAGAGTTAATTCTTGGATTGCAAGACAGAGAAAGCTTCCTCGGGACATTGTGGTTTATTTTGTGAAAAGGACTATGAGAAATCAAATTCTGCAAGTTTCATATCAGACAACTTTAAAAATTGGAGAACAGGAGTTGAAGGTGTTGAAAGCGATTCCTTCAAAGATGTTAAGAGACAGGAAGGAATTTGCTTTTTCCACACAAGAACTTAAAAAACATCAGATTCAATTCAGATGGGAGGTGCCAGTTGGACTGACACTATTCTATCAAGGAAGGAGATATAGAATTGACACTGTTTTAAAGGCAAAGGATTTTCTTTCTACAGTTTTGAAAGTCGAAATAGAAGTGATAAAAACTTCAGGAGACCCAAGAAGGCGTGGTGACCCAAGAGCCTTTATTGCTGCCAGTATTAGAGGAACCACAAGAGCAAAGGGTGACAAGAGGAGCCCTTAAGCGTAAAGAAGAGCAACAGTCTCAAAGTAAAAGTCAGGATCCCATTATGGAAGCTGTGGGAGGAGCTAGACGGAAGATACCGGAGGAGGAGCTTCCGTTGTCTGCTCCAAAGCTTCAGGAGGCCAGTAATGGCAAATAGAATCTTGTCATGGAATGTTAATGGCTTGAATTCAGCTCAGAAAAGAAGGAAAATATTTCACTACTTGAAACAATTTAAAAATGATGTGATTTGTTTGCAAGAGACACATATAAAATTATCAGACCAAAAATATTTAATTAATTCAAAATTGGGTAACCATTTTGTTGCATCAGCTTTGGAAAAGAAGCATGGGATTGTTGTATATATCAGGAAGGATATACCAGCTAAGCTAATTGAGGCAGATATTCAAGGAAGATTTATTGCTATTGAACTGGTGATAGATGCAAAAAAGACTTTGTTGATAGGTATTTATGCACCTAATCAGCAACAAGAAAAGTTTTACAAAATGTTACATGAGAGGTTGACCCTCTGGGATTATAGTTCGTTTATTTTATTAGGAGACTGGAATGGAGTAATTGATACAAGAAGGATAAGAGAACCTCCTCCAAGAAGATACCTATACATGCAAAATTACCAAAATCCTTTTTGAAATGATGGAAGACTTTGAGTTTAGAGATATATGGAGGTTACGGAATCCAGATGAGAGAGATTTTACTTTTTTTCTGATAGGCATCAATCTTTTCACGCATTGATTTATTTTAATTTCTAATGACTTGCTTTCTAGGGTGAAGAAAACGAAGATATTTCCGAGGTGTTTAACTGACCATAGCCCAGTATGGATGGAATTATTACAAGGAAAAAGGTGGTAGAACATGGAGGTTGAATGAAAATCTGTTTAGATATGAGGATAATGTAACTTATTGTAAGAAACAGTTAAAAGAATTTTTTGATATTAATATGTACAAAGGGACACCTATAGGAACTGTGTGGGAAGCGAGCAAAGCGTTTATTAGAGGATATTGATTTATTTGGACAACAGGCAAAGGAATAATAAACAAAGGCAGCGTAGATATTTGGAAGAAGAAATTCAAAGGAAGCAACAGTTATTAATTCAAAACCCACAAGATCATAAACTTAAAGAGGCTATAAAAATATTACAGAGTCAATTTAATATGTTAATGGCAGACCAGGTGGCAACGAATATACAATATGCTAAACATAATACCTTTTGTAATGCAAATAAACCTGGGAGATAGTTGGCATATAATTTAAGGAAGAAACAGAAAGCACGTGTCATACAAAAAATAGAATATAAAGGTAAAGAGATATACCAACAGGATAAAATTAAAAAGGCATTCTCAGAATTTTATACTGCACTATATGCAAAAGACAAAATATTGGATAGGGACATTTATGATTATTTGAAAGATTATAAGGTGAATATTCTAACATTAGAACAGAGGAGGAGCTGAACCGCCGATAGCTACTGGAGAAATAGTGGAGGCAATTAAACAATTAAAATGGGAAAACCCTGGTACAGATGGTCTTACAGCAACTTATTATAAAAAACACAGGATGAAATATTAGGCCCACTTAAAGAATTATTTAATCAGATACAATTAGGAGTAAATATTCATGGAAAACATCTTATTTCACTGATACCAAAAGAGGAGCAAGACTGCTCTAAACCTGGTAACTATAGGCCGATTTCACTTTTAAATAATGATTATAAGATTTTTGTAAAAATAATAGCAAATAGATTAATGTTAGTTTTACAACAAAGAATTCATACTGATCAATCTGGTTTTATAAAAGGGAGGCAGATGAGGAATAATGTTAGACAGATTATTAATATATTGGAATATTTGGAAAAGAAGAATACTTCAGGCACTTATTTTTTGGATGCAGAGAAAGCCTTTGATCGATTGCATTGGGATTTTTTATTTAAATTAATAGAGAAAATGCAATTTGGAGACTGTTTTATTAGAATAATTAAAGCGATTTATGGAGAGCAAACAGCACAGATTATAGTAAATGGTAGTTTGACAGAAGTTATTAAGATTATGAAGGAACAAGACAGGGATGTCCCTTATCACCATTATTGTTTGTTTTGACTCTGGAACCATTATTAGATAAAATACGAGAATTAATGAAAATAGAGGAATTAAGATTAGACAATATGAGTACAAAGTTAGAGCTTTTGCAGATGATGTAGTGGTTACGTTAATGAATCCTATAAATTCAAGTAGATTTTTGTTGGAAGTAATTGATAAATATGGAAAGGTATCAGGATTTAAAATAAATCAGAATAAAACAAAAGTGATAATTAAAAATATGTCTATACAACAGAAACAAAAACTAGAGGAAATGACAGGATTTGAGGTAGTAAAAAAGGTTAAATATTTAGGGTCTATATTAGCTCATCGAACAAGAAACTTTATAAGAATAATTATGACTTGCTATGGCAAAAAGTTCAGAATGATATGAGTGGCTGGAAGAAATTGCAGTTATCCCTATTGGGAAGGATTGCGGCTATTAAAATGAATGTGTTACCTAGATTTTTGTTTCTGTTCCAGATGATACCTATAATTAAAAAGGATAAAAATTTGGAAGATTGGCAGAGTGGGATTAATAAATTTATATGGCAGGGTAAAAGGCGAGGTTAAAATGAAAATAATACAGGATTCACGGGAAAGAGGTGGTTTAAGAATGCCTAACTTTAAACTATATTATGAAGCAGTAACCCTTTCAGTAATAAGTGACTGGTTTAACTTAACAGAGGAAAGAATTTTGAATATAGAAGGTTATGACTTGTTATATGGATGGCATGCGATTTATTTTATGGAAAAAAGTGGATAGGGCTTTTAAGAATCATGTGTTGAGAAGTGCTCTTTATGGTCTGGAATAAATATTCCTATAAATTAGATTATAAGATTCCTATATGGGCGAGCCCTAGACATGCAATAGAGAATATAAATATAGAACAGAAACAGGAAATGATTACATATAAAGAACTTTTGTATGCTGAAGGAGGTAGTTTGCAATTAAAATCATTACAGGTATTAAATGAAGAAGGAGGAATTATACTTGGTTTCAATATGGGCAAATAAGTGCTAGATGGAAAGAAGATCAAAAATTGGTATAATGCAAAGGAGGAAAATTTAATAAAGCAAATTAGAAATCAGACCCAGGAGCATATAAAGAGATTGTATAATGTGTTGCTTGAAATAGATTCGGAAAAGGATTTGGTAAAGGATTGTATGATAAAGGGGACACAGAATATTATTTAATGTGGAATAGGTTTTATCAATGATTAGAGATAAGAGGTAGAAATTATGAAAAAAGAGTATTGTTATAATTAAGTAAAATATGAATGTTGTTTATAATTATAATTATTAATTTTATTCATTAAAAATGAAACTCAGCCAACTGAACATCACAAATACCATTTACTGGTGCTAATCGGGGTGAAATTCTCCCGGTCTGGTCCAGTTCACCCGTATCGGTAGTAAAAAAGGCTACTGGTTTGCCGAACCGGTAGTAAAAAATGTAAAAAAAAAAGTTCCAACAATCAGGTGAATCTTTTAGACACAGAGGACCCAAACTGCAATGTGCATGCGTGTGCGCACCAGAGTGCTGGAAACTCAATGACCAGCTGGGCAGCATGCATGCATGCTTCGGAAACCTGAAACCCAGCTGGCTGGTGTGCATGCACACCTTGGAAATTCGACGACCATCTGGCTAGCATGCATGTGCACCTCAGAAACCTGATGACAAGCTGACTGAGCTGGGGTGAGGACACGCATGTCCACAGAAAGGGCTCTGTGTGCCATCATGGTTCTAGGGTGTTTGCTATTCCTGCCAGCTTAGTATCATCTGCAAATTTGCTAAGTTCCCCTTCTACTCCCTCATCTAAGTCTATATTAAGATATTGAAGAGTATTGGGCCTTATTATCTGTTATCTTTGACTTTTGTTGCAAGTCTTTGTTCATTTTGAGCCTTTGTTCCCTGACTTTGTCTTTGCAGATTCTGGCTATCAGTTGATATTCTGCCTTATGTGTGTCCCTTTTTCCATTTTTGTACTTGTCCTTTCAATTTGTCAGACAGATCTTTATGCAGCCATGCTGGTTTCTTCTTGAATTTCTTGTTTTTCTTTCTCATTGGTATTGTGCTGGTCTGAGCTTTTATGATCATATTTTTCAGAGTTTCCCAAGATTTTTGAGTTGTTTTCCCCTTTAGGATTTTCATCCAAGGACTCTTTCCCAAGTTCTCTCTGAGTTTGTTAAAATCAGCTCTTTTAAAATCTAAGACTTTGGTATCATTATGTTCTATTGCTTGTGTTTGCATTATGTTGAATTCTAGTATGACATGGTCACTCTCACCCAAGGTTCCTGCTATTTCAACTCTATCACTTCTTCTCTGTTTTTAAGAATTAAATCCACTATGGCCGTCCCTCTAGTTCCCTCTTCTACCTTTTGGAAACAAAGTTGTCATCTAGGTTGGTTGATTTTTCACTTGGTGCAGAATTAGTCTTCCAATTGATGTCAGGGTAATTGAAGTCCCTGTTACTATTTAGTGCATTTCCTACATATATTTGTTAGTTGGTTAGAAAAAAGGACATCTACTTTTTCTGCTTGATTGGGTGTCCTATAGTATACCCCTATAACCATGTCATTTTTTTTTCTTTTATATTGACCCGCATGCATTTTCCTGCCTGAGAAGTCGTGACTCCAGTGCATGGGTATCACTCTGTGTCTTCTGGCTCTATGGACAGGGTTCAAACTTAAGAGACACCCCCTTTGTAGACCTCCCTCTTTCAACTCTGTCCTGAGCTCATGAGGACATTTTCTGGGTTTACTCCTGTGTGTTTGGATTTAGCAGGAGTTGAAGTTTGGAAATTTGTGCTTTTCTCTTTGAAATGGCATCAACTGAGTAAGTAAATGAGCTATCTTTGAGGGTTTTTTTTGTTTTTTTTTATTAATAGGAGTTTTCTTGGAGCCTCTATGAAAATGTAGAAGCTGAGTGGAATGAGCGAACCTTATTTAAGTGTTTGATGAGTTTAATTACAAGGCTGAGGATCGTTAAAGTGTGTGTGTGTGTGTGTGGAGAGCAGCGGGGGAAACTATTATTTGGAGCTGCAAGGAAAGTTTATTTTGTTGGTCTCCATTTTAACTTGTTTGTACCGGGAGCACATGGTGTGAGTACCAGGAGATTTAAATCAAGCTGCTGATTCCACATGGTTACTCCTTTGGGGGAGACTCAGAGCAGCGGGGGAAGTTTGAGAACACATTGCCTCCAATTTATTTATTTTTTGTTTGTGCTGCTATTTTAAGCTCCGGATTTCAGGTGCCTTTGCTGGAATACCCACCATATGTGGGGAAGGCACAGGAAGGAACAAGCTCTTGAGCACCATGTTGGAAGCCACATGGGGCTAGCCAGGGCGGTGGCCATTTTGGGAGCTGGCTGACTTTATATGTATAGAGAAGATGATGAAAATAAATACATGAATGAGATATATATATATATATATATATATGGAAAATAAACAGGAATAATAGGATAATAATAATAATAAAGAAAAAATAAATAAATAAAAATTAAATAATAATAATACCAGAAAAATAAAAATAGAAATAAAAAAATAAAAAAAATAAAAATAAAAATTGAACTGAAGAAAGAAAAGAGGCTGTCATGGGGTTTCGGTGATCGGCCCTCCAGTACAGCATAGGCCTTTGGAGTAAAGAAGTGAAGAGGCCTGATTTAGCCTGAGGCAGCTGTTTCCAGGCTGCATGGCTTTGGAGTTTTGAGCAGGCGTTCTGACCTGCAGAGGGAAAGGACCAACAGTTTAGGGAATTAACCCTTGTAATGCTGCTGAGTTCTTAAGATGGTAACTGGTTATTGAGGCTTGTACATTGACATGTATATGTATTACATAGAATTTGTTATGATAACAATAATAATAAATAATAATAATAATAATAATAATTTAAAAAAATATTATTTTTTTTTAATTTCATGGAATTATAAAAGGTGCTTACTTATATGTAATTTTATTTCTATATGTGTTCTAGAAATATGGCGTCGGATGCCTCACTTAGTGACCAGATGGAGGTCACTGATGCTTCTCAACCTCAGAGAGCTGCCACTGAAGGCTCGAAGAGCCGTTGTCATAAGACAAGGAGTGGCAGTTCGGAAGCAGCTGCAAAACTTAGAGCAAAAGCCTTGGCGCTTAAAAGGCCCACTAAAGCGCAGGAGAAGGCGGAAAAACGCCGCCAGAAGGCGCTGGAAAGACAGGTACAGAGGAACACCAACAAGGCCACTAAGTCCACATTTATTAGGGATCAGGTACAGCCTATGGAGAAAGATCCAATGGTGGAACCGGATCCTTCTTCCAGTTTTCTGGCCAGGGCCCTGTCGCCCCAGCCATCAGGGAGTGGCTCCAATACAGGGAGGCCCAGTTCTACACCTATCAACTTGGTAGCATCACAAGGGGATAGGCAGACCATAGACCAGGTGACAGAAATGCCTGAGTTAGTGCGGAAATGGATCGCAGAGGCGGTTCACCGGGAACTTGAGGCAGGCAAAAGTCGTAACAGGCAATCTGTTCTTGGGGCGGAAGCCCAGTCACAGGATAGGGATCAGGTAGAAACAGAACCAGCAGACGGACACATGGGGTCGCGTTCTGACAGCTCTGATTCGCCTTCAGAGGCAGAGAGTTCCCCATCCATGGAGGATGAACAATGGGACCAGGAATTGTCTGAGGAGGAAGGTTTTTTACCGGAGCAGCCCATGTTTAAAGGGCTGTTCAGGCCTCATCTTTTTAAGGCCTTGTTGAGTAAAGCTAAGGCGGTTACTAAACAGGGACTCCTAGGGAACAAGGCACCTGTCCAGAGCAGGACCCTGCAGACATGCTTTTTTCTGAACCAACGGTGGAGACGGAGACAGTTCCTGCTCCTAAATTATTTCTAGATATGATTAAGAAACAATGGGAAGCCCCGGCCGCATTACCGAACATGTCCTCCCTTGAGAGACGGTTTTTTAACACGGCTTCTGACCTGATGGAACTCCTGAGAGTGCCTGAGGTGGATGACCCGGTTTTGGCCCTGGCTTCCTCTTCGGCCACCTTGGTTGAACCTGAGGAAGTTTTGAAGCCAGAGGATCGGAAGTTGGAGCAGGCCCTCACGAAGACGCATCAGGCGGCAGCCTGGGGTATAAGGGCGGCCACAGCAGCATCCTTCTTCAGCAGGGCCGTCCTCCTGTGGCTTAAACAAATGCAGGAGAAGGTGCGGGTGACCGATCTGAGGACTCACCAGGATTCCAACAAGATAGTGGCAGCTGTGGAATACACAGCGGATGCCACTATGTCCTCCGCGAAATATGTGGCAAAGTCGATTGCGTCCTCGGTCACAGCACGGAGGTTTCTTTGGTTAAAAAATTGGCAGGCAGACACAAAGCGCAGATGGCGATTGGCCTCTGTGCCATTTAAAGGTGCAAAGTTGTTTGGTGAGGCTTTGGAGCCCGTGTTGGTGGAAACTAAGGGGAAGAAGAAGGTGTTGACTGCCTTGTCAAGGAGAGGGGATACAGGTTTCCCCTCCTTTGGAAGTCTTATTTTCGTCCCTATTGGGGGTCGGCCTTTGGCAGATATCAGAGAGGTTTTCAAACACAGGGAGGTCAGTGGGGCCACTATCATCACTCAGAGGAGGGGTCCTCTGACAAAGGCAGGTCCCGCGGCCAGTCGCGGCGTCCTTTTCGGGAGGGCAACCGCTCCTTCCGCAGACACCGCTGACGGCAGGCATCAGGCTCCCATTGGTGGCCGTCTAGGGCTGTTTGCCGACCAGTGGGAGAAAACCACCTCCGATCTATGGATAAGGGAGACCATTTCATCAGGTCTCTCACTAGAATTTCTTGCACCCCCTCCGACGGTCTTATTTCGATGTCCCAGGTCTCGAGATGCGACAAAAAGAGAGATCATGGACACTGCGGTTCAGCACTTGCTGAACATCGAGCGGTGGAGCCCGTTCGATTCACGAACAATGGAGCAGTTATTACTCAATGTTGTTCGTCATCCAGAAGGCCTCGGGGGGGCTGCGACCAATTCTCAACCTAAAAGGATTGAACAGGTATGTGAAGTATCGGAGGTTCAAGATGCACTCCTGCGGTCAATCCTTACGAATGTCCGGAAGGGGGACTTCTTGACCTCCATAGACCTTACGGAGGCATACCTTCATGTTCGATAAATCGGAAGCACAGGAGGTTCCTGAGGTTCTTTACGACGGCAAGCATTTGCAGTACCGAGCGCCCATTTGGCCTTGCTTCGCCCCCAGGGTTTTTACGAAGATCCTGGCGGCGTTAGGAGCGCTTCTCAGGGCTCGTCAATATGGATTCAGGCATACCTGGACAATATTTTGGTGCAGTCAGTCTCACAGACAGGCAATAGAAGATTTGAGGGAGACGATACTTTGTCTGCAGACTCATGGTTTCTCCATAAACATGGGAAAGAGTCACGTCATTCCACGAACTAGCTGTTACATTTAGGGGCAGTAATAGATACGCTGAAGGGTCAAGTTTTCCTGTCCCCAGACAGACTTCAGAGCATCAAGGACCTGGTAGTGCAGATTCGCTCACAGAGGAGAGTTCCACTGGCATTACTCTCATCTCTGCTGGGCAAGATGATTTCCTGCATAGAGGTGGTCCCATGGGCAAGGTTTCATGCAAGGCCTCTACAATGGTTCATGTTACCGTTTCAGAGGTCAGGCAGGGACACGTCGCAGTTCAAGGTCAGGGTCCCGGGAGACGTTCTAATGTCTCTACGCTGGTGGAAGTCCAGGAACATGGAAAGGGGCTGCCATTTTTTGGAACAGGACCGCATCACGGTGACAACGGACGCCAGTCTGATAGGCTGGGGGGCTCATTGTCAGGACCAGGTGATCCAGGGCTCTTGGTCAAGGGGGGAGACAAAGAGGAGCATAAATTGGCTGGAGCTGAGAGCGGCCAGGTTAGCGCTCAGACATTTCAGGCACTGTTTGAGGGATCGACATGTGCTTCTCCTGACAGACAACATCACAGTGAAGGCCCACATCAACAGGCAGGGAGGCACTCGATCCAGGGGGCTCATGGCGGAGGCAGATCGCCTTTGTCGCTGGGCCGAGCGCAATGTGATTTCCATCAGGGCGGAACACATTGCCGGGATAGACAATGTCAGAGCAGATTGGTTGAGCAGGGCACCTCTGGATCCTGCAGAATGGAGACTGGATCCGGAGTTATTCAAGGAGATTGTGAGGCGATTCGGACAGCCGGTCATCGATCTCTTCGCATCTCCAGCGAACCATCAACTTCCTCGGTATTTCTCCAGGTCCCCAGTGCCAGGGGCGGAAGGGGTAAACGCCCTCCGTCTTCCTTGGCCCAGGGGTCTACTATATGCCTTCCCGCCGATGGCTATCCTTCCTCGGGTAATTGGTCGGATTCTGCAGACCAGGGCACAGGTCATTCTGGTGGCACCATACTGGCCCAGAAGGCCGTGGTTCGCGGATCTGGTACGTCTGTCGGTCGCCGCACCATGGAGGATTCCACCCAACAGGGTGTCTCTCAGTCAGGGACCGGTTCATCACCCGGGTCCCCAGTGGTTGCACTTGACCGCGTGGCTGTTGAGCGGAGACTGCTAGAAAGACGGAAATTTCCCTCAGATGTGATAACGACAATGCAGGCGGCTAGACGACCGTCTACTACACGAATTTATGATTCCACTTGGAGAACCTTTGTGATTTGGTGCACTGGTAGGAGCATTCAGCCAACCAAGGTAAAGGTTCCACAGTTGTTGCAGTTTTTGCAGGCTGGGTTGAAGAAAGGGCTGGCACCAGGGACGTTACGCAGGCAGGTGGCAGTGATAGCGTCAGTGTTAGGTTCTGCGGGTAGGCGGTCGGTGACAAAGGACCCAGAGGTAAAGAGGTTTTTGAGGGGGGCGACCAACCTGAGACCGGCAGTGGTTCACCGTTATCCCACCTGGGACCTTCAGAAGGTTTTGCAGGCACTTTGCAAGGCTCCCTTTGAACCGATTAGGACAGTTCACATCAGTTTTTTGACTTACAAGACGCTGTTTTTGGTAGCCATCACATCGGCCCGCAGGATTTCGGAACTGGCCGCACTCTCGGTGCGAGAAGACTTGTGTGTGTTCCACTCCGATAGGGTGGTTTTGCGTTTGGACCCAGCCTTTGTGCCGAAGGTCAACTCCTGGTTCCACCGGGCCCAGGAGTTGGTTCTTCCGGATTTTTGTCCTAATCCATCACACGCGAAGGAACGTGTGTGGCACACTCTGGATGTAAGACGGGCTCTGAGGGTTTACATCAAAAGAACTAGGGCTTTCCGACAGACAGAGGCACTTTTTGTGTCATTCCAACCATCCACCATGGGACAGAAGCTTTCCGCTTCGGCGGTGGGCAGGTTACTCAGAGCCACCATAGCCAGAGCCTACGAGGCTCAGGCTTTACCAAGGCCTAAGGCTATTACGGCACATTCAACGAGGAGTGCGGCCACATCGGCTGCATGGGCCACTGGCGCCGGTGGAGGAGATTTGCAGGGCAGCGACCTGGTCGACTCCGTCACCTTTTATACGTCATTATCGGATTGACGCATATGCATCGGCTGAGGCGGCCTTTGGTCGGAGAGTACTACAAGGAGGTGACCAGACGGCTTCCCACCCATGAGGACTGACAGCTTGGGTAAGTCCCATGCACTGGAGTCACGACTTCTCAGGCAGGAAAATGGGTGTTGGTCTTACCTGATACACCCCTTTTCTGACGAGAAGGAGTGACTCCAGCCCCACCCTAATGAAAGGGTCTGGTCAGGGAGGTGTCCGTGGGGTGTTGTTACAGGTACATTATTCGGAACCCTCGTTGAACATCGTTGAAAGTGGGAGGTCTACAAAGGGGGCGTCTCTTAAGTTTGAACCCTGTCCATAGAGCCAGAAGACACAGAGTGATACCCATGCACTGGAGTCACTCCTTCTCGTCAGAAAAGGGGTGTATCAGGTAAGACCAACACCCATTCTAAGAGGTGGGGTTTTTTTTTTGGTGCATTTCTGTGTGTGTGTGTGTGTGTGTGTGTGTGTGTGTGTGTGTATATAAAAATTCGTTTTCATTGATTTTCACAGGTATAGGTATGTAGGTCTTGGCATTTTCGGGTCTTTTCCCGTGTAAGGTTGAGAGTACCTTGGCGACGTTTCAACAAGGTCTCACTCATCATCTTCAGGCTGATGTCTTCGGCTTTGTGCTTCTCGAGCAAAGAGGGGTCGGAGCTGCTGTCTCTCTATAAATACTGGTGAGGAGGTGGGGAGTGTTGCTGTGAGCGGGTTGGTTGGCTCTGTGGTTGCATCCTGACTGGTAGATGGAGTGGGTGTTTGCAGATTGGTTGGCTGTTTCGTAGCATCCTGTGTGGGTGTGGTCCTGGTCTTTTGTTCCTGAGTTTTGGTGTTGTGGCCTCTGAAGTTCTGTGATGTGATGTCTTGAGCAGATGGCTGTGATGCAGCATCCCGGGCCCTGGTTTGGCTCCAAGTCCAAGGTCCTGTCATGTGTTCCTGGTGTGTGTCAGCCTGCTTTGTGTGTGGGGATCGGAGGGGGGCGCAGCAGCCAGTGGTGTCAGCATGGTCTGGCTTCTGGATGGTGGTTGTGTTTCGTCTGTGAGATGAGCTTGGGTTTGAATGAGGTGAGGATGATTGGTAGTGGTGTTGTGTGTTGTCCTGGGTTTGGGGTCAATTTTCGTGGCTGGGACTCATTTGTCTGGTAGGCAGGAGGTGTCGTCCCGTTTGTTCATATTGTGGTGGTGTTTCTCTATTTCAATGGCTTCCATAATTATTCTCTTGTTATAGTGTTCAGTTTTGGAGATTAATTTGGTTCCTTCAAAATCAATTTCATATCCTGTGGTTTTAAGGTGCTGGAAAAGGGAGGAGGTTTTTTCTTCTTTTCTGACTGTGTTTTTGTGTTCTGCGATGCGTGCATTTATTCTCCTATTTGTCCAATGTATGTGGCTGGGCAGATTTTGCATGGTATTTCATAGACTCTTTGGTTTTCTAGATGGATCTTGTCTTTGGGGTTTCTTAAGATGTTGGCTATTTTTTGGTCTGTGCAGAAGGCTGTCTTGATGTTGTGTTTGTGGAGAATTTTGCTGATTTTATCTGTGGTGTCTTTGATGTACGGGAGGAGGGTGATGCTGTTATCTTATTCTATGTCTTGGTTCTTGGGCGGTGTCTCCCTTTGGATTAGACTGGTAATTGTGTTTCTTTGGTATCCGTTGGACATTAATACGTTTTTGAGAGTGTGTAATTCAGTTTTCAGGTGGTCTTTGTCGGCTAGGTGTTTGGTCCTGGAGATGAAAGTCTTGGCTACGGAGCTAATCTGTGCAGGGCGGTGATGTGATTGTGCGTTTAAGTACCATTTGGTGTGTGTTTTTTTCTGGTACATGGTGTGTCCTAGGGAGCCATTGGGTTTTTTGTAGATTAGGACATCCAGAAAGGGGAGTTGGTAGTTAGCTTCTATTTCCATAGTGAACTGTATTTTGGGGTGTAGGCTCTTGAGATGTGTGAGGAAGTTGTCCAGTTTCTCTTTTCCATGTGGCCAAATTACAATAGTATCATCTATGTATCTAAGCCAGAGTTTGGGTTTGAGTTCAGATTTATCTAAAGCGTTGGTTTCAAAGTATTCCATGTATAGGTTTGCGATGACGGGTGAGAGGGGTAATCTCGAAAATGCCAAGACACACACACACACACACACGTATCTTGGTGACATTTCGATGAGGTCTCATTCATCATCTTCAGGCTTTGTTCAACCTTACACGGGAAGCCACCCTGAGTCTTCGGAGAAGGGCGGGATATAAATGTAAACAAAAAAAAAAAGACCCAAATATGTCAAAACCTACAAACCTGAGGGGCTGAGGGAGATGAAGTGCCGGAGAAGACACTTAGAGAGTATCTGGAGGGCCAGCCGCTCCGAATCTGACCGGACACTAGTTAGGTCTCAAATTTGGACCTATCTAGTGGCGATGAGGGTGGCAAAATGGGAATATTTTTCCACTCTCATTGCATCAGCAGATAACCGCCCAGCCGCCCTGTTTAGGGTGACCCACTCGCTCCTTCACCAGGGAGCGGTGAAGCATCCCTTACAGGGTCAAGCTGAGGAGTTTGGACAATATCTGTTTGATAAAATCGCTCAGATTCGGGAAGGATTGGACACAGATTCGGTAGATCTGGGCGGGGTGGGAGAGGCAGGTTTTGGGGTTACTATCTGGGATGAGTTTGACTCTGTGGCTCCTGAAGACATGGACAGGATACTGGGGGGACTGAATGCGACCACATGTTTACTGGACCTGTGTCCCTCCTGGCTGGTATTGGCCACCTAAGAGGTGACACGAGGCTGGCTCCAGGGAATTGTGAATGCTTCTTTGATGGAGGGTGTCTTCCCTATCACCTTGAAAGAGGCGGTGGTGAGGCCCCTCCTCAAGGAGCCTTCCCTGGATCCAGCTATTTTAGTAAATTACCGTCCTGTCTCCAATCTTCGTTTTGTGGCGAAGGTTGTTGAGAGTGTGGTTGCACGACAGTTGCCCCAGTACCTGGATGAAACTGTCTATCTAGATCCATTCCAGTCCGGTTTCCGTCCTGGTTACAGCACGGAAACAGCCTTGGTCGCGTTGGTTGATGATCTCTGGAGGGCTCGGGACAGAGGTTGTTCCTCTGTCCTGGTCCTATTAGATCTCTCAGCGGCTTTCGATACCATCGACCATGGTATCCTGCTGCGCCGGCTTGGGGGACTTGGAGTGGGGGGCACTGATACGCCAGTTGCGCCCCTTTCTGGACTGGGCTTCCTTATGCACAGTCACTCATGCCCTTGTTACATCCCGCCTGGACTACTGCAACGCTCTCTACATGGGGTTCCCCTTGAAGGGTACCCGGAGGCTCCAACTGGTCCAGAATGCAGCTGCGTGGGTGATAGAGGGAGCACCTCGCAGCTCCCGTGTGACACCTCTCCTGCGCAGTCTGCACTGGCTCCCAGTGGTCTTCCGGGTTCAATTCAAGGTACTTGTTATCACTTTTAAAGCGCTCCATGTCTTAGGACCGGGGTACTTACGGGACCACCTACTGCCACCAGTAGCCTCACACCGACCAGTGCGCTCTCACAGAGAGGGCCTCCTCCGGATACCGTCAGCCAAACAATGTTGGCTGGCAACCTCCAGGGGGAGGGCCTTCTCTGTGGGGGCTCCCGCCCTCTGGAACGAGCTGCCTCCGGGGCTTCATTAACTCCCCGACCTCCGGATCTTCCGCTGCGAGCTGAAGACGCTGTTGTTTCGATGTGCAGGACTAACTTGAACATAGTTTTAAATTGGGGTTTTGAATTAGGGGTTTTAAACGGGGTTTTAATTGTATTTAAAAAAATTTAAGCTATTAATCGAATCAGTTTTTTATATTGTTTTTAATTTGTATTATATGTATTTTGTTTTTACTGGCTGTGAACCGCCCTGAGTCCTTCGGGAGAAGGGCGATATACAAATATAATAAATAAATAAATAAAATAAATAAACCTATACCTGTGAAAACCTATGAAAATATATATACATACATACACACACACACACACACACACACACAATTTATTTATTTTGGTGAGTACATATTAATATATATAAGCATAAAATGAATATAATTAAAGGTAACATTAGGACAGGGATGGTAGGCACGCTGGTGCTCTTATTCATGCCCCTTACAGACCTCTTAGGAATGGGGTAAGGTCAACAGTAGACAGTCTTAGGTTAAAGTTTTGGGGATTTTGGGATGAGACCACAGAGTCTGGTAGTGCATTCCAGGCATTAACAACTCTGTTACTGAACTCATATTTTCTGCAGTCGGGTTTGGAGCGGTTCACTTTAAGTTTGTATCTATTGTGTATTAGTGTATTGTTGTGGTTGAAGCTGAAGTAGTCATTGACAAGAAGGATATTGTAGCAGATGATTTTGTGAGCTGTGCTCAGGTCATACCGAAAGTGGCGGAGTTCTAAATTTTCTAAACCCAGAATTTCAAGTCTGATGGCATAAGGTATTTTGTTGCGAACAGAGGAGTGGAGGACTCTTCTTGTGAAATATTTCTGGATGTGCTCAATTGTATTAATGTCCGATATGCAGTGTGGGTTCCAGACAGATGAGCTGTATTCGAGAATTGGTCTAGAAATGTTTTGTATGCTTTGGTTAGTAGTGTAATCTTACCTGAGAAGAAACTATGCAAGATTAGGTTTACAACTCTTAATGCCTTTTTGGCGATGTTGTTACAGTGGGCTTTGGCACTTAGATTATTTGATATGGGTACTCCAAGGTACTTGACAGAGTGAGGGTCATTTACAAGGTCATGTCCACTTAGCTTGTATTTTGTGTTCTGATTCTTTTTGCCAATGTGTAAGATAGAGCATTTGTTGGTTGAGATTTGGAGTTGCCAATTTTTTGACCATTCTGACACAAAGTCAAGGTCTTTTTGAAGGGTAGAAGCATTGTTGATAGTGTTAAATAGTTTAACATGATCGGTGAAGAGAACACAATTACTTATAATATGGTCACAGAGGTCGTTAATGTATAATATGAAGAGTGTTGGTCCTAGAACGCTTCCTTGGGGGATACCGCTATTAACAGGTGCAGGATTTGATAGGGCACTGCCTATTTTGACCACTTGTTGCCTGTTTGACAGGAACACAGTTATCCAATTATGGAGGGGTCCGGAGATGCTGTAGGATTTTAGTTTTAGAAGTAGTTTATCATGTACTACTGAATCAAAGTCTTTACAGATGTCTATGTAAATTGCATCTATTGCTTTGCCCTGATTAAGATTAGTAGTCTATATGTTTTTGCAGTGTAGAAGTTGTAGATTACAGGATAATTTGTTTCTGAAACCAAATTGTTTATTAGAGAGTAGGTTGTTTGTTTCTAGGTGGAGGGTAATGGATTGGTTGATGATTGATTCCATTACTTTGCAGGTGATGCAGCATAAAGAGATTGGTCTGTAATTTTCAACTAGGCTGGGGTCTCCCTTTTTGAAGATAGGGATGACCGTGGCTAGTGACTATAGGTTGGGTAGGGAGCTGTTCCTGAAAGCTTTTTCAAAGATTATGCTTAGGGGTTCTGCTATAACAGTGGAAAGCTTTTTTAAGAAGTATGCACATAGTCCATCAGGTCCAATAGATAGAGATGGTTTTAGTCTACGTAGTGCCTTTTCAACATTATCTTCTGTGAAATCTATTTGTGTTAGATCATTGTAGTCATTATTGGTACGACTAGGGAATGTTGGGCATGAGCCATTGCTGTTAACAAAGACTGAGCCAAAGAATGTGTTAAAGAGGTTTGCTTTAACTGCTTCATCATTGCATTCTTTACTATTAGATCCTTTTAGGGGTGGGATGGATCTTGTCGTGTCCCCTTCCCCCTCCGACGACCGGGTCTAGGAAGTCCATATCAAGCGTGGCAACGAAGCCTCTGCAGCTTTGCCAAATTCCTCCGAGGTTTCTCAGGGCAGGCAGGAGTCCAAGTTGTGACTTCAGCAAACTAGATGAGACTTTGCTTGACTCAAAGTTAGAATGCCAAAAGCAGGTCCTTTATATAGGCTGTGGGGTGTGGTTCCATGACTCAGCATTTATCCAGGCCTGCCCCCCCCCTTCCTTCTGCTGGCGTCGCCTCTCAGATCTCAGGAAGCGAGGCTCCTCCCACTTTGAATTGTCTTCTGCTGTTTGAGAAAGGGAGGGGTCAGAAGGAGTAGGCCCGAGTAATTCTAATCCGTGGCTGACTTCCTCTGATGGCTGAGCCAAAGGAACATACGCCGTATGAGTGAGGTTTGTTTGTTCATTCCTGACATCCTGTCTGTGCATGGGGCCAGGGCCGGGGGCTGGAGGCATGACAGGCCATTCATCTTCATTATCAGACTCGGAGTCTGATAGCAGGCCCGGGTGTAGAAGGGAGGGGCCCGGCTGAGGAGAGGAGGGAGGACGAGGCACAACAGATCTCAAGTCTTTAAATTTGTTTACAGAATTATAGAAGGTGGTTGGATTTTGTGTGCAGAAGGTTTTCTTCTTGTTTGATGTGGTAATTGATGCATTCAATCTTTATTTGGTGGCATATATTTTTGTAGTGGCTTTTAAAGTTAGCTACATAGCCAATTTTGTTTTTTCTGCCAGAGGGAATTTTTTTTTTGGATTGGAGCTTTCTTATTGATATGGGTAATTCGTTTTTCCTGGTTTTGGTGGTGATTTGTGGTACATATAGTTTGATAACTCTATTGACTTCGAGCAAGAAAATACTATAGTGGTCTTTGGCAGTGATACAGTTAGAAAATAGAATTTGCCAGTTAAGAGATGAGAGGTCGGTGTCTATGAGATCATAGTTGGCTTTTTTGAAGTTGTAATTTGGTATCCCATTATCATGGAAATTTTTGTAAGGGCATACATTGAGAGAAAAGTCTATCATACTGTGGTTACTGTTGGAAAAGAGTTCTTTTATTTGTAGTCCATAAATTGAGTTTAAGTTGTTGCAGAAGATGAGATTGATGCAGTTGTTGAGTCTAGTGTTGTTAGTTACTAGTTGATCTAGACCTAGATTTGTAACAGCATTGTATAGGGTTGTATGGATGGGTTCAGTTGTACATTCGTTTATTTTCCAGTTAATAAGAGATAGATTGATATCACCTAGAAAGATGAGAGGGTAAGGGCAAGAGGCTACCCATCTTAGTAGTGTGGTTAACTTGTTCGCATGTGCAATGTCATAGTCGGGGGCTCTGTAACATAGTAAGAAGCAAAGCGTGATGTTAAAGGACAATTCGCAGATGATAGTTTCTGGAAGAGCGAGTTTATGTGCAATTTGAATATATTTTAGGTTTAGTGACTTTTTGTAAAAGATAGGTACTCCACGTCCTCTGCGGGTTTTGCGATCTGACCGGAAAACATGATATTCTCTTACTGAGATGAGGGAGTCAGGGAGGGATGAGTTTAGCCATGTTTCACAGACAAATATAATGTCAAATGTACCAGTATTTAATAAAAGGAGAAATTTGGGCATTTTGTTTATGATGCTTCTTGCATTTATTAGTTTGCATTTAAGTTCAGTAGTGGTTGGTATTGAGGAAATAAGGGGCCTAGTTTTGGATGACGGCTGGTTGAAAGTTCTATATGATGGATGGTTGGATGTTTTGGGTGATGGAGGGTTGGATGTTGGGCAAATGATTGTAGGTTTTACTTTTTATGCAGTCAGCGCAGTAGTTGATGTATAGGTTAGATTTGCCTTCATCTTGGCGTCTTTTGAGTTCTGTGCGGAGTTCACGGGAGCGGATCCGTTGTAGTAAGGATAGGTCAGGCCGTGATCGAAGTTTGCTGTGGTTGGGATTGGTTCTGAATATTGAATTTATAGTATAAATGAACTTTCGTTTGCTGGTCTCATTTTTGCAAATGACTCTACAGAATCTTGGGGCCATTAAGCCATCTCTGTTCTTGTATTCTGGTCCATCTCTGGAGACATTGATGATTTCATCAGTGGAGATGGTTGGTGTATTATAGCTTCTAATGATGTTATGAACATTAGTGATATCTGATTCACTGGTGTCATCTAATCCAAATAAAATAGCATTTTGACGTTTTTATTCTCTCTCAATGGTATCTTTGACGAGTATGGCTAAGTTGTTTGGTTGGTTGGCAGATATTTGTGGTTTTGGTTGTCGTTGAGGTAATGTTTGTTGAATTGGGATAAGATTTTGATCTGCTGAGTTTTCATTTTTTTGTGCTGTAATTTTTTCCCCAAGATATGTAAAACGTGGTTCTAAACATACTAGTACACATGTTTCTAAGCTTGTTTCTATGGAGTCGATGATTGTTTGTTGTGTCTTTATAGTTATTTCCATGGTATGGACCCTATCAGACATGGCAATTAAGTAGTCAAATTTTGGAAAACAAGATGGACATATATGGATAAACGTAGGATATGCTTGCAGGAAATTGGCTACCTGTTTGTTTATTTTCAGGCAGGTGTGGTGCGCATAACTGGTACATAATCGGCATTTCTTGAATTCATCATATTTGTTAATAGATTCATTACATTTATAGCATATTCTGGAGTCATTTGGATCCTTGTTTATAGTGATAACTTTCGTTTGAGGGTGTTTGGTGGATTTGTTGGAGTTTCTGTCTGGCATGGTCAATATTCAATCAATATTTGACAAAATTAATTAGTCAATATCAATAATAAATCAATATCTAGCAAGTAATTAATCAGTAAACAAATTAATTAATGTCAATAATAAATCAATTAACATAGATCAGTAAATAATGTCAATCTAATCAATTAATGAATTGTTAATAATTAACTAGACAATTGAATATTCAGCTAAACAGTGCTAATTAACTAATTAATGATCAGTAATATTAGAATTTTTATTATATAATAATTTTAAAACTTCTATTATTAATCCTTACTTAATGAAATATAGTAGTATGACAAAAATAACTAGACAATTAATGATAAAGTAGAAAAAACTATCAATTAATTATATAAATCAGTAATCAGTGAATCAATTTAGTTAATCAATATTATTGAAAGACAGTAATGAAAGGGTGGGATAGTGGTGGTTTTAAAGGTAGCAGCAGCGTCAGTTTAGAAAGGCAGCAGCGGTGTTGGCTATAAGGGCAGTAGCAGCATCGTTTTAAAAGATAGCAGCAGATTAGAAGTCTGCTTCCCAATGCTTTTCGCTCGCCTGCTTTGTTTTGAAATCAGCAGCAACCCGCTTCCTGCTGTTTTTAGCTAGCCTGTTTTGTTTTTAATAGTTTGCTCGTCTGCTTTGTTTTGTTTAGATCGAGATTTCCAACAAAACTTTTATACTTCTTGAAAGTTTTTCAAATAAAAGTATCTTACTTTTAAGGTACTTTCACCTTAATTTTTATTTCATCTTAATTTTAATGTTAGGATCTTCAGGATCTTGTGGAAGGAAAGATCCACATGTATTTGTATATGAGTGGAGTGGGCGAGAAGGAAAGATCCCCGTGGGGTAGAGGCTTGTTTATATCTTTTTACCTCAGATCTTAAGCAACTTCATGGGATGAAAAGATCTCCATGTGTTCAGGTAGTAGTAGGGTTGCTGGAGGGAGGGTGAATGGACACAGAGGCTAAAGATGGTGGTGGCGGCGGTTGGAGATAGTGGCATTGGCCAGTATCAGCTGAAAATTTTAGTGGATCATTTGGATCTTTTCCCTCGGATCCCTTGGAGTTTTGCCGAAGGAAAGATAACTTTAGGTCCAGGTAGTGGAGGGTTGTTTGAATACAAAGGGCTCCAGATTGTGGGACGATGAAGCACCTCTTCCTCCTCCATTCACTACCGGAAGTGGTGCTATATATACATATAGTGGTCCTTTACATACAGTGCAACTCTACCTCCTCTTTTATGGGGTCTGGTTTTTTTGAACAGTTCGTATCCTTCTATTAGTATGTTCCAGTCATGGGTTTCATCTCACCATGTTTCTGTTATTCCATCTATGTCATATCTACCTTCATGTATTAATAATTCAAATTCACCCTATTTCTTCTCTAGACTTTGTGCATTTGTATATAAGCACTTGAGGTCTTTATGTCTGACTCTGGGTATGCTTCCTATGTCTCCTATTTGGTGTTTGTTTTTGTCTTCCTTCCCATCCCTCCTTACTTCATTATTTGACTTGCTTTCTAGGGTTGTTTTTGCTTAGAATTAGCTCCTGGAGATCCTAAAGATTGGTCACCCTCCCCCACTCAATTTTAGTTTAAAGCCCTCCTGATCAGTTGAGCCAGTCATTTTCTGAAAACATTCTTCCCAGTCTTTTTGAGGTGCAGCCCATCCCTTGCCAGAAGCCCATCATGGAGATACTACAGACTATGGTCCAGGAATCCAAAGGTTTTTTTTGACAACGGAGCCCTCTTGGAGGTTTGGGGCGATTGTGACTGCCGCAGTTGTGGCCGCCATGGTGGCGGTGGCGTTTTTCGACGGCAGCGGCAGCTTCTTCCTCGTTGGAGCCCTCCTGGAGGCCTGGGGGGCTGGACTGGGCGGTGGCTGTGGTGACGGCGGCGGCGGCATTTTCGGTGGCGACAGTGTCTTTTCACGACGGCAGTGACGTTTTCCCTCCCCTGGAGCCCTCTCAGTGGTCGAGCAGTTGTGGCTGTCGTGGCGGCTGTGGCGATGGCGGTGTTTTTTGCCATCCAGCTGCGCCGGTGGCGGCGACCAATGTGGGCGATTATGGCAGGGGAGGTGCTTGGTCACCAGCCGGCAATCCTGGTCCTGCGCTCAGAGCAGTTGGTAGAATCATCATTGGCAGTATTCCATCTTTGCCTGGGAGGGTGTCCATCCTAGATGACCTGCCATCCTGTGACATCATTCTCCACCTCGGAGCTATTGTCATCTAATCCTGTTCCCAGCCGGAGACCTGCTGTGTTATCATCTGGACTGGCCGGGATAAAATTACCCGCCATTCTTCGAAATCATGATCTATTCGCCAGTGGAACTTCTTGGTCTGCGAGACTCCCCCCTCTCGCAGATGTGGCCGTCCACTTTATCGAGGGCCTACCTCGATGACGGAGTTTGGAATCCCGAGAGGTGGCATGCTGCAAAGAAGGAACTTTTTAAAAATCATTTTTTAAAGGGTTTTTAAGGGGAGAGAAGGTTAGGATGGGTTCTGGGGGAAACCCATTAGGGTTAGGGCTATGGCTGGACCCTGCGAAGGCTCGTTGTATAGTTGCTATAGGTTTGGAGGCGAAGGAGGAGGCTGGAACTCAATTCTATTTGAGCTATTCCATCTCCACGGTGAATGGGAGGGGCAGATATGGTGGAAGCGGGGGCCCGTATCATGTTCGGGGAGTGTGCGCTCGCTGTTTGCGAGTGATCGTGCACTCCGGTCCCCCTGATTCCGGTCCCCCTGACTCCGGTCCCCCTGACTTTCCTCATTCCCCGAGTGGCTTGAATCCCCAGGGCCCCCCTTATTTTCAATCTTATACAAGAGGAGGGTGCGGACCTGATGGGCATTTCGGAGACCTGGTTGGGCACGGAAGGGGGGGTACCCCTGGTTGAAATGTGCCCACCGGGCTTCCATGCATTTCATCAGCCGAGAGCCCAGGGTAGGGGTGGGGGGTGGCAGTTATTATTAACGAAGGTCTGGAACCGAGGGAGGTCACTGTACCACAGATAACCGGATGTGAGTCCCTTTTTGTGAAGTGGGGTCAGGGGGTGCAGGTGGGCTTGCTGATTATGTACCTGGCTCCTTGCTGCATGACAGCAGCCCTGCCCAAGCTACTGGATGTGATAGCCGGGATGGCGGTTGATACCCCCAGACTTATGGTTATGGAGGATTTCAACCTGCCATCGGTTGGTGAAACTTCAGCAGCGGCTCAGGAATTCATGGCTTCTATGACGGCCTTGGACCTGATCCAGTTAGTTAATGGTCCCACTCACATTGGGGGAAACACTCTGGATCTGATTTTTGTCTCTGGACAGTGGTTGACTGATCTAGAATTAGGGGATTTAGTCATCAAAACCCTGTCATGGTCAGATCATTTGCTCCTTCGACTCGACTTTCGAACCGCCAACCCACACCGCAGGGAGATGGGGCTGACTCGTTGGTTCCGTCCCAGGTGCCTGATGGACCCGGAGAGGTTTCTGACGGAGCTTGGGCCATTGCCTGAGGATCTAGCTCACGGCTTGTCTGAAGAACTAGTAGCCACCTGGGAAAGGGCGGCGGCAGGGGCTTTGGACTGCGTCGTGCCTTTGCGGCCTCTGATCCGGCGCCGATCTCGACTGGCTCCTTGGTATTCTGAGGAGCTGAGAGAGATGAAGTGCCAGAAAAGACGCCTAGAGAATGATTGGAGGCCCAGTCATTCTGAATCCGACCGAACACTAGTAAGGTCCCACATTCAGACCTACCTAGTGGTGATAAGAACGGCAAAACGTGAGTATTTTTCCGCTTTTATTGCATCGGCTGATAACTGCCCAGCCGCCCTGTTTAGAGTAACCCGCTCCCTCCTTCATCAGGGAGTGCGGGAGGACCCTTTGCAACGGCGTGCTGAGGATTTTGGACAATATCTGCACGATAAAATTGCTCAGATCCGGGATGGTCTGGACTCAGATTGGGTAGATTCGGGCAAGAGGATGGAGGTAGGTCTTGAGGATGTTATCTGGGAAGAGTTTGATACTGTGATTCCCAAGGACATGGACAGGATACTGGGGAGGCTGAATGCGACCACATGTTTATTGGACCCATGTCCCTCCTGGCTGGTACTGGCCACCCGAAAGGTTACAGGAGGCTGGCTTCAGGGAATTGTCAATGCTTCTTTGATGGAGGGTGTCTTCCCTACCTTCTTGAAAGTGGCGGTGGTGAGGCCCCTCCTCAAGAAGCCCTCCCTGGATCCAGCTGTGTTAGCGAACTGGATGAAACTGTCTAGACCCATCCCAGTCCGGCTTCCGACCTGGGTACAGCACGGAGACGGCATTGGTCGCGTTGGTAGATGATCTCTGAAGGGCTTGGGACATGGGTTGTTCCTCTGCCCTGGTCCTATTAGATCTTTCAGCGGCTTTTGATACTATCGACCATTGTATCTTGCTGCGACGGCTGAAGGGTTTAGGAGTGGGGGGCACCGTTTTCCAGTGGTTCTCCTATCTTTCTGACCAGTCGCAGACGGTGTTGGCAGGGGGGCAGAGATCGGCCGCAAGGCGCCTCATGTGTGGGGTGCCACAGGGGTCAGGTCTCTCACTGCTTCTGTTCAACATCTACATGAAGTCGCTAGGTGAGATCATCTGTGGCTTTGGGGTGCGATGTCATCTGTACGCTGATGATACTCAGCTGTATATTTCCACTCCTAACGACCCCAACGAGGCTGTTGAAGTGATGTCCGGGTGTTTGGAGGCCGTGCGGGTCTGGATGGGGAAGAACAGGCTTCGACTCAACCCCTCCAAGACTGATTGGCTGTGGATGCCGGCATCCCGGTACAGCCAGCTGACTCCATTGCTGACTGTTGGGGGTGAGTCATTGGCCCCCGTGGAGGGGGTTCACAATTTAGGTGTCCTCCTGGATGTACGGCTGTCCTTAGAAGAGCATATGACGGCCGTCGCCAGGGGAGCTTTTTATCAGGTTCGCCAGTTGCGTCCCTTCCTAGACCGGGTTTCCCTATGCACGGTCACTCACGCCCTCGTCACTTCCCTGCTGGACTACTGCAACACTCTCTACATGGGGCTCTCCTTGAAGAGCACCTGGAGGCTCCAACTGGTCCAGAATGTGGCTGCATGGGTAATAGAGGGAGTATCCCGAGGCTCCCATGTGACATCTCTCCTGCGCAAGGTGCACTGACTTCCGGTGGTCTTCCGGGTGCAATTCAAGGTGTTGGTTACCACCTTTAAAGTGCTCCATGGCATAGGACTGGGTTATTTACGGGATCGCCTGCTGCTACCAATAGCCTCCCATCGACCCGTGCGCTCCCCTAGGGAGGGTCTCCTCAGGGTGCCGTCAGTCAAACAATGTTGACTGGCGGCCCCCAGGGGGAGGGCCTTCTCTGTGAGGGCTCCTGCCCTCTGGAATGAGCTGCCTCTGGGGATATGTCAACTCCCTGACCTCCGGACCTTTCGATGCAAGCTAAAGACCTTTTTGTTTTATCGCACAGGGCTGGCTTAATCGTAGTTTTAATATGGGTTTTATTACATTTTTAGTCTATTCTCAGCCTAATTGAATTAGTTTTTTAATATGTTTTTAATTTTTGTGGAATTTGTTTTTACTTGGCTGTAAACCGCCCTGACTCCTTCGGGAGAAGGGCGGTATATAAATTGATTGATTGATTGAATGAATGAATGAATGAATAAACAAACAAACAAACAAACAAACAAACAAACAAACACCAACCCTTTAGCCAGTGGTTCACTTCTAGAATTCTTTGTTCTCTTACCGGATGTTGGCAATAGAGATGAAAAAACTACTTGTGCACCAAAGTCCTTGACTTTCTTGCCTAGCTACTCATAATCACTCAATGTTGTTTTCAAGTCCTTTTGTGTGTCATTAGTTCCTACATGTAGTAGTAGACAAGAGTAGTAATCTGTGAGTTTTATTAGGTTCTCAGCCACATCTTTGATTTTTGCTCCAGGGAGATAACATACCTCTCTGGATTGACTGTCTAGTCTTACAGACAGATGGTTCTGTTCCCTTGAGAATTGAATCCCCTATCACCAACACTCACCTTTTTTTTTCCTAGAGAGGTTTGGGGTATTTTTTTATTTATCACAGAAGCATTTGATGGTGCTACTTTTTTAAGGACATTTGATGATGCTTCTTTTCTTTGTTTCTGCATGTTTTCTTCTAGAGAGAGTCCATGAAATCGATTGCTTAGCACCAGTGGGGCTGCATCAGAGTTGGTTGATTTGGACAGGGGTTTTGTACTAGGTTTGTGTTATGTATTCATGTTTGTACCTTTAAATATTTGAGCGGGAAATCAGCACGTTGCTGATTGGTCGAAGCCTCCAGCAGAACTGTATAAAAGGAGAGGTTTTTCCCCCAGCCTGTTGCTGGGTTCACCCTATATTAAAGAGCTGTTGTCACTACCCTGGTCTCCAGCCTCGTTACTTCCAGAACTTAACATTGGCGACGAGGGTGGGATACCGAGGCTAAGGAGAACCAGAACCGAGCTGAAGCACGATAGACCCGAACCCACCAAATCCAGGGCAGAAAAGCGGAGATGGCCAGTTACACTCCGCCCGCACCGTTTGACCCGGCTAAAGAGAAATGGGGAACGTATATGACCCGTTTCGAAAGCTTTCTAGAAGCCAACGAACTGCACGGAGTTCCAGATAACCGAAAGAGGGCTTATTTCCTAAGCCACTGTGGTCCGGAGGTCATCGACATCGCGGAAGCCCTGGCAGAGCCAACACCGTTGCAGTCGGTGTCATGGCCAACTTTGCAGACTTTGCTAAAAAATCACTTCGCACCAACGCCGTCCAAATACGTGCGGCGGTTTGAATTCGGAGAGCGAAGGCAGATGGAGGGCGAATCCATCGGTGACTACATGGCCGCCCTAAGAAAAGCGCCCATGACTGCGGATACCGCGACCTAGACGAGGTGCTCCTCGAGCAACTCATCCGAGGGGTCAAAGATATCCGTTGCACGACGGCTGCTAGCAAAGAGCAACCTCACACTGGCCAACGCCTGGACGAAGCCAGAGCACATGAAATGTCCACCAAGCGGCAGAGCCACTCCAGAAGCCGGTCCCACAAAAGGCGAGCCCAAAGGCAACTCCGGTGCACCAGGAGGAGGTTCAGACCGAATCCGACGGTGAAGACGAGGAAGGGGTCTGCCGCACCGAGAAACGCGACAAAGGGGACCGAGACGAATGCGGAAGCTGCGGGGGTCAACACCAGCGCCAACGCTGCAAGTTTAAAGACGGACATCGGCGTGTGGGAAGAAAGGGCACCTAGCTCAAGTTTGTCGAGCGGCCCAACCTTCCCGCCGAAATTCAAATCGCCAATCAGAGCGCCGGAATCGGCAAGGCGGCCCGCGATTGGCTCAAACAAAAAGGCGCGATTCCAACCAAACAACTGTGGTCATAGGCGCCAACCAAAGTGGAGAAGAAGATCTTCACCAAGCCAAAAATAGAGGGAGTACGGTGCCGGCTTGAAGTAGACACGGATCAGCGATCACCATCATGTCCTGGGACACTTTGGCGAAGTCGCTGCCGTCCGTCGCAAGCGCCACCTGCAAGCACAACGGCTACGAGTCCACGACTACCAGGGAATCGCATCCCTGTTCGAGGGACCACCTCCGTCCGAGTCGAGTACGGTCCACACAAAAGACCCTGCCCATCACGATCGCCGAAGGAACTCTGCCCAGTCTGTTGGGACTAGACTGGTTTCGTGCCCTGGGCATGGGAGTGACTGGCATCTACAGAAGTGACTGTAACCTGAAAGACATTCTCTTTAACGAGTTCAAGATGTCTTCAAGGACTGCCTGGGCAAGTACAAGGGGACCCCTATTTCCTTCAACTTAGACCCCAGGTAGCCCCCATTAGGCTTAAGGCGAGGAGAGTCCTTTGCCCTAAAACCAAAAATCGATAAGGAGCTGGATAAGCTCATAAATCAGGGATTTTGGTGCCAGTCGATCACGCAAAGTGGGAGACGCCAATGTCACCCCCATAAAACCGGACGGGTCAATTAGAATTTGCGCTGACTACAAGGCGACGCTTAACAAAGCCTTACAGAAAAGCGCCACCCGGTTCCGTGGTGCAACACTTATTGCACTCTTGGGGCAAGGGCAAGTCTTTGCAAAGTTAGACTTGGCCCAAGCCTACCAACAACTGCCCGTAGACGGACAGCAAGCCCAAACGATTGTAACGCACAGGGGGCCTTCAAGTGCACCCGATTGCAATTTGGGGTCAGTGTGGCACCAGGGCTGTTCCAAAACCTGATGGAACGACTACTGCAGGGCTCCCAGGGTAGTTCCCTACTGATGATGTCCTAATTTCAGGGAAAACATGGAGGAATTGGGGAGCGGTTAAGAAAGGTCTTGAGCATTTTCCGACAGCCGGATTAAAAGTCAAGACAAACAAATGCCAGATAGGGTCGAATCACGATTTCTTGGGCTACCGGATAGACAAGAAAGGAATTCACCCTACTGAGAGCAAGGTTAAGGCAATTAGGAAGGCTCCAGCGCCCAAAAACAAAGCAGAGCTGCAGGCATTCCTGGGATTGGTTAATTTTACGCGGTCTTTTAAAGAACAAAGCAACCGCTATGCGGAACCGCTGCATAGGCTCTTAGGAAAAAATACTGTGTGGTCTTGGGGAAAGTCAGAAAATAGGGCTTTTGAAGCAGTAAAGAACCTGCTCTCAAGTGATAGCCTGGTCATCCAATATCACGACTCATTACACCTAGTGCTGGTTTATGTATGCCTCCCTTATGGGGTGGGGCTGTACTCAGCCATAGACTTCAAACGGCACAGAAGCCCCTATAGCATTCTACTCTAGAACGATGTCCTCCCCAGAGAGGAACTACAGCCAATTAGACAAAGAAGCACTAGCCATTGTGTCAGGGGTCAAAAAATTCCACGAGTATGTCTTTGGGCGGAATTTTGAAATCGTGACTGACCACAGACCGCTACTGGGATACTGGCTGGCGATCACCAACGCCTGTGGCACTTTCGCCACGCTTGACCCGATGGACTATATTCTTAGCCGCTTATTCGCATAAGCTGCAGCATCGACCAGGAAAAGAAGTGGGGCATGCAGACGCTTAAGCCGATGCCCACTACCAGGGGCGATCAAGACCCCACCCGGGACGCCCATCCTACTTATTGACTCGTTGACTCTGGCCCAGTCACATCAAAGGAAGTGGCTCGGCATCATACCGACATTGTGTTAAGGACTGTACATGGGTACAGAGAGGGTGGCCGCGCCGGGCGAACGGTTCAAAGAATTTGTTAAAAACGAGATGAGCTCTCGGCTCAAGGGGGTGCCTGTTATGGGGTGATCGTGTAATAATTCCTGTTAAAGTTAAGGGAAAGGTATTGGACCTCCACGAGGGTCACCCAGGCATCGTAAGGATGAAGGGGTTAGCTAGAAGCTATGTATGGTGGCCACTCATGGACGCAGAGATTGCTGAGAGGGTAGGGAAATGCCAAGCTTGCCAAGAGTCCAGACCTCACCCCCCAACGGCCCCAGTCAGAGAATGGGAAAAGCCCCAAGGGCCCTGGTCAAGAATCCACATTGATTTTGCTGGCCCTTTCACGGCCAAACATTCCTAGTGGTTGTGATGCATTTTCTAAATGGTTGGAGATCATAATCATGAAATCCACTACGGTCAAGCAGTAATCGCAACCTGCGCCACCTATTCGCAATCACGGGTTGCCGGACACTCTGGTGTCCGACAATGGGCCCCACCACGGCAGCCCAGTTTGAAGAATACCTGGCAGAGGAAGGCATCCGACATGCCCTCTCTGCGCCTTTCCACCCTGCGCCGAATGGCCTTGCAGAGCTGCCCGTCCGAGCGCTAAGGAGGCATTGTCCAGGCTCAAGCCAGGTGACTGGCAAACAAAATAGACTTTTTCCTAGCCGTCCAGCACAGAACCCCAAGCACGGCCACCGGAAAAGCCCAGCCGAATTGCTAATGGGACGGAAACTCCGTGCCCACTTGACGCTTGAACCCCATTACACACCAGAGGGTTACAAGGGGAACTAGAAAGACAAGGAAATGAGCATAGGCGACCGGGTGTGGGCCCGAAACTATGGGGACGGCCCTAGTTGGCTGCAGGACAAATAATAAAGATAACCGCCCAAAATCATCGTGGTAGAGCTACAGACAACCGAGTGTGGAGGCGCCACATAGATCAGTTAAGGAAACGAATAACTGACCAAACCGAACCAAATGAAACAGATCATGACCAATACCAATTTGAATCCACAGCTGACAATGACCCGGGAAATCAGCACGTTGCTGATTGGTCGAAGCCTCCAGCAGAACTGTATAAAAGGAGAGGTTTTTCCCGCAGCCTGTTGCTGGGTTCACCCTATATTAAAGAGCTGTTGTCACTACCCTGGTCTCCAGCCTCGTTACTTCCAGAACTTAACAGTTTGTGTTTTTTTCTATGAGTGACATGTTTCCATATGTCTTTTTCTTCCTCTAAGGGGTCAATTATTTTAGAAGATGTTTGATCATTATGTTCAATTTAGGCATAGTTTTTTTTGCAAGGTTTGGGGTTTCTCATTTTGTAGGTTGAGTTTCAAAGTGGTTAGAGTTTCCTCTAGACAAGGGGTGTCAAACTCAGTTTCATTGAGGGCAGCATCAGGGCTGTGACCACCTGGGTGGGTGTGGCCAACTGAGTAGGTATGGCCAGCTTGATGCCACTCC
The DNA here is from genome assembly GCF_028640845.1 of Ahaetulla prasina. Lineage (NCBI taxonomy): Eukaryota > Metazoa > Chordata > Lepidosauria > Squamata > Colubridae > Ahaetulla > Ahaetulla prasina. The sequence goes on along the minus strand of NC_080543.1, from coordinate 79,740,003 downwards.
CCAGACTGCTGGCATGTTTCCTCTTTGCACTGGGTAGACTGGGCTGAAGCCACAATGGTCTGATGCTTTCTCTTTGCATTGGTTAGACCAGGCCAAAGCCGCATTGGGTAGACCGGGTTGAAGCAATGCAGACCGGCCCCTTACATTTTCCAGGATGGCCCCATGGCCCATGGATCTTGTGTTTGACACCCCTGCTCTAGACCCTTTACTTTTTCTTCTAGTAACTTGATTAGTTTACATTTGGTGTATATATAGCTTGGGTATTCTATGGGCATAAGTGTATAGATGGAACATGTTCTCCAGATCACGACAGTGTCAGTTTCTTTTTCCATGAGTGGATTTAAAAAATAAAAATGAAAGCGTAGAAGGTTTTACCACAGATTTTTAAAAGGGAAAATGTCCAAGTTAGAATTTTGATATTCTAAAAGATCATTTAAAATTTCAAATTTGGGAGGAAAAGTCTAGCTAAAAATTTAAAGTACTAACAGTTGTCTAGTTTAAGGATTTAAAGTTCTATAGTTCAAAATTGTCTAGTTTAAAAATTTAAAGTTTTCGTAGATCATTTAAATTGTCTAATTTTAACATTTTCAGTGCTTAGTGGACTTAAGTGCAAGGTTCGATCTTAGCTTGTACTGCCCTTCCTTCTTATGATTCTTTCCCTCCCTGCCTTCTTGTGGGCTTAATTTATCTCTTTCTTTTCTGCCTTTATATGTTTGGTACTTGTTATTGTCTACTAGACTTTGATTTTTTTTTGCTTTGTGTCCTATGTTGTCTTTCTATCCTCTCTTCCTATTTGCTTTTCTCGTGCTACTACCAGATATTCAGCTCTCCCTGCTTTTCTCAGTTCATGGTGTGGCCCCCCCTCCCCCGGTCTGTTGGCCTGCCACATTGCTCTGTCACCATTCTCAGTCACCAGTTTGCTGATTCGCTGTGCTAAAATGCTCAACCACCATCGACAGCCGCAGGTTCCACTGATGCTCTACCATCACTTTCCTCACTGCTCTCTGGGTTAGCTGTGCTGCTCCTTGCTTCTGGCTCTCCTTTCTTTCTTTCTTTTCTTTTTTTATTGTGATACATAATCTGACAAACATACAACATATAAATATCTCCTATTTTTAAACAATGTTTCTTAGTGGTCTTCTTTCACTTTTATACCTTTCCCCACATTTCTCATTTATTATTTTATTTTCTTTCTTATCCCATTTTTTAATTTACATTAAATTGTCTAAAATCAAACATTTTATTTCTTTGTTGTATGTTCTCATAAGAATTCCTAGTAAAAATGTTTCCGGCTTATTTTCAATTGGTTGTTCTGTTATTTTTTCTAGCCATTTCTTTATGAATTTTTTTGCTGCCGGGCACATCCACCATAGATGGTAATATGTTCCATGAGTTTTCTTGCACTTCCAACATGTTATTATTCGGGAACATCTTTGCAAGTCTTGTAGGTAGAAGGTGGCATCTGTAAAACATCTTCAACTGGTTTTCCTTATATGCCGCAGATAATATTAATTTTGAATTTACTTGCCACATTGTTTCCTATCTCTCCAAATCGATTGTATACTTAAAGTTCTGTGCCAATTTAATCATTGTTGTTAATCACTATCTCCTCATCCATTTTATAACACAATAAGAATTTGTATATCTTGCTAATATGTCCACCAGTCTATATCTCTGTTCAAATCTAATTCCAATTCTTGTTTTGTTTTTAGTTTCCCTTGTTGCTCTATTAGGTCTCTATATCTTTTTATTTTATTTAATTCTGTTAAATTTGGGTGTTTTAGTGCTTCTATTGGTGAAAGCCAAATTGGGATTTTCATATAGTGCTGTTTTTTAAACTTCAACCAAATTTGTAAATCATGCCCTTCGATTGTTAATATTCTTTTGTCCCTTAATGCTGTCCATTCTTTTAGTCAGGTTATGCCAGCGGCTTGATAATATAGTTCACATTCTGCAAGTGCTACTCCCCCTCTGTCCTTTGTATCTTGAAAAAAATTGAGTCTTATTCTTGATTGTTTTCCTTGCCAAATAAATTTGGCTGTTATTTTGTTTAATGTTTCATAAATGTTTTTTTCTAATTTTATTGGAATGACTTGAAATAAGAATAGCAGTTTTGGCAATATTTCATTTTAATGATGGCTATCCTACCCAATAGTGATATCTGTAAATTTCTCCAATTATCCAAATCTTTTGTAATCTGTTTTACTATTTTATCATAATTGTCTTCTTCAATAGAGAAGCCTCTTGCCGTTAGGCAAATTCCTAAATATTTTATCTTCTTAGTTATTTGAATTTGTGTATTAATTTCCAATTCTCTTTCCTGTTTCTTTGTAAGATTTTTAGTTATTAATTTTGATTTATTTTTGTTAATCTTAAATCCTGCAACTTCTCTGAATTCTTGTATTTTTTAAATTAATTTTGGTCCTGATTCTAGCAGGTCTTCTATTATAAATACCAAGTCATCAGCAAAAGCCTGGATCTTGTATTCCTCATTTTTTATTTTTAAACCCTTTATTTCTTGATCTTCTCTAACATTCTTCAAGAGTATCTCCAACATTAGTATATATACAATAGTGGAGAAAGTGGGCATTCTTGTCTTACCCCCTTTTATTATTTCAATTTGTTCTGTAGCATCATTGTTTATGATTACTCTTGCTGTTTGTTATGTATAGATTTCCCCTACCATTTTTTCAAATTTTGTCCCAAATTGCATAAATTGTAGTTTTTCTTTTAAAAAATTCCAATTCAAATTATCAAATGCCTTTTGAGCATCAAGGAAAACCAGTGAAGCTTGTTTTTCCAGGTGTGATTCATAAAATTCAAATGTTTTTATTATTGTTCTTATATTCTTAATTTGTCGGCCTGGTAGGAATCCATTTTGATCTGGATGTATGTAGTTATTCAAAAATTTTTTGATTCTTTCCACTATAATTGCTACAAATATCTTATAGTCAGTATTTAGTAAAGAGATTGATCTATAGTTTTGTATTAAATGCTGGTCTGTATCTTCTTTGGGAATTATAGTGATTATTGCCTCCGTCCAGGTTGTCGTAATTTTTACGTGTTCCAGGACTTCATTATATACTTCTAATATAGTATCTCCCAATTTTTCCTGTAGATTTTTATAAATTTCCACCGGTAATCCATCTGGGCCAGGTGTTTTATTATTCTTTTGTGTTTTCAGCGCCCATTCAAACTCCAGTTTAGTTATTGGCCTGTTTAGTATTTCTTTTTATTCTTCTTGTCCTCTTACTTTTGTCTTATCTCTTTGTATTATTTCTGACACTATTTCTACCATCTTTTCTCCCAGATTTTCATCTTTCTCTTCAACTATGTTTTGGAAATGCAAGTAATATGAAGCTTTCTCCATTTCCAACATTGCTATGGAGTCTGAAAGTTATTTATTTATTTGGAAAGATTTCTGATCCATTGTCTCCATCTTCACCTCTATTTGGTCTACTTTCATTTCCATCTTTTTAATTCTTTGTTCATTTTCTGTCATTGTTTGCTGGATCTCCCCAATTTTATCATTCATATTTTTAATGTTTTCGCTTACTTCTCCAATCTCATTTTTTATTTCTGTATGGAATATTTTCATTTCTTCGTGATTATCCACAATTTTCTCTTGTGTTTTTAATAGAGTTTCTTGGATCATCTGAAACATGTTTTGCAAACTATTTACTGTCGCTTCCGATTTTTCTTTTTCCTTTTCTTTTCCTATCATCTTATCTATTGTTCTCTGGTGTAATGGTGATGCCACTGTAGGTATAGGGTTTGTGGTTGGCTTTTTCTCTGTTTTAGCTATGGTTGGTATAGTTGACATTTTTAAAACAGTTGTAAGCTTTTGTCATACTATCATATAATTATTAATTATTAACAATACATTTACTGTATTTCTATAATACTTATTCAATAATAATTCATCTATTATACAATGTTTTTACCTGTTAGTTTCTACTATATTCAACAGTGCAATTTATCTAATTACTTTTCTACTATTCCTATTTGTTCTTTATATACTACTATATATATATATTATATGTACTACTTTGTATATCTTATATCATTCAATAATCTTTTATATTATATATCATTCCATTCTTATACTTCTCACAATTTTCCAATCTAGTATAACAGTATAATAATTATTTATAAGTTTAACAGATTTACTTTCCCTTACTTAATTGCTTATATATCTGCTTATACAGATATTACAGTATATTTTTTGTTTTCGTTTTATACTTCTTTGTCACTCTTCTCTCTTCTCACGTTAAGTTTCAGACTGTAATTTTCTGCCATGCTATTACATCAGTCTCTTTCAGTCTCTTTCAGCACTTTTGCTCCACCCTCCAATCCGTCTGTCCGCTTTTCTTCTTTTCTTTTTAAATTTATATCTCAGTTTTTTAACAATCACCAGTCACGATTTACGTTCCCAGGGGTCCTATCTCCACCACAGATCTTCCCTTCTTTTATTATTCCACTCTCTGGGATCCTCCTTTTTTCACACTAACCTTCTTTTCAGTCTCTTTCACACTGTACTCTCAATCGCTTCTGTCGTCGCTTTGTTGGACTTATGCTGTCCTCCCCCTCTGTGCTTCTATCGTTTTGTGCCTCTGCTTCTCCAATTTCTTCTCATCTCCTTACAAGTCCACTCCTTCCGTCACTCAAAATTGTTATTATCACTCTTTGCTTCCACACTATACGGCTGCCATCTCTCCTAGTCAGCCTACAGGCTGACTTTTTCTCCACCGGATTTAAGAGGATTGCTCCTTTTCCTCCCTGATGATTGTGTGTTTTCTAGGGGCTTCGGATCTTCCCCTTTTATTTCTCGATCTCTATAGGATCAAAAATTCCCTAAAAACAGCTCCTGCTGAAGAAGTTTTGGGTTTCAGTTACGGCGCTCCGTTCCTTCACCCTCTTTTTTTTTTTATTGAAAAAGTTTTTTAAAAAAACAAAGACATTTTCACCCCTTTTTCCCCCCCTCCCTCCCAAAAAACCCCCCTTCCCCCCTCCCTTCCCCCCCCCCCCGGCTTCCCGGGTCAATCACAAGGTATTGTTATACATAAACCAAACATAGAATAAAATTTTCCCTTCCAATCCAATTAACCTCATCCAAAGCTTTTCATCTCCCAACCCCCTCCCCATTAAATAAAATAACTTTCTAATTATTCAAAGGCAATCTGATATTTCTTAATCTGATATCTGTTTTGTATATAATCAATCCATTTTTTCCATTCAATTAAATATCTTTTCTGCGTATTGTCTTTTAAGAAAGCTGAGATTTTAGCCATCTCAGCCAAATTCCATACTGGGGTCCTGACTTTTACTTTGAGACTGTTGCTCTTCTTTACGCTTCAGAGCTCCTCTTGTCGCCCTTTGCTCTTGTGGTTCCTCTAATGCTGGCAGCAATAAAGGCTCTTGGATCACCACACCTTCTTGAATCTCTTGAAGTTTTTCTATCACTTCTGTTTCAACTTTCAAAACTGTAGAAAGAAAATCCTTTGCCTTTAAAACAGTGTCAATTCTGTATCTCCTTCCTTGATAAAATACTGTCAGTCCAACTGGCACCTTCCATCTGAATTGAATCTGATGTTTTTTAAGTTCTTGTGTAAAAAAAGCAAATTCCTTCCTATCTCTTAACATCTTGGAAGGAATCTCTTTCAACACCTTCAGCTCCTGTTCTCCAATTTTTAAAGTTGTCTGATATGAAACTTGCAAAATCTGATTTCTCATAGTCCTTTTCACAAAATAAACCACAATGTCCCGAGGAAGCTTTCTCTGTCTTGCGATCCAGGAATTAACTCTATATATTTTATCAATTTGGTAAGCTACCTCTTGGGGTTCCACTTCAATAAATTCAGCCAATGCTTCTGATATAATTTTTCTTAAGTCTTCTCCTCGCTGTTCTTGCATACCACGAATTCTAAGAGCTCCTTCCATAAGTTTATATTGTAATATCACAACCTGATCTTCATTTTGATCCACTTTTTTCTGAACACCTTGCATTTTATCTTCTAAATGCTTATTTGACTGAGAGATCTGTTGCATTTCCTCTTCCAATCCTCAATTTTTTACTCAGTCCTTGAACTGCCATGAGAATATCTTCTCTTATTTTTGCATTAAAATTCTCCATCATCTCTTTTTGCCTATCTTCAGAAAGTTTTAATTGTTCTTTCAATATATCCTCAAGACTTGGTTCAGATCCCCTTCTTCCAGAAGGCTTTAAAGGTTTAGCTGCCATTCTGTCTTCAAAAAGATCAGGAATTTAATAACAACTTCCCTTTACTCCATTCAGTATAAGAGAACTCCATTTGTAACAATCCACAAATAACGCTACTTTATTGTACTAAAAATTTTTACTGTCACTTTCAGACGCCATTTTAAAAGTCAATTAATCAGAGACAAAGAAAGGTTTCAAGTTTCAAAAAGGGAGTCGGTACTTGCCGTGTTGATTCTACATCAAAGATCGAACGCCAGAAATTCTGCCTTAGAAAATCAATCAATTTAATAAGTCCTTTTGAGCAGAAGCGACTCTCCTACTCCTTTTTCCTGAAAAAAAAAACAGGAGCGCGTTTGAAGTTGGAGGTAGTGGAATTCGGTGGGATCATAAATCCAGGAAAATTCGCTCTTAAGAGCAAACCCCCTGTCTAGATCTACCACTTTTCCACAGCTCTGCATAACCCTCTTTTGCCCAAAGGTTATGCTAAGGTCAGTGAACAGTGATTTATACTGTTTCACTGACTTTTACAATCTTCTAACGCGGAGTGCCCTGTTAGAGCACCCAGCAGGAGCGGTGATGTCACTGGAAGCCCCTTCACCCTCTTCACGATGATGTCACCATCGGAAGTCTGCTTCTGACTTTCCTTTCAATTACACTTCCTCTGCTCTTTGCTCCTCAGCCATGTGGCTCCCATTTGCACTGTTTCTCCCAGCAAACAGGACCTCCTGGATGGCCTACAATAAGCTTGCCTCTTGTCTTCTCTCTACAGCCTGTTCTCCTCCTCCCTGCTCCTCTCTCTCACCGGCTTGCTTTTTTCTTCGCTGCTGGTCATTGCTTTGCCCTCAGTTGGCTCACCTCTCTGCCCCATGCATGATTTTCCTCCTAGCTTCACAGCTGACCCCACTCGCTCACCAGCCTGCGGGCTTGTTCCCTGCCAGTTCGTTTTGTGCCTCTCCGCTCATCTCACTTCAATGGGCCTCCGGTCTCTTGGATAGGCCTCTTGGGTGAAGCTGGGCTTCTCTCAGCAGACCAAGTTCACTTTGGGGCACTGCCCTTGGTGGTGTTTTCCTCTTATTTCTCCAATCTTTCCTCTCCTTTTCCTTTCTCCACTTCTTTTCTTTCTCTGTGATTTATTCTATGATTCACCGTTCCCTCTCCACCTCTCCTCCTATAGTTTATCTTAGTTTTATAGAAACTTTTCTCTTCTTTTAACTCCCTGTGATGTAACTATGCTTCTTCCATTGCCGCCATCTTGGAGGAAGAATGTGTGTTATGTATGAGTACACTTTTGAGAGCAGGCAACAAAATTTTATTTTTAATGCATGGCAGTGTGCCCACAGTAGAAAATAACAATAAATTATCTATCTATCTATCTATCTATCTATCTATCTATCTATCTATCTATCTATCTATCTATCTATCTATCTATCTATCTATCTATCTATCTAAATGTGATGGCAGCAACCAGAGATCTTTGCAGCCTCTTTCTGTCTCCCTCTCTGTCTCTATGTGTGAACAGTATATGTGTGTCACAAAGTTACTGACCATTTTGCTCAGTGATCATTTTTCTGGAACAAATTGCTGTTACTACACAAGAAGAGATTCTATGTTGATTATTCCCTTTGGTCTCCGAGAACAAAACAGAGAGGTAGAAATAGACTAATATGCTTTTGAAATGTATTTTTATGAATTTAGTAGTTTTAGAATTATTGTTCATATGTATTGCTAGCTTTACTTTGTTTAGAATGGCTGATCTTAATTTGTAGCTTTTTATAATTATTTTTTAAATTTTTCTTAAAATAATGTCATGGTTCCAAGTAATGCTCCCAACCAATTCAAGACTCCAAGGCCTTGGCTTCCTCAAAAATCCTCTTTATTGGGTACATCATATCAGCACGGTCAAAGGTGAAGCCAACACTTTTGTATAATTAAAGAATAGATTCGAACTTCTGGTGGTGAAGTCATTGTGAAGTGGAGTGAAGGAATGGGGCTCCATTCCTGAAGTCCGAATTTTCAAGCCAGGAAGTCCCTAAAAGGCGCTATCAATCCTGGAGAGATTGATAGGAGAAAGTGGAAACTCAGAAGACCTCAGGGCAAAAGGCAATCCCCCTGAAGGTTCAGGAGAATCCCCTTGATTCTAGCAGGGAAGAAACCAGCCATTTTGGCTGGTTCAAAATGCTGACAGCCATGGAGCAGGAAGTAAAAATTGAAAAAGCAACATAACAACATTGGTACAGGAGGAGATCCCAAAAAGGTGGTACAATTTGACTGCTGAATGGTGGAGCTGAAATATTGAGACTTCAAAACCTCAGGCAGAAATTCTGCCCAAAAGTAGCAGCGATTAGAAAGATGGAGAGGAGCAGATGAAATCAATAGCTAAGCAGTGACAGCGCAAAAAGGTTAAAGTTAAAGTAGACAAGAAGAGGAAGGAAACTCTGGGTGGATACATTTTAAGATCATGTGGGAAAATTGGATTAGATAATTGCATATTGAATGGTGACTTGGTGGATGGATTAAAAGCGAAAAATAACAGGACTGGAGATTAAAACTGCTACATTTGGACAGAGTTGGAGGACCTTTATAACTTTATAATTTGGAATGGTAATGAAATAGAACATTGGTGCTGTGTAAGGAGGAAAAGAGTGCCATCTGGAGGCCAAAGAAACAATAGGGAAAAAAAGTAGTGAACATAAAGAATGATGCAAGACTGAGGTGTGATTGTACTAAATTGTTGAAGCAACAAAAGAAAAGGATTATTGCTGAAGGACTTTGGAGGACATTGAAGGAGAATAAAATATAAAGTAAAAAAGAAGACACTTATAAACAAATACAAATAATACTAAAAGAAAAAAATAGAATTGATTGTAAAGGATAAAATAATTGCTTAACTTAAAGTATTTAAGATAGAGTTGCTAAACCTTTAATCTAATAAGGTTATATAGTTTGTATATATATTTATATTTATGTAGGTCTTTGGTTATTCGGGTTGTCTCCCACATAAATTTGGAAGTGTCTTGGCGACGTTTCGACGAAATCCCATTCGTCATCTTCAGGCTAGGTGTTAACAGCTTTGTGCTTCTAGGAAAATTTCATTTCTCCTAGAAGCACGAAGCTGTAAACACCTAGCCTGAAGATGACGAATGGGATTTCGTCAAAACGTCACCAAGACACTTCCAATTTTACGCGGGAGACAACCCGAATAACCAAAGACCTACATACAAACACCCGCGAAAACCTCAGAAAACATTTATATTTATTTATCTATATAGATATACTTAGTTATCTTTATTTGTAAATTAATATAAAGTGGGCTTAAAGTGGTAAAGCTTAGGTTATTAAACTTTATATATCAGTTCTAACTAATAAGTGTATATAATTTTTATATATTTACATACATACATATCTATATAACGGATTCCAGAAATTAAGGATTTTACATATATAGCAAAATAGATACACCCATATATCTACATATATATTTATAGCTATACCTATATTTATACTTATATTTATAATTAAAGGTATATTGAATGTTTCATTATTAGTACTGTATAAAGTTAGTTTAATAAATATAAAACTGTGGAGGACTAAAGGAAATATTTGCATAGCTAAAATATTGTATGTTATTCTTGAAAAAAAATTTTCGGGTAGGAAAAATGACGAGCACAACAACCATTACCAAGATAAGTAAGAAAACAGCTTTTAACCCTGCCTCTATAACCTCTTTGCCTGCACATCAACACTCAATAGAGAGCAGGTTGGGAACAGAGAAATCAGGCTCAACATTGAATATCTAGAGTATGCAAATCACACTATTAATGATACGAGAGGCAATGACCAAAACATAGGAAGCAATAGCAAATAATCACAAAGAGACAAAAAGAAATCATGAAGAAATCAAACACAAAATGGAAGAAATCAGAGGAGATATTTAAAAAATGGATGACAAAATTGGAAACATCCAGCAAACTACCCTTAAAAATGAACAGAGAATAAAAACAGTAGAGACAAAAATGGAACAAGTAGATAAAAAGATGGAGACAATGGAACAGAAATGTGTACTTGCCAACAGAGATTTAGAAGAATTGATAGTATTTTTAGAGATGGAGTAATCATCCTTCTTTCTAAGATTTCAAAATATCATGGAAGATAAAGAGGAAGACGTAGGTGAGACCATGGCAGAAATACTAGCGGAGGCACTATAGAAAGATAAGCAGGATGTACAGAGAGATATAGATGAGATGTACAGAGTTCATACAAACTATGCACATAGACACAGATTACCGAAGGAAGTCCACGTGAGATTTACAAAAAAGGTGATAAGGGACGAAATATATAAAAAAATGAGGGAGGAAACAATATCATACAAAGGAATGGAAATAATAACTCTAAAACAAATACCAAGAAGAGTGAGAAATCAAAGAAAAAACAATCAGTTCCTAACCTCACAATTAAACAGATACAATGCGATGTTCTGATGGCTGGTGCCAGAAGGTATTCTGAACTCCTGGCAGGAGAAAAAATTCAAAATAGATACACTTGACAAAGCACAAGAGTTTTTTGAGCACCACTTTGCAGTTGAAGAGGCGCAAGAGAGCAGAGAAGAAGTTGAGAGCAGGAGCCAGGAGGAATACCAAACAGAAGAAAATGGGGGGGGGGGTACAAGAAGAAAAGAGAGAACGGCAAAAAGAACTAATAGAAAGAGAAGGTGCAAGAGGAAGAATACAAAGAGAGACAAGAAATACAAGGAAATTAAGAACAATGAATAAATAAACAAGGAAATGGAGGAGGAAATTAAAATGGTTTCAATAAACATAAAAGGACTAAATTCATCAGTTAAAAAAACACAAATATTCACAAAATTACAAAGATTGGATATGGACATCATGCTTGCAGGAAG